>NC_072433.2:84226363-84831136 GCF_028878055.3 Symphalangus syndactylus
CCCAGCCTAGGAAGTAATTTTTTGTTTGTTTGTTTTAGACAGAGTCTCGCTCTGTTGCCCAGGCTGGAGTGCAGTGGCATGATCTCTGCTCACTGCAACCTCTGCCTCCGTGTTCAAGCGATTCTCCTGCCTCAGCCTCCTGCGTAGCTAAGACTACAGGCACACGCCATCACACCCAGCTACTTTTTTGTATTTTTAGTAGAGATGGGGTTTTACCGTGTTAGCTAGGGTGGTCTCAATCTCCTGACCTTGCAATCCGCCTGCCTCGGCCTCCCAAAGTGCTGGGATTACAGGTGTGAGCCACTGCGCCAGGCCAGGAAGTAATTTTTAAGGCATCTGAGTGCCTGAAATAATGTTCAGCTAGCTTCATTTGTTGATTTTTCAGTTTGCAGTATACCGAAAGAAACAATTCTGAGAGGTTTAGGATGGTGGTGGTTAGGGATAACTCAAGGTGACAATAGAAGGTAAATAAAAATTGGATAATAATGGAGGGGTGGAATAAACTTTGTACAGTACTCACAAGAATTCGAAAACATATAGCAACATGGGGTCATTTACTACACCTCGTTTGCCACAAGAACAGCACTTTATTACAATATAAAATAAAATGTTATTATAATGAAAGTAGGCTGGGCATAGTGGCTCTCACCTGTAATTCCAGCACTTTGAAAGGCCAAGGCAGGGCCAGGCATGGTGGCTCATGCCTGCAAGCTAGGCAGATCACCTGAGGTCAGGAGTTTGAGACCAGCCTGACCAACATGGTGAAACCCTGTCTCTACTAAAAATACAAAAATTAGCCAGGCACGGTGGTGGGCGCCTGTAGTCCCAGCTACTAAGGAGGCTGAGCCAGAAGAATCGCTTGAACCCAGGAGGCACAGGTTGCAGTGAGCCAAGATCACATCACTGTACTCCAGCCTGGGTGACCAAATGAGACCCTGTCTCCAAAAAAAAAAAAAAAAATGGCCAGGCGCGGTGGCTCAAGCCTGTAATCCCAGCACTTTGGGAGGCCGAGGCGGGCGGATCACGAGGTCAGGAGATCGAGACCATCCTGGCTAACACGGTGAAACCCCGTCTCTACTAAAAATACAAAAAATTAGCCGGGCGTGGTGGCGGGCGCCTGTAATCCCAGCTACTCGGGAGGCTGAGGCAGGAGAATGGCGTGAACCCGGGAGGCGGAGCTTGCAGTGAGCCTAGATGGCGCCACTGCACTCCAGCCTGGGAGACAGAGAAAGACTCCATCTCAAAAAAAAAAAAAAAAAAGGAAGAAAGGCCAAGGCAGGTGGATCACTTGAGCTCAGGAGTTGAAACCAGCCTGGGAAACGTGGCAAAAACCCATATCTACAACAAATAAAAAAATTAGCCAAGTATGGTGGTGCACACCTGTAGCCCCAGCTACTTGGATGGCTGAAACAAGAGAATCGCTTGAGCCCAGGAGGTTGAGGCTCCAATAAGCTATAATTGTGCCACTGCATTACAGCCTGGGCAAGAGAGCAAGACTCTGTCCCAAAAAACAGAAAATAAGAATAAATTAACTGATGCAAGTAAAGAACTTTAAAGTTTACAAAACATTTATGAATTGTCTTTCATATATTTTCCCTAATTGATTCTTGGATTGACAATAATCCTCTGTAGCAAAGTATCATTGTGTCTAATTTGGAGATGAGGAAGTGAATTATTCTAAGAAGATGATTCAATTCTCTTGATCCTAGGTTCAGTTTATAATTTTTTAAAAAACGAAGTCATTAAGATTTAAATCTGTTGAGAACACCCTAAGAGGATAGAAACATATGTAATATATTTAATAGAAATTCTCGGCTGGGCATGGTGGCTCATGCCTGTAATCACAGCACTTTGGGAGGCCGAGGTGGGTGGATCACCTGAGGTTAGGAGTTTGAGACAGGCTGACCAACATGGTGAAACCCCGTCTCTACTAAAAATACAAAAATTAGCCAGGTATAGTGGTGGGCGCCTGTAATCCTAGCTACTCGGGAGGCTGAGGCACAAGAATCACTTGAACCAGGAGGCGGAGGTTGCAGCGAGCAGAGATCGCGCCACAGCACTCCAGCCTGGGCGACAGAGTGAGACTTTGTCAAAAAAAAAAAAAAATCATGAAAATTCGCGAAATCTTTAAAATATTTTGACAATAAAGTCTCATCTGTTTGGAAAATTCACTCATTCATTCTTACCTGTTTGTTGAGGGCCTATGATGTGCACAACACTGATAGGTGCTGGAAAGAGGTGGAATCCTGGTGTGTGGCCCATCGCCTGAAGTTGATGATCTGAGGAAGAAAATGAAACACAAACATGTTAGCCTCAGATGAGGGCCAGTAGACCTACTAAACAAATGCCTATAGTTAGGGACTGGAAAGGAAGCATGTGTTACTTCCAAAGTGGCTTCTTGGGGCTGGCATTTACCTTGTGATAGGTGGTTTACACAGGGGACACTCTGAGTGTTCCATAGACACTCTAGGTCAATGGAGAGGCAGGTGCAGAACAGCTGAGGAAACACAGGGCTCATCCAGAAGTGGAAAGTACCTTGACGTGCTTGAAGCATGAAGCAAGTGTTGGGCAATCTAGGAAAAACAAAAAACAGAAACTAAAACTAAAACACCGAAAATGCATTCACCCACTCAGCTAACATTTGTTGAGGGTCTCTCATATGGCAGGCTCTGCTCTAGACTGGGCACTCAGCAGTTAGAGGGCAGAGTTGCTACCTGCAAAAAGCTTATGTTCTAGTGAGGAGACAAGAAAACAAACAAACAACTGTATAATGAAGTATGAGGAACCGACCAATGCTAAGAAGAAACATAAAGCAGGCTGACGGGATAGGCCTTGGTGGTGGTGGATTTAGGGAGGGGTGGTACTGCCTTAGAGCCAACAAGGAGGGTGTCTCTGAGTAAGAGACAATTCAGAGACCAGGATGAAATGGAAAACTGAGACATGAATTCCCTAAGCAATAAACCTCCCAAAGCTTATCCCAAAGAAAAGAAATGAGAAAAGAAAAGAAAAAAAAGAAGGAAGGAAAGAAAGAGAGAGAGAAAGAGAAAGAGAGAAGAAAGAAAGAAAGAAAGAAAGAGAGAGAGAAAGAGAGAGAAGGAAAGAGAGGAAGAAAGGAGAGAGAGAGAGAAAGAAAGAAGAAAGAAAAGGAAAGTTAGGAGCCCATTTTGCTGAGAAACTCTTTTAAATAAGCTACAGAGTACTTGAATTCGGCTCAGTTTTCACTTCTAGGGTTCTGCAGCTCAATCCCAAAGCCTGTTTCTTCATTCTCCATCACCACTTCTGTTCCAGTGGGCAGGACAGAGCTCTGAAAACACACATGCACTCGCCCACATACCCACAGCTAGGCTGGATCTTGTGACAAGGAATATCACAGAAATACTCCCAGCCTCCTATACCTCTTCTACCTGCCCCCACGCCCTGCAGAGTTAGAGTCCATAGATAAGCCCTTGGGGCCTCCTCTTCTTTGTCCTCTTTGTCCCCTTCTTTTTCCCACTCACTGGTTTCCAGCTATCCCCCTTCCTGTGGTGCCCCTCTCACTACATGAAATGCAGCTCTGAGGGACCCCATTCAGTCTTATGCCTCGGGCCTTAGGTGTAGCTACTGCCTTGCTTTCTGCCCTTTCTACTTTATTGACTTGTTCATTCAGGTTGAAATAATAAAATGTAGAAAGGGGGAAAAATTAAAGCTTGAGACTTCACTAGGATCAAATCATGGCAACATGTGCCATTGGGCCAAACATAGGTTGCAAACACAAACCACAGCAGGACAAGGCACATGATACAAGTCTACGAAGGGTGTCTGCAACATGGTAAGAGCTAAGCTTGTTATATTTCACTCAACAATAGAACTTGTATAGATGTGTTCCCTTTTAATAGACTGCGATTCAAACAAAACAACTATAGGCTGGCATATAGGCTGCCAGTAGGCCACTATGGTTCCCACACTAGGACTTGCCCCTCTGTAAGTGGGGAAATCAAGGAAACATCTTGATCAGTGGGGGAGGCATGGTCAAGCAGTAGTTGAAAGGATTAATCTGGTGGCATTGTACAAGTAAACTGCAAGCAGCTGAGCTTGAAAAGCTGGGAAGACATGGTTGAAGGCCATTGTGAGGAAGGATGAGGACCTAGACTACTTTAATAAGCAGTGGGATTTTTTCTTAATTGGATAGAAAGAGATTGAAAATGATTCAAAAAGGCCAGTTGCAATGGCTCATGCCTGTAATCCCAATCCTTTGGGAGGCTGAGGCAGAAGGACCACTTGAGCCTAGGAGTTTGAGACCAGCCTGAGCAACATAGGAAGACATCATCTATAAAAAAAAAATAATAGATTAGCTGGGTGTAGTGGTGAATGCCTGTAGCCCCAGCTACTTGAGAGGCTGAGGTGGGAGGATCATTTGAGCTCAGGAAGTCGAGGCTGCAGTGAGCTGGGATGGCACCACTGCACTCCAGCCTGGGTGACAGAGTGAGACCCTATCTCAGGAAAAAAAAAAAAAGGAAAAGGAAAAATCAACAGGCTTTGGTAACAAATTGGAGAGGGACAGAATCAACGTAACTAACTATATGGTTCAATCCTAGATAATGGAAGAAGGCTGGAAGTATATAAAATTAAAGCAAAGGGTACTAATCTGGGGAAAGAAAACACTGTTTGAGTTGTTAGGGTTCTGGTTCAGGTCAGGGTTAGACATCCATGTAATGCCAGTCCATCGGGCTGTTGGAATTACAGCAGCAGAACCCTTGAAGGAGGGATCACAATGGGAGCAATGTGGGATGAATAGGGGTAAATGCTAAATCTGGGTACTGGAAGGGATAAAGAGAGGGCAGAGCAAAGGCCAGAGGTTTCATCTTTGTGGAAGGCCTATATTCAGAGCAAAGAGGAAGTAGAAGCCCAACTCAAACAGGCAGATAAAGAGAGATCAAAGAGATGAGCGTGAGATACAGTCCCCTCGTGCCCAAGGAGGCGGGGTGATTACAGACACGGAAAAGCTGAGAATAATCACCTCTGATAAAGACCACAGAAGCTGCCCGGGAGGTGTTTGGTAAGTTTGGAGTTACGTCTGTGGGGTGGATGGGCAGAAGTCAGATTTCATAGCACTGAGGACGCAGCACAAGGAGAAGTTCAAGATCAATTCCTAAGACAACAACTTGGCACTAAAAAACGTGAACTATGTTCTGAAGGCTTTACCCTGGGGACAAGGGAACGGAGGCGATAACAGCAGAAGTGGCAGCCGCTGACGATCCTTTCTTTCCATGGTTTGGCTTCTACTCCAGAGCCACTTATTTGTGCATTCTACAAAAAGTTTCTTGTCCTTTTTGGAATAAAGCTCTTATCCTAAGCTCCATTCACACCTGCGTGATAATGAACCAGCTAGTGCTGTACTCAGGAAGCATGCAAAGTTCTGAATCTTAGAACAGAAAGTGAAAGCAAAAATAAATTCCCCTTCAGTTAAATCTGCAGCAGCATGATTTAAGGTAACGTATCAACATCTCTCTTGGGTTTGTCTTAAAATTAGAATTTTTCAATGAGAATAATGAACTGAAGGTTTAGAACTGCTGTGTTGAGAAGGTTTTGTAATCTAAGGCAAGGTTCTGGGAGACTGGGGTGAATTGGGCGTGGCTGTATTAGAAAGTGTATGCAGTTGAGGCTGGGACTTGATCTAAGACTCTTTCTGCTGCACTGACTCACTCTCTTTCAGAGATCTTTTTGTATTTTCTAAACGTTTGTGACAATTCTTGCCTCTTCAATGCCAGGATGTTTTGTTCACTGCATTGCTATTTAAGGTACAGTGCAGTATAATAGAAAGCCCACCAGACCAGATGTCAAAGAGCTATGTTTTAGTCCTGATTCTGTTTCAGACTTCCTGTGTGGATTTTGAGAAGTCATGGTCCTGTTCGTTCATCTGTTTATTTAATTTAATTTATGTATTTATTTATTTATTTTGAGACAGAGCCTCGCTCTGTCGCCCAGGCTGGAGTGCAGCAGCACCATCTCGGCTCACTGCAACCTCCACCTCCCTGGTTCAAGCGATTCTCGTGCCTCAGCCTCCCGAGTAGCTGGGACTAAGGGCATGTGGCCACCACACCTGGCTCATTTTTGTATTTTTAGTAGAGACAGGGTTTCACCATGTTGGTAAGGCTGGTCTCGAATTCCTGACCTCAGGTAATCTGCCCACCTTGGCCTCCCAAAATGCTGGCATAACAGACCTGAGTCACTGTGCCCCATCCTGTTTCTTTATCTGAATACTAAGGACTTGTACTAGCTGGCCTTTACAACCCTTACTAGTTCTAAAGTTAAAGATTGTGTGAGTAAAGCTTTTCTCTCTGCTCTTATCAATCAAGTGCATCTCTAGGAGTGTCTGCTACAAGTGGGGGCAGAGCTACTCCTTCATTTTGGCCATTGAATGCAACTTATAACCTCAATAATAATTTCATATCCAACACTCATTACTTGCTTCCTATATGCTCCATGCTGTGCTGTGCCAGCTTCTTCACATGAATTATTTCATTTAATCATCCCAGCATGAGGAAGGCATAATTATTACACTGTTTTATGGGTGAGATAAATGAAGCTCAAAAAGTCAAAAACTTTGCCCATGATCACATACGTGAGGTTGGTGGAATCAGCGTTGGAATCCGGGCACTCTGATTCCAAAGCCTCAGACCCACCTAATAAGCCACTCCATTTTTTTTTTAAACCCTCCAAAATTCAAGCTAATAGACCAATTATGAGTGTACTTATCAGACGTTCTTGGAACACTGAGATTTGTAGCACTAATTTAATGCTTGTTTTTAAAAAGAGGGAGAAGTATCTTTATTTAATATTATTTTATTTTATTGTTGTTCCTTTAACAGTACCTGTTATCTGCATTAATATTGCAAATTGAAAAATTGAAGTAATTGTTTGGATGATTAATGCTGCAGAACTTGTTAAGGATTATAAAAAGAAGCAGCAGCAGAGAAAACCTTCATGGTTTGAGTTGGAGCAGTAAGGAAGTAAGTAGAGGCAGGGGGTAGGGTGGCAGTAAGAATTGATTCCCCCAAATTAACTATGCTGTTTGTCCTAATTTTGTATGTGTTGTAGCTTTACCCTTCGAAGAGAAAGAAAATTAGTTCTATTTACACAGGTAGTAAATTCAGTTTGATTTAATTGTGCTTTCAAAAGTAGCGTAAAGGAAAAAGAACCAACCCTTAAAAAAATTATGTGAGAATATTATAAACTCAAAATTTATTTCCATGGCTTTTGACATACTGAAAATAAATTGAGGATAAACACCTACCTTGACCAGCAACCTTTACACCAGGAGCCATAAAATGAGGCCATTCAGATCATGTTATTGAAAGAGGTGAAGTTCAATGCCATTCGTAGTAATAATAATAATATCTGGTATCCAAAGAATATAGAATATATATAGAATATTCTTTGTGACTTATGAAGACAAAATAGAGACATCTTGCACAGTTTACTTTCAGGCATACTTTTAAAATTACATGTGTGCCTGTGGTTCCAGCTACTTGGGAGACTGAGACATCAGGATTGCTTGACCCCAAGAATTTGAGGCCAGCCTGGGCAACATAGTGACACACTGTCTTTTAAAAAAAATAAAATATGGCCAGGTGCAGTGACCCACGCCTGTGATCTCAGCACTTTGGGAGGCCGAGGCGAGTGGATCACCTGAGGTCAGGAGTTCGAGACCAGCCAGGCCAACATGGTGAAACCCCGTCTCTACTAAAAATACAAAAATTAGCTGGGTGTGGTGGCACATGCCTGTAATCCCAGCTACTCGGGAGGCTGAGGGAGAAGAATCACTTGAACGCCAGAGGCAGAGGTTGCAGTGAGCCGAGATAGCACCACTGCATTCCAACCTGGACAACAGAGCGAGATTCCGTCTCAAAAACATAAATAAATGAATAAAAATAAAATAGGCTGGTCACAGTGGCTCACGCTTGTAATCCCAACACTTTGGGAGGATTGCTTGAGTTTAGGAGTTTGAGACCAGCCTGGGTAACAGGGAGACCCCCATCTCTACAAAAAGGGTAGCCGAGTGTGGTGGTGTGTGTCTGCAGTCCCAGCTACTCTGGAGGCTGAGGTGGGAGGATCACTTGAGCCCAGGAAGTTGAGGCTGCAGTGAGCTGTGATCATGATTGCACGCTCTACTCCCGCCTGGGCAACAGAGAAAGACCGTGTCTAGAACATAAATAAATAAACAAAAATTTAAAATATAACCAAATGTTAAAAACATTCAACATGCAATGAATTTACACACCTGCCTTCTGCTCACTGCACAAGAATTCAGAAGAAATTCATTACATTCAATTTTAAGGTAGGGTTTTTTGGGGGAGTCCTAAAGGGTTTTTATTTGTAATAACCAGATAACAGCTTAATTTCTGCTCTATTTTGTGGATACTTGGCCTAATTCTGACAGAGAGCAGATTTTCCCTTACTCACACATACTTTTTTACATGTTTAAGATTTTATTTGTAAATTGAAATATTTTTCGTCATGCTGTGTGTTTTTTTTTCTTCTAGATGAAATTCATATATTGAAAATATTGTTCAGACGCCGTGTGACATAACTGGAGCCAGTGCAGTGCTATGAAGTACTACGAGATTAGCCTGGATATTAACTTGTCTTCTAGAGAATAGATTTCATGTTCCGTTCTTCTGCAATGGTTAATTCACACAGAAAACCAATGTCTAATATTCACAAAGGATTTTACTGCTTAGCAGCCATCTTGCCCCAAATATGCATTTGTTCTCAGTTCTCAGTGCCATCTAGTTATCACTTCACTGAGGATCCTGGGGCTTTCCCAGTAGCCACCAATGGGGAACGATTTCCTTGGCAGGAGCTAAGGCTCCCCAATGTGGTCATTCCCCTCCATTATGACCTCTTTGTCCACCCCAATCTCACCTCTCTGGACTTTGTTGCATCTGAGAAGATCGAGGTCTTGGTCAGCAATGCTACCCAGTTTATCATCTTGCACAGCAAAGATCTTGAAATCACGAATGCCACTCTTCAGTCAGAGGAGGATTCAAGATATATGAAACCTGGAAAAGAGCTGAAAGTTTTGAGTTACCCTGCTCATCAACAAATTGCACTGCTGGTTCCAGAGAAACTTACGCCTCACCTGAAATACTATGTGGCTATTGACTTCCAAGCCAAGTTAGCTGATGGCTTTGAAGGGTTTTATAAAAGTACATACAGAACTCTTGGTGGTGAAACAAGGTAAGAACTTGCTCAGGTAATTTACATTCTTTTGTGATAATGTCCTTATGAGTGGCATCTCTTTGCCAGGAGCAGACTTCAGCAGCCATTTATGAGAAATCCAGTAAACTATGGGGAACCCACAAGAAGGAAAAGCTCTGCCATTCCTTAAGGAAACCACAGTAGAGATGGAAAGACAGGACTCAGAGGCATAAATAGCTAGAGGGTGAATAATGAGGAGGAGAGGCCAGTATATGACTGATATGATGGATATGCTTATGTGCTAGGGAAAGAGATGGTCAGTGCAGACAGGGCTGAAATAGGGAATGCTTCTCAAAGGAAGTGAGTCCTCATCTGGGACCAGAAGGAAATATAAGTGAGATTGGGATCGGGAAAGAGGAAGTGACAGAGTATACATTGCCTAGGTAACAGCCATGACTCATATCGAATAGTCAGAAACAAGGAACCAGTTTGTTTGGAAAATTGAGAAATATAGTCTATTTGATCAAGTCACATTCATTGAGCACATACTATGTGCCAGGCAGTGCACTAAGCACTGAATGTATAATGGTGGGATCTGAAGGAAGAGACAACCAGGACAAGAAAATAAATAAAATTGGCAAGGTAAGTGGCCAGTGTTATGAATGAAATAAAACAAGGCGCAAGAAAGGTAGAAAATGTGGCTGGAGATTGAGACTAATTCAGTTGACTGGGCAGGGAAGTGTTAGTTGAGGAAGTGAATTTAAATTAAGAGCTGAGTTTTTTTTTTAAAGAGACAGTTATGAGAACATCTCGGGGCAAGTGCAAAGGCTCTAAAGTGGGATTGGTTGAGAGAAGGCCAGTGTGAGCTGAGGAGAGTGAACAAGAGGGAGAAAGGGATCAGATCATGTGGAGCCTTGGGGCGTCTTGTAAGGAGTTTTGACTTTAACTCAGATGAAATGGGAAATCATTGGAAGACTCTGCTCTGATTTATGCTTTGTAAAGATCAGGTCTATGTTGAGGGTATGTTATAGAGGTGCAGAGTAATCATTTGGGAGGTCATTGCAGTAGTTCAGGTAAGAAGTCATGCTAACTTGGGCCAGGCTAGTGGCAGTGCTTATGGAGTGAAACAATTGAACTTGGCAGTTATTTTGGAGGGCAAAACAACAGAGATTGCTGACATATTGGTCATGTGAGGTGAGGGAAAGAGAAGAATCAAGGATGCTTCATAGAGTGGATGGTTTGGTTTCCCAGGGCCAGGATCCATCTGGGAGGTAAGAGGAGTCTGGCTCAGTGCACTCTCACGTTATGTGAATTGTGTTCAATTGCCATTGGAGAAATCTAAATTCCATGGCTTAACCACACAGGGGCATATTTTTCTCATGCAACAAGAAGTCCAGAAGTAGGGCAGCTCAGAGTTGCTATAGTGCTGTTCAGCATCATCCAGGACCCAGGCTCCTTCTGTCTTTCTGCTCAGCCATCCTATGGCTTTCTTTCTAATACTTGCAAGATGATTGCTGCACCTCTAGGCACCAAGTCCACATTCTAGGCAGGAAGAAGGGGGACACAGGGGAGAGATAAGGGCAAAAAGAAACATTCCAGTTGAATCTAACACTCTTTACAAAGGTTTCCCACACAAAGACTTCAGCTAGACCAGAATGAGTCATAGCCTCACCACGTCACAAGGGAGCCTGAAGAAGTAACTCTCTTATCTGGACTTGTTGCCTTTCTGAATAAAATCAGGATTCCACTGGAACCAAGGAAGGGGAATGGGTATCAGGAAAGTGACTAGCTGTGTCTACTACATCCTGGTCTTCCCTTCCCCCCTTGGGTGCTCACTGCACAGCCTGCAGCCATCCACCTAGGACAACTCTTCCCCAGGCTCCTCTCTTTCCACATTCCCTTGGTGACACTTCCCCTCATTGCAGCCACAATCCTCAGGGGCTTGTTTTCAGGCTCAGCACAGTATTGGATAGGAAAAGTATCAACTTCTTCTCACTAAGGCACCACGTAAACAATGATGGCTTTTTTCATTTTTTCAAATGCTGAAGGCCCCATCCAAAGGACATACATCTTAGGGATACTATTCTGGGAGCTGTGGGAGATGAGAGGGGGAGATATTTGGAGTAAAGCTGGAGGACTTTCCAGCATGCCTCCCATGATTAATTGCAGGCTATTCCTGATGCCCCTTATGGTTAATTAGTCAGTTCCCTTCATACTCAGTCACCTAGTAGGTCTGACATGTATGATAATGTACTGCAGAATGTCAATTGAATCTTGTGAATCTCTCTCTCTCTCTTTCTTCCTCACTTCTTCATCTAAACTACACAAATAATTCAGTTGAAAGTGGTTCTTTTGAGATGCAGAAGGTCACACTTTGCATGTAGAGTTCCAATTAATCGTGTAAGCAACAAAGATTCAGGTTTTTTTGTTTTTTCAATGTAGACTTATTACAACCAAAATTTCATGTGAGTGAAAATTATTCCAGCCATTTAGAGTTCCTTTACATTTGCAGAAACTGCTACCAAATACAAATAAAACCTTGAGGCTACAAGTGAATCATTTACATCCCTAGCCTCAGTTTCCCAGCCTGTGTCATAGAAATAAAGTAAGCTGAAGTAAAATATCCTGACAGCTTCTCTTTTTTCCCTCCTGACCTCTCTCTCCCTCTTTCTTGAGCCATTCTATTCTCCCTTCCTTTTCCAGTCAAAATCTGCTCTCCGAATTCAGTTCTTAATTGAAGCTTAAAGTCCAAAGAGTAAATCTGTAACTGTACAGTTTCAGGCATATCCTGGTGTTGGGGTAGAGAAGTTTGTCAGAGTATATATCTATTATACCTGTCATCGTCTGAAGAGTGGCAAGCAGAGAGAACTAGAAGTACCTGGGGGCACAGGTGCCACAGAGAGACCATTAGCCAACAATGGTACAAGAATATGAAAGTCTAGCTCCTTGCCTCCAGTGGGGGACATGTGAAGGCGTAGTTTGCACCCCAGAGCTCCCTGGGAATCAGTCTGATGCTGGGACTTTGCCTGTCCTGCGCCCTTGACTGGCTCCTCCCTTTTCCCTGTCCTGCTTCCCTCATTCCCTTACCTGTTTCTCCTGGCAGGATGTTCTCAATAAGTCAGGATCTGCTTCCTGGAAATACAACTTAGGACATCACTCATGTACACAATTACTCAAATGTCTGCGTGAGGCCCTTTCAGATTTAGAGACAGTACTGAACGTTTAATTTCCTAGTGAATTTTGAAGCCATGTAGACAACATGTGTACTATCTCAGTCATTTACTGGCTACGGATCCTGCTAAGGTCATTCAAGTTGTCTGAGCCTCAATATCCTTGTTTGACCTGAGTATGAATGAAATAATGTAATTAGCACTCCCAGAACAGGGTATTGCTTATGATTGATGGCTGCTAAATAAGATTTTACCTTCATTTTCCTCAAAGAGACAGTTGAGATTCACAAAGATTGCAGTTTGAGAAATCAAGTCTTTTACCCGCAGGTTTGATAAGCTGTTTGCTAAATGTACAGATTCATTTCTCTTCTTGATTTCACTTATGCATTTTGGCTGGGGGTGGGTCTTTTCACAGAATACTTGCAGTAACAGATTTTGAGCCAACCCAGGCACGCATGGCTTTCCCTTGCTTTGATGAACCATCGTTCAAAGCCAACTTTTCAATCAAGATACGAAGAGAGAGCGGGCATATTGCACTATCCAACATGCCAAAGGTATTTCCACTTCCAGAAACTTTTAGAAATTGTTCGCAAGTTGAGACTCAGTCTTCGTTTGTTTTTTAAAATTGCTTTCAGGATTTCAGCCATTAATTTGTTTTTATCTATCTATCTATCTATCTATCTATCTATCTATCTATCTATCATCTATCATCATAATTTCAATCCTTCTAGACTAACATCATTCTGTTTGGGGCATTGTTACACAGGAAGCTTTTTTTCCCAAGCAAAGTGATTTATATTTTGTGTTCACATGGAAACAATGTCTTAAATCAGTGTTTCTTGGCCAGGGATGAAATTCAGAATCTCCTAGAGCAGCACTTCTCAAACTTTAGGGTTCAGATTAATGGTCTGAGGATCTTGCTAAAACTCAGATTCTGATTCAAGAGGTCTTGGGGTGAAGCTTGAAGTTTTACCTTTCTAACAAGCCCCCAGCCACTGCTGATGGTCCAGAGACCCCTTTTGCAGTGGCATGGACCTCAGGGACCCTGCAGGGCCCCAACCCAAGAAATTCTGATCTAGAAGTCTATGATGTAACTTAGAAATCCTGTCTTTTAAGTTTCACAAGTAATTCTTAAATTTATTTATGAAAATTATTAATTGTGGTTATACTTTTTTTTTTGAGACAGTCTCACTCTGTTGCCCAGGTTGGAGTGCAATGGCGTGATCTTGGCTCACTACAACCTCAGCCTCTCGGGTTCAAGCAATTCTCCTGCCTCAGCCTCCCAAGTAGCTGGGATTACAGGCTCCCACCACTACAACCGACTAATTTTTCTTGTATTTTCAGTAGAGACGGGGTTTCACCATGTTACTCAGCCTGGTCTCAAACTCAGGGACCCTGCGGGGTCCAAGTACTAGTAGAGGCAGCATATCTTTTGGACACTTATTTGTCTCTTTCAGAGACACACACTCACTGGTGACAATTGCTATGCAAGTAAAGTTCTGCTGGTATTGAGAAAACAGCTAAATCCTTGCCTAGCAGTCAGTGTTTTGTACTTGGAGGTTACATCACCATCCTGGAAGAACTTACACTAATAACCCATACATGTCCATTTAAGGCAATGTTAGTCTACATGGGTCATTCCAGGTTTCTGAGCAAAACTCAGCCTCCGTGGACTATATCGGCTTGATCTGGTGGGGATAAACCACAGCAAATGCCCATTTGCCTCCTAACCATCTCTGCCACCAGCCTCCTGGTAGCCCAGATGTATTTCCCCATAGTCTCACAGCCTCATGCCTCCGCCAGTAACCCCTCCACACACTTGACTAAATGGTTTTGCTGCTGAGTTTGGTCAGAAGACCACAATATACCCCAGCTCTCAGCCCCTACCATAAGACAGCATCTCCTCTGCTGGGAGTGGATATCCAGAGAACACTGGTTGAATCAGCCAGTGGAGACTGTTTTTGGGGAAAATTAATTTGCTGGATAGAGTTCTTAAAAATTACAGCCCTGTATATACTTCAACTTTTCCTACAGTATTTGATCAGTACCTTCTTCTTTATTGGAACTTAGAAATAGATTTCAAATAGAATTCAGTAAAATTAAATTCTGTAGAATTTAATAGCGAAATCATTTGCCATCAAAGTAGGCTAGATAATTTATGGTAATGCTTCAAGCTATTTTCTCTTGCCAAAGCAAATCGTAATCTTATCCAACACGTCAAACATGCTTAATAAGCTGCAGTGAGCATCATCAGAAGCCTGACTCCCAGAAAGGGCTCAGGGATAGAGGTGGGGAAGAGCCTGTCTAAGAATTGTGACTAGCTTGAAGAAAATGTTTTCAGATTATTGGATCTGTATACATTCAGTATTTGGGGGCATTGTACCATGGTGAAGACCATCTCTGAGACAAGCTGCCCAGACCAAATGAAGATAGAATTCAGTCATTACCCAGTGATCTTGATAGATGCAGCTGACGAGACTGCAGGCTGAAAAGTTTCTGCTTCCTCAGGAGATGGACAGAAGCTTAAATTACTAATGACCTCCTTGGCCTGACTGCTTTCATTGCTGAATCAATGAAGCAAAGATAAAATAAGACCATGACTCAAGCTGGCACGCAGCAAGTGAGAGAATGAGCATCATCTTTGGAGTCACACAGTCACAGCCACATCTTGGTCCAACCGTGGAACTAGCCATGTGATCTCCAACAATTCTGTGAACCTTTCTGAGACTCTGTTTCCTCACCTGAGAAACAACACCAACCTCACACCCACATAACAGGATTAAAAAATCATGTGAAGCCTCTAGTTTAGTTTCACTTCCTGTTTTCTTTTTCTGCAGGGGTGTATTTCTTGTACAACAAACAAAGGGAAAGGGGCCATTATCTGGTATTTTACTTAAAAGCCCAGAAGTTGAATTGATGCCAGTGTTGGAGATTATCGCATTTTAGGAAAATAGAAATATGTAATATTTTTGTGCTTTCAATCAACAAAATGAGATTTGGCATTTTTGTGCTTTGGGGATCTCAAAAGCAGGGCTTTTTGTCTTCAACAGAGTGTTGGGGTAAAAGCAACAGAGGTAAGAGAGGCCACAGAATACTAGGAGAGGCCATTGCCCTCCTAGGAGGTCATCAATTGTCCTTCAGAGTATGAGGCTTGCCTCTAACTCACTTGCCATAAGTCATAGGCATGGTTATGAAATACTCCAGTTTTCAAGTACTGATTATTCCTTTTCCTTTCTGTAGGTTAAGACAACTGAACTTGAAGGAGGTCTTTTGGAAGATCACTTTGAAACTACTGTAAAAATGAGTACATACCTTGTAGCCTACATAGTTTGTGATTTCCACTCTGTGAGTGGCGTCACCTCATCAGGGGTCAAGGTGAGACTGAGTTCTAATTTTCTACGCAGTGCAGAAAAGTGTCCTGAGAGCAATGAACTTTTGTTTTCTCATGTTTTTCATTATTATCAAAGTATTATGTTTACATTAGAAAAAGGGATAGATAAAAAACTAAATTAAAAATTATCTATAGTCCTGTCACCAAGATACAACTACTGATAATATTAATGTAAGCCTTCCAAATATTTTCTATATGTATGTCAGCATATATGGGTGTACATAGTAACAGTATTTACTGACTATATATGTAAAGGTAATTTTCAAAGTGTATATATATATATATATATACACACACACACACATACCCTTTGCAAAATAATATATTGACTATTTTCACCCATTTTTATCAAAATATGCCATAAAAGTTGAATGTCATTAAAAATTTTAAATAATATTATATTAATAATTGCTTGGAGGTTTAATAAGGATTTTAAAATCAGCATCTTATTTTTGGACATGTATGTTGTTTCCCACTTTTTTTTTTTTTGAGACAGAGTCTCACCCTGTTGCCCAGGCTGGAGTGCAATGACGCTATCTTGGCTCACTGCAATCTCCGCCTCCTGGGTTCAAGCGATTCTCCTGCCTCAGCCTCCCAAGTAGCTGGGACTACAAACACAGACCAGCATGCCTGGCTAATTTTTGTATATTTGTAGAGATGGAGTTTCACCATGTTGGCCAGGCTGGTCTTGAACTCCTGACCTCAGGTGATCCTCCTGCCTTGGCCTCCCGAAGTGTTGGGATTACAGGCGTGAGCCACCGTGCCCGACAGTTTCCCACTGTTTTTTATAACTTTTTTCCCTCAATGAAGAGTCTTCATTGTTTGCAAAAACTTACAACAATACCTAATGATTATCTTTGTAGTTAAATATTTGCAAATATCAGTAGACACATTAAATAAATAAAAAAGAACTTCTTATCCCAAGGGACCAAATTATAGACATAAAAACACCTTTAAAGAGTTATAAAATAATACTTTTGAAAAATGGGTGTAGGCCGGGCACAGTGGCTGATGCCTGTAATCCCAGTACTTGGGGAGGCCAAGGCGGGCAGATCATCTGAGGTCAGGAGTTTGAGACCAGCCTGGCCAACATGGTGAAACCCCTCTCTACTAAAAATACAAAAATTACCCAGGCATGGTGGCAGGCACCTGTAATCCCAGCTACTCGGGAGACTGAGGCAGGAGAATCACTTGAACCCGGCAGGCGGATGTTGCAGTGAACTGCCATTGCTCCAGGCACTCCAGCCTGGGTGACAAGAGTGAGACTTCATCTCAAAAAAAAAAAAGGAAAAGAAAAATCGGTATAAAGTATCTATTACAATTTACATACGTATTATGTTCATGAATATGTAGATATATGAGTTGTGTAGCTACACACACACATCATGGCACCTCTGCACTTAGACATGGATGTCTATGCATAGACATGGATGTGCAGGAGGTGAATGGCACTTCAGAGGACAGGTTTCTGTCAGCCTCTTTGGATTCACATCCCAGCTCTACAACTTTCAGCCTGGGTGATCTGGAGCAAGTTACTAAATCTTTATGTGTTTTTGTTGCTTCACCTATAAAATGGCACCTGCTTCATAGAGTGGGTGCAAGTATTAAATTAGATTTTATGTGTAAGCATTCAGCACAGTGCCTGGTAAACTGTCAAAAAATGGCCATTTACATTTTTTCCGCATAAAAGTTTTGAAGGACTTCAGTTAATTCAGAGCATAAAAGTGGGTCATGAAATAAAAGTAGCTCTATACTTGGAAGGCAAGAAAATTTGAATCTAATTCTATTTTTTCTACTTGATAGCTAATTTCTTTGGGGGAGCCATTGAACATATTTGAGCATTTCTTAGTTTAAAGCAAGCTTGACAGAGGGTGTATCCAATAAGTTCTTCATGGCTTCCCATATAGGTCTAGAAGAAACCTATGTTTTATTTGAATTGTATTTGTGGTCATCATTTTGGAAAGCTAGTTGACAAGTGCTAAAGTATATCATAGAGATGAACTCAAGTGGGTTCCTCTCTATGATATACTTGGATTATGATACAATGGGTTAATATGATTTGAAAGTTACAGATGAGCACTGAGGAAATGGATTGTAACAGAAGATTCAGGGTGTTTGTAATTTTCAAGACTGACTTTTGCTTTAGTACTTTACAGAACCTCTTATCCTTATTGACAACATGCTTAATGGTATCTTAATACTTTTGTGAAAAGATGCAGTCTGCCTTTCTGTGTGAGAGGGTTATCAGGAATGGAATTATGCCAGGGAGCTGTCATTCAAAAACCTCTTCTGATCCACATTTCCCAGGTGTCCATCTATGCATCCCCAGACAAACGGAATCAAACACATTATGCTTTGCAGGCATCACTGAAGCTACTTGATTTTTATGAAAAGTACTTTGATATCTACTATCCACTCTCCAAACTGGGTATGTTTAAATTCCACATTATTGTCTTCATTTTTGCTCATAAAACTTGCTTTGATCGCTTCCCTCTTTCTCTTTCTATGTGATTTAAATGAGCACTGAGGAATTCAGTTAGCTCAGGAAAAAATAATTTGATCCTCAGAGATGATTCTTGAGTGTAGAAAATAAAGTATTTATGAGATGCCCCAATAGTGTGGATCATTTCTCTATTCTTTTATCAGGTTTAACATTAACATATTTGCATTGCACTCCTTCCCAGGCTGATCAGAAAGGGCACACACTGGAGGCTGGGACAGAAGCCAGGTAGAGGGCCCAGGAAAGAGATGGGGAGAAAAAGAGAAGGAACACAGTGACTGCTCTGTTCAAAATAGGGGTCCACACGTCCAAGATGCTGTGGATCCCTGTGGCGGACATCAAGGCTCTCACCCATTATGTTCCTCTTCTGTGGCAGGGAAACACACCTCCCATCATGCTGCTCTTCTGTGACCGGCGGCATTGATTAGGGAGTGGATTTTCCATTAAAAAATACACACACACACACACACACGCATTGCATATTAGAATTAGAGGGATTTCTGGAGGAATCACTATACTCTATTTGTACAAGGTCAGCAATCTTTTATAAAAGTTGTCAAAAGTTTATGTAGAGAGAGAACTGAAAACTATGCCTCCACCTGTTATCTATATTGGGCACTGAGGTTGGCTGGTAAGACTGTGGAACAGATTTAAAAAAAATTGCAGGAAACAGATCATCTGGTTGTGGTAGTAGGTCTTTACATGAGATGATACTCATAGTCTATCTTGCTTTTAATTTTCTATCTTAAAAAATAAAAGACGTTATTTTTAGAATGTTGTAGAGAAGCGACCCCAACCTTTTTGACACTAGGGACCAGATTTGTGGAAACGATTTTTCTACGAAGGTTGGGTGGATGGTTTTTGGGTGAAACTGTTCCACCTCAGAGCATTGGGCATTAGATTCTCATAAGGCATACGCAACTTAGATCCCTCACTTGCGCAGTTCACAATAGGATTCATGCTCCTATGAGAATCTAATGCCACCGCTGATCTGGCGGGAGGCAGAGCTCAGGCAGTCATGCTCTCTCACCCACCGCTCACCTCCTGCCATACAGCCCAGTTTCTAATAGGCCATTGACAGGCACTGGCCCGCGGCCCTGGGGTTAGGGACCCCTGTTGTAGAGCATATAAAAACTGTGAAAAAAGTTTCATAGCATATAAAGATTAGTACTTGGGGTTTCTGATAGTGACAAAACAATTTTTTTCCTTTGGAATTTAGGATATACTTCTTATCCTGTCCTTTTTTGCCTCTTGCCCCCAACTCCAATGCATTTTCCTTACATAAATTAAAAGGGACCATTAATTGGCATACAGTTCTAGGCTTAAAAAATTAAAAGCTATATCCAGGAGCTTATTTCGATAGTTCCTGAGTCTTATTCTGTTATTATTGTGCAGGTTCTATATACCCTTTAGTACAGATATACTAAATCCCATTTATACATAATTCACTGCTGTACTTTAGGTCAAAAGTCAAGGAAAGATTAATAACAGCCGTCAATAATATTAATGTTGTTCTTGAAAAATGCAGTCTTAAAGAGCATATGAAATATCTTTAAGACTAACAGAAAATAAACATGCAGCTTAAGAAAAAATAGAGCAGATATAAGTCCCACTACTATAAAATCATCAGTGCAATTTAGAAGAAAAGTCATTCCCACATTCGAAGTGCTAATGAATACTAATCTTTATTAGTGCTAATTTAGTTTTTGATTGTGTTGTGTATACTTGTTTTTAATCTACTACAATTAAGCAGTATTAACTCCAGACAATGTAATTATAAGCCAAGTGACTTGGTTCATTTCGAACTTCTTAAAAATTATCTTTTTTTCCAGCTAAACAGAACATTTTAGCTAGCAGAATTCAAAGACTAAATATTAGCCAGAAATTTTTTAGCCTACATGAAATCATTAGCAAAGGATGGTAAACAATGCACATACACATATACCTGTATATGTATATATATGTGTGTGTCTGTGTGTGTGTGTGTCTGTGTATATATATATGTGTATATATATATACATATATATATACACAGGCACACCCATATATATATATACACAGACACACACACATACAGGTACATATATATGTATATACACACACATACACACATATACAGGTATATATATATATATATATATATGTGCCCATATACGGTATACACACACACACACACACACACACACGTAATGCAAATTAATGCATTTTACCTGAGTTGTTTAAATGATTAGGTTGAACTTTTTTCCCCCACAACACTTTCTTAAGAAGTAGAGGAAATATCAGTGCTGAAAAGGAAATTGATGTCAGAAAGAATCAATGCCCAAACCTTTTTCCTCTGCTGTCTTAGAAGGACATGTGCTCATAATAGAGGCTATATGTGCTAGAAATATCAATCAAAATATTGACTATAGAGATGGCTCCTAAGAGGTGTTCTCCTGAAATTAAAATCATGTATCTTTTTGTTTTTTCTAAAAATGAGTTCATTATGTGTTTTGATGAATCTCAAACATATTCGAAATTATTTGATACCTTTTTTAAAGTTTTCAGCAGTACTAACATAAAACACAATATGATAGTTTTTAAATAAATTATTTTCTTGGCAGTAAGGCACCCAAAATATTTTCAGAGTTCAGCACTTTCAGGAAGAAAATGGTTAAATGTCAATATATTACTTCATCTACAAAACTCTTTGTACAACTTATTCCACTTGATAATGGGCACTGATTATTTTCAGTGCAACTATAAGACACCTTGTCAATGTTAAGATATTCTTGATGTTTTCAAAAAGTCTGCTTACATATACTTAAAGGATCACAGTGTATTTGAACAGAGAGCAAATTCTATTTCTGGTGTGGGAGCCGTAAAAATCAAGTATGGTTGTTCTTACTTCTCAGATTTAATTGCTATTCCTGACTTTGCATCTGGAGCCATGGAAAATTGGGGCCTCATTACATATAGGGAGACGTCACTGCTTTTTGACCCCAAGACCTCTTCTGCTTCCGATAAACTGTGGGTCACCAGAGTCATAGCCCATGAACTGGCACACCAGGTACTTGGCACTCATGACATTATCTCAATATCAGTTCAAAATAACATTATATAGAACACCACCAATCTTCCTGAAACAAAATAAATCATCTCATTTACCTCTAGAGGGGAAGTTAGAGATTACTAAACCTAACACAACATGTCAAGTAGCAGAGTACTCAGTCTCTGGACTGTGGTGTGCATACTGGAATTTTATCACGAGAGTAGCCATTACATTTATCCTCTAAAACCTTTCAAAGCAAAGCCTTCAAATGTCATTTGGGAAAGGAAGGGAAGTGACTATACAGACACATGAAGCACAGAATTGGAAACCTTACAAATAAAGATTTCTACTAAAAATGTTTCTCCTTATATCCCCTGGTACTCTGGCATTCCAATCTAGGGCAATGTCAATCTTCCTTCAGTTTGGAACCTGTGCTTACATGGCCATAATGAAATACTTCAAGTGAAACTTGATGGGCTGATGATCCTAACTCTCTGAAGTTCAGTGTCCCCATCTATAAAATGAAGTTAATAATAGTTCTGTTTCATAAAGCTGTTGTGAGGATTATGGATAGGGACAGTGTGCGGATCACATAGTAAGTACTCAATAAGTGTTAGTTATTAATGATGATGACAACGGCCACTACATCTACAAGAAATACTACTATTTCTTGCAGAATAACTTATCTAAGGGCCATCTATAAACACCGTATTACATACAAATGTGGAATTGTAAAACTAGGTCTATAGATATTGGAGACTATTCCCTCTATTTCATTTCTGAAAACTCTCAGTAATGCAGAAAATTATTAAAGGCACCAAAATTGTCTTTCACCAAGTGGGCAAATATCATTCTGTTGTAGAATCTGGTAAAATCTCTTGTTTAAAACATTTTAACTTTATCCTTTATCATTACCACAATAATGAGTTGTTGTTCTTTAAAGCAGTGAACTAAATACTCCGTTACACAGAGAGCCGTGCTCAGCACTGTGCTTCGAGAACACATGGGCTGCTCCCTTTGGTTCCGAATCTCCCCACTGGCCCGTTTTAGGTGTTTTGATCATGACCCACCAGGAGCTCTAAAGCACTTAACTGAGTCTGGGGATTTCTAATCTTTCTGCCTATTGTTTGTAGGGAAGTGCTCTGTGAGCTCTACCTCTGAGGCTCCATGCTCCCTCCTGCCCTCCTTTTAATAGCTTCTCTTCCACGGAGATGCAGTCAAGTGCTGAAGCAGCAAACAGCACTGGAATTTTTGCCCCCACTTTTTTGTCTTCCCATTGATTACCATATTCACATGTCACTCTGTGCATAACCCTGGCAAAGATTCCCTGATGCCACCTGTCTTAGCTTGGCATACAAGGTTCCCATGACCCAGCTCCTTTTTACCTCTCCAGCCTCATCTCTTGCCTACACCTAAGCTTTAGCCATCCAAGATTACCTGCCGTTTTCTGAACATGCCAGGTTGTATCACTCTGCCTTTACTCCTACTACCTGATATTCAGCATACCTGAGTACTATTTACAAGGCTCAGGAAATGAATACCGTCCTGTCAAAACTGATTATTTCCTCCTGGAATCCCCTCTGTCCCTGGCAAAGACATTGATCTTAGCACCTGCTTTACTGTATTTATTTTTCTACTGGTTGACCTCCATCATTTGTATTGAGGCAGTGGCTATATTATATACATCTTTATATTTCTAACATATGGCATGGTGCCAGGAACACAGTAGGTTCTCCACAGGTGTTTACTGAATGAATGAATAAACTAGTCTTACTAACTGGTGAAGTGGCCAGAATCAGTTTATCCTGTACTTCTTATATTCACCGGTTTTCAAATTGAGGAAACACCTCTCCCTTTCCATGAATGCCCTTCAGAAGATTGGTGCCCACTTGTAAAGTAATCTGAAGGCTGTCAGAAAAGGAATAGTGCTTAAACTGTTTCTAGAAGCTACAGACTTATAATTTTCTGTTCTGTAACTATAACCAGGCTCTTCTGAATCTTAGAATCTTATTGTTGAAGCTTTGGTCCGTCTAGAGATTGCAGTCTTAGAGACATACACTAGATGTTCAGTATTAGGCATATAGACTAAATAAATAAAATATAAAAGCACATAAAAGAATAGTAATATTTAAAATGCGTAACACAGATCAAATATAGGTAAAGGGTAAATATGTCAATTATCTTTATGCATCCTTTTTATTTGATTTATATATATTTTAAATCTTAGACCTTTATTGTTTCTAGTGGCCCACTGAAGTAAGTCAGGGGCAGAGGTTAACAACTGAATTTGCTCTTCAGTAATATTATATAATAATTATATAACAATCTGAGAGCCCTAAATGAATTCTTATGATTCTTCTAAGTACCTGCTACTTAATATAAAAAGATAACTTCACCCAGGACACTTGGGTTTATATTTCTCCCTTGAACATCATCATATATCAAGGACAAGGTGAGATTGTTCTTATTGGGCAGGAAAAAAAAACTACCTCCATAAAGTGTTCCATTTTCTTTCTTAATATTAAATCTAACAACTAGGAAATGTTGGGCAGATAGAATGAAAGTCAAAGACTTAAGGGCATTGAGAACACACACAAAAAAAGAAAAAAGAAAATCAAGCAAAAATGTGGTGGTGAGAATAAGAAGGCAAGGAAATCAGTAGAAGAAAATTGTACAGAGAGAAAAGGGTAGCAAAGAGAGAAGAGATCCTAATAAAAAAAAAGTTAGTAACCATTGTATTTTTTTTGCTAAAGTTAATAATTTTTATTTGTTTAACTTCTAATAATACTGAGTTTTTACCTCCTAGTGGTTTGGCAACCTGGTCACAATGGAATGGTGGAATGATATTTGGCTTAATGAGGGTTTTGCAAAATACATGGAACTTATCGCTGTTAATGCTACATATCCAGAGCTGCAATTTGTAAGTTCACAATTCTGTGTATCATAGTATATGGTGTAAAGAATCATCAATTCACTATTAAAATTTCAAGTGAATGTTAAACAGAAAAACTACATAATGTTGTGGTTTTTGAACATATGGCATTTTGTTTGATGCACGAAACAGATCACAGAACTGGATGAAACATTGAAGGTTTTAGAAAACAATCAACATAAATCTGTCACCCCGAAGTCTGTAAACAGAGAAGGCAAACTAATACAAATGTAGAACTGTGTATGTGGGTAGAGTTGAGAGGAAAGAACATCACCGTTTGTACACATCCGCACAGGAATGCCCATGGCTACTAGGTACTATAGAGATTTCTTGGCATGTAACCTGAAATCAACATCATTGGGGGTGTACTTTTCTAGAATTTCCAAAGGGTCTGCTGGCTTCCCCAAAATGTGTGAATGGATTTCTTCAGGTATGTCTTTTTTAAAAATGAATATAGTGGTCTGAACACTACACAAATCTGCATATCAAGGTGGTTAGTAATGGTTAATTAGGTCTTTGGGATATATATTTAGTCCAGTACACTATAGACAGACATGGATTCAAAGTTAGGCTCTTCTTGTTACTGTGTATGTACTGAATTTGTGGCTTAATGCCAAAGCTTTATGTATTCTTATTTGTAAAATGCATACACCATATCTCCCTTGCAGAGGTGTTGACAGGATTGCAGATGATAGGTCTAGGCACATAACAAGTATTCACTAAATGGAAACCATTATTTTATTTCTATATTCAAGGGCTGGTACATGGTAAACATTCAGGCAATGTCTGAAGGAATATTGGATTTGTATCTTTTTAAAGTAGAGAGACGGTGAAAGCGGAATACATACAAGAAAAGAAACATCTTCCAAGAAATATCGATTGAAATCTTACCTCTAAGAACATCTTACTAAACCTACTGTTTTCTATTGCTTTTACGGTGTCAAATAGAAACTAAAACTAAGCATTTTTCTCCCTGTTTAGGATGACCATTTTTTGAATGTGTGTTTTGAAGTAATTACAAAAGATTCATTGAATTCATCCCGCCCTATCTCCAAACCAGCAGAAACTCCGACTCAAATAGAGGAAATGTTTGATGAAGTTTCCTATAACAAGGTAGTAAATATCGCGTGCAGGTGGAAGCTCTGCTTACAGAAGAAATGTAATAATGACTATACAATCAGCAGTTTAAGTCATTGGTGCCAGTTCCTGCTACTTGTTTCACTTTTTATTTGTTCACTTTTCAGACTTCACATATGTTCCGTAAAATTTAAACTTCCTTTAAAAACATGCCATACTACCCTTTTCTTTATCTCTTTTTTCAACTCTTTTGTGTTTTTTTAAAGGGAGCTTGTATTTTGAATATGCTCAAGGATTTTCTGGGTGAGGAGAAATTCCAGAAAGGAATAATTCAGTACTTGAAGAAGTTCAGCTATAGAAACGCTAAGAATGATGATTTGTGGAGCAGTCTGTCAAATGTAAGTCATATGTTGGGTAACGGTAGACTGTTATTTAATCTAGAAAGTAACAGAATAATTGTGAATATTTATAAATAGCTATATATTGTCAGTCAACCATATTTATTCTGCTTGCTATGTTGTCATGGTCTATAGAAGGCAGCACTTCCCTTTTTCCTCTAACACCACACTAGGATGTCACGCTGGGCTGGCCCCAGGGGCTCACTATTTGACCTTCCTTTGGTTTCTCTTCTACGGCTAATCCTACATTTTTATGTTCCCTTGATCTAAAATCTTTAAAATATTGTAATTTCTACCATATAACACCTAATCTCTGGCAAATTTTAAGGTTGTCAACTGTATTCCCCAATGTGTATATATTTGTTGAGCAAAACTAATCTTCTCTCTTATAAGAAGAAATCTTGCTCAATCTCTGGATCATTGTGCCTATATTTCTAGTGCCTTTACTAGCTGAAATGAAATGCCCTTTCTTCTTTCCAACAATTCAAATGCCACCCAACTTTCAAGATCCAGCTGAGATTTCACCACCTCCTTACAGACTGTTCCAGCCCTCATTCGTTTGCGTGTCTGCTAAATTCTTAGAAGTGCACTTATAATCTGTTCCACGTAATAGTACCCTCTTTTATTGTTTTTATTAGTTCAATAATAATAATGTGCTTAAGAACAAAAATTGTGTCTATTCTTTTTTTAAATGTGATAGCACCTAGCATATGTTGATCCTATAATAGTGATTAATAAGTAGTTAATGATTGATTAAAGAACTTATGGTCTCTGTCTTTGGGATTCATGTAGATAATAGGAAAGGCAAAGCAGAAAAATTCAGTTAATTCAGATGATTCTAATAATTATTAAAATATTTTAAAATTTCCAACTGCAAAGAAAATAATTTTTTATAGAACCGTTAGACCCAGAGAACTCATACCTGTAATTAGAAGAACCTAAGTCATTGTAGACAGAAGAGATCCTTTCTTTTTTACAAGCACTTGTGTCCCAGGGACAGTAATAATATTGTTTAATATTTATGCAGCAGTTTACAGTTTAAAAAGTAATTTCATGGCCGGGTACAATGGCTCACGCCTGTAATCCCAAGACTTTGGGAGACCGAGGTGGGTAGATCACTTCAGGTCAGGAGTCTGAGACCAGCCTGACCAATTTGTGGAACCCCACCCTGCTAGAAATACAAATATTAGCTTGGCATGGTGGTGATTATCTGTAATCCCAGCTATTCAGGAGGCTAAGGCAGGAGAATTGCTTGAACCCAGGAGCTGGAGGTTGCAGTGAGCAGAGATTGCACCACTGCACTTCAGCCTGGGTGACAGAGCGAGACTCTGTCTCAATAATAATAGTAATAACAATAATTAATAATAAATAAAAATCAAAGGTAAAGAATAAAAATTACTTTCTTTTTTTTTTTTTTTTTTTTTTTTTGAGACGGAGTCTCGCTCTGTCGCCCAGGCTGGAGTGCAGTGGCGCAATCTCGGCTCACTGCAAGCTCCGCCTCCCGGGTTCACGCCATTCTCCTGCCTCAGCCTCTCCGAGTAGCTGGGACTACAGGCGCCCGCCACCACGCCCGGCTAATTTTTTGTATTTTTTTAGTAGAGACGGGGTTTCACCGTGGTCTCGATCTCCTGACCTCGTGATCCGCCCGCCTTGGCTTCCCAAAGTGCTGGGATTACAAGCGTGAGCCACCGCGCCCGGCCTAAAAAGTACTTTCATGTTCATTATCTCATTTGATATTTTTGTGCCCTTATAAAGCACACTTATGGTCCAACTGATATGTGATTTTTTGGTTAAAGAAACAAAATCCAACAATCAAAAATTATTTCACAGCTCCAATTTTTTACTTGCATTTCTTAAAAATCCTGAGACATATAGAAATACATAGTTTTTACTTACAAAAATACTTATAGGCCGGGTGCGGTGGCTCATGCCTGTAATCCCAGAACTTTGGGAGGTCTAGGCGGGCAGATGATGGGGTCAGGAGATCGAGACCATACTGGCCAACAGGGTGAAAACCCATCTCTACTAAAATACAAAAAAAAAAAAAAAAAAAAAAAATTAGCCAGGCATGGTGGTGCACCTGTAATCCCAGCTGCTCGGGAGGCTGAGGCAGGAGAATCGCTTGAACCCAGAAGGCGGAAGTTGCAATGAGCTGAGATCACACCATTGGACTCCAGCCTGGTGACAGAGTGAGACTCTGTCTCAAAACAAAACAAAACAAAACAAACAAAAAACATACAAAGATGCTATTTACTATCCATTTCCACCACCCACTGTCAGTGGTCCAGACACTCTTTCTCCATGCTTCCGCTTAAGCTTCTCAACACCAAGTATTGTGTTGCTTCTCTCTCTCATCCCTCTCCATTTCCCTCTCCCTTGCTATGTGTGTGTGCATGTATGTATATTTGTAGACATCAGTTTAGCTCCTTCCAACACAGAAGAATATATCATTTGGTGTGCATACTGGCAGTAGAGGGTGGGAGTTAAAAAGAAAATTTGGCCAGCAATTACCAGATCATTTTAGGCCAGCAGTGTAGATTCCTGTGTTATTTTTTGTCACATCATGCTTATAATCATCTCAAAAGATAAAGTAATCATCATTACTCCATGTTTATAGGTGAGAAAACTGATACTAAGGGACAGATTTGCCCAAAGTCACCAAGTCAGTGAGAAAATCAGTACTTAAAATTTGTCTTCTGACTCTAAGTCCAATAGTTATTCAATTACATCACAGCTAGTCCCTAGTTATAAGAAAAGTCCCCCATCAATCTTCCCCTAAAGGTCCTAGATTTTGACCACCTCCCTTCTGACACCAAAGGGCCCTGTAGTATTAAAATAATAAATTACTGAAAATATCTTGCCCACCATTGTGTCACATAAAGTCAATTCTAATACATGTCAATAGCAACTTGAGAATGAGAAGAATTATTTGCTGTTATTTTTCATAAGATCATTTAAAGGCATTTGAGAGCCTTAGCACATACTTCATTTCTTCTCATTTGCAGTTGCCCTTAACTACTGGTTATTCAAGGGTGGATTGCCAAGTTGTTACTTTTCTTAATTCTTATTTTATTCCTAGTTAGTTCGAAATATTGTACACTCATCACATGCTGTCGTGATAGCCACTGTAGGAATACCCAGGTAAACAAAGGTGTTTCCCCTACTGTCAAAGAACTTGCAGTATATCAGGGGAGAGTCAATAGTACTAGACAGAGTTGCCTACATGCTAAATAGGGGCACGCATAACATGCATAATGAAATAATAAAATAGGACCTTTCTTAAGGGAAAGAGAAGAATTGGATAGAAAATTCAACAAATTGATTCTTCCTTAGAACGGTTATTGACTTTATTGAACTTTTTAAAGAAAACTTACACATGTGTATATATGACACAAAGAAATAACTTTTGTGGACTTCTATCCCAGGTCACTGCAAACATGCCTCTTTTTCATTTTCATGTTCATTATCATGTCTGGATGAATTATTTCATATAGCTCTTTTAATAAATGCCTGCATCCATGGCTAATGTGAACGTTCAGCCAACTAATGATGCCTACATTGCAGTGCTCTTTTGTTCTTGTTTTGTAGAGTTGTTTAGAAAGTGATTTTACATCTGGTGGAGTTTGTCATTCGGATCCCAAGATGACAAGTAACATGGTAAGGATAAAGAGAGTCACAGAGTAGAAGAGATTTGCGGAATAGCCTGACCTGGATTGAGTATGACATACAGAGTAGCCCACCTGTCCCTTTTAAAAGCTGGAGAGAAAGAGAGCCCCCACAATTTTCTCTAAAACAAAACTGAAGGGAAAATGCTTGGGGTATTTAGGGGGACGATGCTGTTGCTACTATATTTTTGTCGTTATAGTTCGGCTTTCCCACAACCCACTGCTAGCTAAAAATATCTCAGTGCAAAATGTTTTTGATTGGTTACTACTGCATTGGCATCCCTTAAGCTCTGAAAAATGCCAAAATAAGTATGCTGTTAGGTTTGGAAATACAGTATATGTTTTTCGTTTTCCTTACTTCTGGGAAGTTATAGAATCACTACAGGGAAGAGAAAAGAAAGTCATCACAGGGGAAAAAAGGAAAATTTTTTATTTAAACAAAGAGTCATGTTAATCCCCTGAATATATATATATATATATATAACTTTATATTTATTTATTTTAGACAAAGTCTCGCTCTGTTGCCCAGGCTGGAGTGTAGTGGCCTGATCTTGGCTCACTGCAACCTCCACCTCTCTGGTTCAACCAATTCCTCTGCCTCAGCCTCCCAAGTAGCTGGGATTCTAGGCACACACCACCACGCTTGGCTAATTTTTTTGTATTTTTAGTAGAGATGGGGTTTCACCATGTTGGCCAGACTGACCTTAGACAATTCGCCCACCTCGGCCTCCCAAAGTGCTGGGATTACAGGTGCTATTCACCGCGCCTGGCCCTAAATTGTGTTTTCTAAAGGAAGGTTCAGCATCATCCAGTGATCAGAAACCCATACTAGCAGTGCAGCAGCCAGAGGTTTTGTTCTCCATTCACTATACCTCTATTGATATAAAATTGTTCTGTGAAATATTGAAAGCTTCCCTAAAGACAGATATTTCCCTCGTAAACCACCCTCCTGGATTCTACTGTTATTTGAGGGGTTTGTTTGTTTTATTTTGTTTGTTTTTGAAAGGTGTCAGGAAAGAGACTCCAGTCTCAACCCCCTTTTCACTGGCTTTTCCTGCCATGTATTAACCCTACAAAATCCTGTATATATCCCTCAATTCAAGTAATTTGCAGAGAGCAGTCCTGGGATAGCCATCCCTAATCCAGTTGCCTGGATTGCCCTTCCCTGAGATACCAGCCTGAGTCTTCTGTTCCCCAAGGCTTGTTTCTGGCATCCAAGGAGATGGAAGTTTCTGTCCCTCTGTCTTTGGATTGTCTCCTTTCTCTTGAGTTATCATAGTCACCTGTAATTTCAGCTCACCTTTCTGGGGGAAAATGCAGACGTTAAAGAGATGATGACTACGTGGACTCTCCAGAAAGGAATCCCCCTGCTGGTGGTTAAACAAGACGGGCGTTCACTCCGACTGCAACAGGAGCGCTTCCTCCAGGGAGTTTTCCAGGAGGACCCTGAATGGAGGGCCCTGCAGGAGAGGTAGTTGCTTTTCTTCTTTAGGTCTAGCTTACCTCATCTCAGTTTCCTCGTTATTTCCTTAGCTTTCTCTCAGCTCCTCTGGCAACTTTGTAGGATGCTAGTTCCATATAGGAATCAAAGGCCTAAAGTAGACTTGATAAGATTTAAAGAGCTTCATATGACCCAGACTTCTTTGTTTAGCAGCACCATCCTTAGTGATTCCATCAGCCTTGAGAACTTCAGTTTTAATGCCAATGGTGGTTAGTTAAACTTATATTATAATGCACTGACTTCTGGGCCCTAATAAGCTTTGTGACTGGCCTATACCTAGGAAGTATGACAATAATGCTTCTTATCATCAGAGAAAAGATATCCCCTATGTGATAAATTAGATGCTAAGATCTCCTGTTGCCTTTCATTTTTCAGTAATAAACTATAAATATAGTGTCTTAAAACATATGATGTTCTTAGTAATAATAAAAGCAAATCCAATTAAACACACTGTCATCTTGTTCACCAGCCCATCCTGAAAAAAACCTAGTAAAGACTACTGAAATCAAGTAACACACTGTACACATTGCTCTGAACTATTGCTACTAACCATGGGTTCTTGGGCTGTCAGTGCAATAGCAATTGACAAGAGGCCAAAAGAGTTTTCCCAGAGAAGGCTTCATTTGAGCTTATGCCCAGACATAAGGGAGGCAGCGAGAGAGAGAGAGAGAGAATTCCTTGACTGACATTTCAAAAAGAGCTGGTAGAGCCTTTTCATTAGGCAAAGGAATAGGTATCGGGGTAGGGTATGCAGGTTGGACTGGGCAAAGTACATGAAGGATAAGGTAGGCAGATAAGCATTGCCTGGTTGCTACGATTATCTTGAGTAATGGGCTACCTGGTAGTCTGGCCAGAAGCAACAAGGCTGTAAATCAGTTGTTCAGCATTCCTTCCCTAAGTAGGACACTCCACGACCTTAGTTATCTCCTGAGACCAGCTCCTGGAATTAAAAGGAATGGTTCAAACATTAAATTAAGAGGAATGATTCAAACATTATGGCATCAGTGAGGCAGTGTGTGTAGGTTTTGTGATCACTGGGGACACAGGAAAGAATGCTGTAGTGGGGGTGAGTTGAAGCCAAGCCCCCTTCCTACTCTGTCTCGCTATTAGCTCTGTTAATAAGACGAATGACGTTAATTTAAAATGAAATAATCCATGTGAACCTTTTCTGTTCTTATGATGATAATTTTGTTTTTTAAGAACTTAGCTGTCAATGCTAGAATTTTTCTGGAAGTCAGAAACAATTAGAGATCTTTGACATATAAAATTACTGGGGCTTTTTGGGGGGTTTCTTAATCAGTTACAAATTTCCAATCCAGTGGAACCAACTATTATGCCACTTCTTATGTATGCATCCTTCTATTTTTTCTGTGTGTTGTTCTGAAGTCTGAACTTCAGAGAGCTTCCATAAGTTGCAGCTTGGTAAACAAGGCTGAATAATTTAATGTCCGCTTCATTATTGGGAAAGCAGGACTCACAATTTTGTAACTTATCAAAATGTCATGAGAGAGTTCAAAACTCGTGGATGACCCACAATAACAAAGATCTACTACAATAATCTGTATTTTTCCTCCTTCTGGGGCAGTATTTAGACAATTCTTATAAAATGATGGCCTGCTAATTCATGGCTATCCAGACTCATGAAGTGCTACTCTCCCTCTCTCTAGCCCCAGATGTGTTTATTTGGAAAAATCCCTTCTCTTCTGGAGCCGAGATGCACTGACAGATCCCAATCAATTAAGTCTTAGAAATTCATCTATGTGGAGTTTTATTTAATCTTTTTTTTTTTTTTTTTTTTTTTTTTGGGACAAAGTCTCACTCTGTTGCCCAAGCTGGAGTGTGGCACAATCTTGGCTCACTACAACCTCGGCCTCCTGGGTTGAAGCAGTTCTCCTGCTTCAGCTTCCCAAGTAGCCAGGAATACAGAGGCATGCACGCACCACCATGCTTGGCTAATTTTTTTTGTATTTTTTTTTTTTTGGTAGAGATGGGGTTTCACCATGTTGCTCAGGCTGGTCTCAAACTCCTGACCTCAAGTGATCCTCCTGCCTCAGCCTCCCAAAGTGCTGGGATTATAGTCGTGAGCCACCGTGCCTGGCCTTTTTTACCTTTTTGTGTAAAGATCTCAGTTACTCTTCTGTCTGTTTTACACCTGTTGGTGTTATCAAGCACATGATTTTACATGTGCAGGATTACTATAGCTAACATGGCTTGATTTAATAGAGGAAATGAATTCTAGAGGCTGCTAGAAAGTTAATCAGAAAAAGATAGCCAATTTTTCCCGTTTACTACAGCAGGGCCATTGAAAAGTAACTGAGACCTTTTCCTCTAATCCATTCTGCTTTTCTGCTGTCTGCACTTAGCTCTCCTACAGATCCTGGGCTGTAGTATTGTTGACTAGTTATTTGCAGTCATTCAGCAGTTGGGAGGTTGGATGTGAGTAGTACTGTTGAACAAAAGGATAAGTAGAAAATCATACTGGAGTAAGTTCTTTACCTCTTACAGCTTTGGTTTAGTTATTTGAATCAGCATCAGGCTGGCAGTTTTTGAAAATATGAAAGGAATATTGGATTTTCTTTCCCATACAAACAGCAGAATTTGTTACGGTATGAGATTAGGACAGCAAATGACACAAGTATTTGTGGCAGAGTTCAGCTAGGTAGATATGGCTGCTCCTTTATAATTATCATGGAATAATTTTTTGCATACTTAAGGATATGCTAGTCTTAGCCTATAAAATTTATAGGACCACTTGTGCGTGGTATGAAGGATGATGGGTACTTAGGTGCCTTTTACAGTCTGCCCGAGTCTGACAATGTGAAAAATCACAGCGGCATTCTTTTGGTCTGTAACTATCTTTACTCTCTGTCATAGGTACCTGTGGCATATCCCATTGACCTACTCCACAAGTTCCTCTAATGTAATCCACAGACACATTCTAAACTCAAAGACAGGTAATGAACTAATTAGCCAAACAGGTATTTCAATGTTGAAATTAAACATGTGTTGAGGTATTTGAAGGAACAATACAATAAGTAAATCTAATAATAAAAGATTTATACTTGAGGGAAGTTGTCATCCATATGTTACTAAAATAACCCTTTAGTAAGAAAATCTGGATTTTTCATTCAGTGGGAAGTTCTCTTGTGCTTTTATCATTTAGAGATAGATTATTTACATCAAGAAATAACATAAATCTATCTTATGTCTTATAAAACCCACTAATCTATTTTTACACATTATATATGAGGCAAAAAATGTTCAGTGGAAAAAAGCATATACTTTAAAATTGATTGCTTCTGGATTCAAGTCCTCACTCTCTCACTTCTTAGATGTGTGACCTTAAGAAAATTTACAAACTCATCCTGAGCTTCAATTTTTTTCATCTTATGTGGAATAAGGACTAAACCTCACAGAGTTGTTGAGAGAATATTATAATGTAATTTTACCCTCTAGTATAATATATGCCATATTAAAAATACACAGTATAATTTTAATTTTCTTCTAAACACTTTAATAAAATTTGAGTTTTCCATCACAAAGTCATGCTTAACCTGGAGTCCTTCTTTTCCTAAAATGAACAAATGGATCACCTATTTACACATACATATTTCAATGACCAGTGACTAAACCTTCAGACAAGGACATCATCAAATTAAGCCAAATTCCCATCATGCTAGCCATCTGGCTCACTGGGCCCTTGCATGTCTCTTAGACCTGCATAGACAATTTTTTAGAACAAATTCAGCAGTCTTATTCCTATGAATTAACTTATTTATTAATTTAATAATACCATCTTTCCAAAAGAAATCATCCAGTGAACTATGAAAATGAATATCATTATGACTCTCCCCAAACTTCATCTTCCCATTGATTTATAAGTAATTTGATTAAAGCTAACAGTTGTGGAAATGTTCCAAATAAGTATGTTGATAATAAAATGCCTATGCCAATTTTTTCCTCTTAGATACTCTGGATTTACCTGAAAAGACCAGTTGGGTGAAATTTAATGTGGACTCAAATGGTTACTACATCGTTCACTATGAGGGTCATGGATGGGACCAACTCATTACACAGCTGAATCAGAACCACACACTTCTCAGACCTAAGGACAGAGTAGGTCTGATTCATGATGTGTTTCAGCTAGTTGGGTAAGGCAACATTTCCTCTGACTTCATGGGAAATAACTGATTCGTAACCAGACATGCTAGACTTCAATATCGAATGTTCAGCATTGGTCATTCCTTTGATATGGATTTGAATGGAATTCAAACAGTGACCACTAGGCCAAAGGCTACCCACTAATAACGTATTTTGACCCACACAGTGTTTATAACTGTAATCCAATATTTTAAAATGTGGAGAACTTTACCTAAAAATCCTGACCTCTGGAATCTCTTAAAAGTGATATTTGGCAACTGTGGGTCTTCATCCTGTGGGCCACAGGATAGCTATAAAGGAGAGTGCAGTGGGCCAAACTCTCTTTAGGCCAGGCCTACTTTCTCCCAAGCACCAAAGTCCCAAATGGCCTGTTTCATTCACTTAGTATGGACTCTCTAAGTATTTGAGCTTTTGGCCCCACATTTAAAATGTATTTATGATATTAACTGCTACACCAAATACCGGTGTAATCTCTTAAGGAAAAGTACAAATATAGTCTTAACCTTTATAATTTTAAACAGGTTATTATGAAATCTATTCATTACTTACACTGGAGAAATTAATATGAAGTTTGTAGGGAAATGAAGTAATAATTGGCTGTTTGCATTTATTCCTCTCTAGACTTTCCTGGGAGGACAAAGTGTTTTCTTTCATTTTCTATGTATCATGAACAGAATAATGTGTAGAATGAATCAGGTCACAAGATCACCAATGGCTGGAGGGAATTGAGGAACAGGAAGTATACTGTGTGTTGTAAGCTTTCCCTATTCTGAGAATTACTGTGATGCACTCACTTTACTCAATGTGACATATAATTTTCTTTCAGAAGCTTGTTTAGGTCAAATTGAGTGAAAGTGACCAGCAGGACATCTCTGAGACAAAGTTTCTCGGTACACTAAAATCCTCTAGTTAGAAAGAAAAGAGAAAGTGAGGCTTAATCCTCAGTCCCATGAGTCTCAGGAACATCTTGGAGGCATAGCTCATTGGAGGCCAAAATTAGGAAAAACACCATCCTACCTATGAGTGAATGCATGAAAGGTGAGTTAAGAAGCAGGCTATTGCTAGTTGAAGGAGGTTTGCCTGCTCAAAGGAGAAGCTCTGAGCAGACTGAAGAGAAGATAGATTAACAATGCAAGACTTGGAAAAAATGGAGAATATTGACAATTCAGCAAATTAATCTTTTAGGTAGTTGTGAAGTCTTTTTTGCTGTTTCTAGCCTATCCGCTTATGACTGTCTAAATTTAGCAGGAGGAAATTTGCAGTTATTGATGCATTGGTGGAAAATCAATCATCTTTTCTTCACTAAGTAGACAGATTAATAAAGTTAAGAATATAAATTTTATATGAAAACGGAAGATTTCAAGTATTACCCCTTCACTTACTAATTTTTTGAGCTTGGACAAGTTTTTTTTTTTTTTTTTTAACCTTTTAAAGCCTAAATTTTCCAGTCTTTAAAACTTTATTACTAATAATATCCGACATACAGGATTTGGAGGATTGCATAGGTAATGAAGATAAAGCAGTAAATGCAGTACTTACTCAATAAATGTCAGCTGTTAACATTACTAGTATTATCTAATACCAATTATTTGAAATGTCATGAGATGAATAGGAAGAGGAGATGACAACATAGAAAAGTACATTTCAAATAATGTGGAGTTGGGAAAAAGGCAGGATGTAAGTTTGTGTATTATCATGTTTGTTTGCAACTACATATGAAAAAAATAAGTGAGAAGGGGAAACAAAAACCGGAAGGAATTATTTCAAAATGCTATTGGTGAGTGTGTAGGGTATTGAAATTATGAGTCTCTTCTAATTTCTGGTTGTTGTGGAATTATGAGTCTAATTTCCAGTTGTTCTGAAATTTGTTTATATTTACTTATATTACTTTTATAACCAAAGTAATTGTATAAGAAAACAATTAAAGCTCTCATAATAGATAAAAATAAAGAAAATATTTTTACTTGCTGTTCTTTCTGAATACTATAAACCACTTTCCCCCCTGCTTTATGAAACTTCCATTTAAGAATTAAAGGAGGCCCAGCACAGTGGCTCATGCCTGTAACCCTACCATTTTGGGAGGTTGAAGCAGGCAGATCACTTGAAGCCAGGAGTTTGAGACCAGCCTGGGCAACATAGTGAAACCCCGTCTCTACTAAAAATTAAAAAATTAGCCCAGCGTGGTGGTGTACACCTGTAATCCCAGCTACTTGGGTGGCTGAGGCACACGAATCGCTTGAACCCGGAAGATCATGCCACTGAACTCCAGCCTGGGTGACCGAATGATACTCTGTCTCAAAAAACAAACAAAAAAGAATTAAAGGAACCAATAGTGATCATATTTAGTTTGGAGACAGAATTTTTTTTCTTTTTAATTTTTTTTTTTTTTTTTTTTGTAGAGACAGGGTCTCCCTATATTGTCCAGGCTGATATTGAATTCCTGGCCTCAAGCACTTCTCCTGCTCGGCCTCACAAATTGCTGAGTTTACAGGCATGAGCCACCACACCCAGCGTAAATCAATCTTTACAAGAGGTGATACTATTTAGTTCTTTAGTGGACAAGACATTGTCATCCAAGGGCTGTCTCCAGAGCTATTCTCCTAACCACGACACAACACTGTCTTTTTTTTTTTCTTCCTCCCCCTCCTCCTCCTCCTCTTCCTCCTCCTCCTCCTCCTCCTCTTCCTCCTCCTCCTCCTCCTCCTCTTCCTCCTCCTCCTCCCCCTCTTCCTCTTCCTCTTCTTCTTCGAAAGATTTGCTCTGTTACTCAGGCTGCAGTGCAGTGGTGTGATCATGGCTCACTGCAGCCTCAATTTCCTGGGCTCAAGCGATCCTCCCGCCTCAGCCTCCTGAGTAGCTGGGTCTACAGGCACACACCACCACGCCCAACCAATTTTTAAATTTTTTGGCAGAGATGGCATCTGCCTATGTTGCCCAGGCTGGTCTCAAACTTCTGGGCTCAAGCAATCCTCCTGCCTCGGCTTCCCCAATTGCTGGGATTACAGGTGTGAGCCACTGCATCCAGCATAGAGAGAGAATTTGATGCAAGAAGTGATATTTATTTTAGTTAGGTTTTCATACATTTCAAATGTAATTTAAAGACATGGGTCTTGGGTAAGTTGAGTGGAATTGAAATGACAACTTCAATTTGCCTATAGAAAAAGCTATACTTGTTTCTTTTAGTCCCACACCTTAAAAAGAAACCCCCAGACTGGGCACGGTGGCTCACGCCTGTAATCCCAGCACTTCGTGAGGCCGAGGCGGGTGGATCACCTAAGGTCAGAAGTTCAAGACCAGCCTGGCCAACATGTGGAAACCCCGTCTCTGCTAAAATTACAAAAATTAGCCAGGCATAGTGGTGGGTGCCTATAATCCCAGCTACTTGGGAGGCTGAGGCAGGAGAATTGCTTGAACCTGGGAGGCAGAGGTTGCAGTGAGCCGTGATCGTGCCATTGCACTCCAGTCTGGGCAACAGGAGTGAAACTCCATCTCAAAAACAAAACAAAACAAAACAAAAAACTCAAATTGGTGCTTCAAGAATATGATGTTATTTCTCAAAGGTACAATCTAGCTGAAATCATATACAAGGAAGTAGGTGTAGATTTTTACCGTTGAGCTAAGGTTTATGTTTATATATGTTTTATTCTTTAAGCTAAACAAACATTCAGATAACATTCTATGCATTTCTTGAAGCATAGGGTGAGTAATGAGGACTTAGATTTTTTAATTAAAAAATTTAGTAAGTATATAAAAAGAAAAGGAGTCCCTTATGAATAAATATTAAAATTAAAAGAAATAGGCAACTATAAAAGTAAATATTTTTAATAATGGCATTGATTTTAGTAAGAAATCAATTAGGCTGGGCTGAAAAGAAAAACTGGCTTAATGTAAAGTAGTTTTAATATGTCAAATATTCTTCTTAATATTGTGGCCCTGGAATATCGTTTCCGCCTATTGCTGATGCTAAAGTATCAACTGTGCCAGGTATTGTGCTGCTCACACAGGTGGGAAGGAGTAGTAGCATTTTGTGGATTTTTGTTTTTGTTTTTGTTTTTTAATATGGCAGACTAGCCAGGCCAGGTGGCTCATGCCTGTAATCCCAGCACTTTGGGAGGCCGAGGTGGGTGGATCACCTGAGGTCAGGAGTTCAAGACCAGCCTGGCCAACATGGTGAAACCCCGTCTCTACTAATAATACAAAAAATTAGCTGGGCATGGTGGCACATGGCTGTAATCCCAGCTACTCAGGAGGCTGAGGCAGGAGAATTGCTTGAACCCGGGAGGCAGAGGTTGCAGTGAGCTGAGATTATGCCGTTGCACTCCAGCCTGGGTGACAAAAGCAAAACTCTGTCTCAAAAAAAAAAAAAAAAAAAATGGCAGACCACAGAATCATGGAGTATATGGTCCAGCCTTCTGTCTTCAGGTGAAATTTTTGAAAAAAAATTTCCATAAGTCTGTTTTAAAGCAGCAAGTCATCATGATTGAGAAGATTAAAGGGACGACAAAAGTTGGTTCTTTTTCATTTCCTTCTGGTCTCTCTTCCCTCTTTTTAGACAGGAATTTAAAAAATGTATAAGCCCAGAAGAGGTAGAGCATTACGTTAATGATAAGCTCAGGAGAGACATCCTTTGTTCTGGAATCAGTTTCCACATCACACGATTGTGTTAGTCTGGGAGTTGAGTGTTCACAAGAATGACTTATAGACCCTGTGTGCACACATAGCCTCCCAGAAACACACGTGAGAAGCACTTTCCAATAGTGAGGTTAGAATGGTTTGTTTCCTCTACAGAAGATGCCCCAGCATTTTGGTACTTAGAATAATAAACCTGTTGTTTATTCTTCTCACTAACAGAAAACGTAGAGAAGGCATGTAACTTTAGAATCTAAAAAGATGAAAATACTCGTTTTGTCCTATTCACAATGATTACCGCTTCTCTGGTAGGATTAAGGACAAACATCAAAGAAAAACAAGACATGGCACCTGTCCTCAAAGTTCCCAATGTACTTGGAGAAACAAGTCAAACCCACACATGAAGCAATTAGAGAATGAAATCATGTGTAAAAAGTTTGATATTATTTGGTACTAAATGTTAATATTGGCTAATATTTATTTCATTTATTAACCTTTTGCTAGGTGGTAGACATTATTCTAAATGCTTTTTAAAATATTAGCTCATTAATCCTCACAACAAGCCTATGAGGAAGATAGTATTATTATCCCCATTGTATAAAGAAGGCAATAGGTCCAGAGAGGTTCGGTAATTTGTCCAAGATTACCCAGCTAGTCAGTGGCAGAGCTAAGATTTAAACTGAATGGTCCAGCTATAATGACCTACTTCTGTTATTGTTCTCTATTTCATATTTGTTTTAATGTTAAAAATATTAAAAACTACAAGATATGCACAAACCACTGACATTTGTTTTATACCTCAGTGCAGGGAGACTGACCCTAGACAAAGCTCTTGACATGACTCACTACCTCCAACATGAAACAAGCATCCCCGCACTTCTCAAAGGTCTGAGTTACTTGGAATTGTTTTACCACATGATGGACAGAAGGAACATTTCAGATATCTCTGAAAACCTCAAGGTTTGTGTTGCTTTTCAAAAATGTATTAAGTAAATACATGGTGTCTGGAGTATCAGTGAGGCTTAGTTTGTTTTGTATGAAGTCCTTGAGGTTAAATCTGGAGCAGCTCGGGGGACTGACTGATAGCATGTAATGGTCAATGACTCTCATTCTTTACCATTGCCAATCCTACGAGCTAGATATCAGGATCACGTGCAAAGCATCTCTACTAAAGGTGATTTTATTTTATATCCATTGATATTCCCCTTTCAGATAGGAAATTAAACCATGTCTAAATGCAAAAACTGTTTCCTAAGTATGGTGGGTAGGAGCCAGAAAAAGATAAGAGAAATACAAAGATACACTGTTTGGGGAAAGATTGGGAAAGATGCAGAAAGTTTAGAGTTGAGCCCTTTAGATGGGCAAGAGCTGTGTTAAGGACTAAATTTAGCCTCTCTGTTAACCATCTCATATTTTCTGCAGCATTACCTTCTTCAGTATTTTAAGCCAGTGATTGACAGGCAAAGCTGGAGTGACGAGGGCTCAGTCTGGGACAGGATGCTCCGCTCGGCTCTGTTGAAGCTGGCCTGTCACCTGAACTATGCTCCTTGCATCCAGAAAGCTGCTGAACTCTTCTCTCGGTGGATGGAATCCAGTGGAAAATTAAAGTAGATCTAGACTTCTGTCCTACTCTTTGTTCTTTTCTCTTTGATGTAAAGTCTTTGATCAAGCAAGACATTATATCTAAAACCTTTTAGTGAAGATAGAGAAAAAAAACATGCTGGGAATTACAAACCCTGTTTCATGCTCTCACGTTGTAAGTGCTATGTATGGAGACTAGTACGATGGTGTCCATTATTCCTGTGCTGGCTGGGAGCAGTGGCCTACGCCTATAATCCCAGTACTTTGGGAGGCCAAGGAGGGTGAATCACTGAGGTCAGGAATTCAAGACCAGCCTGGCCAACATAGTGAAGCCCTGTCTGTACTAAAAATGCAAAAATTAGCCAAATGTGGTGGTGCACGCTTGTAATCCCAGCTACTTGGGAGGCTGAGGTGGGAGAATTTCTTGAACCTGGGAAGCAGAGGTTGCCGTGAGCCAAGATCACTTCACTGCACTGCAGTCTGGGCAACAGAGAAAGGTCCTGTCTCAAAAAAAAAAAAAAAAAAATTTTTCCTGTGCCAAATCGTTATAAGATGGTATCATAACTTCTCTCGCTCTAACTAAATCTCAGTGAGCTTTTTGAAATCCTTTCTTGAATTCTTCTTTTTAAAAAAGTAATTCAAGTTTTCTTCTTTATGGACTTTTTTTCCTTGTTGGGGTTCAAGCTTGAAATCATTTTAGAAAAAAAAAAAACTTAAAAAACTTTTAAATCTATTATTCTCTTCTTTTTGTTTCTGTTTGAATGGGTTGTGTGAATGAAGCTAAAATGTAAACACCCTGCTGCCCTATACAAAATAGAATACTATTATTTCATCTTTATGCTAGTTAGAAGAAAGATAATCTTAACCTGCAGTAACCCACCTACAGTAGATATAAGTGTTCAATATGTTGAATATACCTATGAAAATATTCTAGGTAAACTTATTTATGCTCATAATCAAAAATATGTAATTAAATATTGTTGGTTTTTTCTAAACTCCAAGACTGCTAGTATGAATTTTAATGAAGAATTTCTTTACATAGATTAATTGATTACTTCATTCATTTGTGGATTTGAAATGTAACTAGTTGCACATTTCCTTTATGCCAGCCAGGTATTGCTGTAGGAGCTAAGGATAAAGTGGTGAACAAAACAACCAAGTGGCCTACCTTCAAGAAGCTTACAATGCGTTTGTTACCAATTGTTATAAGTTTGTTCAGCAAAATACACTAAAGTGAAAACAATATGTATTATAATTTAATTATTTGATCTTTATTATATTATTCAAATGCCACTTGGGGTATTTAAGTACATATAGTATAGAGGAATTAGCCAAAGCACTAGAATCATAGGTTTAAATCCCATCTGCAAAATGGCAAATTATGTCATCTTGTGCAAGTCACTTAACTTTTTGAGATGTATTTCCGCTTTAAAAAAATCAGGATAATAACTATCTCAGAGGGTAGCTTTTGACAGTTAAATAAGATGTATGGAGACTAGTACAATCTCTACCATAAGGTCACTTCGTGACAAATGCAAATTTCTGGCTCCCTCCTCAATGCTCTGTGTTGTGTTTTTTCTGAGACATCAATAACGGTTCTTGTTGATCCATTGACATTTGTGACTAAAAGGTCATATGCCCATTTAGAATAAAAACTGGTTAATGTCCTCAAGATAATAAAAATCAAAATAGTGGTGTCTTTTGCAGAAGGACAGAAAATCATGTCACTGCATCATATCAGTTTTAAAAAATTATAAAATAACTAGACACTAATGAATTGTACTAAATTAAGACTCTCTAGGCCTAGAGAGTCAGATGACTCCCAGACAGGTCTCAGAAAATGCTCTCAACTAGGCCAAGTGCAGTGGCTCATGCCTGTGAGGCCAAGAGGTAAGAAGATCACTTGAGCCCAGGAATTCAAGACCAGCCTTGTCAACATAGTGAGAGCCCGCCTCTACAAAAAAATTTAAAAATTAGCCAGGCATGGCGCTGTGTGCCTGTAATCTCAACTCCTCAGGAGGCTGAGGCAAGAGGATTGTGCAGGAGACTGAGGCTACAGTGAGCCATGATCATACCACTGCACTCCAACCTGAACAACAGAGTAAGACCCTGTCTCAAAAAAAAAAAAAGAAAGAAAGAAAGAAAAGAAAAGAAGAATATGCCCTCAATTTGGTGACAAAAAAGCATTAAGTAATCATCTTTTAAAAAAAATCTTATAGCACCAATAGTGGTTACTAAATGATAGAATTTATGTAAACCAGTAGTTTTGTATTTCAGAAAGCTTTTATATTTGTTGATTACATCAACTTTCTATTTTCACCTCAGAGTAGGTTAAAATTTTATGCTTATTTTCTTGCTAACATTTTATCATCAGTAGGAGATAAAACACAAATGATTTTCAGAGTAAAAGCACATAAAATATTTTTATAAGAGTTTGGCAGAGAAAAAGATTTAATACATTGAGTACTGAAAGCAATTCAGAGATTATTCTGTTATGGGACTTAAAATTGTCATAAGAAAAACATTTTTCTTTCATAAAACTTTTTCTTCATTTTTATGCTTGATATTACAGTATACCAACAGATGTTTTAAAGATTGTGTATTCTGTGGGTGCTCAGACAACTGCAGGATGGAATTACCTTTTAGAGCAATATGAACTGTCAATGTCAAGTGCTGAACAAAACAAAATTCTGTATGCTTTGTCAACGAGCAAGCATCAGGAAAAGTTACTGAAGTAAGTTCAATAATTTAACTAAATTGTTGTAAGTAAACTGACACAAATTCAGTGAAGTCACTAAAACTTCAGCCACCAGTTTTAAAGGCATAAGATAATTGAATCAGAATGTGTATGGCTTTAACTTTACTTTCAGAAAAGAATATATTGACGAAATGCAAATAGTGAAAACAGGTATTCCCTAGTTATTAATCATATGATTGATACTAGACAAGTGGTTATGTTTTATCTTCAGAACCTTGAAGGAAAATTATTGTTCTAAAAATATACTCGCATATAAGATATGTAAATGATGCTAATCAAAGTTCTTTGAAATAAGTAAATGTTTTTGCTAGGAACAAAATAAAAATTATTTCTAAAAAAGTAAAAGTTTAATTGGAACATTAAAAAATTCGTAATTATACTTTTATCATGCCTCTTTCTGTTCTATTCTTTTAATATATTGGTAGCTTGAGTTAATGTCCATGTACATAATACCTACTATTTAGAAACAAATTATTTTTCTTTCTTCAGGTTAATTGAACTAGGAATGGAAGGAAAGGTTATCAAAACACAGAACTTGGCAGCTCTCCTTCATGCGATTGCCAGACATCCAAAGGGGCAGCAATTAGCGTGGGATTTTGTAAGAGAAAATTGGACCCATCTTCTGAAAAAGTTGGTATTCATTTACATCCAGTGTGTGTTCTTCCATACAGATGTCTCAGTTGCCTCAAACCAAGTGTAATCGAATGTTTCTCAAAACATATAAATGATACCATTTGTATCCAAATAGTTCAGTGGAGTCAACTTTGAAACTCCCTAGGCCAAATTATCCTATCCAGGAGTAAGGGAGAGACATGAGCATAAGGGAATGGGAAACAGCCTTCTCTCATTCAGTCCAGGCAAGAAACCGCTGGGATCAAGTCCGAGTTGAATGAAGTGCAGTCATCAGCCCCCTCCCACCATCCTTTCTTGGCTCCCTCCTCAGCCCAGAAGAATCCCAAGATGCCTTGTATAGTTCATCACACATATGTGGCCTCATTTGTTAATGCAGTTTTGTACTGGGGGAAAATCTCCGGAATTTTGGTAAGAGCTACTCCTCAACCCTAGAGCCCCTGTGGAGGTGGCACTGTGGAGACCTTGGTTCAGGTGAAAGAAACCCAGTCAGGAGTGTCTGGGGAGCCCTCCCTCCAAATTGTTTTGGTTCTTAGTCTTTTCTGGGGTTTCAACTTTGGGGAGAACTGGAGCTCATTTCAATATGTTCCTGGGTCTAAAATATCCCTCAGAAATAACCAATAATGATTAGATTTTGTTGGAATGGAATGTATAAGACAGCATTGTTTTCTCTCTCTCTCTCTCTCTCACACACACACACACACACACACACACACACACACACACACACACACACACACACATCACAATACCCTATAAGGCATTCAGCCATTCCCCATCCAAATCTAAAATGTCATTTATGGCTTATATGGAAATATCTTGAATCACAGAAGTATGATTTGCTTTGTTTATGTCAGGGTCAGTTAGCATCCCTGATGTCATTAATTCTTAGTTCCTTCTCTTTCATTTCATAGCCATGGAAGGTTTAAAGTCCTCAGACAGCTTTGCATAGGCAAAAAGCACATTTCCACCCCTCTCTCAAATGCTCAAGGAGTTGACATACACATGAGACCAAACAGAAACTGCTTTAATATGTATGTGTGTGTGTTTCGTTTAAAACTTTACTTGAGCCATTGATTTGTCTGTTTTCATAATTGTCATCTTCCTCCTGAAATGATCAGCCTTTTTCTACAATGCTGTGGATTTCATTTTAAACAGGAAATGATGCCCCTGCCCAGCCATGTGCAGAGCCTAGACTTGGAACCATATTTTTTTCTGAGCTGTAACTGTGCTCTGCTTTATCAGCATGAATCACTTTGACCCGTAGTGTAAGTTTTCCATATATAAAACATTGGATTGAAGGATGCATTCTGTGGCCGTGAATGAGAGTTCAACCAAGTAACATTGCCCCCCTACACACAATGTTTAAACACAGTGGTATCCAAAATGGGATGAGGAAGTGTGCAAGAAGTGCAATACATTAGAGTGTCTATTATTTCTTATCTAATTTTAAATTTTATATTGTTATGAATTTATAAACATAAATGATATATAGTATAAAAAGTTAAATATATTATTTATCTCATGCTTTTAATTTTTTTACCATACTTTAACATATGCATATAATTTTTTTTAATTAATTTATTTTTTTTGAGACGGAGTTTCACTCTCGTTGCCCAGGCTGGAGTGCAATGGCGCCATCTTGGCTCACTGCAACCTCCACCTCCCGGGTTCAAGCGACTCTCCTGCCTCAGCCTCCCGAGTAGCTGGGATTACAGGCATGCACCACCACGCCCAGCTAATTTTTTTGTATTTTAGTAAAGATGGGGTTTCTCCGTGTTGGTCAGGCAGGTCTTGAACTCCTGACCTCAGGTGATCCGCCCGCCTCAGCCTCCCAAAGTGCTGGGATTACAGGCGTGAGCCACCGTGCCCAGCCCATATAATTTGTAAATAAAAATATGTATATTGAGAAGTTCTTGCTCAAAAAATCTTTACTGACAGGAGCATGTAGTGAAAAAAAAAAGTAGGGAACACTGCTTTCAACAGAAACATAAAATTAAACATAAACATCGCTGAATAACCATATTTCCCAAAGAAGCTGTATCTACATTTTCATTTTATAGTAAAATTTGATAAGTTTTACAGCTTTAGAATTGTACTGGATGAATGTTATTATGGCAATTAACAGTATCTATTGTAATACACAAGCTTATCACAGTTATTAATATACATTAAAATATACAGGATATAATAAACATAAGGTCAGTATTTTATGACTTTCTATGGTGTTTGTTTTTATTTTCAGATTTGGCTTGGGCTCATATGACATAAGGATGATCATCTCTGGCACAACAGCTCACTTTTCTTCCAAGGATAAGTTGCAAGAGGTTTGTGACTTTCTATTGTTAACAATTTCAAAATAAATGTTCAAATTGTAGAATTGAAAGTAAACTTAGATATAATCTGATTTGAAGTTCTCATTTTATTTTTAAAAAAAGTTGTTTGTCCAATGCCATATAGCAAGTAAATGGAAGGGACAGGATTAAAACCTGACACTTGGCCAGGTGTGGTGGCTCACACCTGTAATCCCAGCACTTTGGGAGGCCAAGGCAGGCAGATCATGAGGTCAGGAGTTCGAGACCAGCCTGGCCAATATGGTGAAACCCTGTCTCTACTAAAAATACAAAAATTAGCTGAATGTGGTGGCACACACCTGTAGTCCCAGCTACTTGGGAGGCTGAGGCAGAAGAATCACTTGGACCCAGGAGGTGGAGGTTGCAGTGAGTTGAGATCACACCACTGCACTCCAGCCTGGGTGACAGAGCGAGACTCCATCTCAAAAACAAAAAAAAACAAAACAACAACAAAAAAACAAAAACAACAGCAAAAAAACCCTGACTCTTAAAATACTTAAAATACGTGTATTCATAGCATTCAAAATGAAAATAGACTTGAGAGGTGAGCCCTTTTGTATTATTTCTTTCATACTGTATTACGATGCAGGAGTGATTATATTAAAGTTTGGAAGCATACTTAATGATCTTTTTAACAAAACTATTGTTGGTAATTCTAGTTATCTTTTTGTTTTTGTTTTTTTTTTTTTTTTTGAGGTGGAGTCTCACTTTGTTGCCCAGGCTGGAGTGCAGTGGCGCTATCTTGGCTCATTGCAAGCTCCACCTCCTGGGTTCATGCCATTCTCCTGCCTCAGCCTCCCGAGTAGCTGGGACTACAGGAGCCTGCCACCATGCCCAGCTAATTTTTTTGTTTTTTTTTTTAGTAGAGACAGAGTTTCACTGTGTTAGCCAGGATGGTCTCGATCTCCTGACCTTGTGATCTACCCACCTCAGCCTCCCAAAATGCTGGGATTACAGGTGTGAGCCACCAGCCTATCTTTTTCTTTTTTTTTTTTTTTTTTTAAAGCGTTTTAGTCTTTGCATCTTCTTTTCACAATAAATCTTGAATTTATTTACCCTTTAGGCAAATTCAGAATTCCAGAACTTAAATCCCAGCTCACCATTTACTTTATGACCTGGGTAAATCATTTAATTTCTTTAGCCACATTGTGGTCACTTGTAAGGTGAGGATTTATAATTTTTGTCTTACTTTACCTATTGTTTGAAAATAAAGTGAATAATTATGCGGAAAAGTAGAAAATAACCTTTTAGAGGTTGGCAGAGAAATGCCTATACCTGTGTGTATATAATTTGCAAGCTCTTTTGAAAATTTTTGGAAGACAAAGTGGTTTTATTGTTTCTTTGTTCTTGAAACTGCCTCGCTCTGTCAGCCAGGCTGGAGTGCAGTGACACCATCTTGGCTCACTGTAACCTCCACCTGCTGGGTTCAAGCAATCCTCCCTCCTCAGCCTCTGAAGTAGCTGGGACTACAGGCATGCACCATCATGTCCGACTAATTTTTGTTGTTGTTGTTTTTGTTGTTGTTATTTTTTGTAGAGTCAGGGGTTTTGGCATGTTGCCTGGGCTGGTATTGGACTCCTGAGCTCAACTGATCTGCCCACCTTGGCCTCCCAAAGTGCTGGGATTACAGGTGTGAACCACCATACGTGGCCAAGGCAAAGTGTTTTATGAACTGTCAGTAATTTTTTTCTTCAATATTTTACAGGTGAAACTATTTTTTGAATCTCTTGAGGCTCAAGGATCACATCTGGATATTTTTCAAATTGTTCTGGAAATGATAACCAAAAATATAAAATGGCTGGAGAAGAATCTTCCGACTCTGAGGACTTGGCTACTAGTTAATACTTAAATGGTCAATAGACAAAGTAGGCCGGGCGCAGTGGCTCACGCCTGTAATCCCAGCACTTTGGGAGGCTGAGAAGGGCGGATCACAAGGTCAGGAGATCAAGACCATCCTGGCTAACACGGTGAAACCCCGTCTCCACTAAAAATACAAAAATGTAGCCAGGCGTGGTGGCAGGCGCCTGTAGTCCCAGCTACTCGGGAGGCTGTGGCAGGAGAATGGCATAAACCCAGGAGGTGGAGCTTGCAGTGAGCCAAGATTGCACCACTGCACTCCAGCCTGGGTGACTGAGCGAGACTCTGTCTCAAAAACAAAAACCAAAAAGAAAAGAAAAGAAGAGGTACATCAGACATGACTGCCTGCATGAAGTCAAACAAGGTAACACCAGCAAAGCTCAAGTCAAGAGCTGTGGATATTTTGTCTAACAAACAAGAAGTCTCAAGAAATCAGACAGTGCAGCTGCCTGCTCTCAGCTATCATATCCAGCCAAAAAATGCGTGATGATGGAGTGGTGGGGGAAGTGCAGTTCAGTATCCTATTTAAAAGTAAACTTCCTGAATAATGGATATATGTGGAGATACACACATAGATATATAGATATAGCTGTAATTATTTAGCCTCAAGTGACTTTCTCCATTGCTTCATGCTATGCCACTATTTTGCTTCTTTAATTTTTTTTAACCTTGCTTAGTATTCTATAGTTTGCCCAACCAGTTTTACATCCGAGGAAAATTAGCCAATGCATAAAAGATACAAACTATGAAAGGCAAGGATCAGGAAACCAGAGACTTTGTCACCAAATCTCAGATTATTAGAAACTAGGTGTCAGGGCTTATCAAGAAGGTCAGGAAGGCCTTTTGGGTTAAGCCTTACATTCATGAAGAACCTCAAGGGTAGATTTTTGAGACCGTTCCAAATGAATGGTCTCTGGTCAAATGAATGAATGGTCAAATGAATAAATCTGCCCTCACAGAGATACAAGAGGGAAAGGAATATAATTCATACTGTGTCCGGAATTGGTGGGTTCTTGGTCTCACTGACTTCACGAATGAAGCCGCGGACCCTCGCGGTGAGTGTTACAGCTCTTAAGGTGGTGCGTCTGGAGTTTGTTCCTCCTGATGTTCGGATGTGTTCAGAGTTTCTTCCTTCTGGTGGGTTCGTGGTCTTGCTGGCTCAGGAGTGAAGCTGCAGACCTTCGCAGTGAGTGTTACAGCTCTTAAGGCAGCGTGTCTGGAGTTTTTCGTTCCTCCCGGTGGGCTCGTGGTCTCGCTGGCTTCAGGAGTGAAGCTGTAGACCTTCGAGGTGAGTGTTACAGCTCATAAAAGCAGTGTGGACCCAAAGAGTGAGCAGTAGCAAGATTTATTGCAAAGAGCAAAAGAACAAAGCTTCCACACTGTGGAAGAGGACCTGAGCGGGTTGCCACTGCTGGCTCGGGCAGCCTGCTTTTATTCTCTTATCTGGCCCCACCCACATCCTGCTGATTGGTAGAGCCGAGTGATCTGTTCTGACAGGGCGCTGATTGGTGCGTTTACCATCCCTGAGCTAGACATAAAAGTTCTCCATGTCCCCATCAGATCAGTTAGATACAGAGTATCGACACAAAGGTTCTCCAAGTCCCCACCAGAGCAGCTAGATACAGAGTGTCGATTGGTGCACTCACAAACCCTGAGCTAGACACAGGGTGCTGATTGGTGTGTCTGCAAACCTTGAGCTAGATACAGAGTGCCGATTGGTGTATTTACAATCCTTGAGATAGACATAAAGGTTCTCCAAGGCCCCATCAGAGCAGCTAGATACAGAGTGTCAATTGGTGCATTCACAAACCCTGAGCTAGACACAGGGTGCTGATTGGTGTATTTACAATCCCTGAGCTAGACATAAAGGTTCTCCACATCTCCACCAGACTCAGGAGCCCAGCTGGCTTCACCCAGTGGATCCTGCACCGGGGCTGCAGGTGGAGCTGCCTGCCAGTCCCGCGCCGTGCGCTTGCACTCCTCAGCCCTTGGGTGGTCAGTGGGACTGGGCACCGTGGAGCAGGGGGTGGTGCTCCTCTGGGAGGCTCAGGCTGCACAGGAGCCCATGGAGGGGGTGGGATGCTCAGGCATGGCAGGCTGCAGGTCCCGAGCCCTGCCCCGCGGGAAGGCAACTAAGGTCCGGTGAGAAATCGAGCGCAGCGCTGGTGGGCCGGCACTGCTGGGGGACCCAGTACACCCTCTGCAGCCACTGGCCCGGGTGCTAAGTCCCTCATTGCCTCAGGCTGGCCGGCCGGCTGCTCTGAGTGGGGGGGCCCGCCAAGCCCATGCCCACCTGGAACTCTAGCCGGCCCGCAAGCGCCAGGTGCAGCCCCGGTTCCCGCTCGCGCCTCTCCCTCCACACCTCCCTGCAAGCTGAGGGAGCCGGCTCTCACCTTGGCCAGCCCAGAAAGGGGCTCCCACAGTGCAGCGGTGGGCTGAAGCGCTCCTCAAGTGCCACCAAAGTGGGAGCCCAGGCAGAGGAGGTGCTGAGAGCAAGCAAGGGCTGTGAAGACTGCCAACACGCTGTCACCTCTCAATACCATTTGGTTTAAGCCTTACATTCATGAAGAACCTCAAGGGTAGATTTTTGAGATCATTCCAAATGAAGTTGAATCTGCCCTCACAGAGATACAAGAAAGAAAGGAATATAATTCATACACTATTGCATTTTTAATAAATCTTTTGAAATTTGCAGAATTAGATTGCATTGTATATTTTGGGTTAAATCATAATTGAATGTAAATATTTAGATGCAGCACCATATTTTATAACCAGCTTTAGCATTTCTTCATATTTTAAGGAAACCCCCCACCTCCTTCTTTTAAGGGTGCTTCTTGATCTCTGAAATGCCCTGCTAAATGCTTCTCTTAATTATTTGAATAAGGTAGTTTGGAATAAAGAAAGAAAAGATCACTCTACATACAGATAGTAAACTTAATTTGTGATCCTGTATATGAGACAGTATAAAAATACAGATAAGTTTTAGAAAAACTCAAAACAATATGTAAATTACTGATGTTTGCATTATTAAGGAAAACTGGGGATGTTGGGTCAAGAGGGGAAAGTGCTATTCAATCCACTTTGGAGCAATATCATGAAGGTCAGTTACAATTCCATATACCTTTCTTTGATGCCACAGTCAGAGATAGAATACAGTTTGGGTGGCCATGGATGTGCCCCAATACGGTGCACATTTTTTTTTGTTAAATTTGTTTTCAGATCATTTCATGGAATCTTTGAAGTATCTTTGACTCTAACTTTGACTTGGTGGTGGACCTACCTTGGTTTTTGTAACACCTAAGTGATATCCTTTAGAATTACATGTATTTTAGCATAAGGAAATTGAAAAAGTAAAACATACTGGTTTTTTTCAACAAGACTATATGTAAATTAAATAGTGAAATGTGTATGAGTTTCAGTAGAACTGTACCATCAACAATGTTTCCATAAATATGCAGAGTTCTTTCTTTTGTATTGTTATTTACAATTTTGTTATATTGAATGCATTTGCAATTTCTGGGATTCCAAAGAATTGAGTACAGAAAGTAGCAATTTTATTATTTGATGATAATATGAGAATTACTGTGCCAATACTGTTTTGATAAATAGATTTTTAAAAATAAATGTATTGTACTTATTAGTGTAGTATTTCAAAAGCCTTATGGTAGATGCCAGGCCACCAACACCAACTTCAGACTTGGTTAAGTTGCTTTTACTTTCTTTTACCCTGAATGAATCAGATGTGAAAAAGTTATATACAAGATCATGAATATATGATGAAGTGAGCAGATACAACTTCTCTGGGCCTCCCCCATTCTTCACAAGGCCCAGTGAGAATTATGTGGTTCCAGCAACCCACTCATAATGAGAAATCTTTCAGATTATGAAAGCCCAGAACCAATGGCTTTGTGTGGGGGAGAGTGGACACTTTGACCCTCCAGAGTCTAACTAGCCAAGTGCAGTGGCTCATGCAGGTAATCCCAACACTTTGGGAAGCCAAGAAGGGTGGATTACTTGAGCCCAGGAGTTCAAGACCAGCCTGGGCAACATGGCGAAACCCTGTTTCCACAAAAAAATACAAAAATTAGCCTAGCATGGTGGCACACGCCTGTAGTTGCAGGTACAGAGGAGGCTGAGGTGAGAGGATCACTTGATCCTGGGAGGTGAAGGTTGCAGTGAGCCGAGATCATGCCACTGCACTCCAGCCTGGGTGACAGAGCTAGACCCTCTCATTTAAAAAAAAAAAAAAAAGGAGTCTAACTGCCATGGTAGGGATTTTCTTGTCCTATATCAGTACATGCTTCTGCACTTCATTCGTTGCTATGACATTGAGCCCATTTGAGGTTCTAGATAAGCAGACGTGGCCAGAAACTACAGGAATCCTGATTTTCTGAAGAAGTTCCTGGGGTTTTTGTTTTTTTTAATTTTTTGTTTTGTGTTTTATTCCACCCCCAGCCATAAGGCAAGCCTCCAAATAGTCATAGGAACTAGTTTTCCACCTGAACACTGATGTCTACCAAACATAAGCCTGCTCCAAATGGCTACATTTTTACTCTGCTACTTTTCCTTCACTTATATTCTTTATTGACCTTGTCTCATCCATGTAACCATGTATCACTATTTTTAAAATTTCAACATATAGTGGTTTACAACTTTTACATTTACAAACTTTAAACCAATCACGCACTTGGTTGTCTTCCTGGTATCTTAATCTCATCAAAGCCAGGTCTCCAAATCATAAGGAAGAAAGTCTGGAAAGGATCATGAAAGAAGTGGCTTTACTAGGTCGAAGCATATGTGTACTTCATATAATCTTCTATTTTAATAATCTGTGCTGGGTAGTTTCCTTAAAAGGGTGTTAATTCACTTTCTTCTTATTCATACGTTCTGTAGTTGTCAGTACCAGATGTTAAACTCTGATCTCTAGTAATATTTAAGGTACCATTTCCCCTGATATCTTTCTGGATCCTTTAGTTTTAGATGAGTCTTTTGCAAAGAGACTGTACCTGAATTTTGTTTTTTATTATGCTCCCCAACTTAGGCAGGCCCTGGGCTTTGTCATCTGTCCCTAGCACTCTCAAAGGCACAAAAACAGAAGCTTCAGATGCTCTCAAGGTGAAAGTTGGCCTCAGCCTTTGGCTTACCCCTTGGGATTCCTGCCTTCACTTAGTTTCTGATCCAAGAGTATTCCTTACTAACTTTCCAGGTCATCAATGCATTAAAATACTTTTATTCTACATTTTTAGTTATTTTTAGCAGGAAGGTCAGTTAAGGTATCTATTCTATCATATTCCCAGAAACCATAATAATTTATTTTCTAATGTACGAATACCTAAGTCTGCATCATACTTAGAAAGCTGGCAGTATAAACAGATCATTTGTTTAGGATTTAAATCAGGAAAATGTTTAGTATTCATAGTGAGAAATCTTTAGAAAGTCTGAGAAATGCATACTTAACTAACAAACAAGGTAGAAAAACATTTTATTTCTTACTCGTTTCTATAATCTTTCCTTCCCAATCATAAATTCCATATCTTTTACAAATGCATTCTTCTTTCTTCCAGATGTCCTAATCCTCTACTATGCTGACAGAGAAGGTCAGGAAACTGGTTTTCTATTCTCAGTACATGACTCAGTAATTCTCATCTTTAGTTATTTACACACATGATTCCCCACACTTCAAAATTCATGCCTTCCTCTGTTGAATTATGTCATATTTCTTTCTTTCAATACTATATTTCAGGTTCATTCCTCCGTAAGGAATTCCCATAGTAATAGCACCTGGTATGTCCCTTCAGTCATCCAAAGAATACCACAGTTAAAATTATAAACTTCATTTTGAGTTAGCCAGAATAAATTGTCTATGAAAATACTGAAAACATAGAAAGGACATTTTTTCTCAGTTTTAAAGCTGTATTCCACTTTAAAAACTGTTTTCTAGGCAGGGTGCGGTGGCTCACGCCTGTGATCCCAGCACTTTGGGAGGCCGAGGCAGGTGGATCACGAGGTCAGGAGATCGAGACCATCCTGGCTAACATGGTGAAACCCCGTCTCTACTAAAAATACAAAAAATTAGCTGGGCGCGGTGGTGGGCGCCTGTAGACCCAGCTCCTCAGGAGGCTGAGGCAGGAGAATGGCACGAACCCAGGAGGCGGAGCTTGCAGTGAGCCGAGTAGGCCACTGCACTCCAGCCTGGGCGACAGAGCAAGACTCCGTCTCAAAAAACAAAAAAACAAAAAACAAACTGTTTTCTAGTCAACTGAATTTGGAAATTCTTTCTCGTCTCTAATATATTGAGTTGGAGTTGGGAAAAGGATAGCGAGAACACTCTTTTAAAACTCAAAAATGGAAAAAGGCCAGGAAAAGGCTTGGGGCACAGAAGACTGCTGGCATATAATTTTATTTTCTTTCTATTCATATCTTCAGATGTAGAGCCAAAGACTAAAAGCAGGAGTCTTAGAAGGACAAACAGGGCTTTCTGGCTGGCTGGGGGCAAACAGGTAGAGAGACTTGAGCTAATAGGAATCAAAGGAAAGATCTGGTTTGAAACAATTGTGCGCAATCTATGTGAACCAGACAGAGCCCACAGTTGTCAGACCCTCTGTCTGGGTGAGTTAACGTAACTCACACTCAGAGACTAAATTAGAGTTACTCAAGCAACAATGAATAAGTTGTTAGTTAGTGAAAGAGGCTGGATAGCATTTAAAGATTTGTATTTATTTATTCTTGTTCTAAGTTGTGCCTTATCTGTAGATAAAAGTTATGCAACTACTAATCAAAGCACATAACTTAGATCTTACAGAGAAGCCATTATTAGGTAGGACAAGCATATTATTCTTCTAGTTTCAAACAACTGTGCCTCTGGGAGGCCTAACTATTTGTTTTTTGTTTTGTTTTGTTTTTTGTTTTTTTTTGAGACAAGGTCTTGCTCTGTTGCCCAAGCTGGAGTGTCACAATCATAGCTCACTGTAACTTTGAATTTCTGGGTTCAGGTGATTCTCCTGCTTCAACTTCCCACGTAGTTGTGACTGAAGATGTACACCACAATGGCTGGCTAATTTTTATTTTTTAATTTTTGTAGAGATGGGGGTCTCACTATGTTTTCCACACTGGTCTCAAGCTCCTGTCCTGCCTCCTTGGCCTCACAAAGGGCTAGAATTACAGGTGTGAGCCACCACGCCAGGTCCTGGCTGTTTAGATTTTAAAACCAAGGGAAACATACTATTTGTTAACCCCTCGGTCTCACTGAGAACCTGGAAAGAAATAACAGCAACAGTGCTGGCCTTGCAAATCCAAACCTAAAATGTGTTGTGTAAAAAAAGAAACTTCAGGCAGGGCGTGGTGGCTGATACCTGTAATCTCAGCACTTTGGGAGGCCGAGGTGGGCGGATCAGGGGGTCAGGAGATTGAGACCATCCTGACTAACATGGTGAAACCCCGTCTCTACTAAAACTACAAAAAATTAGCCGGGTGAGGTGGTGGGCGCCGGTAGTCCCAGCTACTTGGGAGGCTGAGGCAGGAGAATGGTGTGAACCCAGGAGACAGAGCTTGCAGTGAGTCGAGATCAGGCTACTGCACTCCAGCCTGGGCGACAGAATGAGACTCTGTCTCAAAAAAAAAAAAAAAGAAAAAAAAGAAAAAAAAAAGAAACTTCGTACATGTCAAAATATCCAGTTGCCTTTTCTTTTATAATTTCACCATTATAGATTTATTCCTTTGGACTAATAAAGAGTTAAAATATTAGATTGTAACTCACTAGTCATGCTTTAGTGTGACATTTTAAAAAATTAATATTTCTTTGTAGCTAGCTAAGAAAAGGGCCCTGAGGAGAGAAAGAGGGCCCTGAAGTTGGGAGAGGGGCTTGGGGAGTGAATTGTGGAAAGCGGCCAATAGCTTAGAAAGTACTGGTTGGGTAGGAGGGTCTTAAGGGCAGTATCTGTCACTTACTCAAGGATGTTACACAGATGTCATTTGATAAATATATGTTGGCTGTAAAGCAGCACCTGGAAATGAGGAAGAAACATGGAAAATTTGCCTCAGGCTGATCCTGCTAGTACACGGTGGTATATGTCTGTCTCATGTTTCATGTATTATGTATATATCCTCTGTGCTTGTACTGATTGGCCCAATAGATTGTATGTGCCGTAAAAGCGAAGTGTTAGCTCCTGTTTTGTTTTGAGGTCTCTTTGAGGCCCTGCCCACCAGGGGCCCTCCATAAATGGTGCTGACTGACTGACAGCCTGTGCTGGCAACCATCAGCCAAAGGGAGGAAAAAAGCACCTGAATCAACTGAGTGTCAGCCAAGAATCATAGTCAAATGTAATTTTCAGCACAAATATTATAGGACCTTCTCATGCTAAAAAACAAACAAAAAGCTCAAGGACACATTTTATGGAAGTGAACCTTGGGCAGGCTTTATTTTGGCATAGCTGTAAGAAACAAACAAAAAGGAAAACTAAATCAGAATATTCACGAGTATAAACATCTCTCTAGAAAGAGCGAGTCAATAACAATTCGGGCTAACAGATTTTTTTTTTTTTTTTCTTTGAGATGTAGTCTTGCTGTCGCCCAGGCTGGGCGCGATGCAATGGCATGATCTCGGCTCACTGCAACCTCCGCCTCCCAGGTTCAAGCGATTCTCCTGCCTCAGCCTCCCAAGTAGCTGGGACTACAGGCACGTGCCACCACGCCCAGCTAATTTTTTGTATTTTTAGTAGAGACGGGGTTTCACCATGTTAGCCAAAATGGTCTCAACCTCCTGACCTCGTGATCTGTCCACCTCGGCCTCCCAAAGTGCTAGGATTATAGGCTTGAGCCACCACGCCCAGCCATTACTGTTTCATTTTAATCAAGCATTGTTATTATGGTTTCTAAAAATTATAACCTCAAGTCTTTCATATATATCAGTTTTATTGAGATATAATTTACATGGCATAAAATTCATCCACTTAAAGTTTATAATTCAATAGTTTTTAGTATAGTCACAGGGTTGAGTGCCTAGTAAAATGATCAATTTCAGAATGTTTTCATCACCCTAACAAAAAACCCTATACCTATTAGCAGACATTTCCCATTCTTGCCTCCATTCAGTCTAAGGAAATCACTAATCTACTTTCTGTTTCCATAGATTTGCCTAGTCTGGACATTTCATATAAATGGAATGATACAATACATTTCAAATAAGTGGAATAATAACAATATATGGTCTTCTGTAACGGATTTCTTTCACCTAACATAATTTTTAAAAGGTTCATCTATGTTTTAACACATATCAGTACTTTTTTTTTTTTTTTTTTTTTTGAGGCAGAGTCTCGCTCTGTCGCCCAGGCTGGAGTGCAGTGGCGCGATCTCGGCTCACTGCAAGCTCCGCCTCCCGGGTTCAGGCCATTCTCCTGCCTCAGCCTCTCCGAGTAGCTGGGACTACAGGCGCCCGCCACCACGCCCGGCTAATTTTTTGTATTTTTAGTAGAGACGGGGTTTCACCGTGGTCTCGATCTCCTGACCTCGTGATCCGCCCGCCTTGGCCTCCCAAAGTGCTGGGATTACAAGCGTGAGCCACCGCGCCCGGCCCATATATCAGTACTTTTTATTGTTGAATAATATTCTATTATACATACAAATGTTTCACATTCTATTTATCCGTTCATCAGTTGATGGACATTTGTGTTGTTTATACTTTTTGGCTATTGTGAATAATGCAGCTACGAACATTCATGTACCAGTTTTTTGTTTTTTTTTTTCAAGACAGGGTCTTCCTCTGTTGCTCAGGCTGGAATGCACTGGTGCAATCTCAGCTCGCTGCAGCCTCGATCTCCCAGGCTCAAGCAAACCTCCCGCCTCAGCCCCACAAGTAGCTGGGACTACAGACATGCACCACCATGCCTGGCTAATTTTTTTATTTTTCATAGAGACGGGGTTTCACCAGGTTGCCCAGGCTGGTCTTGAACTCCTGAACTCAAGTAATCCATCCACCTCGGCCTGCCAAAGTGCTGGGATTACAGGTGTGAGCCACCACACCCAGTCTATGTACAAGTTTTTGAATGTGCGTAAGTTTTCTGGTCCTTTGGGTATATATCTAGGAATGGAATTGCTGGGATCACATGACAACTCTTGCTTAACCTTTTGGGGAGCTGCCAGATTGTTTTTGAAAGCAGCTACACCATTTTACATTCCCATCAGCCGTGTATGTGGCCTATAATTTCTCTACATTTTTGCCAGCATTTACTATTATCTGGCTTTTTTATTGTAGCTATCCTAGTGGATGTGAAGTGGTGGCTTATTTTGGATTTGATTTGCTTTTCCCTGATGACTAATGACACTGAACATCTTTTCATATCTCATTGGCCATTTGTATATCTTCTCTGGAGAAATGATATTCAGATCCTTTGTCTACTTTTTTTTTTTTTTTTTTTTGAGACGGAGTCTCTCCCAGTCACCCAGGCTGGAGTGCAGTGGTGCAATCTCAGCTCACTGCAAGCTCCGCCTCCTGGGTTCACGCCATTCTCCTGCCTCAGCCTCCTGAGTAACTGGAACTACAGACGCCCGCCACCGCGCCTGGCTAATTTTTTGTATTTTTAGTAGAGACGGGGTTTCACTGTGTTAGCCAGGACGATTTCCATCTCCTGACCTCGTGATCTGCCCGTCTCGGCCTCCCAAAGTGCTGGGATTACAGTCCTTTGCCTACTTTTAATTGGATTATTTATCTTTTATCATTAAATTTAAAAATTCTTTATATATGCTAGATACAAGTCCCTCGTGAAGTCCCTTGGTTTGTAAGTATTTTTTCCCATTCTGTGAGTTGTCTTTTCATTTCTTTCTTTCTTTCTTTTTTTGAGACAGAGTCTTGCTCTGTTGCCCAGGCTGGAGTGCAGTGGTGTGATCTCTGCTCACTGCAACCTCTGCTTCCCAGGTTCAAGTGATTCTCATGCCTCGGCCTATTGAGTAGCTGGGATTACAGACACACACCACCACACACAGCTAATTTCTTGTATTTTGTATTTACAGCTAAGCTGGTCTCAAACTTCTGGCCTCAAGTGGTCCGCCCACCTCAGCCTCTCAAAGTGCTGGGATTATAGACATGAGCCACCATGCCTGGCTATCTTTTCATTTATTGATGCTATCCTTTGAAGCATACTTTCTTGATACTTATCTTCAACCTTATTTCCGTTACAATGAAGTTGTTATGAGTTGAATAGTGTCCTCCAAAATTTATCTGTTAAATTTATAATCCCCAGTATTTCAGAATGTGACCTTATTTGAAATAGGGTTGTTGCAGATGTAATTAGTTAAGATAAGGTCATACTGGAGTAGGGTGGGCTTCCAATCCAATATGACAAGTGTCTTTATTAAAAGAGGAAGTTTGGACACAGGTATGCACACAGGAAGAATGTCATGTGAACACTGGAGTTACCTGCCACAAGCCTAGGGACTATTAGAACCTAGGAGATAGGCCTAGAACAGATCCTTCCCTAGTGCCTTTAGGGGGAGTATGGTACTACCAACACCTTGATATTGGACTTCTATCTTCCTGAACTATGAGATAATAAATTTCTGTTGTTTAAGTCATTCCGAATGCACTAGGTTTTACGGCAGCCCCAGTGTTAGAATAGGTAGCCAGGCAGACATGAGCAAGACAGCAGAGCTCCCCATCCATGTCTACTACTTTAGAGAGGCAATTGTTAAACTGTCTCTAAAATAGTAACTGGTTGCAGCTAGCATCAGGGAAAGGCAATCTTCCAATAGATAGAAAACACCTGAAGCTGGTGATAAGCAGCTTCTCAGTAAGATCTCAGGAGTTGGGTAAGAGGGCTCAAGCACGTGCACAAAGAGGCAAAATGGCATAGAACAAGTATATAGCCTTCCTCTAGGATTGCTCAACTGGTAAGGGGAAAACACCTCAAATGAACATGTGTACAACTTCAGTAAGGTAATCGCTCCCTAGTGCTGGCAGGTCACTGCACCTGCAGACAGCCCACCGCAAGGGAAAAATCAAGGGAGGAGACACAGAAATCCTGGCACCATGTCAATGTGTAAAACCCCAAGTCAAGGGCCAAACAGTGCACTTGGATCTCTCAGGTCACTCACTTGGCCCTCTTGCAAGTGTACTTTACTTCCTTTCATTCCTGCTCTAAAACTTTTTGATAAACTTTCACTCCTGCTCTAAAAGTTGCCTCAGTCTCTCTGCCTTATGCCCCTCAGCAGAATTCTTTCCTCCAAGAAGGCAAGAATAGAGTTTCTGCAGACCTGGCGGATTTGCCATTGCTAACACTAGTAAACTAATACACATGCCCAAAATAAGTTAGATCTACTTTTCTTTCTCCTTCCTTCCTTCCTTCTTTCCTTCCTTCCCTCCCTCCTTCTTTTCCTTCCTTCCTTCATTTCCTTCCTTCATTTTCCCTTTCTTTTCTTTCTCTCTCTCTTTCTTTCCTTTCTTCTTTCCTTTCTCTTTCTTTCCTTCATTTCCTTCCTTCCTTCATTTCCTTCCTTCCTTTCTTTTCTTTCTTTTCTTTCTTTCTTTCCTTTCTTTTCTTTCTTTCTTTCTTTCTTTCTTTCTTTCTTTCTTTCTTTCTTTCTTTTTTTTCTTTTCTTTCCTTTTATTTCTTTTTTCTTGAGACGGGTCTTCACTCTGTCACACAGGCTGGAGTGTAGTGCACTCAGGCTGGATTGTAGTGGCATGATCTTGGCTCACTGCAACCTCTGCCTCCTCAGTTAAATGATTCTCTTGCCTCAGCCTCCTGAGTAGCTGGGACTACAGGCATGCTTGGCATATGTTCTCAGGATCTCCTGGTCCTCTGTAATGGGTGATGGCCACTCATATTTAGCTCAGAATAAATCTCTTCAAATATTTTACAGAGTTTGACTCTTTTCATTTACAATAATATACCACCTCTTGGTTTGTAATCCTAATTATATTAATCAATTATATAAAAAAAATTACATTGTATTTAATGGCTCCATCTTTACTTTTCCTATATAAGTGCCTTAGGGTTTTAAAAAATTAATATGAAAGTATTATTAAAATATGTCAGTGTTTATAACCTTTAGTGGACATTTAGGTTGCCTGCCTAACATTTTGGTGGCTTCACTCCTGTAAACTAAAAATAAAATTCTAAGCCTCCCAAGTGACTGAACAGATGATGCCTTGGCCAAGGGGACCCCAGGGTAACCTTGAAAACTAAATTCTCATTCATGACAGGATGCCAGGGTCAAACAAGTCTTATTATACCCCTTCCTCAATATTCAGGATTAGCCCTTCTTCCCTAAGGGCTAAAAAGAAACCAGCCCTTTTGAAAGATTCCACCACTAATATCAACCAACCACCTGATATTGCCTCTAGTTTTTTGCCTGATAAGAGATCACCACATGGAATGGTTCTGGCCCATCTCCAGAGAATGCACAGTAAGAGTTTTCATGTCCTCTGCTTCGCCTTTTGATGTCAGAGGACTGAAAACTCCACCCTCGGATCATGCTAACACTGCCATTTCTTGTACATGGGACCCATGAAGGGGCATGAAGCTCCACTGCGCATGCACACATTTATCCTTTCATAAATATTCATGACTCCTCCTATAGCTTATTGAACATGTATATTTGGCCACCCTGCTCAGCATAAATTCCTGTTCTCTTTGCCCCTCCCTCAGAGTGTCTGTTTCTGGCTTCTGGCTGTGGGGTCAGCCTGTCAGCATGGCCACCCTACAGGCTGCAACCCTTTATGAGAAATAAGTTTCCAAATTTGTGAACCTCATCATTCCTCAGTTGACATTCCCCTTTTCCTTTTTGAATGGAAAATGGTTTTGTTCAAATACCCCTCTCCTCCCATATGAAACAAGGAAGGTGATCCTAAACTCAGCACATTTAGGCTGTACTTTGTCTAAGAAATTAGCCATGGTGTTACTGACCACTGGTTCTTGGGCTCTCAATGCAATAGAGATTGACATGAGGCCAAAACAGTTTCCCTAGACAAGCCTTCATTAGAGCTTACGCTCAGACATAAGGGAGGTAGCACAAAAGAGAGAATTCCCTGACTGACTCCCCAAAAAGAGCTAGTAGTGGTTTTTTATTAGGCAAAGTGTGGGAATTGACATCAGGGTTAGGATATGCAGGCTGGACTGGGCAAAGCATATCATGTGTAGGCTATGCAGGTCAGCATTACCTGGTTGGTATGGTTATCTTGAGTAATGGGCAGCCAGAGGCAACAAGGCTGTAAATCAATTGTTCAGCATTCCTTCCCTACTTAGGACACTCCACAACCTTGGTCATCTCCTAAGGCCAGTTCTGGGAATTCTTTTTTTTTTTTTTTTTTCAGACCGGATCTCACTCTGTTGCCCAGGCTGGAGTGCAGTGGTGTGATCTTGGCTTGCTGCAGCCTCCACCTTCCAGGCTCAAGCAATCCTCCCACCTCACCCTCCTGAGTAGCTGGGACCACAGGCACAGACCACCATGCTTGGCTAATTTTTCAATTTTTTGTAGAAATGAGGTCTTGCTGTGGGGTGCACGTGGTCTTGAACTTCTGGGCCCAAGCAATCCTCCCGCCTTGGCCTCCCAAAGTGCTGGAATTGCAGGTGTGAGCTATTGTGCCCAGCCTAGTTCCTGGAATTCTTTAAGTAAAAGACATGGTTTAAACATTAAGGCATCAGTGAGGTAGTAGTGTAGGTTTTGTGCTTGGTAGTGGTGCATGAAAGAATGCTCTAGTGGGGGTGAGGTGAAGCTAAGCCCCGTTTCTACTCTGTCTCAATTGTAACCTCATTTTCATTTCCAGTGATTGGTCTACAAATGTACAAAATATAGTTTTGGTAAATGAGACCTAAGGAGAATTCTAATGGGGAATTTCTGAGAAGGGTTTCCCCTGCTCTCAAAAAAGAGACACGGAAGAGTAAGTTCCTTCTTCCTCCCCTGCTGCAGCCAACTTTTGACCATATGGTAGTCTGGGCTTTGGGGAATTGCTCACATAGAGGACTGAAGAGTGGAGAGAGAGAAGTTGGGCTCTTGATGAGGTTGGTGAGCTGTACTTGAAGATTGTCTTATCTCTGGACTTGTTATATGAAAGGATAAATGTCTATATCATTTAAACTAGTTTTACTCAGAGTTTTGTCTTTCATAGCCCAAGGAATCTGAACTAGTATATTACTGTTCTTTCCAAAGAATAACCTTTCACTTTATTTGGCCGCATTTTTTTGCTAATGCCTAAGCTCTACTTGAACTTTATTAGATAATTATTCTGCTTTCTTCTGTGCTCTAAACATTTCTTGATTTGGTATAACTTCAAACATTACTAATTAATGCAGTGTATGTGTGCTACAAATGGGTTACAAAGGCAATGAGATATTGACTCCTTCGGTCCTTAGGGTGGCCGGAAACCTCATGATGGTCAGCCTTGCCCTGGCGGGAAGCAGCTTCCTCCATATATTCAAGAGTGCTGAACAAATAACATTTTCAAATGTGTTCAATGAATTAATGTATTGTTGCTTATTTCAAAATAATTAGAAAGATCACTTAGTAGGGCTGAATCCAAATTCCCTATGGAATATCAACTAATTAAGTTGGAATCTTAATTAAATGATTAATGGAATAGACTTCTAATAGATGAAATTAGCTGTATTTCTCTCTATTGCATATTCTTTTCGTGGATTTTTGTCATTGACCCCAATTTGCTTGTGGAAACTGGGAGGCAACAGAAAACTCTGAAGCACTGGTTTAGAACACAGATGGCCTGAGTTCCAGTCCATGTCTCCTCCTGGATTGTGCGTAAATATTCTACCCTCTCTAGGCCCTTCTTATCTGTTTCAACGTGAAGCTCGGATTTGCTGATCTATGGAATACCAAGTGTTTTACTTTGATAAAAATATTCCTATATTCATTATCAAGTTTGTCAGTTCTTTAAACAAATGCAATTTGTTTTTCAGGGTGCTTATATTTTTTCCTGTCATGCTATTTATTATGCATTATAATTAACTCTCCAAATTAATGGTTTTCAAGTGTTAAATGGTAGACAGCAATGATTCTGAAGACAGTAGATGGGTATAGTAGATAATGTCACATTATCTCCTTTGATAATGAATAGTGACTTCATAATAAACTGTCATATTCTTAAACTAAAGAGGAACTTCTGTGTGGGAGGATAGGCGGGTGTTAAAGGTAAAAACATAATGGGTTTTGGTTGTGAAATTGTGATATCATGTTCCCTCAAAAAGGCTCTATGAAGTCAAATGTAAAACAGTATCCAATGAAACAAAACAAACTTCATTATTATTCTTTTGCTCCTAGGTAGGATTCTGAAACATTTCGATTCGTTTACTATTTTTACTTCCTATACAAAACCACCTATTTTTTTTTTTTTTTTTTTTTTTTTGAGATGGAGTCTTGCTCTGTCGCCCAGGCTGGAGTGCAGTGGTGTGATCTCGGTTCATTGCAACCTCCGCCTCCCGGGTTCAAGTGATTCTCATGTCTCAGCTTCTCATGCCTCACCCTCCGGAATAGCTGGGATTACAGATGTGTGCCACCACGCCCGGCTCATTTTAGTTTTTGTATTTTTACATGTCTTTAAATGGTCCTTCATGTCTTTGTGTGTGTGAAGGAATGGGAGGGGTGGGAGGCAAGAGGTTGGCAAAGAAATCATTTGTCTCTTTGTCAAAGAAATCTCAAAAAGACATAATGATCCACCTATATTCGCTAGTGCATTTTTTACCACGTCTCTGCAGAGTTGGGATATTTAAAACAAAACACAAGGTAACATGTTTCACACTTAAAAGCATGATAGACTGTAGGTTACAGGTGATGTGAGGTGAGGCGATTTAACAAGCTGCGGTGTTTTAAATATCTCCTAAGTGGTTTGGTTGCGAAAGTAACTCCAAGGGAACATGACATGACCTAAAATATAGAGAAGAGCGTCTTATTTAAGCAATACAATGTGTGAAGTATGTTAACAAAATCTAGCTCTGCGTATACTATATAATATCTGAACTGGGATACATCAGCTCCTGTGGTTCACTATTTTTGGTTCTAAAATGCCAGTACAAGGGGCCAGCCTAAGGGTTCTGATTACCTTTCACACATTAGGGAGATAGCAGCTCTGAGGTATCATATGATACAGACACCTTCTCTGTACTGATCAAACACATCATTCAATATGGAGTCATTAACTGGAAGGGTTTGCAGCAGTGGAAGTGAACTCTAAACACCACTATGTCCTTCACTTATTCATGCAAAAATTATTTATTGTATACTTACCCAGGCATTGGGGATACACCTTAAAAAAGATTACGACCCTGCCCTCACAAAGCTTGCATTCTTGAGAGGGAGACTGATAACAAGCAACAAATGCAAAACATTGTTTCAGACAGTGATGAGTGCTGAGTAGGAAATAAAGCAAGGCCAAGTCTTTATAGAGTGTTTGTGGCTATTTTAGATGTATGGTCAGACAAGGGTTCTTTGCAGAGGTGACATTTGAGCTGAGACTTAAAGGACAAGATGGAATCAGTAGGCAAAGCACTAAGCAGAAGAAACAGTTCTTGTGCGAGGAGCGAGCAAAAGGAATGATTAACAATGATGGATGGAACTTGGCGACTTCTGGGAACAGCATGAAGGCCTTTGTGACCAAAACATGGTATGTGCTGATGAGGTCCCAGAGTTAGGCAAGGAGTTTCATTTTTTATTCTAAGTGCAGTTGGTATCCACGGGAAGTTTCAAGTAGAGCGTGGATTCTGAGGGATGTAATAACAACAGACAGTTTAAAATACAATATTGTACTTCGATTTGACTTCTTCGAAACCTAGTTTCCAATTCCAGTGCTGGTCAAACAACACCCTGGCCGTCCCTGTTTGCGCAGGCTGTTTGCGCTTGCCGCGGCTTGTTTGTCCCTGGCGCCCCGCTGTTGAAAGCCTCGGAGCGTGTGACAGTTGGCAGGCGCAGTGAGGCGCAGCCCGAGCCATGTCAATGCAGGGGCCGGGGCTGAGGGAGGGGAAGAGGCAGAGGAGGCGGTGATGGCGCGCTGCGAGGGCGGCGGCCTTTGCAGCGAGGGTGGTGGCGATGCGCATACCGACAGGAGGAGAAGGAAGCGGTCCCTGACGAGCCTCCTCGGGGCTTATGGGCCCCTGGCGGTTCGGTCCCGGAGGCTAGCGGGGCTGCCCGATTTGGCACTGGAAACAATAGTGGCTCGGGGCTGGAGGCAATGGTGCGAGTGCTGGGGGGCAAGGGCGACTAGGGGAGTTTCAGTTTCTCGGGCCTAGCGCCGCGGAGCCGTGCTGCGGGCCCCAATGGTGGCATACCCGGGAACCGCAGGTGTTGATTTAAGTAAGGCTCGGAACAGGCGGGCCTTCTGCCCACATCCTGCGGCGCCCGCGACCCGGGCCGGGCGATCCGGCGCCGGGTTTTGTTATCCGCCCGCACCTAGAGGCCGCGCCTGCAGCCGCCAGCCCCGGGACTGAACCCCAGGGCGCCCTCGGCCCTGCGGGGTCCCCGCCCTCTCTTCCGTCTCCTCCTCACTGGGGCACTCTGATGCGGTCGGGCATCTCTGCCGAAAACACCTACAGCGCCCGCTCCCTCGATCCTTCGAGCAGTGATCCCTCCGCGGCCAACCTCCCCAGGGAAACTGGCGATTCGCGGTTCGGATAGCGACCTTCGCCCGCAGGTTCCTGCTCTGCCTTCAGACCTCGGCTTCAGTGGCACCTGCTCAGCGAGGCCTCGTCTCACCAAGCCATCCGAATTAACTACCCACTCACTCGCCATCACATCACCCCGATTTAATGCGCAGCCGGGCACTGACTTTACACTCGTGTGTCTTCTGTGTTTATTTATGGTCTGTTTCTGGAATGTCCGCTCCTGGGACTGGGACCATGTTTTTCTGGCGCAGTGCGGGTGTCTCGGCATCCAGGATCGGGCGGGTCGCAGTAGGGCTCCACATTTGTTGAGTGACTGAACACGGTTCCCGGCCGGGGAGAGCGCCGCAGCCAGGTCTACTTCAGGCAGGGGCTGGGCTTTCCCCGCCCCGCCTAGGCCCCGCCCCCAGCGCGAACCCGCTCCCACCTCGCCTGTCCGTGGAGCAGCCGCGAGTTTGACTGTGCTTTTCCCTCTCGCTTCCTTCGCTCTTTCTGCAGCCGCCACGAAAACCCGGAACGGCGGAGCGACCGAGCGGCGGAGCGGCGCCGCCCCTCGCGGCACCTCCCTGGCAGCCCTTGGAGGCCGCGCTGGGCATGCTCAGTCGGCTGGGCCGCCTCAGCTCTCGGAGTAGGAAGCTCAGGCGCTCGGGCTGTAAGGAGCCGCGGCGGGGGGAAAATGGAGCCCTTCACCAATGGTGAGTGGGTGGCCGAGGCGCCGGGACCCGGGCTCTCCGGAGCCCTCAGGGTCGTGGGCAGTCGTGACACGCGGGGTCGGGCTGCAGCCGTCTCCCCCAACACCGCAGGCTTCCCACGAGGGCTGAGGGAGGCAGGGAGAGGGGATCTGGGGGAGGCAGGGAGGTTCGGGGGGCCGGCGGCGGCCAGTGCCGGACTCTGGGCTGGCGTGAAGGTCAGCGCCGCCGCCGCTCGCCCGGGGTGCGGCCGGTGGGCAAACAGCAAAGTTTGGGCTGCTGTGCGCAGAGGAGTGGGCAGTGGGAAAGTTGGCAGCTCAGGTTTGCCCCCGGAGGAGGCGGTGTCGGCCCGACTCTCCTGTAGGAGCGTTAAGTTGTGGCAGCTGCCGAGCCCAACTTTTGTGGGGCGCCAGGAGCTGTTCCCCTGCCCTTCAGTGAGCTGCCGGCGTGACTTTTCCTAATAGGGCGGGGTGGGGATGGGAGGCTTGGCAGGTTAATGTTGTGGAAGGAAGGGAAACTTCAGGAAAGGCTTGCTCACCTCGCTCGGGGCCGCGGAGGTGCCTGCCCGCAGGGCCACCCTCCTGACCCTGCCGAGGCACTCGGCAGGGCCACCACGCATCCCGTCACTGGCTGCAGATCACATCAGTTTTTCAAAGACTTGTTAATGTCAAGGGTCCGTCACGGCGGTGATACCACTGTGTGACAGACAGGAAGCGAGAGTGAACGCAGGGAACCTGCACCCTGCAAACAGCCACAGCCCTTCACTGAACGGGGAGCATAAATCCCACCCTAGTTAGAACCATGGCTTTTGTGCGGACCAGAAGTTCCAGAGCCACAATATAGGGGTGAGATGTCTTACCGTTTTGCAGTGTTGAGTGTGTGGATTCCCTTTTAAGACAGAAAGTAGGAAAACTGCCATTAAGGGAGACGACTCACTAAAATTAGAGGATTCACTCTGGTTGACATGTTTTCAGTTGAAAACATGAGTGTGGTTGGTTACTTCAGGTAGAGTATCACATTAATAGGGCCACAGTCTATATCCCTGTTTAGTTTGTTAGTTACCACTCAAGAGCAGACAGATATTGTCCACTGTAACCCAAATCCCAGCCAGACTTTGTTGTATGCTGCGCTTCATTCATGGGGCTGCGAACTACTGATTATATTCTCCCTTCTCCTAATGTAGAATGCTTTATTCTACTGCCATCTTTCTGTCTTCACTGTTTAATTAGGCTTACTGATAACAACTTTCATTCTGAATTTTCTTTCTCATTCAGCTTCTATTTGTGATTACTAAGACTTAAAGAATAGTCTGGTGAAGTTACTCGAAGAATTAAGGAAGGTTTGAGCTAAAATGAACTAGAGAGACCATCTAGTACTTTAGTGTAAAATATGTTTAATACAAGTCGTTAAGTCCTTGTAAGTGACTATTCCAATGTTTGTTCTTTGTTCTTGGTAGAATGCTTGGAGTTACCATGTTTTTAAATGTGAAATTTCATCTAAATTAAAAAAAAAATCTCTGTGATGAGGCTGACTCACCCATTTGGTCAAGATTAGTGCTAGCTGATTTGCTGAACCTTTGCCTACAGAATTAAAGTACCTTCTCAAGTTTTTAAATTGGTGTCTTTTCTCTTATAGAATATGCTTCTAGATTGCTTCTAGATGTGGGTATTTGCAAACTGTCACATTTGGGAGGACAATGGAAAAATCCCACAGAAGAGAACAAAAAAAGAAGCAATGCTTCAACTTTCATGTAGGAAATTGGATTTCTGATTCTTTCCTATCTTTCAGAGTTGATGCTGGAGACAGCTTGGCAGTGCATAATTTTGGTTAATGTAGCAATTACTCCTTGGAGCCTTATTTAGCATCCTTTTACAAGGAAAACAGAAACGACAATATCTACAGTCAACAAGAAATTAAATGTTAGCAATTTGAAGTGCTTTTCAGGTTTAAGATGGACAGGGTATTTATTTGAAAACTTTTGAAGGATTGCTGTAGAATTTTTAGTGTTTTCAAATGACATGGTACAGTAGACAGTTATATACTTCATCCTTTTGAGTACAAAAAATAATGCATGTATAATGCTACCATTGGTCTGGGTGTGATGATGCAGAGTATTTCATTATCCATAGAATTTATGATTGCAAGATTTATCAAGCCTGGTACTGGATTTTGTTACACATTCATCCTCTTTTAATGGAATCTTTCCCACTTACACTTTCTCATGTATCCCTATATATGTAGAGAGGTGTGTGAGCTTAACAAAGAACAGTTTCAGTAATTTAGGACCACATATCTTTTAGTTAAAATCTTGTCAGTGGTTCCATCTACTGACCTATGCATTTGTAAAGGAAGTGAATTTTGTTTATATCTTGTCACTCTAGCCTTCAATAGTCATCTATTCTCGTACTTTTTTTTTTGTAGTTTCCCTGTTTTCTGTCCGAAGTTGCCACTGGTATGACCTATTTTTGTTAGGCCCTGCTCTCTACCTGTTGATAACTGGTTCATTTGATGAATATCCTATGTTAACCTGTTCAGGTAACATACTTCTGCAACCCATTTAAAATGCATATCCCCGGAAAGGGCTTGTAAGGATGGATCTTAGTGCTAGGAATTCCCATTTAGCTCAGGATCTGTTTTTGGCTTTGTCCTTGGGAGGGATTGCTATTATGCTGAAGTCTGGACATCTGGTCTGGGTTTGGATCTTTGGTGGCTTTTTTATGATGAGAGATGTGCTGAACCAGTACTTAAGATTGTTTTGGCAATAATGATTATGTCTTGTTAGGCAGGTAGAGGTAAAACTGTTAAGTAATAGTGATTTGTATATTACAAAAAAAAAATTGAAGGCAACTATCTACTTTTTTTGATAGAGATATTAGATTAAATAATTCTTTGATGTTTATCCAGATTTTTGTCCATTCGTTTGCATGCAGGGTTGGTATATTTTGGAAAAACTTATATTCATCTTAAGAAATGCAAATGCTAAGGTTCACCCTCAGAATCTGATTAAGGAGGTCTGATTATATATGAAATATATACTAGAAAGTATGTATACTTTCTTTTTTTTTTGAGACACAGTCTCACTCTGTTGCCCAGGCTGGAGTGCAGTGGCACAATCTCAGCTCACTGCAACCTCTGCCTCCCGGGTTCAAGCGATCCTCCTGCCTCAGCCTCCTGAGTAGCTGGGATTACAGGTGCTCGCCACCATGCCCAACTAATTTTTGTATTTCTAGTAGAAATGAGGTTTCACCATGTTGGCCAGGCTGGTCTTGAACTCCTGACCTCAAGTGATCCGCTCACCTTAGCCTCCCAAAGTACTGGGATTACAGGCATGAGCCACTGCGCCCAGCTGAAAGTATATATACTTTCTAGTTTGTGATATATTCTAAAGTATATCTAAAGGTTGGTATTTTGGTATTTTGAGGTCCCAGAACTGAAAACATAATTTAAAAAGTTTTTTTTTCATATGAATGTACGTACTGTGAATCACTTTTATTACCATAGTGTGGCACATAATCAAACAAGGAGGACTTAACTGTCTTAAAAAATTATTTTTGTTTTCATGTTCAGATTGGTATCCAGTTGAAAGTATTTTTCAACCTCAAAAATGGGAAGTCTGGGCAACAAATGAGATATTTGTGGGTTGTAACACAGTATAAAATTGTGATTCCATCTTTTAATCTTACACATAACAGTTGTTCTATAGATAGGCGAGTCTTTTTAAAAAAAATTTTAGCATCACTTCTCAAAAATGTGAGCATACCACATTTTGTTTTTATTTTTCTTTTGCTCTGTGATAAATTTCCACATTGAAAGACAACCCTTAAGAAATAGGAGCTCATAGTTTCTCTGTGTGATGGAATATAAGTTAAATCCTGTTTTTATCTTTCTGTCTTTTTTATTTTATTTGGGGGAAATAAGACTATTAGGAATCAAGTGTTAGCATCACTAACAATCTAGGGTTAAAGCTATAGCTAGAAATAGCCCAGTTTTTAACTGGAAACTAGTGGTAGAAAAGTTCTTTGCTATTACTTGCCAGTTTCCAAAAAGTGTCTTGATACATGCATAAAAACAGCATATTTTAGAAACCCTTATAACCAGTGATTACCATTTATCTGTAGGTTATCCTTGAGAATTCAGCCTGAAAGATAGATAACCGGAGAGATTGGTTATAAGGAAATTATATAGAAAATAAGTGGTAATTTTCTGCTCAGTAATTCAGTCATACAGCCATCTTTTGAATGCCCACTTACAAGTAGATTTTCTGCTAGGCACAGTTACTTAAAAAAACAAAAAACCCCACAACCTTGTCATCAGATAATACTTACCTAAATAAGAAAAATGAATAGAAGAACCTAGTTTTGTTGTCATGCTAATATGAAAATATGGAAACACAAAAGAAATAAAAAAGCAATAAAGTTTTGTCTAAGACAGTATTCTAATTATGAAATAAATATACAGAAACCTGTTCATAACTGTTTCCATAAGTTTGCATGTCTACTAATTTAGTGTAATACTCCTATTAGGAAACAGCAGTGTTAACCCTCTCTATGAAAACATTAGGAAATTGAGATTTGAAAGAGTTCAGCCAAGATTACCCCAGACTTTGGGATGGACCTAGATGAGGCCTGTGGTTCTTGGCAGTTGAGGTGAGATCAGTGCAGTTATGTTTTGTCAATTAGTCACCTCATGTCTTGAAAACTGTAGGGCAGCAGTCCCCAAACTTTTCGGGACCAGGGTCCGGGGGATGTATGTATACTTTCTAGTTTGTGATATATTCTAAAGGGGAGAAGGTTTGGGGATGATTCAAGTGCACTACATTTATTGTGCACTTTATTTCTATTATTATTGCATTGTAATATACAATGAAATAATTATACAACTCACCATAATGTAGAATCAGTGAGAGCCCTGAGCTTGTTTTCCTGCAAGTAGGCAGATCATCAGGCATTAGATTCTCATAAGGAGCACACAACCTAGATCCCTCGCATGCACAGTTCACAATAGGGTTTGTGCTCCTATGAGAATCTAATGCCACCACTGATGTGACAGGAGGTGGAGCTCAGGTGGTAATGCTAACGATGGGGAGTCACTGTAGAGATGAAGCTTCACTTGTTTGCCCACTGCTCACTCCTGCTGTGTGGCCTGGTTTCTAACAGGCCACAGACTGATACTGGTCTGTGGCCTTGGGGTTGGGCAACCCTACTGTAGGGGGCTGGAGTTGAGCTGATACTACTAGGCCTTTCCATAGTATAATTGGAGCAACCAGAAAGACACAGTCATTTATTTATTTATTTATTTATTTGAATCCCTAGATAAATTTCAGCAACTTTTCTGAAAGTTTGCAAGAAGCCAGGATTGAGAATGGAGGGACATTTTGGAGCCCTTGTGGTGGTACAGTTCTTTTTATATCTAGATCTTGACCTAGATCTACATCTGGCCGTTGTAGAGAGGGTTACTCATTGCCTTGGTGTTTCTGGACAGTAAATGGAACATCAAGAGTTCTCTGTGTCCATGAAAGGGTGGACAGGATTCCCTTGTAACCTCATCCATTGTTGTAATTCATTTGTGATTGTCCTAGCAGCACCTGAAGGACTTTGCATTTTACAGAGATGTTTAGAGAAAATTGGAAGAGGAGAATCAATGATGAAGATGAAAGAAATGTGGAGATTGGGGGTAAAGGAAGAAGCTGATAGGCAGAGATTTTAAAAATGGTCATGCCTTGATCCTTGCAAGTCTTTGGTTCAGAAATGAGCTTCAGTTGGAGAGTAGGACACTGTTGTAGGAGGTTGAAGACAGAGTCTAGGTTGGAGGGGGACAGGTAGGTAGGTCTGGTTGGATTAATGGAATTGGGGGCTCAGGGGACAAATGAGTTAAGATTGGCATTTGGGAGCCTTGGCAACGGATAGAAAACATTTGCCAGAAATTTAAGCATACTGTCTTTTTTATAGTCAGAAAATTCAGTCACTTGTAAGTTGGGACTGTTCACTTGCCTGAATGTTTTAAAGAAAAAATATAGCTCTTTGAGAAACAACGTGGTGTGGAGCTGTGGTAAGCCTGCTCTTGCTCCTGACTTACCGCCATTCGCTCACCAAAAAACAGGTTGGTCAGGAGATACGGAAAAACGCCCATGAAGCCAGAGGTGGCAATTCACCGAATTAGAATCACTCTAGGCCCAGCGCGGTGGCTCACACCTGTACTCCCAGCACTTTGGGAGGCTGAGGCAGGCAGATCACCTGAGGTCAGGAGTTTGAGGCCAGCCTGGCCAACATGGTGAAACCCCGTCTCTACTAAAAATACAAAAATTAGCTGGGTATGTTGGCACATGCCTGTAATCCCAGCTACTCGGGAGGCTGAGGCACAAGAATCATTTGGACCCAGAAGGCGGAGGTTGCAATGAGCCGAGATCGTGCCACTGCACTCCAGCCTGGTGACAGAGCGAGACTCCATGTCAAAAAAAAAAAAAAAAAGAGAACACTTGGACACAGGGTGGGGAACACCACACACTGGAGCCTGTCGTGGGATGGGAGGAGTGGGGAGGGATAGCATTAGGAAATGTACCTAATGTAAATGACGACTTAATGGGTGCAGCACACCAACATGGCACATGTATACATATGTAACAAACCTGCACGTTGTGCACATGTACCCTAGAACTTAAAGTATAATAAAAAAATAAATAAGTAAAAAGACTCACTCTAATGAGCCACAACGTAAAATCCTTGGAGAAGGTGTGTGCCAACTTGATCAGTGGAGCAAAGGAAAAGAATCTAAAGTGATAGGACCAGTTTGAATGCCTACCAAGACTTTGAGAATCATTACAAGAAAAACTTCTTATGAAGGTTCTGAGACATGGTATTGTTTCCAGATGAGGATCCACAAGTGACTCATTGACTTGCACAGTCTTTCTGAGATTGTTAAGCAGATTACTTCCATCATTATTGAGCCAGGAGTTGAGGTTGAAGTCACTATTGCAGATGCTTAAGTCAACTATTTTAATAAATGATTACCAGTTGTTTAAAAAAAAAAAAGAAAAACAATAGAGAGTTATCTACCTTTTGGGACTACCATAGTAGCAGTCATTTACTGTTCTTTTTTTTGGGAGGGACGGGAACATGGTCTTGCTTGGCTGGAGTGCAGTGGCATGGTCACAGCACTGCAGCCTTGACTTCTCAGGCTCAAGCGATTCTCTTGCCTCAGCCTCCCGAGTAACTGGGACCACAGGTGCACACCACCATGCCTGGCTAATTTTTGTATTTTTTGTAGACATGGAGTTTTGCCATGTTGGCCAGGCTGGTCTTGAACTCCTGGGCTCCAACGATCCACCTGTCTTGACCTCTCCAAGTGCTGGGACTATAGGTGTGAGCCAGTGCTGCCCTGTGGCCAGCCTACTATTCTTTATAGCCTGGCTTTGCTTCACTTTTCTACTGGTGCTTATGATAGAACAATGAACCAATTAATTTTTTAAAAATTCCATCCTTAACATGTAAATGAGGAGGAAACCAGGTCATTTGCCAAATAGGAAAATTCAAGCTTCCAAGGGAGTTTCAAAAAACAATGGAGGATCAAGTTCAATTGTAGGAGACTTTTTGAAATTCTTTTTCTTCTAGTACATATTGCTTAATGAAGGTACTCCTGGGCATTCCACATATTTCAAAAATGTAGTCAGTGAACCAGAACTTGAATCAGTTGTCTGAATTTCTCTGGATTGTGGGGCTCAGAGTCCTCTCCAGCCAATGATCTGGGGTGAAGGAAGTTAAAGAAGGCTTCCTGGTGTTTCTGCTGGGGAAAGCTTCTTCAGCTGAGGGAACAGAAGAATGAGGAGTGCGGTGAGAAAAGGATGCCTCTATGGGTGGGGTGTGCTCCTTTCCTCTTGCAGCAAGTGATGACCAGTGCTATGTGGGAGCATTTCCCAGACAACTGCCTCAGGTGTCATTCAGTGCCATAGAGGAAATTTCTGGTAGCGAAGGAGGCTTAAGCCATAGTATTTCTCACAGCTGAAACTGTTATTTTGTCAAATTTAAAACAGTTGTTAGTATATTCATCAATGAAACATCATTACATTGTCAATGAAAAGAGTCAAACTGTAAAATCTTTAAAGAGGCTTATTCTGAGATAAATAATGTGTGACCAAGGCCCAAAGCACAGACTCAAGAAGTCCTGAGAACATGTGCCCAAAGTGGTTGGGTTACAGCTTGATTTTATACATTTTAGAGAGACAGAAGTTATAGGCAGACAACAATCAATACATGTAAAGTGTACATTGGCTCAGTCTGGAAAGGTGGGATAACTCAAAGCGGGGACTTCTATTCCAGTTCATAGGTGGATTCAAAGATTTTCTTCTTTCTTTTTCTTATTTTTGCTTCTTTTTTTTTTTGAGACAGAGTCTCATTCTGTCACCCAGACTGGAGTGCAGTGGTGCAATCTCAGCTCACTGCAAACTCCACCACCCAGGTTCAAGCAATTCTTGTGCCTCAGCCTCCTGAGTAGCTGGGATTACAGGCATGTTGCCACCACACCCAGCTAATTTTTGTGTTTTTTCAGTAGAGATGAGATTTCGCCACATTGCCCAGGCTGGTCTCGAACTCCTGGCCTCAAGTCATCACCCACCTCAGCCTCCCAAAGTGCTGGGATTACAGGCATGAGCCACACATCTGGCCACATTCAAAGATTTTCTGATTGGCAATTGGTCGAAAGAATTAAGTTATTATCTAAGGACCTGAAATCCATAGAAAGGAGTGTCTGGGTTAAGATAAGGTAAGGGGTTGTGGAGACCAAGGTTCTTATTATGTAGACGAAGCCTCCAGGTAGCAGGCTTTAAGTGAATAGATGGTTATTATCTCTTATCAGAACCTAAAAGGTGCCAGACTCTTAGTTAAATCTCTCCTGGATCAAAAAAAGACCTGGGGCGGTGCAGTGGCTCACACCTGTAATCCTAGCACTTTGGGAGGCCAAGGCAGGAAGATTGCTTGAGGCCAGGAGTTCAAGACCAGCCTGGGCAACATAGAGCCTGTCTCTACAAAAAAATTAAAAATTAAAAAAAAATTAGCCAGGTGTGATGGTATGCACCTGTGGTCCCAGCTGCTTAAGAGGCTGAGGTGGAAGGATCACTTGAGCCTGGGCAAAGTGGAAGTGAGCTGTGGTCATGCCACTGCACTGCAGCCTGGGCAAGAGAGTGAGACCTTATCTCAAAAAAAAAAAAAAAAAAAAGAGATCAGAAAGGTCTTTTTCTATAGAATGTTACACACAAGAGACAGCTTTGCAGGGCCATTTCAAAATAGGTCTAAGAAATATATTTTGGGGTAAAATACCTTTATTTCTTTCACAGCCTGCTATCTGTTGTGTGATGTTATACTAGAATCAGTTTAGAATTTGGTATTTTATTGCTACAAAGAGTCTGTTTTGTGAATCTTAAGATCTCTGTTTTAATATTAATGCTGGTCAGTTGTGCCAGAATTCCAAAGGGAGGAGAGTATAATGAGGTGTGTCTGACCCCCACTTCCCATCATAGCCTGAGCTAGTTTTTCATGTTTACTTTGGAACGCCCTTGGCCATTCAGTCAGAGGGGTCCGTTCGGTCAGTTGAGGGGCCTAGAATTTTATTTTTGGTTTACAAAATCATTCCAAGATCCTCTTCAGAGGAAAAATGTATAGAGATTAGTGGGAATGATTGAGGAGAACTCAGTCTTGAGAGCTTAATCAAAAGGAGATGTTTAAATATCTTTTTAAGTTGGTATTGGTAAAGTGATTTGAAGACAGAAAGAATGTAATACATGTCTGGCGTCTGCTTGTCCTATAATTGTCGGAAGGGCCTCAATGATGAAATAAGGGAGGCTGCCATGACACTTGAGTCTTGGTGAGAGGAACTAGTGTGTCCAGATTTATCAAGATCACCTGCAGGAGTTTGGGCTGGCCCACTCTTAGTAGTTTCTCTGTTTTTTAAACTGGAGGCTCAGCGCCTTAGTATCTAGATTGGGTAGCTACATTATGAAGATAACTCAAACTGAACAATAGAGTATTGGGCATTAGTGGGAATAAGAAATGCATTGCTCTTTAAAGCAGCAGCGTCACTTCCATCTGCATCAGTACAGGATACTGAGAGGCTTGGTAACATTCCACTTGTAGGAAGCACACAGAAAAATAATTGAATATAGAAAAGAGGGTCTAGTGTGACTTGGGGATTAGATAATAGAGCATGTTGAATTAGATGGAAATAAGCACATGTTCACTAAAGTGTGGCTAGCTTTTTTCAAGTCCAGTTGTTCACTGCAGTTGGGTACATAGTTCTGTTTTAATTAATTACCAATGCAGGAAATATTATTGCGATAAAGACTTGAAGAATTTATGTATAGAATCTTGTCTTGGCACATCATCAAATGACAATGACTATTAGTAGAAAAAATGTAGTTACAATCCCAGCCTTTTGACTAATCCATAACTAATTTTTTAAGTTGGTTAATGATAAGCAAACTGGCCCTCAGTCAGTTGTAAATTGATGACAAAGTTGTTACTATAAAGACTGAAGACTGTCGTATACCTGGTGTTTTATCAATCCGATGAGTCACATGGAAAAGTATTACAAAAAAGTATCTGCAAAGTAATTTTTTGTTCAGATCCTTCTGAGATCTGGCAAATAAATGTATTCACCAACTGAGATTTCTTTTTTAACTCACAAGTTTTCTGTATACATTGAAGAGTTCTTATAAATTTCCTTTGCAGATCCCATTCAGTGATATGCGTTCTTTGTTAAATAACTCACAGATACTCATTATGTCTAATGTAATTTTTCATTTTAAATAAGGAATTATAGGTTAAGATGTTCTTTTAAGACTATAGTATATCCAATTGATGGAATTTAAAAGTAAACTTTTTATCTTTAGATCTCGTGAAAGTATTTGCAGCTATGCAGATTTGCTTGAGAGATTAATGAGCATAAATATTAGGCATCATTGACAATGTAAATTACTTTATATTGCTAAATCTAACAGGGGCCCTAAGCATTGTTAAAGACTGGCACCTATATTGTGAGGAAAGATTTAAGAAATACTTTGGAAGGTAAAGATTTTTTGTTAATTTGATTGGGGGGACAAGTATGTATAAATATAAATGTAAATAACCGAGGAAAAGAAAAAGAAAATTGAAAATTGGAGCTAAAATAATTTGATTTTTCCCTCATCAGGGTTATTGGCTGTCTTTTAAGTGACTAAAAGAGCGTATCCTTATGTGAATTTTAGGCATGGTCATATGATTAATATAAGGATAAAGCAACCAAATGCTCTCAGTATTTATTCCCATGCTATTTGTCTGTTTTTTAGTTCGTGGAATATCGTGTTGTACTTGGTAATTTGATGCTTTTGAGATGTCCTTTAGACAGATTTTTAACTACAGGACTTCCTGTGTAGAATCGACAATGTGTTTGTCTCTCTGTGGCATTGACAACGTTTTTGAATGCCTAATTGTTCAGTAGAACTCCGTGGTTATTATTAGAACTTTGTACATTATTATAAATATTTTATATTAGTTGTATATTCCACTGCAGATAGCAACCAGAAAACTAAATACAGAAATATTACATATAGAGAGAATATAATGTATGAAAAAAATCTTGGGAGATGAGTGCTTTGGGTTTGATTCTATTTTATTGAAACCAGAGAATAATGGGATTCAAATCTACCAATTTTTCTGATTTTCTCATTTTTCTCTTTTTGAATTTTTTCCTTTATACATTACGTTAGTAATTTGTTCTTCATCTCTTATTTTTATCACCTAGACAGAAAATATAGCAAAGCATAAATCATTTTTCAGGTCACCATGCTTCATTCTTTTTTTATTGGGGAAGAGGCAGTGGTGATCCGGGAAGAAGCATAGTGTAAACATTTTAATACAAATTCCTCTTTTTTTTTTTTTTGAGACGGGGTCTTGCTCTGTCTCCCAGGCTGGAGTACAGTAGCGCGATCTCAGCTCACTGCAACCTCTGCCTCCCGGGTTCCAGCGATTCTCCTGCCTCAGCCTCCCGAGTAGCTGGGATTACAGGCATGCACCACCATGTCCGGCTAATTTTTGTATTTTTAGTGGAGACAGGGTTTCACCCTATTGGCCTGGCAGGTCTCGAACTCCTGACCTCAGGTGATCTGCCCTTCTCGGCCTCCCAAAGTGTTGGGATTACAGGCGTGAGCCACTGCACCCAGCCCAGATTCTTCTTGCATTCTGTTTTAAACTGCTTCCATTAATAAGTATTTTTGTTTACTTTTGACTTGTGCCCGTGTATCTTTTTAGAAAACTATTCTATTTTCAAAAAGATGCCCTCCCAAATAAATACATTAAATGCATTAAAATATGCCTTTACTGTATGCTACCTTGTTCTAAGCTTTGTTCTTAAATTTACAAATATTAATGTAGCATGGTCCCTGATTTTGAGGAGCTTACATTCTTGTGAAATTATTTCTCGAAAAGATTATTGATATGAACATACAGACTAGCATCCTCTCCAAAAACCATAATTTGAGAATTATAGGTCCAGTCCCACACCTTTTACTGCAGATACATTTGCTTTTGTACCTTTTTTTTTTTTCCATTTTGGAGATCTATTTATAAATCTACCTTATTTTGTTAACTACTGTATTGTGTAGTATAATAGTGAAATGAAAAGTTCAGACGGCCATATTCAAATCCTGGCTCTTTATTCACTAGCTCTCTGATTCTTAAGGATATTACCAGAATATCTTAATATCTTTAGTTAAAAACCTAAAATGTATATTCAAAACTTAAAACTTTTTTGAAATTAGCAGTGGTCTAAGATACATGGTGGTTTGGCCGTATTCCAGCCATAGTGAGATTTTGAAAAGCCGAGAACTAATGGTATGTCTTGGATCCTAATTCTTTACTAAGGGCTTGAGGCCATTATAGGAGGATTCTTTCCATTTCATATTTATTAACAATTATGAATTTGCAACACTTTCATGGAAGTGTTGCCTAAAGCAGGGTCCCCAACTTGCATGTCAAGGACCAGTGCTAGGAACTGGGCTTCACAGCAGGAGGTGAGCAGTGGGCAAGCGAGCATTACTACCTGAGCACCTCTCCTGTCAGATCAGGGTGGCATTAGATTCCCATAGGAGCATGAACCCTATTGTGAACTGCACTTGGGAGGGATCTAGGTTGCATGCTCCTTATGAGAATCTAATGCCTGATGATCTGAGGTGTTACAGTTTCATCCCCAAACCATCATCCTTTCATGCTCTTACCTCCATCACTTTCCCCCACACCCCTGTCTGTGGAAAAATTGTCTTCCACAAAACCAGTCCCTGGTGCCAAAAAGGTTGGGAGCCACTAGCCTAAAGAGTAGAGGAACTGTACATTCCTACATCCAACTTAATTCTGGCCCAGGTATGCTTTCATGGTGCCTTCAAGAAAATGCAATATGCAGCACCTTATTATTCATATAAATAGGTTCTATTTGTTCAGCCAAAAAACATTAATTACATATAGCAGACAAAAACACAGTTCTTTTATATTTGCTACTATGATTGGCATCTAACATAGTGTTTTGTTGCACACATATTAGATGCTTAATAAATGTTATCCGAAAGTAATATTACTTCAAACAACTCCAAAACAAACACTTAACAGTTTTGTTTGGACTCTTAAATTAGAGGTGTCAGTCTGTCTATCCTTCGTCCTCCTTCCCTCCCTCCCTCCTTTCCTTCTCCATCCTCCCCCTCACCTTTCCTTTTTCTATAAACTTTTCCATAGCAAATAGAGTAATTCCAAATCATTTTTTGGAACATTCTTATTAATGTTCATTCAGCTTCCCTTTCCACTGAAATGAATTTATTGAGTACTTGCAGTATTTCAAACCCTATTCTTTGTACAGAGAAGACAGTGCTAAATAGGAAACCCTCTCAGTGTTAGAGGGAAAGGAAGATGATGTGGAGGGAAGGAGTCTCTTACTCTGAAGCATTTTCAAAATCAACATTAAAGAGTGAAGCAACATTTACCTCCTTTTTTCTTTCATCTTCTTATTTCATAGCTAGAGAGCTGCTGTGCGTTTGAGACCTAAGTGGTGCAATTAAATCAATTTCTCTTCCTACAGTGCTGCATGGACTTCTGGCTGACCTATATTGGGGCACTTTGCCCTTCATTAGAGAGCCGTGAAAACAATTCCCAAGCCAATTAAATTTAACTTTTAAAAAGGAATTTCCTAATATACCATAGAGTTGGTGAGAAGGCAATGAATGGGTCACACACAAGCTTTCATGTAGCCTTTTGGGAAGAGTAAAGGTTAAGCTGTGTCATGGTTGTCAACTGGGCAAAGCCACTGAAAGGCAGGACTCTCTGTTAGTTGACATAACAAAATATTAATAACTAGTGTTATGAATTAGTTGCAGTATGAGCTGAGGTATGAAAGCATGAATTTTAGACCTGACACTATCCAGGAGGGAAAAAAGTGGATGTTTCTGTACTGATGTTAATCGAAGGTTAAAAATCAAATGACATTTTGAGGAAAACAAATCTAAACAACTCATTAATGGCCACACAACTTAAATTATGGTGTGTGGTACTATGAATACGTTGATTCACTACTTCCTTCCCCCTTAAGAAAATCTCCATTTCTCCCTACTCCTTAATATATTTATAGAGTAATTATATGGGAACATAGTATAGGCAGTGTAGTAGTCTGCTCTGGCTGTTAGAATGAAGTAATACAGACTGGGTGGCTTCAACAGATATTTATTTACTTACAGTTCTGGAGGCTACTAGTCCAAGATCAAGGGGCCACCATGGTTAGTTTCTGGTGAGGGCTCTCTTTCTCACTTGCAGAATGCTACCTTCTTGCTGTGCCCTCACGTGGTCTTTGTTCTGTGCAGATGTGGAGAGAGTGAGCTTTGCTGTTTCTTTCTCTTTTTCCAAGGACACCAGTCCTATTGGATTAGGGCTCTACCCTTATGACCGAATTTAACCTTAATTACCTTCTTAAAAGCCCTGTCTCCAAATGCAATCACATTGGGGGTTAGTGTTTTGTTTTTTTTTTTTTTTTGGGACAGAGTCTCGCTCTGCCACCCAGGCTGGAGTCCAGTGGCGAGATCTCGGCTCACTGCAAGCTCCGCCTCCCGGGTTCACGCCATTGTCCTGCCTCAGCCTCCCGAGTAGCTGGGACCACAGGCGCCCACACCATGCCTGGCTAATTTTTTGTATTTTTTAGTAGAGACGGGGTTTCACTGTGTTAGCCAAGATGGTCTCGATCTCCTGACTTCGTGATCCGCCCGCCTCGGCCTCCCAAACTGCTGGGATTACAGGCGTGAGCTACCGCGGCCGGCCGGGGGTTAGTGCTTTAATATATGAATTTGCAGGGTGTTGGGGGTGGGATAGGGGTACAACTCTGTATCATAGGAGTCTTCACTTTAGACAGTTTCTTTCTGTAAACCTCAGGATAAAGAAAATTACTTTTCCACAGGAATAAGTTTTTGGAGTTTACATTCCTGCCTGAGGATGTTAAAAGAAGCATATATAGTTAAGTTCAATTTTTTTTTCTGGACACTGTAATTCAGGATGATCCAGAAACCCCTTGTCCCATTTTTGTCCTTCACTGAAGCAATCCAGACTTTCTGTATTTATTTACTTTGTGTATTTACTCTATATGATTTTAGTATACTAAACTTGCATGTTTGGGTCAAGATGTGTGGAGAGTTTGGGAGTAGTTTATCTTTGAAGGCAGAGTTACGCTTCTCAAACATTTTGGTTTTAGAATCTCCTTTACACTCTTAAAATTTTTTTTATCGAGGACCCCTAAGAGCTTTTGTTTGTGTGAGTTATTTCTCTAGATATGTAAAAATTAACACTAACATTTAAAAAATATTAATTTATTTAATAACAATAAAAACCTTTTACATATTAAATAAAATTTTTAAAAAAGAGAATTATTATTTTCCAAAACAAAAGCATTAGTGAGATGCATTATTTTTCATTTTTGCAAATCTTTTTGATGTTTAGCTTAATAGAATACAACTGAATTTTCAGATTTGCTTCTGCATTCAGTCAGTTGTAATAGCACAAGTCATGTAGCCTGTGGAAAACTCTGCTGTACACTTATGAGAGAAGTGGAGTGAAAATGGCATATAACGTATTATGATGAAATTGTTTTGACTCTGAAGGCCTCCTGCAAGGGTATCAGGGATTTCTAGGTGTAGCCATATCACATCTTGAGAACATTAATCTTGTGTTTTTCAGGAACTGGAGAGGAATAGTTTAGGAGTCCACAGAAGGTAGAAAGTGGAGCTGTTGGAATTGGGCAGCAAGTTTCTTAAGATAGATCTAGGTCACAGGAGGGGAATGTTCTGGCCAGGCATATTTGACTGGCCACATTATCAGATGCCTTGGTTATGTGCGGATTCTACCGTCATTTATTTCAGCTCTAGATGGTGCTAAAGTAGAGAGAGACAGATTTTTCTTAAACTATTGCCTTTAAAAATCATTGATTTTTATCCCCATTTTTTTTTGTTTATATCCAAAGGGTTTTCAACAAGCTGCCCCTTTCCCAAAACCCCAGCCCCTCAACAAAAACATAATGGAGATACATCATTTAATTTCTCAGCCCTTTCATGATCTCTTAGACTCATCTTAGTTTTCATGAATTAAAGGCCTACTTGGCTAAGTTCATTTACTTTTTTTTTTCTCCTACTTCTCTTGATCTATGGACCCAGGAATCCCAGATGATACAAAACCCTTTGTTTCATACCTGCCCTGCCATAGAATGATCTAGACCTTTAAGAGGACTAGAATCAGCCCTCTTTTTCTGGGCTTTCTGGGGCCATGAATGACTAGGATTGATCTGCTTTCTCAAGCTTTGCCCCGGGCCTAACCAGGTCAGCCTGGGACCAGCCTGTGGGGTTTGACTATACCTGGAATAGATGGTTAATCTGTAATTAGATTGTTATAATGTAATTTCCATTTGGCTGGCAGTGGGGAAAGGAAGGTACTTCCGGTAAGCTACACACTGATTTTCATCTAGGTGTTCACACATACCAGGTTTTATGAAAGAGAGCTTGACCCTCGCATTCCTGATTAGCATTTTGTTAGTGTGAAAGTAAGGTATAGACACAGAGACAGGTCTAATCACAAAATGGTTGGAATCTTTTATCGTGTCCTTTTCTTAGAGCAAATTTAATAGAGGAGTTTGATTAGTACCTAAGACTTGCTTAAAACTGAGTTACTAATTCTTTTTCTATTAGTAATTGCTACCTCTACCCTCCTTCTCCCACGTTTCTCAGAAACCCAGACATCCCTGAGGCCATTTAAAGTCCTGTTTATCCCATAGAATACAATGACATACAAAAGGACATTCACTCCCTGCATGTTGGCTTACCTTATATGAACATAATATGTGGCCAAATAATATGTTGCCATATATAGAAATGTGTGGTTCTCTCATTTCTAGGATTTTCATGTATTATCTTGGCTTTTCATCTGAAAGTTTTCTCTTGTCCATTTGTATCTTGGTATTTTCTTTTTCAATTAAAATATTAATTTCTAAGAAGCAAACGAATCTATGTCTTAGTTTATGTAAACTAATTCAAGTTTTGTTTTTTACTCCAGATGTGTTGATAGAGGTTAATATAATAAATGTTTGTGTTGGCATAATGCAAAGGTTATTTCTGATTCTGAACCCATAGCAGTTTCCAACCGGTGTTCATCAGTTTGTGCTTGCTTTTATCCTTGAGGTTAAGGAATGCTCACCAAGCCTTTGATTACTAGGTACATTGCAGAATAAATAAAATCGTTGCTAGTGTATATTCTGTATTAATCTGTCCACAGCAGCGTTGTCAGTGGTCTCAAGGTTCTCTGTAGACATTAGTATTGGGTTATGGCATGCTAAAATAGAGATAATTGAGACTATAAAGTTCCAAGTTTAAGTTATCAATAACAACCCTAAAACTATCTTCCTTTTCTTTCCTTCTAAAATAAGACATATGGTAATCTGTGATCAGATGTAAACATGTACATCCTGAAATGTAATTATAAGGTCAGCTGGCCTGAGCTAGAATTCTATTAATATGAAAGTAGATGATATACCTACCCATTCTAACCCATTCATTCAAAATACCTTGAAATACTTATTGACATTATAGAAATTTAGCCCTTCACTCTGCTGGTGTTTATAGTTAAGTGTCAGAAATACTTTTACACAGAAGACCTTGTATGGTTCCTTTGTGTGAGTAGAAAGAATTTGTGGAGCAAAGACCTGGAATCTGGCATATGAGAATGTGCAATAATTGTTCAAATGAATAAGCTTCTCAAACTGGCCTTTGTATAATTAAAATCAGAGTGCTGAAGTGTTGCATATTCCTCATTCTTGTAAATAAATAAATAAATAAATATATATATATACATTTTTTTTTTTTTTTTGAGATGGAGTCTTGCTCTGTCACCCAGGCTGGAGTGCAGTGGCACGATCTCGGCTCACTGCAAGCTCCGCCTCCGGGGTTCGCGCCATTTTCCTGCCTCAGCCTCCCAAGTAGCTGGGACTACCGGCGCCCGCCACCACGCCTGGCTAATTTTTTGTATTTTTCGTAGAGACGGGGTTTCACCGTGTTAGCCAGGATGGTCTCGATCTCCTGACCTCGTGATCCGTGCATCTCAGCCCCCCAAAGTGCTGGGATTACAGGCATGAGCCACTGCGTCCGGCTTGCAATTATATTTTTAAAACTTAAAGCAAAACAAAAAATAACCCTTCTATCCCTCTTTTCATACCCATATTTTGGCAACCACTGATATGCTTTCTGATATTATAGGTAAGTTTACATTTTCTAGAATTGTATATAAATTGAATTATGTAGATTTTATATAATTTCATGTAAATGGAATCATACAGTGCTCTTTTTTGGCCTGACTTCTTTGACTCAGCATACTGGTTTCTTTTTTAAAAATTGGGGAATAGGGCTGGACGCGGTGGCTCACGCCTGTAAACCCAGCACTTTGGGAGGCCAAGGTGGGCAGATCACTTGAGGCCAGTTGTTCGAGACCAGCCTGGCCAACAAGGCGATAGCCCATCTCTACTAAAAATACAAAAATTAGCTGGATGTGGTGATGCACGCCTGTAGTCCCAGCTACTTGGGAGGTTAAGGCAGGAGAATCACTTGAACCCAGGAGGCAGACGTTGCCGTGAGCTGAGATTGTGCCACTGCACTCCAGCCTGGCTGGGCAACAGAGCGAGACTCTGTCTCAAAAAAGAAAAAGAAAAAAAATTGGTGAATAATATTCCACTGTACAGATCTACCATAATTTGTTTATTCACTAATTCACCAATTGATGGACATTTGTTTTCAGCTTGGGGCTATTACAAATAAAGCTGCTATGAACACTCTAGTGTAAGTCTTTGTATAGACATTCAGTTTCGTTTCTCTGGGGTAAATTCCTGTAAGTTGATTGGCTGGGTCATCTGGTACTATAAGTTTTAACTTTTTAAGAAACTGCTAAACTATCTTTCAAACTGTTTGTGCCATTTCACATTTCCATCAGTGGTATATGAGAGTGCTGATTAATTTAGTAAAATAATATTTTTAATTTTAGCCAATCCAGCAGATGTGGTTACCTTGGGTTTTTATTTGCATTTCCCTGATGACTTCTGATGTTGACTATCTTTGTGTAGGGACAAGGAGAAGTGGATTTTTTGGCCATTAGTTCACCTTTTGTGAAATGGCTGTTTAAATCTTTTGCCCATTCCTTTACATTGGATTATTTGTCATCTTAGTGAGTGGTAAGAATACTTCAAATATTCTGGATACATGCTTACACAAAGATATATACATATATATATTACACAAATGTATCTAATAGTTCTCTCTATATAAAAACACTAAAGATGTTGCTCTATCATTTTCTAGTTTCCAGAGGTTTTTTTTTTTATTAAGAAATCCATGGTACCAGCCTGGCCAACATGATGAAATCCTGTCTCAACCAAAAATACAAAAAATTAGCCACGCGTGGTGGCGCGTGCCTGTAGTCGCACCAACTCTGGAGGCTGAGGCAGGAGAATCACTTGAGCCCTGGAGGCGGAGGTTGCAGTGAGCAGAAATTATGCCACTTCACTCCAGCCTGGGCGACTGTGTGAGACTCCATCTCAAAGAAATCCATGGTAATGTGAATTGTTACCCTGTATGTAATATGTTGAATTTTTTTCCTAGCCGATTTTGAGTATTTCTTTACTTTTGGTTTGCAGCATTTTGTGTCTTGGTTTTCTATGAGTTTATTCCTTCTTGAATTGGTACATTGATGTCTTTTACCATATTTGTGAAGTTTGGGGTGATTGTTTCTTCAGATAATTTTTCTGCCCCAATATTTTTCTCCAGTCATTCTGGGACTCCGACTGCATATGTTTTAGACCTTCTGATATTGCCCTACATGTCCTTGAGGCACTGTTTATTTTTTCCTCAATCTTTCTTTTCTCTGTGTTCCTCAAATTGAATCATTTCTGTTAATCTTTAAGTTCATTGACATTTTTTTCTTTGTCATCACCATTCTGCTTTTCAGGCCATTCAGTGAATTTTTCTTTTAAGAATTTTTGTTGTCTGTTTAAAAATTTTATTTTGGTACTTTTTATAGTTTCTATTTCTCTGCTGAGAATTTTTACTTTCTTATTTCAATATGTTCTTCTTTACCTCGTGGAGCATAATTATAATAACAGCTTTAAAGTATTCAATAATTCCATCATCTGGTGATTGCATTTTCCATTGAGAATTGTTCACATTTTCTTGGTCCTTTGTATTTCAAGTAGTTGTGGCTTGCATCCTGGACATTATGGGTGTTATATTGTGTAGACTCTTTTATCCTCTGAAGAATGTTGATATTTTTGTTTTGGCTGGCGATCATCCTGCTCAGGTTCAGACCTTAGTTCTGTTTCACCATCTGTGGCCAGTGGCTCCAATATTAGTTTAGTTCTCCTAGCCTTTGTATGGTAGGCAGAATAATGGTCTCCAAAGATGTCCATTTCCTAATCCCTGGAGCCTTGGTAATATTTTAGGTTACATAATGAAGAGGAGTTAGGTTGCAGTTAGAGTTGCGGTTGCTAATCAGCTGACCTTAAAATAAAGAGGTTATCCTGGATTATCTAGTTGGGCCCAGTGTAGTCATAAGGTTTTTAAAAGTGAGAAAGTGAGGCAGAAGAGTCAATATCAGAGTGACAAAGTGTGAGAAAGATTCAGTCTGCAGTTGTGGCTTTGATGATGGGAGGGGGCCCAAACTGAGGAATGTAAGCAGTTTCTAGAAGCTGAAAAACAGAAAGAAATGGATTCTCTCCAGAACTTCCAGAAGGAATACAGCACTGTTGCTATCTTGATTTTAGCCCAGTGAGACCCATAGTAGACTTCGGACCTCCAGAACAAATGAAGATAATTTGTGTTGTTTTAAGCCGTCAAGTTTGAGGTTAATTTGTTATAGAAGCAATAGAAACTAATAGACTTTGCTATATTGGTTTGAGTCTGTTCTGCACATATGTAGCTCACTGATTATTCCATAACTTTTGCAGGTTCATGCATAGATTTAAGGGATCCTCTTTTCTGATTCTCTCCCCTCTGGGATTTCCCCCATGCTGTATAGCCTACAGGGTCTACTTCTAGTTTCTCTGGATAGAAATATGGGACTCATTGGAATTTTACCTGTTGGCACTTCCACACCACTCTGTGACCAAAGCCTGCCCTCAGGGCAAAGTAGAGAAAGGAAATGGAACAATATTAAAACAGAAACTCACCCCCATGTGTTTTGCTTCAGCAAGTTTTTGACCCTATAACCTATTATAAAGTGAAATGAAAATGTGGACACCTGTGAAGCGGTCTGAGTGCAAAATTTGTCTAGACTTTCAGTTTTTTTTTCCCCAGTCTTTTAGAGTTGTCTCCTACCTAATTCAACAACAATTTTAGTGGCTTGCCTTTTTGAGTTTTTCCGGTGATTTCAGCTGATCTTCTCAGAATTGCTTTCTTCATCTATTTTGCAAGTTAACTGAATTACCTAATAGCTATACCAAGCATAACTCGAAATGCCACAGCTGACCTTGGGCAAGCTCCTAACTCCACTTAGTACAGAAGTGGAGCTGTACAGCCATGAATGTCAGGCATGTTGTGGGGACTAGTTGTATTAGTTTTCTATTGCCACCATAACAAATTACCACAAACTTAAGCAATATAGTACAAATTTATCTTAAAGTTATGTAGGTCAGAAGCCTGATATGGATCTCACTGGGCTAAAATGAAGGAGTTGGCAGGGCTGTGTGTTCCTTTCTGTAGGCTCTGGGCAGGATCCATTTCCTTCACTTTTTTGGCTTTTGGAGGTCGTCCACATTCCTTGGCTCCTGGCCCTGTTCCTTCATCTTCAAAGCTACCAAAGGCAAGTCATGTCCTTTTTCATTATTTCACTCTGATAGCCTCTTTTGCTTTTTTTTTTTTGAGACGGAGTCTCACTCTGTCACCAGGCTGGAGTTCACTGGCACGAACTCGGCTCACTGCAATATCTGCCTCCTAGGTTCAAGCGATTCTCCTGCCTCAGCCTTCTGAGTAGGGATTACAGGCACCGGCCACCATGCCCAGCTAATTTTTGTATTTTCAGTAGAGACGAGGTTTCACCATGTTGGCCAGGATGGTCTTGATCTCTTGACTTCGTGATCCACTCACCTTGGCCTCCCAACCTCTTCTGCCTTTTAAGGACCCCTGTGATTGTATTAGGCCGTCCTGGATAATCTTTCCATCTCAAGGTCTGTAACCATGTCCCTAGGGATTAGGACATGGACATTTTGGGGGTTGGGGGAGGATTAGTCTGTTGACCATACCAGTTAATCTTATTTACAGAGGATGTGGAAAGTAATGATTAATATGTTGAGCTGATTGGCTACTGTATGTAGAAGTAATGTTGGAACGAATAATATGTCCCAGAATAGTTTCTGTAAGGCTGATTTTACTTTGAAATTTTAATTAATTTATAGTTAATATAACTACCTCTGTATTTTGTTGTAGTCTTTTGTGGGTAGAGTTGAGGAAGACATAGGAATGGGATTATTTTGATATGGCTCATGATACACCAAAATGTGATCCTTGGTCAGTTTACCTAAATATCCATGTAATTATGTTTATCTAATTTAATAATTTGCCGAAATCTTCCTTATTTTTACTTTTTATGAAGCTTTTAGCCATTTATATTAGATGGTAATTTTTAAAACAACTTTTGAAGACTTAAGTGACATTTTAGTAGATATGATTGGTTTAATATGATTTTAGTTTTAGATTTTTAAAATTTGATTTAGCTAAATCTATCCTCTATAGCTAATTCTCCATATCTGACCAAAGTTGAGTATCTGAGGATTTTCTAAACTTGGGAAGATCTAAAATTTTTGATTATGAAAATTTCTTGTGTATTTCAAATTATAAGTCTTATTCATGGCTCTAATGTGAGTAATAGTACTAAGTAGTATTCACATGTATATTTCAACACATTTTAAATTCAGCCAACTACTTTTAAAATTTATCTTTTTTTTTTTTTTTTGAGACCAAGTCTCACTCTGTTGCCCAGGCTGGAGTGCAATGGTGTGAGCTCGGCTCACCACAACCTCTGCCTCCTGGGTTCAAGTGATTCTCTTGCCTCAGCCTCCCGAGTAGCTGGGATTACAGGCATGTACCACCACACCTGGCTAATTTTTGTTTTTTAGTAGAGATGGGGTTTCACCATGTTGGCCAGGCTGGTCTCGAACTGCTGACCTCAGGTGATCCAGCTGCCTTGGCCTCCCAAAGTGCTGAGATTATAGGCGTGAGCCACCGCGCCTGACCAAAATTTATCTTAATTCACAGATTTTACAATTGACTTTATTAAATAAATATTTTTAAGTAGAAATGTTTACTGACTAATATATGAACCACAATTAAAATTGAACTTCAGTTACGCTAACAAGTCCACTGAAACGTAGCTGGAGTAACTAACTGCAGCAAAACTTGGTTCAATGTAGAAATCTAAAACTTAAAGCAACTTATGCAATATGAATTGCTTTAAACCTTTAGTTGTTAATTGAAATGCATTTTGGGCAAATTGGTCACATTCTAGGTTGTGGGTTGGTGGGTTTCATTCTCTACCTTTTCAGCCAGGATACAGTTCTGTGTCCCAACAAGTATAGTGTAGTCAGTGACTTTTCCTTTTATGATGACCATAAATCTCTTCAGACTAGTGTTTGTAAGAAGATGGGAAAATAGTAAAATATGTTAGAATTATTTGCACCAAAAACCAAATTTTAAAAATTAGTAAAGTTTTATCACCTAGGCAGAAAACTTTTCCATTAGAAATTATATAGTCTCTCATCTCAAATACCATGTTTTACTGTTCTAAGAATCAAATAGGGCTATAGTGAAAAAAAGAGACAGTAGATAGTTTTTTTCTGAAAAAATCAACTATAGTATAACCTGAGAAATTTCTCAAAAAATATGTTTTTTTTTTTCCACAATCATGTCTGGTCTCTTTTTTGAGACCAAGATGAAACCATGTTGCTTGGTCTTGATCCATCAGCTTGTCTGTTCTCTAATGATTTTTGTTGTTCTGGTTTGGTCTTAAAGTTTTGAGAATTCATTTTATTATAAATGTGCAAGTTCATTTAAATATTGTGTTCTTTTTGTTCCTGTAAAGGAAAAAGAATATCTAGAATAAAGTAATAACTTGTACCATGCTGTAGACTTGCTTCAGTTGATGAATGCATGTCTTATTTGAAAAGGATTCACCTTTCAAAAAAAAAAAAAAAAACTGTCTACCATGCAAAAACAAATGACTTCTCTGAGGTTGCTTAACCATTTCCTGTAAGTATGGGAAAGTGGTTATTTTCAAAAGCACCAGACAGAATTTGGGTAGAACTAAACTTAGCTGAGCAGTTCTGTGGGTTAAACTCACTTATTGTTTCACTTCTATTTTCCTCTAGAGAAGTTAAAATTTAAAAATTAAAAAAAGAAATCTGCTTGGTTCCTGTCATTTTTACTAACTAGCTGAGTATCTTTGGACAGAAGCTAATTGTTTTATTTAGAAATGTAATAGGATTAGAGATTCTCTTTAAAAAGCTTACAGTTTTTAAAAATATCAATAGCTGTTTTTAAAAAAACTTCTGGTTTTTAAAAATAGCAAAACAAAGTGTCAGTAGCATGGGCACTGTACTGTACATTCATCCCTCAGTATCCTCTGAGGACTGGTTCCAGGATCCCCTCCCCCCTACCAAAATCCATCAGTGTTCAATCCCTGTATATTAGCATATAACCAGTTTACACGCATCATCCCATTTACTTTAAATTATCTTTAGATTACTTATAAAACATAATACAATGTAAATGCTATGTAAATTATACTGTATTTTTTTATTTTTTCAATTTTTTAAAATCTGCCATTCAGTCTATAGATCTGGAACCTGTAAATACAGACTGACTGTATTTGGATAATTTCATAATTTTAATGAGAGAAAGGGAAGAGGGGAAAGCCTGGTTTACTGCCCATGATGAAGTAGTAATACAGTGAATCTAGTTGAGACATCAGCCAACCTTTTTTGAATACCTACTAAGTACCTGGCTGAGAGAGTTGTAGAAACCACAGTGTCAATGTGTTTCTACATATTTCTATAATTGTTGGAGCTGTGTTTAGCTCTAGAATTTGTGGTACTATCCTAAACCTCCATGCAACTCTTTAGTTGTGATGTAGAGGTGCCTCTGTGACCCCCCAGCCTTCTCCAGAGGCTGTGTAGACATGAAGTGTTTAGTTGGAACTAGGGACTTGATTTGACATTCCTGGACTTCTACCCAAAGTCTAAAAGGGTATTAAAGGGTATAGGTACTGCAGTCAAAAAAAAATGGTGGGTTTGGAACTTGGCTGTGCCACTTAATAGCAAGTTCTTAAACCTCTTTGTTTCTCACTTCAGCTGTAAAATGTGAGGATTAAATGTTAACTAATGTGTGTAAAATGCTAATTAATATAGACAGCTGATAATTTTTTGAGTACACACTGTGTGCTAGACTGTGTTCTAAATGCTTTTACATATCATTTAATTCTTGTAACTCAATGAGATAGATACTATTATTATCCCCATCTTACAAATGAGCAAACTGAGCTTGGAAAGATGAAGTAACTTGCTTAAGGCTACACAGGAAGTGGCAGAGCAGTCTGGTTCCAGAGATACCATTTTTTCTTTTTCTTTTCTTTTCTTTTTTTTTTTTTTTTTTTTTCAGGCTAGTCAAGTGAAGCAATGAGGGTGGAGAAGGAACAAATAAGTCTGTAACTGGTTGTGATCCATTAGTTGTAAATACCACTGCACTAGGACCAACTTCCAGAGATATTCTTAATTACTCTGCTGTGCTGTCTCTTTATTGCTTAGCTGGGTATTAGCATATGATTTGCCCTCAGTGAATGTTGGCTTTTATCAACATTATCAGTGGTGGTAGTGACGATGATGAACTTGGTTTTACTGTTTCAGTGTCTAATCTGGTCCTGTGCTAGGACCCCAGGCAGAGCTTCCTATGAAGTCACGTACAACAAGGCCTTTGGGCTTAAGAGAAAAAGCCCACAGCTGCACAGAGGGAAGAGTTTTTATGTAAAGAATACAAAATGTTCTGAATACCAAGTGTTTCATTCTCTCCTTATGTTTCTGAGTTGAAATTTGAAGTAATCATGAGACACTGCATGTGTTCCCATTTCAAAGATGCCACAGAATCATAAAACTAGTATGTAGCATATAATTTCAATTTTGTCTTAGGGGATAAATTAGTCTAAGAATAGTATACCAAAACATTAATTGTGATAATAGTGTAGTGATCAATTTATGAATGAAATGATCCTCTATTACTGCATAGCACATCATAAAACTTAATGGCTTAAGGCAACAACCATTTTCTTTGCTCATGATTTTTTAGGTCAACAGTTTGGATTAGATTCTGCTGGGTGTTTCCTCTGCTGATCTTGCCTGAGGTCACTCTTGTAGCAGTCATCATCTGGCAGCTTGACTTGGAGCTGGATGGTCTAAGATAGTTTCACTCATATCTGCCAGTTGATGGTGGCTTTTGACTGGGTTTGGCTTTCCATGTGGTTCCTCGTTCCCAAGGAGCCTAGCTTAGATTTCTTCTCATGGGGCTCTCCGGTAGTAAAAGATAAATGTTGAAAGCTACAAAGCCTCTTAAAGCCTAGGATTGGACATTCCACAGTGTAATTTCTGCTGCATTCCATTGATTAAAGCAAGTTACAAGCTGGATTCAGTGGCAATAGAAACTTCACCTAATAATTGGAGATTAATAGCAAATTCCTTTTTAAAAAAGAATGTTTTGTTTATTAATTTTTTAAATTGACACATAATTGTACATATTTATGGGGTATAATTCCATGTTTTGATATCTGTGCTATATAATGATCCAACAAGGTAGTATATTGGTCACTTATGCATTTATCATTTGCTTGCAGTGAGAACATTCAAAAGTTTCTATTCTAGCCATTTTGTAATATGCAATATTTTACTGTTAAACACAGTCACCCTGCTGTGCAACAGAACACCAGAATCTCTTCCACTTATCTAATTGTAACTTTTTATCCTTTGAGCAACCTCTCCCCATCTTCTCCCTTTTCCCCTCCCCAGTCTGTGGTAACTACTGTTCTACTCTCTGCTCTTCTATGATTGATACCAACTTTTTTTCTTTTTGAGATTCTACATTTGAGTGAGATCATGTGGTATTTGTGTTTCTGTGTCTGACTTTTAATAGCAGATTCTATCCTGGTATCCTTGTTTCCTGATTTCACTGTCATGGATCAATTCTAAAACATCCTAATAGCATTGATAGTTTTTTGTTAATTTATTAAGATCTTGGCAGATGAAAACATGATCTGTACATATTTGAGAGGTTTATTTCTATTTTTTAATATAAAAATAAAATATAGATAATATAAATACCCAACATACCCACAACTCCACCTCCCAGAAATAACCAGTTAACCTTATTTTCAGTGTATCCAACTGGATATTTATTTAAACGTCTATAACCTGCTTTTCTCTCTTTATATTTGGAATACTTTTCTATGTTTAAAATAGGTATAAATAATTTTTTGTCTGCATAATATCTTATTCAGTATGAATATACCTATCCCTTGTTGTTTTAGGTTTTTCTCTTTTTTTACTATGTAAACTACACTGCTGTAAACATTCTTATATGTATATCTCTGGCAGTTACTCCAAGGAAAACATCCTACTGTGAAGTTACTTGGTCAAATAAGTATTTTGGACTTATATATTGATGAGGCATGATTTTAAGAATTCTCTGGTTTAAACTTATTAGTGAGTATAATGTTGCAGAGCTGAATTCATTATGTTTGAGATCACATGAAAGGGAAATTTCTGAAAGCTAATTTGAAATAGCAACCATTAAGAAAAATACATTTCTTTAGCACTTCATTTACAAATCAAAATGTATAAACTTTGTTGCTAATATTTTCTTGTTTTTCTGGTGTTGCAGTTTTTTGCTGATACATAATAGTTATACGTATTTTTAGAATTGATGTGACATTTTGATACATGAATACAGTGTGTAATGATCAAATCAGGGCAGTTGGAATATCCATCACCTCAAACATTTATCTTTTCTTTATGTTGGGAACATTCCAATTCTTCTATCTATTTTGCACTGTACAGTAGATTATTGTTAATGGGTATGAAAATAAAGTTAGAAGGAGTAAGATCTAGCATTCAATAGTATAGTAGTAGGTTGTCTGTAGCTGACATTGTCTTAGTGACCAAAGCTTTCATTTTGCATTTGGGTCCACTAATTAGAGTTCTTCATCTTTCTTTTTACATGTGGATATGTGTTGCCTTTCATTCATCTGTAATTTCCAGGTCCTTAAAAAAAAAAGTAGATTGAGAATGCAGGCATTTTGAAGACTGGGTGCAAAAATCCTAGAATTCTGCCTCCCAACCCCAACCCCCAACCCCAAGGTATTAGGTTTTTCTTGCCCATACCTAATTTGGCAGCAGTGTTATTCTGAGGACTCATTTTTGTAGGATCTTTCTGATTCATAACTCAGTTTTCATAAAAACAATTTTCTTTTTATATTTTTCATTTAATGACACAATATTTAATTATTATAAAACCATAATTACAAGTTTAACTAACATAAATCAGCTTGAGAACAAACAACTAATTCTTAGAGTAGAGTGCCTCTGGTGAGGGCATATGTGCTTCCACCTTCTGGAGAGTAGCCCTTTAGTTGTGGCATTCATTGAGCACTTAGTATCTGAAAACGTCTTACAGAGAGAATGGAAGACATTGGTTAATTTGGAGGTTTGTTAAGTCGACATGGGTTAAAAGAATTTCTACCTTGTTTGTTGTGATAGTCATTTTTCTTCTTTTACTGAAGGCAATGACTTCTTCCTCATTTAAAAAATTTTTTTAGGTTTAAGATTTTATGATTAAGATTTGTATTATATTATAGTTATTTATTTTGTCCTGTCCTTGATCTTTTTCACAGCAGGATTCTTTATGTGCTACAGTTTTTGTTTCTGTTTGCAACTGTCCTTGGTCATTGGCATTCTCTAGTGGAATTTCTCCTTTTCAACTAAAATGTTCTCCTTGATAGATATTTAAAACAATGTGCAAAATTAAACCAGAAGTGGCTCATCTTTTCTGCTTCTTTTCTTTAGCACTGTAATGTTGATTTTTTGCTTATAGGACTATAGAACTGCACAGCTGCAATTAGACTTTGTAAATATAATGCAGTAGAGAATTTGAAAGTGATGGAGGCCAAGTGTGGTGGCTCACACCTGTAATTCAAGCACTTTAGGAGGCAGAAGTGGGAGGATTGCATGAGACCAGAAGTTTAATACCAGCCTGGGCAACATAGTGAGACCCTATCTCTACAAAAAATTTTTAAAAAATTAGCTTGCTATGGTGGCACATGCCTGTAGTCCCACCTAGTCAGGAGGACGAGGTGGGAGGATTGCTTGAGCCTGGGAGTTTGAAGTTGCAGTGAGCTGTAATTGTGCCATTGCACTCCATGCACTCCAACCTGGGTGACAGAGTGAGACTCTGTCTTACATGTATTTGTGTGTGTGTGTGTGTGTGTCTGTGTGTGTGTGTGTGTGTGTGTGTGTGTAGTGAAGAGAAACCTGGCCCTACCAGTGATGGAGTCCTGGCTTTACCACTTAGTGTATGTTGGAACCTCAGTTTTCTCAAGGTAAAATGGGGATAATAACTGCCCTGTCTACTTATATTATCATAGGAGTCAGATAAGATAAGTGGGTCACAACACTTTGTAAACTATTAAGTGCTTTATTAATAAAGAGCTCATTGCTATTATATTACATAATTAGGGTAGAATCTTCAAAATCATAAGACAATAAACGTGTCTTTAACTATTCAGCAAAGCACACTAGTCTTTCTCTTTAAGATTCATTAGCATAATTTCCCCCTCATGCCTTAAAAATGATGTTTGATTGTCATTCACAGCACACATTAGTAGGTAAATTCTTAAAATATGAGAAGTCTGGAAACCTTGTTTTTCCTTTAACACCAAAAATACCAAATTACTTAGGTAAGCAACAACTCTGGCCTCTTGACGTCTTTTAGGGTCAGCTGGAGCAATGTCCCTGGAGAACCCTCAGGTATAGTGGAACTTTAGATATTATCTGTTTCACAGAGATTTTGACACACAGGTTTTACATTTTAAGTCATCTGACTTCTAAGACATTTGTCAAATGGCTGCCTTGATATAAAAACACTATAACTGCTCCGAAAACATCCCTAAGAATGAAGTGTCTCTAAAGGCCATGTTCATGTACTATACTGCATTTACACAATAAAACTCAATGTACTGGATGACAGCTACAATTTGTAGCCTGGCTATTATTATTATTTTTTTGGTAGAAAGTGGGTCTCAGTGTGTTGTCCAGGGTGGTCTTAAACTCTTGGCCTCAAGTGATCCTCCTGCCTCAGCCTCCCAAAGTGCTGAGATCACAGGTATGAACCACTGTGCCTGGCCTCTTCACTATATTTTAGGTCTTCTAAACCATAATTGACTTGAATTATCAACCAGCTTTGAGGAAAGAAGAGGAAAAGTAGTAAGTGTTCTCAAAATCAGTGTCTAGTAGAACTGAAAGGCAATGACTCAGATCCCATAGTCACTGAAGTACTACTAAGTCCTCCTGATTTAAGATCCAGCCTCACAGCAGGTATTGGAAGGACCTTGTTAAGCTTATAGACAGTGTATGAATTTTATCTTATTCCAAGCCTCCAGTAAACCTGGGTTCAGCCCCTTGATGAGTTTATGCATGGACATGGAGGTAATTTTCGTTTATACTTCATTTTAATGTATTAGATTATTGCTACTTTCATTTCAACATTTATGACAGGTTTCTTCCCTGCTAGGCATGAGGAATACAAAGATGAATGAGGTTATGAACCTCTCCTTGGAGGAATTATTCATATTTGAAGCAAAATTTATAATTGCAGTTTACTTATGTAGAAATTCTTTTTTTCTACAGCATAAACCTGGTCTTGAGAGTTTTCTAAACCTTCTTTCCTCAACTTCTAATTCTTGAACAGCAAAAAGTTACCAAGATTGAAATGTATCGGTTATTCTAGAAAAGTAAATGTAGAGCAGGTTTTGGAACTCAATATTTCATCCTAAATGTGAAAGACTGTACAGGCAAATAGTGTGCATAATTTCCTTTTTCCAGGGTTGAGAGGCTGCCAGTGGTGTGTAGTGTGGAGAGAGTGAAGTGACTCATAATTCTGGAATGATTGTTTTGATCTCCTCCTGTAGCCTCTGTAGAATACTGGCAGGGCAACCAGCATAATTAATACTACACAGTCTAATTATAAACAAAACTCTATGTACAGTGGCTACCAAGAAGCAAGCCTGTACTGGATAATCCCCCAAGTTGGCAGGATTACTTTTAGAATGATTATTAGATAGTGTCATTTACTATAAATCAAGTTGTTTTTCTTTGATTGTCCAGGGACTTACCCTGGGGAGAAAGTGAATATAGTAATATTTGTGGAAGTCTTCTGGGTTATTTTTTCAGGGCCCATTTAAGCATTTCTTTATTGCAGTTCTTATAACCTTTTTGTCTTAAGAGAACATTTGTACATCTTACTATGTATGGCGTACTATTTTAGGAAGAGTAGGAAAATTGGTCAGAGTAAGACATTTGTTCCAATAATAGTTGGATTGGTTTTTTTAAAGGTGGAAGAAACTAGGAATTTGAAAAGATTACATCGGACTGGTATAATAAATGAAGAGGGAGGAAAAAAAAAGCCTGTGGGCTGCAGAGAAGAGGATGGGATAAAGGGACAAAGTGAAGTGGCTATAGCTGCCATGCATGCTTGAGAGAAACCAAGATGTTTGTAACATGTGTATGGTCTCACATACTGGTTAGAGGCAGAGCAGGCACTGTGCGTGGTTGTATGTGCTTTAGGGATTTGTGGAAGCATGGCTGAGAGCCGAGGACCAATTTAGTTTGTTTATATATAGGGCCACTGGGTCTCTTAGATTTAGAACAAAGATGCTAGCTGTGGAGATTTGTTTCACATAGCTGTGACCTGAATGACTGCAGAATGGTTATATTTATGCAAAATGAGCCTCAGAATTGTGATTACCTCAAATGAAGTAAGAATTTTAAATCAGATACTTCAAAATGAGGGCTTTTTTTCCTATCCAGAAAAACTCAGTTAAAATTTTAAGTGGACACTTAAAAGGAGTTTCCCTTTTAAAGAAAGCAATACAGAAATCCAAATACAAAAATGGATGTTAAGTCGTTTTTTTGCTTAAGAATGCTTGCTTTTTTTTTTTTTTTTAACTTTTGATGAGCTCATAAGAAGTTTCCTTTAAATAGTAGTTGTGTAGTTCATTTTAAATATTTGGATTTACAAAGAAAATTTCCCTAGCTTTTTACTTGAAAGGAGAGGGAGAACATACTGTATTTTCTAAATTTGGGCATAACTGGTATTATTACTGGCTAAATAATTTTGTGTTTGCCAGATATTCTTGAAAGAGGGACAGATGTAAGACGGCTGGGTTTGTTAAAAGATCTCTGTCTCTAGCCTGTGACCCAGTTCTGATCTGTCCCTTTAAATCACCTAACTAGACTTTTGAGAAGTGAAAAATTGGTTTTGGAGATGCACCAGGACATGGTATGTGTGGATTTTTGGGCCAGTTTCTAGGAGAATATGAGTTAGAGCTGCCCACACTACTTTCCTGCCCTCTAGCAGCATTTTTTGCATTATTTTTCAGTTGTTTATCTGGTTTTTGTTGATTTTTGCCCTTTTTTAAATTATTTTTTCTACTTAGGTTTAATTTGGTATTCTTTTCTAGGTTCTTAGGGTGGATATGTCATTATTTTTAAACCTTTTCCTAATATAGGCATTTAAAGCAATAAATTTTCTTGAATTTTGATATATTATGTTTTTATTATTTTTTTTTCAAATATTTTATATATTCCTTGTGGTTTCTTCTTTGACTTATGGATTATTTAAAGTCTTTTGTTTTTATTTTCCAAATATCTAGGGATTGTCTACCTAATTTACTAATTGATTTTTTAATTGTTTCCATTGTGTTTAGAGAACAAAGTCTCTAAAAAGCATATTTCAGTCTTTTGAAGTTGATTGTGATTTATTTTATTTTATTTTGCTTTATTCCACCTTGGTGAATGTTTCATATGTATTTCTGCAGTTGTTTGATTTTATGTTCTGTGAATGTCAGGTCAAATTAGTTAATAGTATTGTTCCGATCTTCTGTGACCTTACTTATTTGTTGTCTGTTTGTTCTATCAATTATGAAGAGAAAGGATATGGTTGTGGATGTTTTTGTTTGTTCTATTCTTCATAAAAAACTTCTTTTTGAAACACTGTTATTAGGTATACATATTTAAGATGGATATCCTGCTGAATTTCTCTTTTTATCATTATAAAATATTCTACTTTGTTAATCTATTTGTGTCTAAATTTAAAATGCATCTCTTACAGACAGTGTATATAGTTGTTTCTTGCTGTTTTTTCCCCATTGTGACAGTCTCTGTTATAATGTTTAGTCCATTTACAGTTAATGCATAGGTCAGGTTTAAGTCTACCATGTTGCCACTGTTTTCATTTGTTCCTTTTGTTTTTCACTGTTTCTCCTTTATTCTTTTTTTTTTTGATTAAGTGGGCAATTTTAGTATTTCATTTTATTTTCTCTATTGGATTCTTAACTATGCATCTTTTTAAAATCACTTTTTCAGTGTTTCTTCTAGGATTAATAATATGCATCATTAAGTCTGTGTATAGTCAGTATTGTACCATTTCACATTCTATACCTGACCCTTCTTCCTTTCTGCTTAATTTCTCTTACTCAACTTCTGTATTCTTTGTGCTTTTGTTGCATCTTTTATTTTTTGGTTTTAAGCATACAGTTTTTAAAGATAGTCTTTTAAGGTAATTATAAGAAGAATAAAGAATGTACACCTTTTATTTTAACATGTATTATTTCTGGTATTCTCTCCTTCCTGAAGATCTGAGTTTCCGTCTGGTAGTAGTTCCCTTCATCCTAAAGAACCTCCTTTAAAATTTCTTATAGTATACATCTACTTGAGGAAAATGTGTTCTAAATGAATTCTGTAAACTGTCATTTATCTGAAAATGTCTTTTACTCTTGATTTTGAAGCATATTTTCACTGTATGTGCAAAGTAGAGTTGAGAATTTTCTTTGACTTCCAACTCTTTAAAAATGCTCTATCATCTTTAGGCCTCCACCGTTGACATGAGAAGTTAGTGTATGTACTGCTGTTCATCTGTATCTACCATTGTTTCCAGGTTCTCTTCAAGGTTTTCTTTTTATCTTTAGTTTTAAGCAGTTTTGACCATGATGTGCTTAAGACATTATTATTTTTGTGTGTGTGTGTGTGTGTGTGTGTGTATTTATCTTTTTGGGGGTTTGCTGAACATTTTGGATCTGGTAAGTGGTGTTTTTCATCAAACTTAATAAAATTTTAACTACTATTTCTTCAGATATTTTCTTCTGCCGCGTTCTCACACTCTTCTTCTGTGGCTCCTGTTAGATACATATTAGACTGTCTGATACTGTCCCCTAGATCCCTGATGCTGTGTTTACTTTTCTTCAATCCTTTGTCTCGTTGTTCTTCAAATTGGTAATTTCTAGTGATCTGTCAAGTTTATGGACTCTTTCTTCTGCTGTCTCCAATCTATTAAGTCCATTTAGTAACTTTTTCGTTTTATTTATTGAACCTTTTTCTCCTAGAATTTTCTTTTTTCCCTCCCATTTAGTTCTTTTTTAGTCTTGATTTCCCCGCTGAGAGTCTCATCTATTCACATATTCTCATTTTTTCCTTTTTAAAATATATCTTCCTGCTTAACGATGGGGATACAATCGAAAAATAATAAAACACGTCTTCTTCAGGGATTCTTTTTTATTTATAATAGCTACTCTAAAGACTTACTAAATGCAATGCAATATCTGGACCACCTTAAGATTGCTTTCTAATGATTTTGTTTACTTAGGGTTCACATTTTCTTGTTTCATTAAATGTCTAGTAATTTTTTATTACATATTGAATAGTGTCAATGGCACATGGTAGAGATGCTGAATTAAAAAAAAACTCTGCAAAATGTTGATTTTTCTCTCTCTGTCTCTGTAGACAGCTTAGTTACTGGCTGATCACCTTGTGTAGGCTTATTTTTAAGGCAGATCTGTGGAAAGCCTAAGGTGTTTCTCAGGATTCTCTAACTTAGTGAGACTCATCCTTAAATACTTTTTCCACTGTGGATTTTATTAGGGCTTGGTTTTAGGCTTTGTTAGTATGGATCTAGAGTAGGCCCTATTCTAGGGTGCCACTTTTACTTCTACACTGAGGCCTTTCTAGTGTTCCAAGCTGATGCCTAGGGTGTTATGAGTTCTCTTTGCTCTGGCTGGGTTGACCTGCCACTACTTCCCTGCACTGCTTGACCTCTAGTATTTCTGTTCTGTCTTAACCTTATTGCAGCCACTTTCTTCTATGCCTCATGTCCTGAATTGGCTAAGGACTCTCAGAAAACCTTGTGCAAACTTCTGTGACTCCCCTCTGCACATGCCCCCCTTCACCAGCACTGCTCTGCTTAGACCCTAGCTTGCTGGACTACAGTTGGGAAATTGTCCCCAGAGAACCAGAGTGATTGTGGGCTCACCTGTTCCTTCACTCAGAGGTCACACTCTGTTAGCTAGTATGTGCAAACAGGTGTATCGTTTTGTCTAGTTTAATAGTTGTTTATGAGAGGAATGATAATCTGGTACCAATTACTCTGTTATATTGAAAGTTGAAGTCTCTCCCAGTATGCTCATGGACTGAATCATTGCTCTCTGATCTTCTTGCCTCCCACCCTCAGTCATCCATTTACTTTTCTCTTCACAAGGGAGACAAAGTCAGGGTGAGGGGCAGCAGAAGAAAGACCTTACTTGGATCTTACTCCAATGTCATGACCTTGGGCCTCTGAACTGGAAAATTAAAGGTGTTGTGAAAAAGCATAATATACTAGGGGTAAAGTAGTAATGCATGCAGGACTTTCCGTGTTCGTATTTTATGCCACTGCTTATACATTGAGGTGTTACACAAACAGGTGTCAGGAAAAGGGGCGACTTAGATACATCTTCAAAACTTGTTTGCTGTTAACGACTGCCCTTCAGATTCTGGTGAGATAAGATACACCTAAACTTGTAACTTCTCATGAGCACTGTAATTAACAGGAAGAGATTTTCTTTAAGTATGGGTTTAGTGGGGGTTGGGTAATGTTTTGTCCATCTGGACCTACCCAGAAAAAAATCACGTTTTTTTGGTTCTAAATTCTAGTGTTTTTCTTTCTTTTTAAGCCTAAACTTAAAAAAAAATAGAATTTTTTTTTTTGATAGAAGAGGATTCTCATTAGGGAAATAGTTACTTTATGTGATACTTAGTCATCACTTTGGAAATTTATCTAGAAAATATTTTAAGTGCTGTCCCATACTTGGAGCTTATAGTTCTATATAAATATGTCATAGGGGCCTAAGAAGAATATTAGACTTTTTTTCCTTGTTACTATTCCCTAAAAAATACAGTATAACAACTATTTATATAGCATTTATAATGGATTGGATATTATAAGTAGTCTAGAGATGATTTAAAGTATGTGGGAGGATATGCAAAGATTAGATGCAAATATTACAGCATTCTTTAGAAGGGACTTGAGCATTTCTGGATTTTGGTTTCACAGGGAGCCCTGGAATGAATCCCCCACAGATACCTAGGGACAACTGTACATCCTATTACATTTTCTCAGAAAATGTGATGGCAGCTTAAAGCTTTAATCCTTTTAAAGTCTGTGAGAAGTTTGCTTCTTTTAGTTCAAGTTGCTGTTAATGCTGTTTGTCATGGCTTCGCTTTTTGTCCTGTCTTCTAAATTGTACCCCTCAGTTGATGACTTGCTCTCTTGCCGGTAGCCTCTATGCACTGTACATTTGCCTTCTCACCACATCCTCCCTATATATTTAACCCTGCCTAACAATCTGCTTTCTCTACCTTTTATAAACATTTTATTTAACTTTTATTGTGGTAAAATACACATAACACTTCTCTTCTTTTAGACCTGGGCTGGTAAGAACTGCTGAAGATGTTTTTTAGAGATTTGTAGTATGACAAATTCCACTGGGGTTTCTGACCTTCTCAGTCATGCTTGTCTTGGGGTCACCACTTCTTGGCCCTCTCCCATGGCACCTGTCCCTCATTCTGCTCAAGCCCCTATGCCTTCCCAACAACTTGCCTTTAGCTCTGGGCAGATGTCCATGCTTACGCTTGTCACAGAGAACACAAAGGCTCTCTGCTGTTTTGTGCTCATGCACATGCCTCTTCTCTGTCTTCACCTCTTGTCCTCCAGGCTTGGAGGAAGAGCACCTAGCTTCCATCATATTGGGTTTCTTGTACACTCTCCCTGTCCCTCTGGATGCTATGCCAGCATTTTCCCTCCCCTACTCCTCCACCTCCACATTTTGTCTTTCTTTACTGTTCCTTTCCTGCAGAAATACATGCCCAAGTTGTTCCCGTCTTAAACACAGATGAATGAAAAACAAAAGGATTTAAGTTTTCTCTATACCACATTTTCCTTTAGTTTATCCCTGTTTTTTCCTTGATAAACAACTACATGCCTTGAAAGAATAGTCTGCAGTCCTTGTTTTCTTTTGTTAACTTTCCATTTCTTCTTTGGGCCCCTGGAATCAAGCTTCTACTCTCACTATTAAAGTCACTGGTTCCCTGGTTACCAAATGTAAGGGCCTCTCTAGGCCTCATTTTACTTGACCTTTCTAAAATATTTAATGCTGGCCACTTTCGTCTTTATGAAATCCTGCCTTCGGTTTCTGGGATGCCACTCCTCTGATTTTCCTACCTTTAGTCCATTTCTTCTTCTCCTTTGCTGACCTTCTTCCTCTGGCCACCCAGCTCTTAAATGCTGATCCTTCCTGAGTCTCCCTTTCGATAGTCTCATTTATCTGCATGGTTTTAATGACCGTATCTACACAGGTGATTCAGAAATCTGAATCTTCCACCCAGATCACTCTCTTGAGCTCTAAACCCACATAACATAATCCTTTTAACAATTCTACAAAATAGCACTGTTTCCCACATTTATAGGTGAGGAAATTGAGGCTAAGAAAGGTAACCTGTTTGAGATCAGTGGAAAAGCCAGGATTTTAACGTCTACCTAAAATCAGGCCTTTAACTCTATTAATCAAACATCTCCACCTGGTTATCTGACAGATGTATCATATCCTACACTGAATGCCATCTCATAATCCTGTTCTCCTTCCTTGCCTCAAAAAAAATTAGAAAATGTGAAAGCCTATATTCTCAATTTCAGTGAATGACATTCCTTCTTTTCAGTTATACAAGTTGGAATGTAAAGGGAATTGACATAGACTTTTCTCTGTCTCCTACCCTGCAGGTCCATCTAGCCCAAGGGAGTATCAGTTCTTGTGCATCTACCTTTTTGACGTGACTTGTAATCATACCTTCCTCTTTATTCCCACTGCTACTGACATAGTTAAGAATTTTATCTTGACTGTTATTGCCATTATAGTGACAGTCTAACTCACTGCTTCTCACATTATCTGAGCTGAAGAACCAGGGTTTGTTGTTTTTTTTTTTAATTTTTAATCTGTTGCAGAAATTTTGTAGCATATAAAAATTAATTAGAAAAATGAAATGAAAAAAGACATACAAAAATAGCTCAGTTTTAAACATTATTAAATTCAACACACATAAAAATTACTCTGTCAAATTGTCATAGAAGTTTTTGGGTACTAATAGTCTATGTATATCCTGGCCCAGATGGGTCACACTTTTGCACATTGGCACTGGTCCACAAACAACATTGAGGAGTGCTAGTTCACAGTATCTGATGAAAATAAATGTCTTCAGTTCTCTTAGATTATAACCACATGGGCCTATGTTATTTAAAACTGAAACATTTCAGCTAGAAGTTTCTTTGCTTTGGCTTATAGATAGCTTATATATGTGGATTTAAGAGGTCTTAGAAAATTCCCTGTTTCTTTAGGATCCCTTCTTTCAGTAGGAATAAATCCCATCGAGCAAGGGGTAATCATGTGTTACATTACAATTTAATGCCAAAATCAAAGTGTACTGACTTAAGAATCAAATCAACATTTTCTTAAATAGGCTTGAAGTACCTTCATGTATCTTCATGGGATACCTGTAATAAAAGTGATTTTCCCTGATTTGATATATTTAACTTGATATGATTGTGCATACCAAAAAAAAAACGATGCTTCTGTATTGCACAGTGAAATATAGCAAATGGGTTGATGTGATCTCCATTTCTGAAAGATTAAAATTCTACGTTGGTATTATTCTGACTGAGAGTGAAATAATAAAAGTAAGTTATTTGGATTTAGGCAGGCATCTGACTAAGCCCTTGTCAGAAGATTTGAAATTAATGACATGCAGACAGGAGATGCCAAATGGTCAAACTGTAGAATATCTCTTGGCCTTTAAATGGCATGGCAGAAGAATAAAAAAACACAGCAACAAAGTTCTAAGCAGACAGAATTGAGAGATGGGAATGCTCTAAATATTAAGCTGAGATTGTACCTGGAGTTAGTTCAGAAATATAGTAAATAAAACCATACTGTGCAGAACCCATTGTTGTCTGCATTGGGCCTGACACAGAACAAAACACATGGGGCAAATGCCTAAGAGCATAATCTTCCCATGTGTGGTAAAAAAGTCAAAAAAGGCCTTTTTAGACATTTTTAAATTAAAAAAAAAAATTAAGCTAGTCTACAGCAGTGTGCCAGACACCAAAAAACTACTACAGAAACTTTCTAATCATTAAGAGTTTTAAAAGCAATTTTAAAAAATTGAATACAGCAATATTTGCTCTGTTAATGAAGTGTATGACCCCAAACACTATTAACCATCAAAACAAAACATACTTTTTTTTTTTTTTTTTTACAAGAAATTGGGGCACTATAAGAAGTTTAGGAGATTATATTCCCAAAAGCAGGATGTTTTTGTACTTCTTTCATAGTAGATGGGTAGATGGCAGATTGCTAAACTCATACCTAGAAAATGATTAAAAGTTTTATTCAAATAAAAATTTTAAAGTAGCATAACTTGTACACAGTTCACGTTGGAAAGGAGTCAGGAAAAGGTAACCTCATTGTGATCCATATGCTCCCCAAAGCAGAAATGGGTGAAGTGAAATGAAAAGAAAGTTTATTTTTTAAAGGTAATAAAGACAAAGGAAAAACAAAAAAAAGAAAACTTTTCTTAATTTGTGTTGTAGCAAGTTAAGCTGAGGTATGGAATACCAGGTGGATGGGCATGGGAAAGGGAGATGATGACACTGCAGGCAGAGGGAACAGAAAAGAAAAAAAGACATGCGGAGGATAGCGTGGAATAGCTGCCTGGCCTATGCTCAAAATAGTAAGCAGTTTGGGATGGCCAGAGCATACTTAGGAATGGTGTGGTTAGTGCTGGCTGGGATCTGACCATGGAAGATGCTTATACCACTGCCTCTCAAACTTAAGTTCACGTGAAGCACCCGAGGATTTGTTAAAATTCGTAATTTAGGTGGAGACTTCACAGGCTGCGTTTCTAACAAGCTACAATGTGATGCAAATGCTGCAGGGTCACAAGCCACACTGAGCAGCACAACTGCAAATTTTATCCTAATATTTATCAATAATAAGTTTTATGGATGAAGAGTTTCCACCATTACAGTGTTTGTTGAATAGCACAAAATCCATAGCATTTATCTTAAGCTAGATATTCAGTAGTTTTTTGTAAGCTTTGCTCTCCTGATGGTGAAATAGTACTTTTAGCAACTTCATTGCCAGGTATAAAATAAATAATTCAGGGCTCTCATCTTTTATTGAATTAGAGTTTGAGTAGAGGGATGCAATATAATGAAAAGAGCATAAACTTTTGAATCAAATTTTTAGACCTGGGCTTTAATATCAGTTTTATGACTAAATAGCTGTGTGACTTTATGAAGACGAATTAATCTATTTCTCTTTTTCTGTTTTCTCATGTCTAAAATAGAATACTTGCCATTTTATAGGATTGTTGTAAGGGTTAGAAATGATATGTATAAAGTGCCTTGTAGGGAAGATTAGTGGAGATTTCAGTTTGATAACTTTTGAGATCCCTTAAAAACTAAAATTGTATGAATTTTAAATAAAAAACATTGAATGATCTAATCCTAGGAAGTACTGATATATGGGGGATTATCCACCCTTCTACTTCTAGAGTCTTTTTTTCTCAGTGATTTTGGCAAATTGGAAGGTGTGGTTTGTTGTGGTTTGTAAAAGCTCCCACTGAGATCCACTAACACTCATGGTGTGCAGTATGGTTGTTTCCCATGGAAATATGTTGTACTTCTGAAAGCCATGGAAGCATGAAAAACAGATTGAATTATAATTTTATCTGACTTTTATTGTCTTTTGGTCTTTTTAAAAATTATTTCTTGCTTATGGAAATTTCCTATATAATTTGCTGCCTCCCATTTGCTCTGGGACAGAAACATTCCTCTTTCAGGGGAAAACAATAACCCATCCTGTTGCTTAGCCACACTCAATCTTAGAAATGGGCATACCAGCTTGTGGTGCTCCCTAGAGAGAAGGAGACTTAGGGATGAGACCCACAAATACCTTGGAAGCAGGTTTGAGGCCTGTTGGACAGAAATTCTGGGATTGCCCAAACCCTAGAAGGGGAACCATGGACTGTAGGTGGGCACATCCCTTTGATCCTACTGACTCCTCGCCTGGTGGGGACAGACGGAGTTAGAGGAACGCCAAAACACAGCCCTTTCAAGCCCAGGGCAGGGCCCCACGTTGTGGGGCAGGAATATATTAAGGAAATTAGTGTATTATCTCAGCTAACTTTTTAAAAATATAACAGCCTGTTTATTTAGCTTCTTGTTTCATAACTGTGGTATACTTTTATTTGTGTTTTAGTTTTTAATGGATGACTCAATAATGGTATAAACATCTTATTTGATTCAGTAGCTCTGAGATGGAAATAAGTCTTAGTGACTTAAAACAATTCTTAGTTTAAATGTGGTCTAGCTAGAAGACATGTTATTAATATTATGAGCTTTTTTTTTTTTCTAACTCTGTGCCTTGTTTTTATGTTTTGGTTTTTTAGATCGGCTTCAGCTCCCCAGGAATATGATTGAAAACAGCATGTTTGAGGAAGAACCAGATGTGGTGGATTTAGCCAAAGAGCCTTGTTTACATCCTCTAGAGCCTGATGAGGTGGAATATGAGCCCCGGGGTTCCCGACTGCTGGTGCGGGGTCTTGGTGAGCATGAGATGGACGAGGATGAAGAGGATTATGAGTCATCAGCAAAGCTGCTGGGCATGTCCTTCATGAATAGAAGCTCAGGCCTTCGGAACAGTGCAACTGGTTACAGGCAGAGTCCAGATGGGGCTTGTTCAGTACCCTCTGCAAGGACCATGTTGGTCTGTGCTTTTGTCATTGTGGTTGCTGTTTCTGTAATCATGGTGATTTACTTACTGCCCAGATGTACCTTTACCAAAGAAGGCTGCCATAAAAAAAACCAGTCAATTGGACTAATTCAGCCATTTGCAACAAATGGGAAATTGTTTCCATGGGCACAGATCAGGCTTCCCACTGCCATTGTGCCACTACGCTATGAACTCAACCTACACCCGAACCTAACCTCGATGACATTCAGGGGTTCTGTGACAATTTCAGTTCAGGCTCTTCAGGTCACATGGAATATCATTCTTCATAGCACAGGTCATAATATTTCAAGAGTGACCTTTATGTCAGCAGTTTCAAGCCAAGAAAAACAAGTTGAGATCCTGGAATATGCATATCATGAACAGATCGCCATTGTTGCCCCCGAAGCCCTTCTAGCAGGGCACAATTATACGTTGAAGATAGAGTACTCGGCAAATATATCTAGTTCTTACTATGGGTTTTATGGCTTCTCCTACACAGATGAAAGTAATGAGAAAAAGTATGTAGCCCTCTTAAATGATGCTGGTTTTACGCTCTGATAACTTCTGCAATATAGATCCCTTTGTCCACACCAGAGACACGAATTGTGATTTTTTTTAATTTAGGAAGTTATATACAAAATAGTAGAATGGTGATTTAGAAGAATATATTATCTCTCTTAGTCAAAGCCTTGAGCATATATCATGGTGGGTGGAGATGGGTGTGCTGGTGGAAAAGGATGGATAAAGATTATGTCCAAAAAAACTTGTTATCTTGAGTTTTTCACATTTTTAAGATGAATCTAGTTTTCTGTCACCTCATGAAGTCTGTTGGGAAGCAGAGTAAAGAGGAGTATGAGTTATTCTTTAAGATCTATTTTCCTAATGTGCAGAACTTTTAGGAGGTACTTAGTGAAATACAGAAAGAGGGCATGAAGAAGTGTGAAGTGTGGTGTGCTTACATATATCATTTTTAATATCCTTAATCTTTGCTGGTTTGTTATTTTTTAAAATGCCAGTCTATTTTGGATTTCTGGTGGAAATTTTTTTTAAGGTCTAGGAGAAACTTAATTTGGTTCAGAAAAAAAAGGTGAGACAAAATATAAAATTATTCAGGTCCCTATTTGGACTATATATTTAGTACTTTTAGCATTCATAGCATGTAGTTTGAAATTCTGGGAAGATGGAGTTCACACAGTATGGAGGTTATCTTAAGTAGCAGTGATACCAGTTGTCTTGTGCACAAAATCACTACATCTGCTTTATGCAATTGGAGCATTCTCTCATATTACTCTGTAAAACAGTATGTGAATTACTGATGCTGACCATTTGGCTAATGTATGTTGACATATTAAGAGAAATAGTTAGAAATGAGTATTCTACATCTAAAGGAAACTTTTTGATTCTTCTTAAATGGAGAAAGAGACCAAGCAAGATCCATAATTCTATTCAGATAAATAATTTTTATTTTATTTTCCCTCTATGTAATACTTTTAAAATAAATGGCATGCTGGCCCTGCATTTCAATTCTTGCATGAGATCTGGCATTGAACACAAATGTATAATTGCAATGGGAACTTGAAAGTTCTTGCCTTTAGTTCTTCTCCTTCTATAATGCCTATTATCCCCAGGAAATGTAAGCTATACGTAAAAACAAGAAATACATCTCTTAATTACTTTATCTACCAGTATAAATATGTATTCTAATCATACCTCAGAGAAGAAAAATGTATAAAACTTCTCTAATAGAGCTAAGCAAAATTAAAAGAGAGAAAGACAAAAAAATTGCTTTGAATTATAGTTTTCAGACATCTTGAAAGGTATAAATAATCTAAACATTTACCTAGAATCAAGATATACTATCACGTGGGGGATTCATTTTACTGATACTTTTATTTTGTTTTGAATAGCAGAGTTTCACGAACTAATTTATTTTAATAGGTTGTAAAATACTGTTTTATAATACTCTATTTGTTAATTTTAAAGAAACATATTTCATTTTTCTGACATTTTCCACAACTCAGTCCAGCCCATGGCAAAAGTCAATAAGTGGCCGTACCAAAAATCACCTTACTCTGCTACATTTATTCCTCCCATTAAATAGTTAACGGGTACAAGGATTCCAAGGTCAATATTCTGATGGGAAGAGATGTCTAGGGCACATGTCCTAAAAGTCTGTTTGCATACTAAGAACATATTTCTTGTTGATTGGAAAACCATTGTATGTAAACGTCAGACACCTTGTGTAGACACTGCTTGTTGTAAGGGAACTTTACCTTTACCCATGTGATCTAACAGACAGAGACAGTCAGTAACCTTGGAGTTAAATCTCGAAGTCGTTTATGATAAGCTTAAAGTCCTAGATAACAAACGGATACTAAGAACTGGTAAACAAATTCAGGATAGGGATGTGTTTCAGCAGTTCCTCATTTCTAACAGAATTTAATTCAAGACCGTTTTTGATCTGGCCCTTGTTTTTTCTTTCTCATAGTTCTCACCTGCCATGGTGAACTTTCTGATGATAATAATAGCCAGTATTCACCTGGAACTGAAGGGCTGGAAACTGTTCCAAGCCTCTTACGTGTTTAGTCTTTTATTCTGTCAAACTCACTAAGAGATAGATGTTAACATTATATTCATTTTACAGCTAAGGGAGCAGAGGCACATAAAGTAACTTATCCAGCATCTCATGACAAGCAGATAGCAGAGGGAGAACTCAAACCCAAGGTCATTTTAACTACAGAAGCTACATTCTTCACCACCATGGTGCACTGCCTCTCTAGTTCATACTTGCCTTCCTTTGTACATTGTTATCTCCAGTGCTTAAAATTCTCTTATCCCCAGTTGATTTGTAATTGTCTTGAACACTACTTGATAAAGTGTTCAACTTTAGTATTTCGGAAAGGAAATATACTCTCCAGTGAAAGAATAAGCTTCAAGTTATTCAGCATAGATAGAACGGGTTATAAGTGTTATCAAGCAGCAGGCTTCTCAAAGGGATTTTTATGTGAGATGGTTATGATTGGATCTCTTAACAGCAGTTTAACGTTTTATTTGCCTTAGTGTGTTATGATCTAATTTTTATCCAACAGTAGTGGGTCTCTCTTGTATGAATAGTAGGGATAGCATCAAACTTTATTCCCTGGTCCCTTATGCTTCTCTTCCAAAATCTTCTGTTAACTAGAAAAGAATGTTGGGGGTGGGTCGAAGAAATGAAATGTTAGAAACATAATATGTGTAAATTGTTTCATGTATGTTGATTGCTACCTTTCTTGCAGTTTACCCAATCCAGTAGCAACAGTTATTTGGGCACACATCCTTAACAGAAAAAAAGCAAAAACAAAACAACATAAAACAAAAAAAGCACACAAATTTTAATTGTGGAAGAAGTTAGGACTATCTTGCATTTGTAATAAATATCTATTTAGGACCATATGATATACACGTAGTTTTTATTATAAATAGTTTTATTTGATTCTAACAAAAATCCTAATATTTAGGACCATATGGTATACAAGTCGTTTTTATTATAAACAGTTTTATTTGATTCTAACAAAAACCCTGGTGTTTGGCAGTGGATTCTATCTCAGTCCTAATTTAACTAATAAGGACATTGAGATGTATGAGATGTAAGGGCGTTGAGATGTATGAGATGTAGGTTACTGATTTGCCCAAAGTTATGTGGTTAGTAAATTACAGAGTCTGGGTCTTCTGACTCCAAATCTCATACTCTTTCTTTTGTCCTTATCTTCTAGTAGTGGAAACTAAGCCCAAAATAAGAGAGGCTACCACCTCCAAAGTGGTGGTTGTATATGTGCTATATTGATTGGTACCTGAGATATGCACACCAGGGCCATGTTTGCCGTGATTAGAGCCACGTTGGGATGATCTCCCAAGTTCAGATCTGTGTTATTCTTTTACTTAACTGAAAATCTGGATTTCTCCTTGTTTCTTTTTATGCTTTTCCACCAACCTGTAATCGAGGACATTTCTTTTTTTTTCCTTGAGACAGCATCTTGCTCTGTCACCCAGGTTGGAGTGCAGTGGTGCAATCTCGGCTGACTGCAGCCTCTGCCTCCCAGGTGCAAGCGATTCTCCTGCCTCTGTCTCCTGAGTAGCTGGAATTACAGGCATGTGCCACTATGCCTGGCTAATTTTTATATTTTTAGCAGAGATGAGGTTTCACCATGTTGGCCAGGCTGGTCTCAAACTCCTGATCTCAAGTGATCCGCCCACCTTGGCCTCCCAAAGTGCTGGGATTACGGGCGTGAGCCACCTGACCCGGACTGTAATTGAGGATTTTTCTATGTGTCATATTCTCAACTGTTGCTGGTGTGCTATAGAAAGAGGAGGAAATTTTTTTTAATCTCTGAGGGGAGTAAAGGAAACCAGAATACTACAGGAAACCTAATTTTTTCAGTCTTCATGAAAATGCAAGCTGTGAATTTGAGGTTTGGTATCGTGAAGCCAGAGCCTGTACAGATAATTCGCAGCAATTAATGACCACCCTTCTTAATAATCTTCCATCAGAAACCTTTTTAAGACCTCAGTGGCCAGTTGCACCCTACCTTTGTGGCTTCATCTCCAGCCACACTGGACAGCCACCCCCAGTTTCTGCACATACACCGCTCTCTTTCCTTGTTTTCCCAGACCAAACTGAGGGTCAGGCTGCTATTTTTTGCTGCCCCAAAACGAGATGCAGATGAACTGGGAAGAGACTTTTTATTTCTATAACCAGTTATATAGGGAGAAGGCCTGGAAATTATTGCCAGACCAACTCAAAATTACAAAGTTTTCCAGAGCTTATATACCTTCTAAACTATATGTTTACATGTAAGTGTGCATTTCTCTAAAGACATAAGTGATTAACTTCTTTTAATCCATAACTAAGGTCTGAGTCTTGAAGACCTTCCTCTTGAGCCTCAGTAAATTTACTTAATCTAAATGGGTCCAGGTGCTGGGGTGATTACCCTTATGTTGTCTCCTGCTAAATCACAGAGGTTTGGGGAGTTCCTTCAGACCTCCAGTAATTGTTTGTGGAGGCCTGGGGAGTTGCTTCAGACCCTCCAATAAAACTTATTTAATCCTAAATGGGTCCTGTTAAGTATTCCTTCATTATTTTGTCATGCTTTAAGACCCAGGCAAAACTCTTGGTGGGCTTTTGTTAAATTCCAGCCTTTGTATAAGGGCACTGGCTTTTAATATTTAACTTAACCACTCAGCCAGTTCTGAAACCGTTGTTATGGAGGCCTGCGTTAGTGAGGTCTGGCTTGCCACACTTGTGTTACCCACTCTTGCCAGAGTATACGTTCTTTCCTTCTTCACCTTTTCAGCTACTCATCTTTTTAGGCCCTCTTCAGGTTTTCTACAAGTTTCCTTATAATATCTTCAACCTCTAGTCAGAATTTGTTTCCTTCCCTTTGTTCCCACTGCTTTATTTTCATTGTTAGGACATGATTTACAGCCTGACATAAAGTTTCTGTTCATTGTATAAACCTCTGCCTTTCCCAGTTTATTGCAGATCCTTTAATCACTAGGATTGTAACATATTTATCTTAGTATACTTGGCAGGGTGCCTTGTACAGTAGGTGCTCAGTAACTACTGGATTGAATTTGTGTTTGTTTTAGGTACTTTGCAGCAACTCAGTTTGAACCCCTGGCAGCAAGATCTGCTTTTCCTTGTTTTGATGAACCAGCATTTAAAGCCACTTTTATCATCAAGATCATAAGGGATGAGCAATACACCACTTTGTCAAATATGCCTAAGGTACTGTTCTGTTCTTGAATGTAAAAATCTTTGAATGGGTCTCTTTCTTTAAGAACACTTAAATTCCTCTTTACCAGACTACAGTTGAGAATGATTGAAATCATATACATTAATATTCTTCCTTAAAATACTTAAATAAAAATTAAAATATATTGGCATCAGTTGGGAAATCACCTTGAGGAGGACTTGAGGAAGGAGATCTGCTGGACTTGGAATGTGTGGATGGGAAATGTGAGTGTGCGTTGTATATTAAGTTGTGCAAATATTAATACAATGAACTAGCACAAGATTAGAGTAATATTTTCTGAGACAGGATGAATTTGCTATTCTAAACTGTTATTTGAGAGTGTTGAATAATAACTATTTTCGGTGTTTTATTGGTAAATGAAAAACCAATATTGTTATAATATGGAGATTGACAACTAGAACAGGAGCCTCTTTCTTAGATGTTAGCTCTGTGTGGGATGCAGTGAGGGTGAAGCCAATAATTGTTTTTATGCCAAACAAAACCTGGAACGTAGGGGGTCCTTTTTTTTTTTTTGGTCTTAGACACTTGAGGGACTGTGCAGCTTGTTAGGAGCCTCCTGGACCCATGTGGCTAAGGGAGAGGAGCAGCAGCCATACCCAGCAGGCTATGGAGCCAATCCTGTAGGCAGCAGAGAGCGTAATCTGTAACCAGACAGCACTGTACCAGCTTACTCTCCACACTCAGCCATACTCCTCACCTTCATCTTTCTCTAAAGAGGCAGATGCCTACTTTAATTTGTGGTTGGAAAATTCTATAAGGTTGCCTACATTCCCTCATTTTGTGTCTGCTGCAGACTTCTCTAATGACTTACTACTGACTTTGTTACCACTAAGCTTTCTTGGGGCTCCTCAACATGGCACCCCATGAAGCCATTTCAGATCATTTGAAGGGGTGTCGCAGCTAGAGCTCCTTCTTCTGTGGATGTATTTGTAGCAGTAGAGTGGAGCAATCCCAGGTCTTAAGGAAGGATTTTGGTTTTGGAGGTGTTCTAATGGGAGAAGCAGAACCTCCGTGACTATCTTTAACTTAACATTTATTTGGTCATCTTTGGGACTAAAAACTCCTTGAGGATTTTCACTGTGCTCCATATGTCCTCAGGATGAAGGATGGTACAACAGGCTGAGACTAAGAGCCATGCTTTTTGCAGAAATTCATACTGAGGGGTTATAATATGCTAGCATCTTTACCACTTATTTCCTATTTGAATTTTCAGTTTCTCAGTTTGTTTGTTATTGCCATTTATTCCTATAGTTACAGAACTGTCTTTTCCCCTTTGCTTGTAGAAGTCATCAGTCGTTCTAGAAGATGGACTTGTTCAGGATGAGTTTTCTGAGAGTGTGAAGATGAGCACTTACTTGGTTGCTTTCATTGTGGGAGAGATGAAGAACCTGAGTCAGGATGTAGATGGAACCCTGGTATGTTGATGTGGTAATTGTCTGAAAGCCTGTGTCACAAGAGGTTGAGAGGAACTCTTGCTTTAACCATTCTTGGTATTTGCTGTATGAAATAAACAAGCTTTTAGATCACACTCTGACATTTTATACCAGAAATGCTACTTTTTTGCTTAGCTGTTATTTACTGTTACTAATTTAATAGCTGAAAGTCAATAATTTTCAAGTTTTAAAAAATTTTACTTTTAAAGAGAATTTTAGTAAGACACTATATGTATACTAAAGCTTTTAGAACTGAGTGATAGCCGCTAGCCTTAGGGGGAATATTTAGATTTAAATAAATTAAAATTAAATACAATTTAAAATTCAGTTCCTCAGTCTCACTAACCATATTTCAAGTGTTCAGCAGGGTTCATGTGACTAGTGGCTACATATTCGATAGCTCTAAGTTGTAAAAATTAGATGAGTTCTCCCTTTTTTCAAAGCAAATCCTGATGAGATTCCTCGTCCTAATAAATAAGATTGTTTATTTAGTTAAGGATCTGGTTTATCTGTATTTTGCCAAAATTAGACTCTTCTGTTTTTCTTTGTCATTTGTACCTGTTTGTAAATGATTATTTGATTGGATTTTATACTTTGATTTCACAGTAGAAACCTAATAAAGTTAATTTTTTCAAATACTGACAACATAGAAGGAGAAAAGGCATTCTATCATATTTATTAAACTAAAAACAATTATTCTTGATAGAAATATGATAGAATGTCTTAGTTTCTGTTTTCGTATTTTTGAGCTCTACCAGGGAATATACTGCTAGTTTTGGGTTTCCTTTCTAGACTAAAGAGCTTTATATTAATCACAGGATACTTGGATCTTATCATTTTGCTACTTCAAAAGGGTATATGTTTCCTATTAGAAAAGACTATCATGTCTATCCCATACCTCTCAGAGATAAGGACAGAGATAAGGATTCTCTGGTGATTTATCAGCAGTAATACTGTATGCCTTTAATGACGCTACTCAAAAAGTAAACTAAGTTTTTAATGGTAAGTGTAGACTATAATATTAAGTGCTAAATAATGGTTCACTCACCTTTGGATTGAAAGACTTTATGTCAAGGATTTTTCAGAATCCTTTCAAAAGGATATTATGACTGGCTTAAATCTGAAATAATTCAGTTAATTCCACTTCAGGTGTTGCACTACATATTTAGCCTTTGATTTAGAGTTTGCAGCCTTGATAAAGCCTAAGAAGCCCAATCTAAAAGAGCCAGGTTTGCTGCTGCTTCAAGACTCAGCTGAATACTACCTTCTCCATGAAGCATTTCTTTCTTTCCCCAGCTGGAATTAATCATTCCCTCTCTGATCTTTCATAGCACTTTAATTATCTCTTTTTTGTAGTTCTTAATACTCATTGATATAAAACCCCCAGCACTTTTTATGTATCCCAAAATGTATGCAGTCTTGGCATTTTCCCCCCTTCTTTTCTTCCTTCCTCTTCACTCTCTCTCTTCCTTTTTCCCTCTTTCTCTCATCTGCTGTGTTTGCTTCACACTACCTGTAGGATTACATTCAGATTCATCATTTGATATTCAAGGCCTTCCTTATAAATTCAGCAATATTTCTTTTCTTGTTTAAAATTTATTTTTTCCACCCATCTGCACACTGATCTTTCTTTTTTCTTTTTCTTTTCTTTTTTTTTTGAGACAGAGTCTTGCACTGTCACCTGGGGTGGAATACAAATGGCACAATTTCGGTTCCCTGCAATCTCTGCCTCCCGGGTTCAAGCAATTCTCCTCAGCCTCCTGAGCAGCTGGGATTACAGGTGCCCTCCACCACGCCCGGCTAATTTTTTGTATTTTTAGTAGAGACGAGGTTTCACTATTTGGCCTGTCTGATCTCTAACTCCTGACCTCGTGATCCGCCCGCCTCAGCCTCCCAAAGTGCTGGGATCTTTTTTAAAAATTTTTTAGTGACAGGATCTCACTCTGCCACCCAGGCTGGGGTACATGGTGCAATCATAGCTCACCGTAACATTAAAGTTCTGGGCTCAAGTGATTCTCTCCCAAGTCATTGGGACTACAGACAGGCACCTGCCACCATACTTGGCTAGGTGTTTTGTTTTGTTTTTTAATTTTTTGTAGAGACATCTTGCTATGTTGCTCAGGCCAGCTTGAACTCCTGGGCTCAAGCAATCCTCCTGCCTCAACCTCCCAAAATGCTGGGATTACAGGTTTAAACCATACTTCTGGCAAATTCAGCTATATTTCTAATTGCCTTATTATGAGTTCTTTCATCTAGGCAAGCTGAATTATTCATTGCCCACATACATACTGCATTCTCATATATGTGTGTGCATGTGCATGCTTGTGTGTATGTGTGTGGAAAGAGGAAGAGATAGAGAAGTTTTAGGTGACTATGTTTTGTTTTTTGCTTTTTATTTACCTGTATTAGGAAACAACATTGTTAAACATAGACTCTGGAGTCTAATTGGGTTGAAAATCCTCCTAGACAGCTTACTAGCTATGGGCCCTTTATATATATTTACATATGGTAAAAAGGAAGTGTGCGCTTTATCCATGTGTATGTGCATATGTGTATGTGTGTATATATGTATGTATGTGTGTATGTGCATATGTGTATGTGTGTATATGTGTATGTATATAATATATAATATATAGACACTTATATATAATTATATATATTATAATTATATATTATATATTATATATATAATATATAATTATAATTATATATTATATATATGATATAATATATAATATATATACACATATATAATTATAAATATACACATATATACACATATATTATATATATATTATATATAAGATTATATATAATATGGGCCCTTAAGTAGACTGCTCTCATCCTTTCTTAGTATATATATATGTGTGTGTGTGTGTGGGTGTATATAATATGTGTGTGTATATATATTATATATAATTATATACACACACACATATATATACTGAGAAAGGATGAGAGCAGTCTACTTAAGGGCCCATATTATATATAATATTATATATAATATATATGTGTATATATATGTGTGTATATATAATTATATATATAATATGTGTATGTATTATATATAATAATATATATAATATGTGTATGTATTATATATATAATAATATATATAATTTGTATAATTATATATAATATATGTGTATCTATATTATATAATAGAGATACATATATATACACACACACGCAAACATATATACACACATACGCATATGCACATACACATGGATAAAGTGCACACTTCCTTTTTACCATATGTAAATATATTATAAAATCCTTGCATGTGAGTGAATATAATCTACATTATTTTTAATACCCAGAAGTAAATGTTTTGAAAATATTAACATTATACAAATAACAGTTTTATTAATTTCTTTCCTTTTTATCTGGAAATGGGGAGGAATGTGACATGCATGGAGTTATACTCTGTGCTGGCAGCTATTCTAGGCACTCATTTATAAACATTTTTTCATTTTATAAGCCAAATAAGGGGAAGATACATATTAGACCCACATTGCTGATGAGGAAACAGTGTCTCAAAGGATTTAAGTAATTGACCTAAAATACATAATCAGTAAGTGATAGTCAAAATTGTTTTGCGCACCACAATATGCTGCTGCCTACACCAAATGACATAAGTAACTTCTGTTGTTTATGTTAGGTATGGTGACCAGAAATTTAAAACTTGGAGTCTAACAAAGGATTAGACTTTTTGATATGTTGATAGATTTTGTTATGCTAAAATCTCTAGGATGGCTTCTATTTTGTAATATTTGACGGGTAGTTTCAGAAATAAGGCAATATTCAGAAATAAGGCAATAGAGCTTTACTTACTAAAGTCAATATTACTCACCAACTAAAAATTTCAAAGTTGACTATAGATTATTACATGTGTCCTGTTCAGTGTTAAATACTGCGTTGTTGTCAAAGACCTAAAAAAGAAGAACATATATTTCATCATTTCTGTTCATTCTTTATTCCATAAACTTCCCCCTGCCTTCAGAAATACCAGAATTACCTAGACAATTCTAGGCCAGTTGTGAAATACACTGCATGCTTTTGTTTGCCACTGCCTGCTTTTGTTTTTACTGTACACAGGCATAACATGTAGAATCAGAATCTAGTCATGGTTAGTCAGGTGTGGACATCACATCTGACATTGAGCATTCAAATAGAAATATAACTTCACCAATATCATCCATGTGAAGTTATAATTTTAATTTATTCATGTTTAGTCAGAAACATGACTACATGACTTTGTTCCAAATTTCCATTAAAAACATTTCTACCTCAACTATCTTCCACCAGCCTGGAACATTGTACACAATTTATATCATTCTCCTAAAGCCATCTAATCAGTTATTCTGGATAGACTTAACTGTTTTTGTGGAGGAGGGGGTGGAATTTCTGCTTTTATGTGTGTCCAGTTATCTGTTGAGGAAGACTGGTGTTTCTCAGAAAATTTAGGATCGAAGCTTCTAATATTTTCTGCCTTTATAAATTTTGCAGACCATATTATTGTCCTTTTTGAGGGTATGAGGTTTTGTTCTATTTTTGCTTTTGTTAGTTTTTGTTTTTATTAAATTAAGAAACAAGTAAGTTAAACTTAAATCTGTTATTGCTCAATGTTAACCTTCTTTGAGAGCTGATCAGGGATGTTTCTAGTTGTGTTTTTAGAAATCTCCTATAAGATCTTTGAAAGAGATCTGGCAAGGAAAGTTTCAAGTTGTAAGTTTTAAGGCCTGAGTGCCGATTGACTTTTATTTAACAATGTTTAGAGTACTCTTACCAAGTCCAGAATGCTGTTCAAGACTTTCTTTGCTGAGCTAGGTTGCTCTCTCTATTTCTTACTGCATCTGTTGCTCTTAGAAAAGCTTGATAATAATTATAATGACCAGATTATTTATCTCTCGTAAGAACTCATTACAGATGTTCTTTTAAGGAAAAGAAAAAGAGGTAGAAAGGAAGAGAAAGTATTAAACTACATTTTTTCCTAATTATTGTATTCCAGAGATGGGAATAAGTGGACCCTTTGGTCAAAGTTCAGTTTCATGTGAACTTTTTCTCCTGACTTGTCCTCTAAGGAAAGGTGCTCAGTGATGGGAGCTGCCAAATGGTGTGTGTGAGGCAGAAGAATGTTTTAGGAGTAATCTGGAGGTATGGGTGATGTTTCTATTGGGATACCATCTTCTAGATGATTGAGGCAACTGTAACACAAGATATGTTTGTCTGGAAAGAATAGGTACAGCTAATAAAGACTTGTCTTGAATTCCATTGATCTTGATACAATTATTTATAATGATAGCTGAAGATTTAAAAATTGTATGTCAGGTACACGTGCACATGTGTGTGTATATTAAAACTGACTTCTGTAGGGGAAAGATGCAGGAAATGCAGTAAGTAGGATCAGCTTGTAGGCGGTGACTGAATTCAGTAAGTTGTGGTCACAGTCCCGTATCTAGGGCTTCAGGTGTTAGAAGGCTGGGCTAATGAAGTACGGTTGGCCACATAATATGGGAGAATAAATTTCTTCTCTTGTTACTTTAGAAAGCAACGTATTTTTAATTGGTTAACTCCAGTGCTATACATGTAATTCTTCCAGTAACTGTAACCACAAATATTCTGTTCACACATATTTTGCCTCAATTCCGATGGGAGTCTATTTGTAATAACGATAATAACTACCATTTATTGAACACTTAGGCATTGTGTCATGCACTAATCTAAGTTCTATACATGTATTAGCTTAGTTAATCCTCACAGCAACTCTGTGAGGGTAGGAGCCACTTTTATCCCCATTTTATGGATAAGGGAAGTAAGGTTAACTAGCCTGCTCAAGGTCATACAGATAGCAGAGATTTGAACCCCATCACTGTAAATACAGAGCCTATATATTTCATTTTTTGTTCATTTACTTAAACATTCTATATTGTTTAATTTTTATGCCACCTCCATATTTCTGTGATTAATGCATATGTTCTATAGACTGAAGCCTCACATAAAGACAATGTGGTTGAAACCTATTTGACCTCTTAGAAATTGTTGACAGTTTTTTGCTTTATTTTAATAGGTTTTTGGGTAACAGGTGGTGTTTGGTTACATGGATAAGTTCTTTAGTGGTGATTTTTGAGATTTTGGTGCACCTATCACCCAAGCAGTGTACACTGCACCCAATGTGTAATCTTTTATCCCTCACTCCCCTCCCACCCTTTCCTCCACGTTCCCAAAGTCCATTGTATCATTCTTATGCCTTTGCATCCTCATAGCTTAGCTCCCACTTATGAGTGAGAACATACATACAATGTCTGGTTTTCCATTCCTGAGTTACTTTACTTAGAATAATGGTCCCCAATTCCATCCAGGTTGCTGCAATTGCCATTATTTCATTCCTTTCTATGGCTGAGTAGTATTCCATGGTATGTATATATATCACAATTTCTTTATCCACTCATTGCTCAATCCCAGCAGTGGGATTGACAAATCAAATGATTCCTCTACTTTCAGTTCTTGAAGGAATCTCCACACTGTTTTCTATAGTGGTTGTACTAGTTTACATTCCCACCAGCAGTGTAAAGGTGTTCCTTTTTCACCACATCTACGCCAACGTCTATTATTTTCTGATTTTTTTGATTATGGCCATTCTTGCCAGGAGTAAGGTGGTATCGCTTTGTGGTTTTGATTTGCATTTCCCTGATCATTAGTGATGTTGAGCATTTTTCCAAATGTTTGTCGTCTATTTATATATCTTCTTTGGAGAATTGTCTTTTCATGTCCTTAGCCTACTTTTTGATGGGATTGTTTTATTTTCTTGCTGATTTGTTTGAGTTCCTTTTAGATTCTAGATATTAGCCTTTGTCAGATGTATAGATTGTGAAGATTTTCTCCCAGTTTGTGGGTTGTCTGTTCACTCTGCTGATTGTTGAATAAGGTGTCCTTTCCCCACTTTATGTTTTTGTTTGCTTTGAGAAATTGTTGAGTTTTTAAATTTGATGAGAAACTAAAATTGGAGTTAGAGTTCACCAATGTGCTTTTTCCAAATTATGAATTGTTTGAAAAGTTTACATTTTCCACCTGTTGAGATCTTCATTTTGAGGTTTTTATTTTCTGCTGTGTCTAATCTACATCCCACTTTTCCAGGTGAGTATAGAGGGCTTTTTAAAATCAATTAGAAAAGAATAAATATTGTTTTGTAAAACCCATTGCTTTGAACATGGTTGTTTAGCACTTGCCTTTTGATACTTACTGAATAAGATGTTTATAGTTTGTCACATAATATATGTTTAATTTATTCATTTAGCCAAAAAAAGAGAGAGTGAGCAAGAATTGCAATTTAATAATAAGGATGATTCCATCTGCTTTGTCTCTTAGTATGTACCCTGGAGTGAATGGGCAGTGGGAGACATGAACCTGTTGTTCCCTTGGTTGGTTTTAGTTCTGTGTACAACAAAACAAGTGTTTGTCTGTATAATATATATATTTTTACAACATGATCCTTAAAAACAAGCCAACAACTGAAAAAAAAGTTAGCTGTCCACAGCATTGGAAGAAAAACTGGCTGTGCCATACTTACTGGAAGAGAATATGTTGGTCTCTAATTGTTTTTTCTAGGATAATTTCAACACATATGCAATCTATGCCTTACATGTTAACTTTAGAACTAACTCCATCATAAGATGTGACTCCTCAGTGTTGAATGCCTGCTAGATGCCAGGTATGGTGATACGTCCTGAAAGGATGAAAATTTAGTTTTGTCTTTCAAATAACTCTCAATCTTTTTACCTCGTAAGTAAGGAAGGGCAGCTAATGGGAGAGGAAGAGAAGAGTATCATAAAATTAAATAGGCAAATACTTATAAATTGCTATAAGATGACCTAAAGTAGTTATTTTGGATGTTGCTAGCTTAAAAAGAAGCGGGGTGGGAGGGTGGGGTGGGGTTGGAATCAGTAAGTCTTTCAACAATGTTGTATGTGTGGAAGGGACTTGCTAAACTCTGTTGGGGCTAAAGTAAGCATAAGCAAGTGTTCCTATCCAGAAGGATCTCATACAATTCTATAGAATTTTCAGATATGCTAGTCTTGACAGTGCTACTTGAGTGTCATGCCATTTTAATTGTACCTGTCCTTACATCATACATAATGTTTTCCTTTAGGTTTCTATATATGCTGTACCAGAAAAGATTGGTCAAATTCACTATGCCTTGGAAACAACTGTGAAGCTTCTTGAGTTTTATCAAAACTACTTTGAAATTCAGTACCCACTTAAGAAATTGGGTAAGAATCAAATAGTGTCTCTGATTTTTGTTATAATTAGAACCTAGATTTATTTTGTGAATGTTTTTTAGAAAGAGGTTCTGCCCAAGTTGTTTGCAGAGAAAACCAAAAACCATTATTAATGCTTTAAAAAATGTTTGTGTTTGTTAAGATTATTTAGATTTCATGAATATATCTGAAGTTGGAGCTTAAAACACTTAAGTTTATAGGGCTGCTAAAAAGGTGCTGTATAAGGGGAATTTGCTTATGGCTTAGTCTGCAATTTGACTAATTCGAACTTCCAAGAAATACCTGGTTTAAATAAGAAAAAACCGAGTAACGGGAGCTCAGGAAAGCAAGAACATTTCAGTACTGTTCAACATGGAGCTAGTCCTAGAGAGTAGAGTATTGGCCGTGAACTTTGTCCTTCTTGCTCTGGGAAGCTGACTGATTGTAAAGGAATTAGGCATCTCTTTCTTCACTAAGGGACAGTGGAACAGTGACTCTAAAAGGGTTTGAACAGGTCTTCCTCAGCTGACATGTGGGTAGAGAGCATACAGAGCTAGCATAAGGAAGATTCCATTTATTAGAAGTATAAAAAGAATTCATTGCTTTCACAGTGATAAACCATTGAATAAAATACTTTGAGTAGAAAATGCCTAAGATGAGGGAAAGTTGATCACTTATTTCCTGTTATGTCCAGATTTGGTGGCTATTCCTGATTTTGAAGCAGGAGCAATGGAAAATTGGGGTTTGCTCACCTTCCGAGAGGAGACGCTTCTGTATGACAATAACACTTCTTCAGTGGTGGATAGAAAACTGGTGACTAAAATCATTGCTCATGAGCTGGCCCACCAGGTATTAGCAACCAAGGCTGTTCTATGTCATACCTGTGGTCTACTTCCTGTCCTGGAGTTATTGTTAGCATTTAGATGTTAATAATTCTTTTTTTTTTTAAGTATTGCCTTCTTTTATAATAGAAAGATGCTTTTTAAACACAAACTTCATTTTCAAATGAAAATGCTATCAGATGTTTGACTTTACAGGTTAAAGCATTTTCACATCTGTCTTACTTCACAACTTCTCTAAGGTGGGTATTAATCACATTTTACAGATGTGAAAACTGAGACTCAGTTTAAATAAATGGCTTGCCACAAGTCATACAGCTAATAAGTAGCAGCACTGGGCCATGAAGAGCCACTATCTCTTCAAGATCTCTTTTTCCGCCTCAGTAATACACAGCTGCATCACCTATGACAAATGCGCATTGCCCAGTATAACTTTGTGGGGAAGAATCTCTTTCCCTAAGTTGCATCCTTCTGACAACTCAAACTGTAGCTGTCAGGGCTGGTTTTGTTTTTTTTTTTCAATCTCCTGCCAGAATGGGGTTCTCTGTTAATTTTGGAGAGGGGGATTTCTGAGGAAATGGCAAAGGTACTGTTTGTATGACATGGAGAGAAAGAAAGAAAATTATATGGGTACATAACACCCCCATTCTTCCCTGACACCTTGTCTCTATTTTGCCCTGGAAGAGGTGCTTAACTAGCATTGGGTATGGTTTGGGTGATGTCATGACAGTGGCAGGATATGAATAGGATGTTTTCTGGTCAGCTTATTTCCTACATCAAACACCTTATATGAATCGAGCTCTTGTGAAGACTTCGTGACAAGCTGGCATATGAGCACATTCTTATTTGCTTTAAAAATAGGTCATGGGCCAGATGGAGTGGCTCACGCCTGTAATCCCAGCACTTTGGGAGGCCGAGGCAGGTGTATCACAAGGTCAGGAGATCAAGACCATCCTGGCCAACATGGTGAAACCCCGTCTCTATTGAAAATACAAAAATTAGCTGGGCATGGTGGTGCATGCCTGTAATCCTAGTCACTTGGGAGGCTGAGGCAAAAGAATCACTTGAACCCGGGAGGCAGATGTTGCAGTGAGCCGAGGTTGCACCAGTGCACTCCCGCCTGACAGCAGAGTGAAACTCCATCTCAAAAAAAATAGGTCATATAGATAAGATGTCTTTTGGGGGATCTCCTCTAGGTCTGTTATTTCTGAAGCCACCCATCACCATTTGGGAGTATTTCTCTGTTATTTCCTCTTTAGGACTTAGAAATCATCTTCCTCTGAAACAGGTTTTAAGATAATATCTTAGAAAAATGTTATTGTAATTCTCAAAGGTGTTTTGTTTTATGCAGTAACCTCGTCCTTTTGCTGCTGAGTTGAGATAAGCCCAAGACCACACTGACCAAATTACGTATCTTACAATTTTCATTTCAAGGATTTTTTTAGATACTTTTTTTTTTTTTTTTTTTGAGACGGAGTCTTGCTCTTTCACCCAGGCTGGAGTTCAGTGGCGCAATCTCGGCTCACTGCAGGCTCCGCCCCCCAGGGTTCACGCCATTCTCCTGCCTCAGCCTCCCGTGTAGCTGGGACTACAGGCGCCCGCCACCTCGCCTGGCTAATTTTTTGTATTTTTAGTAGAGACAGGGTTTCACCATGTTAGCTAGGATGGTCTCGATCTCCTGACCTCGTGATCCGCCCGCCTCGGCCTCCCAAAGTGCTGGGATTACAGGCGTGAGCCACTGCGCCCGGCCTTTTTAGACATGTTTTTTAAGGAGAATCTCCTATTATTTTTTTCCTTCTTCTTTTCTTCTTACTACCTCATAGAAGAAAATATTTAAAGATCTTTCTAACTTAATTTGTTTATATATGCCATCTTTTTTTTTTTTTTTTTTTTTTTTTTTTTTTTTTTTTTAAAGAAACAAGATCTCACTCTGTCACCCAGGCTGGAATGCAGTAGCATGATCATAACTTACTGCAATTTTGAACTCTTAGGCTCAACTGATCCTTCCACCTCATCCTCCCAAGTAGCTAGGACCACAGGCATGCATCACCATGCCTGGCTTAATTTTTTTGTAGAGAGAGTGTCTCGCTATGTTGCCCATGCTGGCTTGAACTCCTGGCCTTAAGCAATCCTTCTGCCTTGCCCTCCCAAAGCACTGGGATTGCAGGTGTAAACCACGATGCCCAGCCTGTATATGTCTACTTTCTTAAGGAATATTGTTTGAATTCTATTTTGAATCATTTAAATACTGTCTTCAATTTGGGCAACTGAGGAGAAACAAAGTATAGGCTTTCTGATTACAGGAAAATCTCTCACATAGAGACTTTTTAGTTTTCATGGGTGGTTGTAGATACAGTGGAAAATAATCTTATTAACTTGATATTAGAAGGTAGAAAAATGTCATTATCTTGGAAATCTCACTTTATGGGGTGGCCAAAAAAAGTTTTTATTTCCCTATATTCATGCTATTCATGCTATATTGCATGTTTGTTACATTGATAAATATGCTAATAACCTTTCTTGCTTGTTTCCCATTCAGTTAAGGTAAAAGATTAAAATTTTTTTTTATTTTTAAAGTAAATGTATACAACTTTTGTAAGTTTTAAATTAATTTGAATATAGTTTGTTTTAACTATAATATCAGTATATCTTTAAGACATTGTAATCAGGTTATAGATAATTAATATGACACTTCAGCCAATTATTTAAAAAATTCCTGAGGCTGTAAATATCCTGTGGGTTAATTGTTTTCTCTCCCCCAGTGGTTTGGCAATCTGGTAACAATGAAGTGGTGGAATGATCTATGGCTGAATGAAGGTTTTGCCACTTTCATGGAGTATTTCTCTTTGGAAAAAATATTCAAAGAGCTTTCTAGTGTAAGTACAGGGTTTCTTTGGCCTGCTATGAATGCTAAGAGGAAAAATAGTCAAATCACATTTTCATGTATTTTCTATGCATCTGGAGTAATGAAAATGTTTCTAGGAAGGTATGCCAAACTTGACCTTGGTTATTGATATCTATACCTTTTGAGATTTGACGATGAAAGTGATGCTATTATTTATTGATGTGTTTCATTGAAAACTGAAATTATATAAGATTATTTTATATTTTTGTCATTAAGATGAACATTTTAAATTGTTTTGCAACATTTTCTTTTAAACAGCTATAGTTCTTCTGCTTGCAGGAATTTAAAGTTGCAAAGTCTAATTTAAATTTTTTTATCCTGTGTAAACTTAAAACTTTTTTATCCTGTGTAAAAATTAGATAAAAAATTAAAACATTTTATAACAATACTGTTTCTCTCTTATCACTGTGTACATTCTTGCAATAGTGATATATAGCTTGGTACAAATAAATAATTTGCCCTTTTTAAGGTACAAACCACATTTTATGCCTTTTTCCAAAGACTAGGAATATCGTTTCAGTACAGAAAAGTATAATAGTCGTGTCACTATGGTATTAGACTCTTGGGAAATATTTTCAGTACTTAGGGATATTCAAACACGCTAGGCCATGATATGACAGATATTGTCAAGATAATTCAAACAATAGGTGGGAAAGTGTAAAGATACCTTCCAACCCCCCAATTTTTTGACTTTCTATTAAACTTCCTGATGTTATGATCCAAGATGGCTTTTAAAACAGAAGTACTCTTAAGAGCTTTTGATTTGAAATTTTAGATAGGGCTTGTTGAAAAATTTCAAGTGGTAGGGGAAATTAATTGATATTAATTAATATCAAGTGGTAGCTAGAATACTAAGAAAGATATTCTAAATCCATGTATACTACTTAATTAAGTAATGAGATACACAGTTTGACCACTTGGTGGTGCCCAGAATGTGTAAAAATGTCTAATACATGTTCTAGGGGAGCTGATCTGCTGAGCTCTTAAAGAATTATTTCTGTTTAAGAGTTACATTTTATTTAAAACTGACCTCAGGTAAGGGAAATGTATATTTTCTTAGTAGAAATTCTAGACTATATATGAGAAATCAGCCTAAGGACCAGTTTTTGTTCTTTCTCTTTTTAAACTTCAGGTTTCATTTAAAAAAATATATGCTAACCTTTTTAGAATATTCATCTTGGATACCCAGAGTTGGCATTTGTTTACTTTGGTAATAGATTCTTAATTTTCCCTTATGCTGTTGTTTAGAAAATGCTAATTTTAATGTGGCCAGGTTATAATTGTATCTTTAAATTTAAGGAATATTCATAAACTTTACAATCTTCCTACATTTTTGAAAGCTTATATCCTGAAGTTTAGTGACGCTGGTCATTTTTTCCTAATGATCTTACACACTAGTCTAATTCATATAAATAATTTACTATACTTTTGCATTTGATACTACTTGTGATATTCTAATCTTTTCATTTTTTGACAGTATGAAGATTTCTTAGATGCTCGATTTAAAACCATGAAGAAAGATTCCTTAAATTCATCTCATCCAATATCATCATCTGTTCAGTCTTCAGAACAAATTGAAGAAATGTTTGATTCTCTTTCCTATTTTAAGGTATTGCTGTGAACAAAGAGGTAGCTGGAGTGGGTTTAAAATTTCGTATGTGAGCAAGCTGCGTGATTTAGATTATTTTAAAGATTAATTTTTTTTCAGGTATTAATGGTAAACTATAAAATGTTTGCTTCTATATAAATCTTGGTCATAACTTTTTTGTGGGTTTTTTTCTTTCTCTGACTCTCATTTAAGTTGTATGACTAGTATTCTGGAAAATTAACCAGATCTTATAGCAATGCATCTTTTAAAGTTAGTTTACTCTCCAGATCTACAGGCAGAATATGTTCGGGGAAGGTCCTAAGCAAGTTCTTGGCTGTGTTACTCAGAATTGAGGTATGCTGTCAAGTCAGGATTGCCAAAACAAGTAAGCAAAAAGAGATTTTAAGAATTGAAGATTAGATTTCAGAATCTGAAACACACGCCCTGGGTTTCAAGGTAAAGAAAAAGCAGAATGTTAAATCCCATTCGGATCACCATAGGTCAGAGAATGGAAGAATAGGGACAACAGTGTCATTCACATTTGTGTTGTGGGGAGGGATGAATGTTATGGCTGTCAGACAAGATAAAGAAGAAAATATACAAAATGTGTGAGATACAGTCTATGTCATCAAGTAGCTGAAAGTTCAGGTGGTTGGTACTTGTGGAGCAATAAGAGAGGTAATATGTGCTGAGTGGGACAGAATTTTTGCCTAGGATAATGAAGAGAAACTTGGGAGGTAAATGGGAATTGAGTTGGCTTAAATAATTGAAATATAGGTAAAGAGGAATGTGAAGTATAGGGTAAGGCAGGAATGGAACAATGAGGTCTGCAAAGAAAATGAAGTACTAATGGGCAAGTGATGTTTTTTCAGAGAGTCAGTGTTTGACCACAGTGGAAGCCACACGTGAAGAGGGAAAAGAAGAGAAAGTTGTGTGGGGCTCAGTTGTAGAAGGCTCTGGATACCATAAGGAATTATTTTTTCCTATGCAATAGGAAGCTTGAAAAGACTTTTGAACAGAGGAATGACTTGATTAAAGTTATTATTTAGGAAAAGTAAATTGGTTTCAGTTTATAAAGTAGATTTAAGTGGGGAGAAACGTAAAGTCAGGAAATTGCTGCTAAAGTCCAGGCATGAAATGGTAAAAGTTTGAAATGAGGAGTGCTAGTAAGGGTGGAAAGAAAACAATGGGTATAAAAAATACTGGGCAGGGAAAGTACTTAAAGTATTAGTGATAGGGTAAGGCCAGTAAAGAAAGAGGCAGAAATGTTTTTCAGGTTCAAACCTGACTGACAAGAAGAATTATTGTACAGGTACTATTAACAAACAAGAAAATCAGGAGTTCAGTTAGCTATATTAAATCTATTCCAATTAGAGCTACTGGTGTGATTTTTGAAGACCATAGTGGACCTGTCAATAAAGAAAATTTAAAACTTGAGGTTCTGTTATTATACCAAACTTAGAGCAGTTATTTCAGGATTTGAAAACCTGCTTAAAATGCTCTAAGTTCAGTATATAATAAGAGAACAGAGTCATAACAGAGCTCTGTCTGCCACTGACCCCAACCCTCTAAACCCAGAATTCAGTGTCTTCTGAACATGTAGTTTCCATACCATAGTCAACCCCTGTCAACATGGTAACTACTTGTTTCAGAATTGGGAATTTGGCAAAAATATTCTGTGTAATTAAGAGAAGTGGGATACTGGATAACTTATAAGTATTGTGTGCAAGAAGGTAAGTACCAGCAGGGAAATATGTTTAGCAGACATATTCTGTTTGGTCTTTATAATCATCAAGCCTAATTCTGATGCATGTTGCCTTGCAAGAATTCATTCATTTAGCAAATCTTACAAGTACTAACCATATACCAGCCATTGTTCTAGGTGCTGGGGTTATATCAGGGGACAAGGTGGACTTTGTCTCTTTTGTGAAGTTTCCATTTCAGGGGTCAAAGGTAGAGACTGACAGTATACAAATGAATGAATAAGTAGGTATTGTGTTAAGTAATAAGTGCTAATATGAAAATAAAGCATGATAAGGGAAATGAGAATGACAAAGGAAATGGTGTTTATAATATAATGTGATTGAGAAGCCCTCCTGTATGGTGACATTTGAACACCATCTAAGGCATGAGGAATGTGGTTTTCTTGGGGAAGAATATTCCAGGCAGAGGAAATTATCAATGTATAGTGCTTGTGTGCAGAAAAGAATTAATGTAGGAGGCCTGAGACTGCTATTCTTTGAAAGACCTGCTTGGAAGGTTGGCCCTTGGGTGGCATGTGGGAACTTGGGTTTTGGGAAAGTTCCCACTATTGCATGATAAGAGTGGCTCACTGTGCCTAAACAATATAGTTTATGCTGAAAATCTGATTTCCTTCTGGGTGTCTGGAGTTTTGGTATGTGCTAGGCAGAAGGTACCTTCGTGACTAGCCCACAGTAAACAGCCTGGGTGCTGAATCTCTAATGATCATCCCTGGTAGATGGTATTTCGCACATGTTGTCACAACTTTCTGGAGGAATTAAGTGCATCCTGCATGACTTCACTGGGAGAGGACTTGGAAGTTTGTGCCTGGTTTCCTCTGGACTTTGCCCCATGCATCTTTTATCTTAGCTGATTTTACTTCATATCTTTCCACCGTAATAAATCATAGCAGTGAGTATGACTACATGCTGAGTTCTGTGAATCCTTCTAGTGCATCATGAAACCTGGAACTGGTCTTGAGGACCCCCACATGAGATATGAGATTGAGAGAGATATGAGATTGAGATAAAAGGTTGCTTTGCATGTTCAAGCACCAGCAAGGATCCAATGTTATCTGGAGTAGAGTAAGCAGAGGAGAAAGTAGTAGATGAAGTTAGAGGGACTGTAAGAGGCCAGATTATTATAGGGTCTGCTAAGCCATGGTAAAGACCTTGATTTTATTCTAAGTGAAATGAAAAGCAATTTGATCAGGGAAATACCATGATATGGCTTATTTTGTAAAAGGTCGCTCTAGTCTTCAACAGTACCTGGAGTAAAGAGGACTAGTTAGGAAGTTATTGTAATAGATGGGTGGCGAGATAATGGTAGCCTGGACAAGGGTGGAAGTTGTGAAGGTGTTGGAGATACAACTGGACTTGGAATGTATTTTAAAGATTGATCCAGTAGAATTTGTTCATGGATTAGATATGAAATACAAGAGAGGGGTCAGGGTAACTTTAAGATTTTTACCTGAACAACTGGAAAAATGGAGTTGCCATTTGCTGAAATGGAGAAGACTGCTTTAGAAGTAGGTTTAGGGAAAGAAGGGGGAAGAAACTTCCATTTCTGAGTGAGTATGAGATATGGATTAGATATCCAAATGGAGATACCATACAGGCAGATGGATATGCGTCTGAAATTCAAGGGGGAAGAAGTCTGATTAGATATATAAATCAGGGGATCATTTGGAAACCTTGGAGTTGGGAGATCAACTAGGAAGGAAATTTAGGTAGAGAAAAGCGGTCCAAAGATAAGATGCGAGGACACACTTTCCTCATTGGAAGATGAGGAGGATTCAGTAGAAGAGACTGAGAAGGATGGCCAGTGAATAGGGAGAGAATCAAGAGTAGTGTCCTGCAGCTCTCAAGGAGGAGCAGTTGATCAGTTATATCAAATACTATCAATAGGTTGATAAGATGAGCCTGAGAATTCACATTTGTATGGCACCAGGAAGTTTACCAGTGACCTTGATAAAAATACTTCCAGCTGGGCATGGTAGCTCACGCCTGTAATCCCAGCACTTCTGGAGGCCGAGGTGGGTGGATCACCTGAGGTCAGGAGTTCAAGAACAGTCTGTCCAACATGGTGAAACCCCGTCTCTACTAAAAATACAAAAATTAGCTGGGCGTGGTGGTGGTGCCTGTAATCCCAGCTACTCAGGAGGCTGAAGCAGGAGAATCGCTTGAACCCAGGAGGCGGAGGTTGTAGTGAGCGGAGATCGCACCATTGCACTCCAGCCTGGGTGACAAGAGTGAGACTTCGTCTCAAAAAAAAAAATACTTACAGTAGAGTGATGATTAGAAGATGGCTCAAGAGAAAATGGAAAGAGCAAATGGAGATGGCAAATTGAGGACAACTCTTTTGAGGAGTTTTACTACAATTGGGGAACAAAAAAAATAGCACGGTAACTGGAGGAGGGTGAAGTTAGGGAAAGGTAGAGAGTCTTTTATTTGTTTAAAATTAGGAATGTTACATCGTTTTTGTTTTGTTAATGGGCATGTTACAGTATGAAGGGAGAAGTTGGTGATGCAGAAAGGACTGTTGGGGACAATGAGTACTTAAATTTATAGAACAAGTAATAGCTATGAAGTGTGATATAGAAATGAGAGTAATAGGTAATAATTTAGTTATGTGTACAATAGTCTTGACATTACTACATTTTTATCAAAAGTGAAATTCATTCAAAAATTACTAGAGTGCCTACTATGTAGTGGGCATTGTTTTTGTCATTGGAGTTGAGTTTTCACTTTTTCCTCTCAGTTAGCTTATAGCATAGATGAGGAAATAAATGTGTAACAGATACAGGATGCCATATAAATTGTATTGAAGATGGAGAAATGTGATTTGTATTTCAAACCAGGAAGGGCTTCACAGAGGAGGTGGTGCTTATTTCAGGATTGGGAATGATGATATGTACATCAGTGGATATAGTGTGGCCTTAATAGTATGCTCACTGCCCTATACATTTGTTAGTTCCAAGCATTTGAAGTGATCCTGCAGGAAGAAGAGAGATTCTGGTTACTTCACAACACAATATACTAAAATAGGAAATTAATGACCTACCTAGCAGGGAGACTTTTGAGAGCCTTGTCAATTTATTGTGTCTCGCAGTGTGTGCTCATGAATTCAATGGGTGATTTAAGCACTGAGGATGGAGGTGTGGGTGCCACAGAAAATTTGGCATGTTTTTCTATTAAAATGTTTTTATAAATACTTAGCTTTTCAACACTAACATTGAAACAGCGACTATACCAATAGACCACACAGAATGACTCATGGTTAGAATAGTGCACATGGGAATCTACTCATTAATTCTTTTTCAAATCCTTTAAAATAATTTTAAGACAGTTGAACACAGTCCACATCTAGTTATATGAGACTAAGTAGCAGTGTATTATAACTAAGTTCTACATATGGAAGTAAATTTTTAGAATGACTATAGTTTGAATTTTAGATTCCCAATTCGATAATCTATAGTATTCTATTATTTTCTTTCTTTTTCCTCACTTTTTTTTTGAATAGGGAGCTTCTCTCTTGTTGATGCTGAAAACTTACCTTAGTGAAGATGTGTTTCAACATGCTGTTGTCCTTTACCTGCATAATCACAGCTATGCATGCATTCAAAGTGATGATCTGTGGGATAGTTTTAATGAGGTAAGTGACCTGGGTAATTTATTTAGCTCTTACTGTAAAAAGAGAGGAGTTCGTCTATTTATACTTTTTAGCATGTGTGTAAGTTATTCTGTGGTACAAAGCATAGTTATTTAAGAAGGGGGGATGGAGCTTGCTATATAAATATTTATGAATGGAGCACTAAATTTTATGTCAAGAAATGGGAGTGCTGTTCTTAGTTGCTGAAAAAGACGTGTGTGGGCTTGGGTAGCCAGTTGTTGTTTTTTTTTTTTTTTTCTGTACCTTAACTTCTATTCTTATTTTGTAGGAAAGTTGTCTTCTCCGTATTAATGAATATTACTATATTTTCATTATTTGACTTTTTTTCCAGAAATCTCTTTTCCTATCCTTACCCTTTTTTAGTTTTTCTGCCTCCTTTGAATGATTCTGTACTCTGCTCTATGAATCGCTTGCCTTTGTGACTGTTCCTCCAGAGTAGATGATACATCACAAGCTGACTGCATATTACCCTTGGATGATTTTGCTGTTGGAATTTTGTCATTCCTGGAAATATTCTAGCAAGCAGTGTAATTATGTGGAAGTTACACTTCAAAGCAGCACATGAACCCGGGCTGCTTCATGCATGTATACTGACGCAAAACCCTTATAAGCATTTGTGTTTGTTACCCTGATTTAGATTGATGGGTCATAATACTTTGAAAGATCACAGATTTGACTGGGCGTGGTGGCTCACGCCTGTAATCCCAACACTTTGGGAGGCCAAGGCGGGCAGATCATGAGATCAAGAGTTCCAGACCAGCCTGGCCAATATGGTGAAACCCCGTCTCCACTAAAAATACAAAAATTAGTCAACGTGGTCCACGCACCTGTAGTCTCAGCTACTTGGGAGACTGAGGCAGGAGAATCATTTGAATCTGGTAAGCAGAGGTTGCAGTGAGCCGAGACTGCACCACTGCACTCCAGCCTGGGTGACAGAGCCAGACTGTCTCAAAAGAAAAAAAAAAAGAAAGAAAGAAAGATCACAGACTTATTTGGAAATTTGATGAAATTTCTGGCCATATTACTCAGAAAAACCATGTATGTGCAGAACATCACACACAGTTTCAAAGTTTTATTGACTCTAGATTAGGAACCCCTGCCCTGGATCTTTCTCATACACTCTTACTGCTTCTTTGCCTCATCTGAATCCTGATATTTTCTAGCTGTTAGTCTTTTGCCCAGAAGATATACCTTCCCTACTCTCTGAATTCTCTTTGAGAACTTATTACCTAACAGTTGTTCCCAAATCATTGTTTTTTTCCTCTGATCATATAGTAGCATTTCAATTGAAAGCCACATTGTTTACTTTATACTTACTGTCTTATCTGTTGGCATTTAGAACATATTTCTGCCTTTCTCATTGACTGCAACTTTTGCATCATGGTGTTTTTCTATCCCAAACTAGTTCCTAACAGTATCCTCAGGTTTTTCAGCACCCACATCAAATTATGCATTGGCCTCTTCACTTCAGTACAGCTTCGACACACAAAAGCACCTTGGTTTTAGGCAAGCTTATTTTCTTCTAATCCTCTGGTTCAGAAATAAATAGGTCAGAGCCATGATAAATATAAGATTAATTAAAATGGGAAGATTTGCTCCATCCTTGTGTGCTTTAAATAAATGGGCATATGGTGGTTGAGGTGAGGCCTGCCATATAGTAGAGTGATTTTATCAATTTAGGTACATCATGACTTTGTTGCTTACAATTCAAATTCATATATAATCTAGAAAAATAATTTGAATCCTGAGTTTAACCCACCTGCTTTAAAGAGACTGTTGTTCAAAAATTGCTTCTTAGTTATTGATCCTAGATATCTTAGGGGCTTTGGGCCTTAGAGGGTCTGCAAAGCTCTGACACTAGGTTATATAGATAACTTATTTTTATATAGATAACTTATAGATATCTTATATAGATAACAGATTTTATAGATAACTTCATATATTTTCTGGGAAAGAAGGTCTGTGACCACCAAAGTAGTTTACTGCTGTTTTCTAGAAAGACTTAAGGCAACTGACCTGTTCATATGTCACTCTTCTGCTGCCGCTGCTCCCTGGCACTCCCACAGTATTAGGTCCTAAGAGACTATCATTATGGAGGTGGAGGGTATAAAGAGAAACCCAGACTCAGGTGCTTCACAGGATTGAGTAGCAATGCTTCTGAATCTAGACCATATATCATTATTCATATCTTCTAGATGTTGGTATTGTGACTTGAAAGAATGCTTATACCTTCTTAGGGATTTTAATCTTGATGAATTTAGGGATTTTAATGAACTCTTAGTTGGTTGATACATGTGCCACTTCCCAACCTAGTGCCTCCCTCACTCCCTTAGCTATCACTTAGCTCTGTTCCAGGTTACATTCCTTTTAGCAGTTGCTCATTTACCTATATTAGAAGTGTAAACTCAACATTCATGTTTCTTTTTTATATTAACATTAAATGTAGTCTTTATAGATGGTAGGAAAAGAGGGAAGGGTACAGATAAATTAAAATGTAAAATTTTTTTAAACCAATTTTTATTTTTAAGGAAAAAGAGTTTATATATGTATATATAAAATAATATATATATAATATATAAAATAATATATATATAATAATATATATTATATTATAGGTCACAAACCAAACACTAGATGTAAAGAGAATGATGAAAACCTGGACCCTGCAGAAAGGATTTCCTTTAGTGACTGTTCAAAAGAAAGGAAAGGAACTTTTTATACAACAAGAGAGATTCTTTTTAAATATGAAGCCTGAAATTCAGCCTTCAGATACAAGGTACATGCCCTCTTTCTTTTCATGCCATCTCTTTTGCACCCTCAGGTGGAAATATTTTTAAGTGTTTTATAATCATAAATTCTTGTGAAACCTAACAAGATTATCCCTTCCTAGGAATAGCTTAACAAAGTTAACCTTCCTACCAAATTTTTTTTTAAAAAAACAACAAATCATATGTAACTAACTGGAAGAATAGTAATTTTCCAATATTTTCTCTTTACAGCTACCTGTGGCATATTCCACTATCCTATGTCACTGAAGGAAGAAATTATTCAAAATATCAATCGGTATCATTACTGGATAAGAAATCAGGTTTGACTATAATGACAGTTCTGATTGGAAATGGCATAATTTTAAAAATCTGATCAGAGTGCATATATAAGATTACACTTTCTAGTGTGCACACTCTCTGAACTGGTTTTATGGGTTGCATATACAAGATGTGACTAATGTGAGATTGATTCTGTATATCATGCACAAAACTGGCTTTTAGCCTTGTGAAATAAGGTAAAAAATTTGCAGAGAATGTACTGGCATTCCTGAAAGAAAATAGCGAATGCCATGTTTTTATACCCAAGATTAATATTTTGTTACAAAATAAGAGGAGTTTCTTAAAGTATCCTCTGCTGTCTACTGTCTAGGGTTGGGCTGGGGCAACTGCATTTTAACAAGATACACTCTAAATGATTTGTGTGTATAATTGAGGTTTATTCATGATCGGATTGAGAGTAAATAGTTATTGCAATATGCCCTGCAGACATAGTATATGTTTTGGGGAACAAGAAAATGGGGCAAGAAACTATGATAGCAAGGGGGAGGGGAATAGTAACATATAAACATGGTGTATGCTGACCTACAATATAAAAAGCAATTGAAATGTAGTTTTGGGCCATTTGTTAAATACCACTATGAGTGTCACACCACATATCTTCCTTTTAATTTACATCCTAAAGAAACACAAGGCTCTTGGGTTCTGTAGGACCCCTTAGTGATGCTTTGGATTGATGAAAAGGGAAAATTTCTCGTTTGAATTTGGATCTGGCGTCAAAGCCTATATTTTTGAGGGGTGAGTGTAGCTTAGGGGTAAGGGAATGAGACTTTGGAGACTGCCGGGTTCAATTCTTAGCAGTACCATTGATCACTTATATGATTTTAGGCGAGTTATGTGAGCCTCATTCCCTCAGCTGTACAAAAGAAATAGTAATTATACTTACTTTATGTAGTTGTGGTGAGGATTAAATGACTTCATTTATATGAAGCACCCAGAACAATGCCTGGCACGTATTATGTGCTGTATTAATGTTAACTATCATTAATGTTATTGAAAAAGTAAATCTTTAATATAATATATTACATAAAACCTGGAAAATGGAGAGCAAATCTTATTACCCTATCAAAACTATTCTTATGATTATTTGTTTATAGTCATTTTAAATAAATATTTGTACTTAGTCAAAATCATTATATATAAATGATTTCTGTATCTTGCCTTTTTTAACTTAACATATATAGTAATTGACTTAACCTACTTGATTCACCATTTGTTGTTATAAAATATTGCCTTAATTAAATGTTTCAAATCTTAAAGGTTTTTCCATTATATGAAATTTTTTAAGGAATGCTTTTCAAAAATGAAGACTGCAGTACCTTTTGTGATTTGGTACATATAACTAAATCGCCCTTTTTATTGTGTAGTTACAGTTGATAATGCCACCTGAAATACATGAATGTGCCAGTTTCATTGCAGTTTTACCATAGTGAAGTGTTAAAGCAGCAACAATCTAATTATTTAAAATCCTAGTGGTAGTTGGTAATGTCATCATATCTTTGATAGCATAGCTGGAAGTACAAGGAATTGCTACTGTCTTTGAGTAAACAAAACTCTAACTTTGAATGAGCCCTAAAAGGATAGTCTCTGACTCAAGAGAGGGCAAATAACCCCATCTCCCTATATCCTGAAGCACAGCCAAAACATGGCTGGAGTATTCGCAAGAAACTAATAAGGAAATTTTGTAAACTTTCTGATAGTATATTAATTTTAGTGCTATTAGAAATAATTGGGCAATAAGAAATCTGCTTTTATTATCTGTTTTTTGTTTGGTTGATTTTTTTTTGTTTGTTTTTTCTTGTTGTTTTTTTTTTTTTTTTTTTTTTTTTTTTTGAGTTGGAGTCTTGCTCTGTTGCCCAGGCTGGAGTGCAGTGACAACATCATGGCCCATTGCAGCCTCAAACCCTTGGGTTCAAGCAATCCTCCTGCCTCAGCCTGCCAAGAAGTTAGGACCACAGACATGTATCACCATGCTTGGCCTAATTTTTGTATTTTTTGTAGAGACAGGGCCTCACTATGTTGCCCAGGCTGGTCTCAAACCCCTGGCCTCAAGTAATCCTCCTGCTTTGGCTTCCCAAAGTGTTGGGATTACAGGCATGAGCCACCGCACCTGGCTCCTCTTTACTCTTTTTTTTTTTTATTTTTATTTTTTCATTCTTTTGAGGCGGAGTCTCGCTCTGTCGCCCAGGCTGGAGTGCAGTGGTGCAATCTCAGCTCACCACCTCCTGGGTTCAAGCAATTCTCCTGCCTTAGCTTCCTGAGTAGCTGGGACTACAGGTGCCCGCCACCACGCCTGGCTAATTTTTTATATTTTTAGTAGAGATGGGGTTTCACCATGGTCTCAATCTCCTGACCTTGTGATCTGCCCACCTTGGCCTCCCAAAGTGCTGGTATTACAAGCGTGAGCCACCGCGCCCAGCCTCCTCTTTACTCTTTACCTGAGTTTACTTCTGAGCTTGTTAAGCTCTTTTTGAGAGTTTAACCTCATAGAATAGCTCATATTTTACCGCTTTAGCCTTCTAGGCCCTTACCAGCATTCTCTGCTTTTGCCGCACACAAATTCTATCAGCAACTCAAACATGCCATACTGCCTCTTTAGATCTTTGCATATGCTATTTTCTCTCCTTAAAGAACACCCTTGCCTCCTCACTCTCTCGACCTACTCCTGTTTATTCTTCAGATCTTAGCTCAGCCATTGCTTGCTCCAGGAAACCTTTCCTTTCCTGAAGACAGTTTAGATGCCCTGCTTAGGTTTTTTAATAACATTCTCTACTTCTCCACTCATACTGTAAGTACTGTTCACTCATATCTATCCTCATATTAGGTATTTCCCCCATTGACGGTAGTGATCATGGCTACATGAATCACTGTAAATCACTTTTAGTACTCAGTAGGCACACAAAAACTTAATGAATTAGTAAATTTTAGTCCAAAATGAAGTCACTCCAGTCTCACTATAAAAATTTCTAGGAAAAGAACATGCAAAGCCTGATAAAATGATGTTTTCTTTTTCTCTTCCTCTTCTTGGTAAAGAGGAATATACAAAATTCACTAGAATATAATTGATTTAATCTAGAGCTGGAACTGGGCCAATACATGATGAAAGTAGTGTCTGTTACTTCCTCTTCTCAACTGTGTTATTTCCTTTGTTGCTGCTGCTGCTGCTGCTGCTGCTATTTTAATTCCTGCCATTTCAGGTTTAGAGAGTCCACATGAAAACTTTTGTCCTTATGTTTGACCCTGAGGACAGTTGAGCCTTCTTGGTTCCTAATGCTCCAATGAGAATTACTCTTAATTTAACTGCATTTTTATTTTTTCTATTCTCAAAGGTAGCAGAGAGGGTGACTTCAGGCTTCTTTTATGCTGTAATACTTTAGTATAGTGTATTATTTTGATGCTTGGTGGTTGGTTAAATCTTCAATATATTTTCTTTCTTTTTTTAAATATATTTTCACGTGTTCTAATTCAAGGGTTGTTGGGTTAGTTCATTAGTTCAGTTGTATATAGGAGTTATGTTTGGTCAATGTATTTGTCTCCTTTTCTCACATACATGAATTTTGAACAATTAATATTTATTGTGCACAAGAAATGCTGATGGGGCCATTTTTCCAGTTTACATATTGAGGAAATTATATTTTTAAAAGTTTCCCTCCCCCTCTCTCTCTCTTTCTTATCCACATTTTACTCAGACCTAAGATCTTTAACTATAGGAGATTTTCATATTAAATCTAATGCAAAACATTCATGTTTCCAAGTGGATATCACTATCAGAAGTACTGCTGTGAAAGTAAAAGATATGTCATTGGAAGAAAAGGTAATTAGGATGAAAGAAGGAAGGGCATATAGTAATTAAAATATTTATCATGTGCCATTCTCTGCTCTTGCCTTTTTTTCCCCTAATAAAGTAAAGGAGAAAGAAAGGGGCATTAGAGAAGGGAATGCTTTTGAACAGGAGTGATAAAGTTCAATAGCATGTATGATGCTAGCGCTCTGGAGCAAACTATACAGGAAATTTTGTAACTTTGTAGTAAAAACATGTTTTTTAGTTTCAGAACTTTAATTTTTTTGTAAAACAGTAGTTGATTTTCGTAGCTCATTGACAAATGGTTTTTAAAAATCACTGTTAGATTACTTCATCTGGGCTTCTGCCATTTAATACTGCAGTTGCTCACTCTTTTTTGCCACTCAGTAGACTGAAAATTGAAGTGTTAATCTGTTAATGATTATAGTAAATTAAAAACATATGAGGGTAGCCTCATCCACATTTGAGCTGCAGGATGTAGTTACTTCCCTTGTGTGCAAAGGTATTATTTTTCGATACCTGTGGTTTTAAGGTCCACCATTCTGGATCATTCAGAAGAACTGAAAGAGACTAATAATGTTGATTCTTTAAATGATAACTCTGTCTGTCTTTGTGCTGTTGGCTGTACTGCTTTATGTTGTGTCATCTCGATGACAGTAATAATTTCAAGTATATTCCCAGCTGTGTCCCTCCTCTTTACCATCTGGACTTGGCTAGTTTTACAACATGGCAAGCTGCTTATCAACCAAGATATTCCGTATGTATTTCAATGTTTTCTGCATCCATCTAGTGGAACAATTGTCATAGCCATCATTTCTTGTCTCCTTTTATGGGCAAGGGAGATTTGGGTCTCTGTAGCCCTTCTTCCTGGGGTTCTTTGTTTCTTTTCTTTACCTTTGTTTTTATTAGAGACAGGGTCCTGCTCTGTCACCCAGGCTAAGGTACAGCGGCATGATCATAGCTCACTGCACTCTTGACCTAGTGATACTTGACCTCAAGTGATACTCCTGCCTCAGCCTCCTGAGTAGCTGGGACTACAGACATGTGTCACCATGCCGGGCTAATTTTTATTTTTTGTAAAGATGATGTCTAACTGTGTTGTCCAGGCTGGTCTCAAACTCCTGGGCTCAAGTGATCCTCCTGCCTTGGTCTCTCAGAGTGCTGGGATTACAGGTGTGAGCTACCATGCCCAGGCCCAGAGTTCTTTTGTTTTTTTTTTGAGACAGAGTCTTGCTCTGTCCCCCAGGCTGGAGTGCAGTGGTGCGATCTCAGCTCACTGCAAGCTCCGCCTCCCGGGTTCACGCCATTCTCCTGCCTCAGCCTCCCGAGTAGCTGGGACTACAGGCACCCACCAACACGCCCGGCTAATTTTTTGTATTTTTAGTAGAGACGAGGTTTCACCATGGTCTCGATCTCCTGACCTCGTGATCCACCCGCCTCGGCCTCCCAAGGTGCTGGGATTACAGGCTTGAGCCACCGCGCCCGGCCCAGAGTTCTTTCTTGATAAAAGCTCCATAGGATATAGTGTTTGGTGACCTGGAGAGTGTTGATATTTTTGGATTAGCTAATGATAAAGTTAATTTCCTTAGTCATAGGTTTGCTAAAAATGGCTCCAACTTGGAGCAGCCACTGCTGCCATCGCAAGTATCCCTTAAAACTGTATCCTGCCCTCAAAAAAGGAATAAACCTTATTTAACTGATCTTTCCCATCTGTTGCTGTATCAGCAATATAACAGAAATAAGTACGGAATATTTTTAGTAAGAAAGACTGCTTAGCTTATTATGTCCTGTTAAGACATGATCAGAGTGTCTTTTTCATCTTAAACATCTTTTGCAGTATCAATATAATTGGAATAACAAAGATATTAAGGGCATCTGACACATTTGAATAATTCATATTTTTGAAGTTGATAAATCCTAAGGTTTCAGGTACTAATATATAATCTTTAGTACCTAAACTAAGGCTTCAGGTACTAATATATAATCTTTAGGTTGAAAACATATTTATAAAGCATTTTATATAAAAAAGTTTCACTACAGAATTATAATGATAGTGAACATTTTAAAACAGCCTAAATTGTTCAAAATAGATTGGATAAACTTGAAATGGAATATTATGAAGATATTTGAACACTGCTTATGAAGACAATGGAAAAAATGTGGGGGGGTCTGATAGGTAAAAAAGGATAAAATAAATGTATATAGATCAGCTGTATAAAATATTAAAAACAAGTATAAGACAAAAACTTGGCAAGAAGTACATTCCAAAATGCTATCATTGTCTGACTTTAGATTATTCTTATCTCTACTCTTCTTTTTCTTACAATTAAAAATTTTTTTAAGTATTTGTTACTTTAAAAGGGGGTAAACATTATATAATAAATATCTACAAACCTATATCTACACTTGATTTAAAACTATTTATTGTGACATAGTCATTATTTATTCATTCACTGACTAATTCAACGGTACTTGTTGAGTACCTGCTAGGTCATTGTTATAGGGGCTGAGGCGTTAGCAGTCAACAAAATAGTAAGCTTATGTAGCTTATATTCTAATAAATAATAGTAAACCTCAAGATGCTTAGAAGCATACCCCTATTATAATTAAGTCTACATCCTTGTTGCCAACTTTAAAAGACATTTCTTCATTAGCAGTTTTAAGGATTTTAAAAATTCATACATATATTTTGTGGTCAGTTAACTCTTAGCACTTCATTATTGGTACATTAGTTGACAGAATTCCATGGAAATTTCTAACAGTTCTCTCAGCATTTATAGTAGAGACCCCAAAAGTGCCTATCCTTTCCTATTATTTTAACCCAATTATTTCTTATTTGCCCCTTATGCAATCTTAAGCCTTCCCTAACGTTTATTTTGCTAGCTTTAAATAATGTGACTTTTCTAAATGGCTTTGTTTGTTCTTCCTTTGCTAACATGACAAAAGACAGAGGCTGAATGGGACACATTTTACACAGTTCTCTCGCTGTCTTCCCCTGCTGCCTCAACCTACACCTTTACTTTCTCCCTCCCTCTTTCCTCTAGCCATAATGAACTTGGGAGCCAGTTCAGTGCATGGATAACATGTATGCTTTCTCTCTGGGCCTTGCGCACTTGGGTTCCCTACTATATCTTCTTCACTTGGCCAACACCTAAATATTTTGAGGTCTCTTAGAAGAATGACAACTTAGATGTCATTTCTTCCAAGAAATCGCTCCTAACTTTCCCTGGGAGAGTGAAGCATTTTTTCTATGTGCATTCGTTGAATGCTGTCTTTTCTTTTTCTGTCAATAGCGCTTGTATGATACTGTACTTGCCTGTTTACTTTAGACTGTGAGATCTCTAAAAGCAGAGACATAGCTACCTTGTTCACCATTTGATTTCCAGTGCCTAGCTTACAGCCAGTATTGCACAGTAAATAAATAATTGTTAAATGAATGTCTTGACCTTCACTAACGTGAAAATAACTGTAGTTGGAGACAGGCATTTTTTTCTTACTAGAATGATTAAATATAAAAATAAACTAACTTAGAAACAAAGCACTCATGTAATTTTTTTTTCTTGTCCGATTGTCTTCTCTTTCAATCTCTTATTTTTTGGTTTCCATTAGGTGTCATCAATCTTACAGAAGAAGTGCTGTGGGTCAAAGTGAATATAAACATGAATGGTTATTATATCGTACACTATGCAGATGATGATTGGGAAGCACTAATCCATCAGTTGAAAATAAATCCTTATGTTCTGAGTGACAAAGACCGAGCCAACCTTATCAACAACATCTTTGAACTTGCAGGGTAGAGTATACTTAGTTTGAGGTTTTTTCTTTTTTTAAACAAGTGTCATTGAGGTAAAAAATATATATGAAAAACAGTTTGAAAGAACTAGCATGTATTGGTTGGTACCATTCATTTTGGAGGATTAGGAAAATATAAGATGTGTTCTTTGCCTCCAGGGACGTTATAAAACATTACTTACAAAGATAGTTGAACAGTTAAATGAAACAGCATTTAATAATAATTCAAGACTAGATATCAAAAACAAGACACATATTTTGTTGACTAAACTGATACGGAGTTCAAGCTCTATTTTATTTCATAAGAGAATTATTTTCAAACAGCAGCTGGTTTAAGCGTGAAGCTTAGTGCTTATGCATTGGTTTTGAGGGACATCTCTGATGGCTGGAGCCACCTTATCTGTACTGCTTGCCTCCCCAACCACCTCATGCATTATAGAGTCCCAAAGCCAAGGATGACAGTGACCTCATGTAAACATATTCTCTGAATAGAATATTACCAATTTAGATTGATGATAGGCTTAAAAACACAGGAACACTTCAGGTCAGAAGAATATTCCTTCTCACCTCCCTGGACATTTCCATTTGGTCTCGTTTTTTATGAAGCTCCCTTCTTACGTCATCCTAGCCATTACTGCTATGATTTCTATAAAATCGTTAATTTTAAAAATGTACTCACTGTAAATTCACAATAGACCTTGTCATAACAAGTTTGAAAAACAAATTCCCATTAAACCAATAAATAAAATTTTTTTAAAAAAATTCAGATACTCTATGCTATACTCTCTTTCCTGGCAAATATAACTAATTAATAAATAAAATTAGTACTATTCATCTTTTCTAACCCAAGATATTGTACTTTTGCTGAGTTAGTAGCAATTTACAGGAGACTTAGGAATAAAAAAAAATGAGCTATTGTTTATCTTTCTCTTGAAATGCCTCTTTAATCTTGGGCCACATGAACTTAATCAGAGATAATCATATTTAGCTTAACTTTACAGAATGCCACTGTAAGTTTAAATTTTTGGTCTTCAAGACTCACCATCTAACCCTAAGTTTCTCTCTTAGCATGCATAGAGTTCTTCTGTGTGTCTCTGCATATTTACTTTTCCTGTTCTTTTATCCTTTAGCCTAGGCAAGGTACCTCTCCGGAGGGCCTTTGATTTGATTAATTATCTTGGAAATGAGAACCATACTGCACCCATCACTGAAGCCCTGTTTCAGACAGGCCTCATCTATAACCTCCTTGAAAAACTGGGATACATGGATCTGGCCTCAAGACTGGTGGTAAGTCTGCCTTTTTGCCAGCTTCTTGCTGTTTATCTTTAATATTGTTATTCACGGTTCCATTTTCAGCCAGTAATAGGCTGAAAAAGCAACCAGTTAAATTCCATTTTCTTCACTTTCCTGCTTGTGAAATCTTTACTTAAAATCAAGATGTTGCTTATGATGAAGAGCTGATAAAGGCTTAGTATGATATGGTCTTGTTTGAATATCAAAATACAGACATTTGACACCACTGTCAAAATGAGGTCACATGAGAATAATATTTCTCTATTCAGATCCTGTTTTATTTTTACATGATGAATGTTTGAAATAGACCCTTTTGCAAAGTAGATCTCCCCATTAATTTTCTAGTGGTCATTATAAAATGACAGTTATGTTTGTATTGAGAATATTCTGTTTAAGAGTTCTTACTGATAACTATCTAACGGATAATGATGCTGGTGGATATGTTTCTTTGCAAAGCACTAAAGGAGTCTTAGTATTAGAGACCATTTTACCTTTCTTAATATCAACTGCCTGATCTTAACAGTTGTTATTTTGGATACTTTTAATATTAAACTGTTGACTGAGACTTTAAAAGCTTGGAAGAGAGTGAAAAATTATTTGTTTTTATCTAATTCTCTGAATCAGCGCATTTTGACAACAGAGTTTGCTTTATAAACTAGTGAGATTTCCCAGGGACCCAGGCAAAAGGCAGCTTTCAGGGAAAGGAAGGAAGCATTAGACCAAGAATTAGAGTAAGTCTTTTGGGGTTTTGGTATTCTCACTGGTAAAAGGAAGGGGTTGGATTAAATAATTTTTTTTAACATTTTTTTATTATACTTTAAGTTCTAGGGTACATGTGCACAATGTACAGGTTCGTTACATATGTATACAACCTTCTTTCTGCCTCTGTTATTGCCTTACCCTGCATCTCCTATGAACAGTTCTCTCATCACCTGCATGATTCTCAGTGAGTGGAGGGAACACAGGGCAGAGTGGCCATATGGAGCTTGAAAAGCTTTTCTCCCCCAAAAGTTTCTGATCTGACCCCAAAGGAGTTACCCCATCCCTATCCATGAGCAAGATGCTTAAGTTAGATGATTCTCTGAGATCTCTTCTAATGGTTAAAATTTTTATCATTTTCTATTTCATAAGGCTTTCAGCTAGCAGCCTTAATAAAAACTAGTGCCTGGAACATGGCCTGGCCTGTAGTGACACTCAGTAAATGTTGAGTGAATAAATGATTGAAACACACCAGAAACAAGTGTATTTGAGTGCTTTTACACACTGTGCTTAGTGCTTAATGTAGATTACCTCATTTAATTATCACACAGTGCCAAGGTAGATATTTCTACCCCCATTAAATAAACGAGGAGACGGAATAGCTTCTTTAAAGTCACTTATCTAGTAAGTGATAAAGCTGAGATTCAAACCCAGATTAATTTCACTCCAAAGACTTCTCTTTATGTTATATTGCTATTTGTAAAATTAATTCGTGTCCTAGCAACGTCATCTTTCCAGGATACCTTTTGTTAGAAAAATTAAAGCTTTCTTCTTGTCATATTCTTTTGAAAAGCTTGCAGACCATACATTTAAGGTTTCAAGTGACTGGCCCACATCTAGTTGTTCTCCTAAAAATGAAGTTGTCAACTTAAGAGATTTTTTTTTATCTAAAATGTTAATAATGACTTTTTAAAACAATATTTATGTGCCTTTCCAAGAAGTATGCAAATAGCTTACTCATGTCTTTAGGGCAAACTTAGAATCCAATATCGACTTTCTAGTGTTAGTATAGTAAAGAGATTGGCCATTAGTTAACCATTTCAGCTATTGTTGATAGACATTTGTTTTATCTGTAGTTTGGAGCTATCATGAATAGCACTGCTATGGTGTCTTTGATGTATGTCTTTATGAATTTCTATGGGATATATGTCTGGAAATGAGATTATTGAGTCATAACACATGCATAGTTAATACTGTACTATCAAATAGTTCTTCAAAGTTGTACCAATTTACACTTAGCAGTATATGAGAATTGTAGGTGCTCTATATCTTTGCTGATAATTATCATTCATACTAAATCTTTTTTATTTTAGCCATGTGGATAGGTGCATAGTGGTACTGCAATTTTCACTTTAATTTACATTTTTCTACTGATGTGAGGATGATTTTCTTTTTGATATATGTATTGACCATTAGATGTTGTTTTGTGAAATGCCCATCTTTTGCTTATTTTTTCTATTAAATTGTCTGCCTTTTTCTTGTTGATTTGTAAGAGTTCTGTATATATCCTAGATATGAATCCTTTGTTGGTCATGTATATTTGCAAATATCTTCTCCCACTCCATCTTGCTTTTTTTACTGTCTTAATTATTTTTTATTAATATGAGTTTTAAATTTTAATGTAATCTAGCTTATGAAATCTTTTCCTACCCCTAGATATTATGTGTTCTCTTCTGAAAACTTTATTATTTTATCCTTTACATTTAGATCTATGATCCATCTGGAATTGATTTTTGTGGATGGTGTGAGGTAGACACCAAGATTCATTCTTTTCAGTATGGTATCCAGTTATCCCCAGGACCAGTATATTTTATTGCATAGAATTATGTTTGAGGTAATTAGTATAATATCAACACCATTTGGGGTAGTATATTAATTTCCTAGGGCTATCAAAACAAGTTATTACAAACTTGATGTCTTAAAATAACAGAAATTTATTCTCTCATAGTTCTGGAAGCTAGAAGGCCAAAATAAAGGTATTGGCAGAGTAAGGTTTGCTCCTTCTGAGGAAGAATCTGTTCCATTCCCCTCTCCTAACTTCAAGTGATTGCCAGCAATCCTTGGTATTCCTGGGCATGTAGGTGCCTCACCGTGGCCTTTATCTCTGTCAACACAGTGTTCTCCCTGTGTTTCTGTGCCCAAATTGACCCATTCTTAGATTAAGGCCCACCATAATCCAGTATGACCTCATCTTAACTTGATTGTACCTGCAAAGACCCTATTCCTAAATAAGGTCATATTCATAGGTCCCAGGCAGACACAAAATTTGAGGGGATACTATTCAACCTAGTACAGGTAGCAATAAATAAGATTAGTGCGTATCACTCACTTTTGTTCACTATTAAAGGACAGTGTTGGTTCTGAATATACCCTGTGAGGAGGCAGAATATCCCCTGACTCTGAAGCTGCCCGTTAAACTTCATAATGGCAGAAGTCAATCTTCTCCTTGCCTCTCTGTTAACTCTGTTTAGAGTCATGTATATTTGCAAATATCTTCTCCCACTCCATCTTGCTTTTTTTACTCTCTTAATTATTTTTTATTAATATGAGTTTTAAATTTTAATGTAATCTAGCTTATGAAATCTTTTCCTAAAGATATCAAGGAAGCACTTGATACTTACCTCTTCTTTGAACTGCATCTTCATCCCAGATGATTTCCAGCTTTCTGGGCAGATATGTGTTTATGAGGAACATACTTCAAGGAGGGATCCAGGGACTGATGGGTAGAGAGCAAGGGCAGAAGGCTTAGTATGTGTTTCCAAGATCGGACGCCATTTTACTGCTCTGTGTCTTCATATGGTTAGCTAAAAGCCCAGTTAACTTTAGCTCATCAAGAGGGAGAACGTGTCACTTTAACATTCTTATTCTCATATTGGGGTGAAAATTCTGGTAGCATCAATACTCTCAAACTAGGAAATCTGACATTCTACAGTTAGGAATTGGGATAGGAGACATTTATGAATCCTTGGATATGATGTTCAAATGTATTAGTGTCTAAGGCTGATTTCTAATTAACTTCTATATCATTGGAACCAAAGCATTATGTACATTTATTGGTCCTTTTGTTATGTAGGCTGCACATGACATATGCTGCGTTTTGTGATGCTGTGGTGTTGTGATGGGTAGGGTCTGGAGGCACATTTCAATTGTGTTAAATTGTTCACATCTGATGTTAACATCTGATCCTAGCCATATTCCTGTTTTATCACTTACAAATCTGTCATTCTTTTACATATGAAGCATTGGTGGGATAAACCTTTTGCAATAAAAACTGACATTTCACTTTTAAGAAACTCAGTTGACCCAGGAAAGAACTCCCTGGGCATATCAGTGTAAAATTAAAGCAGTAAATCAAAATGTAATATACAACGTAAGTGCTAGCATCTTTCCCTCTGTTTTATTTTTAAAATAATTTTATATTGTTGTTGTTGCATTTTATTACAAATCCAGTGTTTGTAGCTTGTATAACCCATCAATTTATTTCCTCTCTCCACTTGCCATTTCACTTTGTAAAATCATAGAGTTGCATTCTATTTTTGAAAGAACTTAAATTAAAAAAAAATTAATTTGGATCCTTAGAAAAACATTTCATTTTATTTCTAAAAGGGAAAGATAATTTGAAGCACATGCTATGCTTCATTAATATTAATTAATATTAAAAATAAACCTGGATTACTTATAAAAATGATATTTTGTAACAGGATTTTTCTAATATAATTATTCTTTCTTAAAATGTTTTACTTTATTATGTTATCATTTGAAATACATTTAAACAACTATTTTGAGAACTTGCCTTAATGATTTCGTATGAAGACTAACTAGTAAAATTGCTCCCTGTAATTCGGTGGTGTAACTGCTCAAGAATTAGCCACAGCCATCTTCAAGTGTCAGATTTCCTTTGCTTCCAGGACTTCAAGTGCCATTCTTTCCATTGCTGCCTTTGTGTTTTAGTAAACTCTCAATGAGAATTGCCATTGTTCTTCACTGATTTTTTTTTAAATAGGATTTCAAGCATGTGATTTTTTTTCTCACATTCTTCATTTGTTCCTATTTGACAGTTATGAGTAGGATTTAAATTTCTTTTGTTCTCCAGTCATTTGGGATGGTTTTCCATCATAATGCTATTGAGAAGGTAAGGCCAGTGAAGACACCGTGTAGCAATGCAGTCAGGTGTGTCAAGTGGGATCCCCTGCATTGCTTGTCTGTTCCTCGCATTGTCAGCATAGCAAGTATTTTTCCACTTCATGTCTTCCCAATGTCTCAGAAGCTTTACCACTTACACATTCCACAAGGTGTCTGTTCTGTGTTTCATTGCTTTTGAAACAAACACAAGCAAGTTGACATGTTATACAAACCTTGAGTTCTTTTCCTTGCAGTTTCTTTTTTTCCATTCTCATATTCAACTCCACAAGATACTTATTCACTGTAAGTCATTGCTAGGATAATGGTCTTAATAGTATAAAAATTTCCAAATAGGATTCATTTTAGGTATTGACGGTGATACTCAGTGGTACTCACTGTCAATACCTAAAAGAAAGGAAGAAAGCAATGTTCTGTGAAGAACTTGAGCTAAACTTCTGAAGTTAAGGGTTTTGTATGTGGTCATCTGTGGTACATGATTACTTGAGATGAGATGCCACGATGGTGGTGGAGGTAAAGAAGTACCAGCAGGAAGAAATCCTCCTGTGCTGATTCCTTCAGAGGGGGTATCTGTTGAATTTTTTTCATTTTGGTCCTTCTTATGTAGCCATGAAGGTTTTCTAAAGAATACCTAAAAACGGCCAGGTGTGGTGGCTCACGCCTGTAATCCCAGCAGTTTGGGAGTCCAAGGCAGGTGGATCACGAGGTCAGGAGATCGAGACCATCCTGGCTAACGTGGTGAAACCCCGTCTCTACTAAAAATTCAAAAAAATTAGCCGGATGTGGTGGTGGGCGCCTGTAGTCCCAGCTACTCAGGAGGCTCAAGCAGGAGAATGGCGTGAACCCCAGAGGCAGAGCTTGCAGTGAGCCGAGATCGTGCCACTGCATTCCAGCCTGGGCAACTGAGCAAGACTCCATCTCAAAAAAAAAAAAAAAAAAAGAATACCTAAAAACGTTTTTTATATCAGAATTTTTGTTCCTCCTAGTGGTATTCATAAAAGCATATTGCATATGATGCTTTTTAAAATATCATGTGTCCTCACCCCCCACCCGCCATGCACAACTTGCAGAATGGAAATATTTCAACATAGTATTAACAGCTTTGGTGTTTTTATTTTGGAGAGAGATGAAAAAGGCATCTGTTAGTACCTTAATAACGCAAGTATACGTTTAGCAATGACAGCCAATACCAATGGACTAGATTGGATGATATTAATGAATAACTATTAGTTTTCTTAAGTGTGATAAGGTATTATGTTTCTGTAAGAGAATGTTCTGATATCTGTGAGTTGCATGCCAAAGTATTTATAAATGAAATATCATATCTGTATATCACTTTCATATTTTTCAGCTAAAACAAGAAAAAACAAATGTGTGTGTATGTGTGTTATACACACTTGAAAACGAAGCAAGTGTCAGGGTGTTAAAAACTGGTGAATCTAGATGAACAGTGTATGGGTGTTGTACTATCTTTTTTTGTAGGTTTGAAAGTTCTTTAAATAAAAACTTGGGAGAAAAAATAAACTATAAACAACTATTCTTCCCTGAAGGCCTCATTTTCTTGCTAATTTGGTTAATTTGTTATAACCTCAAACTAGTTGATAATGTTAAATATACCTTTAATATTGGATTGAGAAACATTTAAACATTAACTATCAGTAAAGAAGTGTATTTTTCTTTCATTGCTTTATAGGTTTATAGATTGTAAAGTCACAAGGTCAGGAAGTTCTGACTTCCTTGCAGAAGTGGTTATAAGTGATACTTTTTGGTAGGAAAATAACTTCTAGCTGAGTATATGCAGCATAAAAGTTCTCTACTGCACAGAAGTCATTAATTTTTTTCTGAGTTAACATCACTAAAAGTCCCCCTTAGCTATAGCAGCCTTATGCATAGCCTTTATTATTGAATGGTTTCATCCCAGCTGTATGTGGCCTTCATGTGTCAGTTGATATTTAATGAGTAATATCTATGCCTTTTTTTTCCCTCATTGGATAAATGTTGGGGAAAAGAGATCTAATTGTCCTGATTTTTTTTTTTTTTTTTGAGGCAGAGTCTTGCTCTGTTGCCCAGGCTGGCATGCAATGATGCTATCTCAGCTCACTGCAGCCTCCACCTCCTGGGTTCAAGTGTTTCTCCTGCCTCAGCCTCCTGAGTAGCTGGGATTACAGGCATTACCGTCATGCCTGGCTAATTTTTGTATTTTCTAGAGATGTTGTTTCACCGTGTTGGCCAGGCTGGTCTCAAACTCCTGACCTCAGGTGATCTACCCGCCTCAGCCTCCCAACGTGCTGGGATTACAGGCATGAGACACTGCGCCTGGCTGTAATTGTCCTGTTTTTTTTCTGATTGTCCTAATTATTATGAAACCATTATAATCTATTTTGTCTCTCTAGACCAGGGTATTTAAATTACTTCAAAACCAAATTCAACAACAAACTTGGACGGATGAGGGCACTCCATCTCTGCGAGAGCTTCGATCAGCCCTGCTAGAGTTTGCTTGCACCCACAACCTGGGGAACTGCTCCACTACTGCCATGAAACTGTTTGATGACTGGATGGCATCCAATGGAACTCAAAGGTGAAGTATACCTCTACTCAGATGAATTATCTTCTTTTTCTTTATCTCACATCATATACAGAATCCAGGGTATTCTCATCCTGGGTCATAAATGTTATAAAACTGAGTGTCAATGTAGGTGAACTCTATGTATCTGCATTCTCAAACAAGACTTTTTAAAAAATTGTGGTAAAATACACAGAACATAAAATTTACTATCTTAACCATTTTTTACTGTACAGTTCAGTAGGGGTTAAGTATATTCACATTATTGAGTACTTATTTTCAGAACTTTTACATCTTGCAAAACCGAAACTCTGCATCCATTGAATAATTCCTCACTCCCTCTCCCCACCAGCCCCTGGTAACCACTATTCTACTTCCTGTTTTTGTGAGTTTGACTACACTGTATATCTCATATAAGTAAAGTCATATAGAATTTGCTTTTTTGTGACTGGCTCATTTCATTTACCATAAGGTCTTCAAGGTTCTTCCATGTTGTAGCATGCATTAAAATTTCTTTCTCTCTTTCTTTCTTTCTTTTTTTCTTTCTTTCTTCCTTCCTTCCTTCCTTCCTTCCTTCCTTCCTTCCTTCCTTCCTTTCTTCTCTTTTCTTTTCTCTTCTCTTCTCTTCTCTTCTCTTCTCTTCTCTTCTCTTCTTTTCTTTGGAGATGGAGTCTTGCTCTGTCACCCAGGCTGGAGTGCAGTGGCGCGATCTCAGCTCATTGCAACCTCCACCTCTCGGGTTCCAGTGATTCTCCTGCCCCAGTCTCCGGAGTAGCTGGGATTACAGGCATCCGCCACCACACCTGGCTAATTTTTGTATATTTAGTAGAGACAGGGTTTCACCATGTTAGCCAGGCTGGTCTTGAACTACTGACCTCAGAAAATCTGCCCGCCTAGGCCTCCCAAAGTGCTGGGATTATAGGCATGAGCCACCACACCCGGCTAAAATTTCTTTCTTTTTAAAGGCTGAATAATTTTCCATTGTATGTATATACCACATTTTGTTTATCCATTCATTCAGGGATAGACCTTTGTGCTGCTTGTACCTTTTAGCTATTGTGAATAATAATGCCATGAACATCGGTGTGCAAATATCTCCTAGAGACTCTGCTTTCAATTCTGTTGGAAATACACCCAGAAGTAGTATTACTGGATCATATGGTAATTCTAATTTTAATTTTTTGAGGAACTGCTATATTGTTTTCTACAGCAGCTGCACCATTTTATATTCCCAACAACAGTGCACAATCATTCCAATTTCTCTACATCCTTGCCAACACTTGCCATTTTCTGGGTTTTTGATAGCAGCCATCCTAATGGGTTTCAGGTGATAAACAAGTCTCTTAATTTAGAAATAAAACATAGCAGGTAGAGTTAGCAGTTAACAGAAAAGCTTTTGGGGGTAATTAGTTCTCTCCAGCTCCTTACCATGCATTATGGAGAGAAGATTCAAGCATCAGATGAAGAGTTGGGGTAGAGGATTTGGATAACGTTTTGAGGTCTTTCCCAGCTCTGAGATCTTAATAAAGGCAGTAGACTGTGTTTACTCTCTGCACCCCATTTACTGCTATATTTCTACCATGAAACTTATCACAGTGAATTGTAATGCATATATTTACTGCTCTATACTTCGTAGTAGCCTGTGAGTTCTCAGAGGACAGGGGCTCTCACTCCTTTTCTGCTCCCTAGTGTCCAGCCAGTCACCTGCCTGGTTCTTCGTGAGTACTCTGTGAATATTAAATTGAACTGATGTATCCATAGTTGCACTACTAGGAAAATAGCAGTCACTGAGTTAAACTTTTTCTCGACCCTAAATTGTGTACTCAAACTTGTTATTATTACCGACCCTCACACCAGAAACTCCACCACAGCCAACTCTTCACCTTTGTATTCAGAATATTTTCTTGTTATTCTCATGTTTGACCACCTCTCTTACAGCCTACCTACTGATGTCATGACAGCTGTGTTCAAAGTTGGAGCGAAAACTGACAAAGGCTGGTCATTCCTTTTGAGCAAATACATTTCTATAGGCTCTGAAGCAGAGAAGAACAAAATACTAGAAGCACTTGCCAGCTCAGAGGATGTGCGGAAGCTTTACTGGTATGAAACCACCGAGGAATATGATATACAGAAACCAAAAGAATACAAACACTGTGCTCTTGGGCAGGAGCTCATTTTTGAGGGGATCTCTTTTCCTCCCTTCTGTTACAGGCCAGGCCTAAGTTGGACAGTGTGGTGAGGAGACTACAGGTGCTGGGCTTTATCTTTATGGACAAGCAGAAAATCCTTTGCCCAAAAGGGATTACAAGATGTCAGGAGTCACAGCCCCCTCCTACTCCTTGCTCAAAAAGTATTCATCCCCTTGGAATGTTGTCTTATACACCACAATTGGTACTCCATATTTTGGGACCAAGGCATTGCTTTGTGCAAGCTGTCATTTTAAAATGTAGACATTTCAGAAAAAAAATAACATATTAAACCTTCTAGGTTCTATGTTCATATGAGTTTATTTGTCAGACTTTTCCTTTTTAATATGTAGTGATGAAGGCCCAGAAGTAGGAGTGTCATATGGATGGAGGTAGGGCAATAAGTAGGGCCTCCTGACAGGAAGAACAGGCAGTGGTGGGGTAGAGGAGCTCTACATAGCCAAGAGGAATATGGAGGCATCTGGTGTAGAGAGCACAGATGTTAAAAGTTACACTGAGGATAGAAGGAGGCTTCTGGGTCTCATTACTTCTGTTGTATGATTTTGCTCAGAAAAATCTTAATAGTGTCCCAGAGATGTCCTCAGTACCTGTCCAGACCCACTTACCAAAAGATACACTGTAAATTGTCATTTTCTTTAAAGTATTAGCCAGCCTCTGACTTAAGCAAATAGAGAAAAATCATTGTTTTTAAACTATGCTAGTAATACACTAATAATGCCCATAATAAAGTATTCAAACAGTACCTAAGAATATAGAGTAAAATATGAAAGCATTTCTCATGATCCTTCACTTCCATTCTCGTTTTCTCTGTTAACAACAATGTCAGTCTTGGTCTTTGTATTCATCTGTGGGAATGGATATTTGTACATATGTATGTACGTACATACATACATACCTACATATTTAACTGCATTTTAAAAACCACATTAGGTTTATACCATACTCAGTGTTTTGTGACAATCTTTTTGTGAATGATCAGTCTATGAGATTTTCCATGTCAATTCTTGAAGGCTGCTTTATATAAAAAAAAAAACTAAAGTGTTTTTATGGGTTCATAATATTCTGTAGTATGGCTCTATCATAATTTATTTAACCCATCACGTTTTGTTGGGCTTTTGTTTTTTTCCCTCCTAAAAATACTGCCACAGTCTTGGAGTAGGGGGTGGTTTCTCACTATAAACAGATAGTATAGCATAGTAAATGAGAACTGCTTTTGTTCAGATGTCAGGCTTTGGTATTTATTACTGTGTGACTGTGGGTCAATTAGATAACCTCAGTTTCTTCAACTATAAAATTGAGTTAGGTAGTATTAATAAATACCTACTTTATAGCATTGTTGTGTCAAGGACTTAGAACATTATTTAGTACATAGTGTCAGTAAATGTTTGCTACGAACATTAAGATTATATTCTGAAATGTATCCTAATTTTCAAATAATTCAAATGGCCTAGTTTTTTTTAAGAATAGTAATATAATTAACCTGCCCATTCAAATCAAATAAGGTTTTTACCAGAAAAAATACCCACCTCTCGAATTGTAATAAATTCTACCAGAACTTATTTCCTAAATGTTTTTACTATTTAAAAACTATTTATTGTCATGTGACAATATAGGTAAATGCCTATTTCATTGGTGAGTTCTTTCTTCATTTAAAAAAAATGACATTTTCAATCTATAGATCAACCGTAGACTAACGCAACAGTTATTTCTCGATTTGCTACACAGCTTTAATTAGGAAACCATACTAAGTTTAATTTCAGTCATCACTTCTTCATGAATAATAATTTTGGAGGCTAAATCTACTTTGCTCTTCAGGTTAATGAAAAGTAGCCTGAATGGAGATAACATCCGAACACAGAAGCTGTCTCTTATCATTAGAACAGTGGGTGGACATTTTCCTGGACACTTACTGGCATGGGATTTTGTCAAAGAGAACTGGAATAAGCTTGTACAGAAGTAAGTTTCTCAGAGAATTATTAACTTTTAGTATTCTCAAGTTGTGCATTTGAAAAAAGCTCCCAGTGTTGTGTTGGCTCACAGAAGTTAGGATTTGCTGTGAGAGGAAAAATACTTCCGTGACAGTTTAACTGAAACATCCGGAAATTTTCACATTTGTTAACATAATTCCATAGCATGAATCATTTAACAGTAGCATTCCATCTAAGTTCTAATTAAGCCTACCCTTGCTTGGCACCAGGTTACTTAGCTCAGCATGGCTACAGACTATTTCATAGCAACCATTTAGCTATGCATATTGAAAAATACCTCTCCATGGCCAGGCGCAGTGGCTCACGCCTGTAATCCCAGCACTTTGGGAGGCCGAGATGGGTGGATCACGAGGTCAGGAGATCGAGACCATCCTGGCTAACACGGTGAAACCCCATTTCCACTAAAAATACAAAAATTAGCCGGGCGTGGTGGCGGGTGCCTGTAGTCCCAGCCACTTGGGAGGCTGAGGCAAGAGAATGGTGTGAATCTGGGAGGCAGAGCTTGCAGTGAGCCGAGATTGTGCCATTGCCCTCCAGCCTAGGCAACAGGGCGAGACTCTAAAAAAAAAAAAAAAAAAAAAAAAACCTCTGCATTGCCAAGGCATCAGTTAAGAACTCATACTCAGCTAGATGCAGATGTAGTTTTTTTGCTGCTTTCTCTCTTTTAAATCAATAACGGCATTTCTGGGTGTACAGTGTGATCTTCGACGATATTAAGCAGATTAATTGTCTGCATGTTCTGAACTCTTCCCTTTTTCTGCCCACCTTTCCTTCCCACCGGCAGTAAGTATGCATAGGGCTACCCCGGTTTCCTCAGTTGCGGTTCCGGGAGGAGGATTCTACTCTGCCTTTGGCATTAACGACTTTCCTTTGCACTCAGGAACAACGCTTTACCAGCAGCTGCCTAATTTGTTTGCTCTTGTTTTTGTGTTTCTTCAGGTTCCATCTGGGGTCCTATACCATACAAAATATTGTTGCTGGATCAACTTACCTGTTTTCAACAAAGACACATTTATCTGAGGTTGGTTTTATAAAATGCTAATGCAGAGACTGGGCAACCCTCCTGGCAACCCCGACCAGGCTGCTCAGTTTTAGTGAGATGGTGGATTTTCATGCTGATTCCTTCTCTCTGTCTTCCTTAATCAGTACTAATGATTCTGCATTGTGATTACTTCTAGATGGTGGCATATATGATAATGAGGAAAAATTCTGATTCCATTCTCTTCCCTTGTCTCCCTAATACAAATAATTGAAGTGGTCATAAAATTGTTTGGAAGAATTGCATTCTTGGGGTGAATTCATAGCACCAAGCCTTTGGACTCTACTTTATTTATTGTTACTTAAACATCTCCTTGGTTTCATTTTAAGTTAGAAAAATGTATCCGTGTGGGAGTAAAAAGATTTCCTTTTTAAAATCATTTCAGATATCACCATACTTGATTGGGAACTCCATGTAGATACCTTGAATATTAAAGTACTTCTTTCAAGATAACAGCACAGCCATCACTAAGTTAAAGCTTATTTTAAAAGCTGGAGTTACCTGAGGTTTATTGTCCTTTTCTTCTTTTGAAATTCTTCTGTGTGAAACTTACAGGTTCAGGCATTCTTTGAAAATCAGTCAGAGGCAACCTTCCGGCTTCGTTGTGTCCAGGAGGCTTTGGAAGTCATTCAGTTGAATATCCAGTGGATGGAGAAGAACCTCAAAAGTCTCACATGGTGGCTGTAGCATGCACAACCGCACCTCATTTTGTTGCCCATTCAGAGAGCTTGTAAGCTTGGGCTCTGCCGCTTTTGCAAAAGCCAAGGTAAAGCCAGGATCGCTGCCGAGTTGTTTGCGCTCTTTGGAGTTCTAGTTAGCTCAGGGCCTGACTGTATTTTTCGTCCGTCTTTTCTGAAGTGTCTTTGGGCAGTATGTAGTTATTTATTACAAAATTATATTCACCTAAATGCCAACCATCTACAAAAACAATGAGTAATTTTTCTACTTTGAAGATACACAAATGGGGAAAAAAACCCTGTTTTGGAATTCTGTTCTCTTCCTCAGTATCCAGAAAGTTACTGACACAGTAAAACAAGGAAAGTTCTACCCTAAGAGCCACCATCACTGCAGGCCACTGGTTTGTCAGCCATCTATTGCTTCTTATTGATAGATGATATTGGAATGTGGTACAAAGTTAGCTCTGAAGAATATGATAACAGACAATAAAGCATGCACTGTAAGAACTGACCTCAGGTGTGCAGATCTACTTTGATTTGGGGTTTTGATTAATTCTTTATTTTTCTGAAATAAAGTTTAAATAATGTCTGTAACTATTGTGTTTTTTTTCCTGCAGAATAGCCAGGTGCTACAGATTTTTAAAATTTTTGTTGTATTGAAAAGCTAAACAAGGCCAAAAGGTTAAATTTTTTGAATATTTAAGACTTTCTTTTTCATCTTTTATAGCATTACCATAGGAAACTGTTCCAAACTGAGTTAGCTTTAATTATAATTATTTTATTCATAAATGGTGATAGTCCCCAAATCTGTACACCTTTATCACTCCCTGCTGTAGATATACTTTAGGTTAGTATTTCTACATTCGTGGCAAGCATTTGGTAACACCAGTGGTTTTCATTGTGACTTTTATCACTATTACTAAGAATGCAATTTAAGTTGCCTTTTGGCATCATAGATCATAGAAACTTTCTCTCTGAATCATACCCATGTGTGAATTTTCATTTTATATGATAGTGTAGCATATTAGATGCATATTTTAAAACAGAGCCTTTGAGAAATTGAAAAAAAATTATTTGAAGTTCACCATAATACCTTAAAGGAACAAAGAGAATGTGGGATAGGAGTAACTTGAATTCGTGTTTAGTATGGTGGACTTTGAATTTTTTTCACTATCAAAAATAGTGCTTTTGTTTAGTTAAAAATTGTAGTTTTTCTTTTTTGTGTGTGTCCAAACTAACGTAAAAGGAATGGTCAAAGAAGGAAAGAAAGAAAAATGAGGGAGGATGTCCGAAACTGTATGGCATTTTACTCCTGAAAGAGAAATACTGTACTTGAATTTTTGAGCTATGCAGACTTACACCTAGATTGTTGTGTTTCTTTGATTCTTAGGAGAAAAGCTTTCTTCCTAATAATTCTTGAGAACTTTATATTTTGTTTGAAAACAGTTTCTATGTACATAAAAAGGGTAGTTACCCATTTGTGAGCACTTAAAACACTCCACAGAGTCAGACAGTGGGAAAGGTCACCCTTTTTTTATTCAGCAGGTATAAAGTTAGAATGTATGGAATTGTGAATAAAATTATATTTTATTTTATGAAAATATTTTTATATAATAAAATTTAAAAGGCTGGTAAGCTAAAAAAATAGTCGTCTTTAATCCTAGTGTGTTTTCCCCAATTTAGTCTTTTCTAAAATTTATCTGTTTTAGAGTAGAAAATATTATATCCTGAGAATCACAGAATCATCTAAGTATGTCTTATTCAACTGAGGTGATTGTAAGTCTTTATTCTTGTGCTTTGGTTAAATAAATGATAATTTAGTTGATAGTGAAAGTTAATGTATTTTTATATTTTTAGAGTGAGGGAAAAATACTAAACTTTTGAGAGTTTTGTTGTTGTTGCTGTTTTTTTACCATGTGGTACTAAATTCCACTTTGATACAAAATTTAAATTTTGTAACTTCTCAAAATCAGTAAAGATTCTTCAGTTTTACCTGTGCTTCTTGACATCGCTCCTATAATGTATGTTAGTTAACTCTGCATATGGCAAATCTTGTCTTGAATTATATCATTTCTCTCTCTCTCTCTCTCTCTCTCTGTGTGTGTGTGTGTGTGTGTGTGTGTGTAGTATGGGGGGTATTGTTATGAGTAAAACCTTATCAAAACTTGGCCTGAAAAACAGATAACTCATGATCTATTGCTATCTTTATTACTCAAAGGCTGTTCATTCCCATAATACCATATCCATAATAGTTGTAGTTTTTTTGTTGTTGTTGTCCTTACCTTAATTATTTGTAGTTTTAGTAGGCCTTGCCTCAGTTTTTCCCACAGAATTCCATAATTTTAATGTTGAACTAACCCATCTATATAGGACTTCTAAAAACTACATCAGGAATGTAAGGTTAAATGAGAGGTAGAACTTGTAGTGTAATAGGTATAATGGTAGCTTTCAAAGTTTTATCTTCTCAAAACATTGTCTTAGCCAGTGTATTTCTGAGAACTCAGACTGAAGCACAGAAGTCACAGTATGCTTCTTTTATTTAAGCACACAGATTCATGGCACAAGTACTTGTTGAACAGGTGTTCTCATTGCAGAGAGGTCTACTTGAATATAAAAGGGTCATCATACTAGATTATTAAAAAAGAATTGGAAATCTTGGGTTGTGGAAGAAATGTTTATGCTTTGGAGATCTAAAAAAGGTTATGAATGTAGGAATTGGATGAGTCCAGTTTGTTCTGTTAATATAAAGTGGTTAGATATATTAAACTGCAAGTAGTATCAGCTTCACCATAAGCTTGGGCCTTCCTCCATCTTGTTTTATTTAAGTCTCTTTAAATGAAATTTTGTTGTCATTGTTTCATCGTTCATGAACTTTCTCGCTATCACAGGTTCTACTTTAATTTTCCTTGCCATATGTGTTTCCATTTTATGGGACATTAGCCACCATAGGAACCACAAGAGTTGTCAGAAGACTCCTGGGTATAGAGAGCAAATCAAGCTGCATCAGTATTATAGGGTCCAAACAGAATCCTTTCTATTAGGAAATAAGAAATCAGTTAAGTGTTGGCTGGGCACGGTGGCTTATGCCTGTAATCCCAGCATTTTGGGATGCCAAGGTGGGCAGACCATTTGAGGCCAGGAGTTCTAGACCAGCTTGGCCAACATGGCAAAACCCCATCTCTACTAAAAATATAAAAATTAGCTGGGCATCGTGGTGCACACCTGTAATCCCAGCTACTTGGGAGGCATGAGAATCACTTGAACCCAGGAGGCGGAGGTTGCAGTGAGCCACGGTTGTGCCACTGCACTCCAGCCTGGGTGACAAAGCGAGACTGTCTCAAAAAAAAAAAAAAAGTGTTGATTTTGTTGGATTACTGACAGTTTGTTGAGGTGGATTTTAAAAAGAGTCTATTCAAACCAAAGTACCTGGAACCGTAATCTGCCGTCAGATTGCTAAACACTCACATAATCCCCATGTTTCCTGGGGCTTCAGGGAAGGCAAATACATCTGAGATGAGCCACCTCCAAGGACAGCACTTCCTGGGCTGCAAAACTAGGATTTGGTTACTTAGGCCTCTCTAAAAACTGAGGCCATGGATATGACATAGCTTTTCTTCTTACCTTTGCCATTGTTACTTTTGTATTTATTGGAATTAAATCTCTTTTTAAAGAGCTTCCTTCCCCCTTCACCCCATTTGTATTTTTAAAAACTAAGGTATATATATATATTTGCTTGTTTTTGCATTCTTTTATTTTGTGCTCCATTCCCTGCTTTGCCAATTAAGTACCACATGAAAAGTAGAGGTCCAAAAGTATGGTAAATCTCCTCCTTTAACCTTTATTGCCTGCGTGGGTGACAGCTAATAGAAAAGTTGATCGTTTTTTTCAGTGGTTTTTTTTGGGAGTATATACTTTAAAAATGTACACACATGTTTTTGATAGTTTTTATATTATTTCATTTTGTATATTTTTTTCCTGATGAAGAGTGATATATCATCCTATGAAAATTTCATTTACCCTTCCCATTTTACCTGTATGGGCAGTAGCTACAGACTAGTTATTTGGTTTCCTTCTTTGGAAGAAGGTGGTGATGTTGAGAGGAGAGCAAGGTATGTTCTTTTAAAAGTGTGTACAGATGTTTTTGCTATTTTGTGTTATTTCATTTTGTATTTCATTCATCCATTTTGTGGACGTGTAGATAAAACGCGGTGGTCCAAAAGCATGACAGATGTCCCCTTTGCGTTTCTCCTTATTGTTCGCATGGACAATAACTGACAGAGTAGTCCTAGTTGCTGTTCTTTTGATCTAGTCTTGGGGGCTGGGGTTGTATATTATTCTTTCAAGTGTGTATAGATACTGTGCCACCTTTTTATACTTCATTTTATACTTGTTTTCTTGTATGGATGCATATATACTTAATGAAAATTGAGGTTCAGAGTATGACAAATCTCCTCTTTTCCCTTTTCCTTACTGCCTATTTAGGCAATAGCTAATAGAGTAGTTTGTTTTGTTTTGGGGTGTGGGAGAGAGTGGAGTGTACTTAATGTATATAAATAAACTTGCTACTACATTGTATTACTAATTTAGTTCACACTGTGTCCTTCTCATGGATGTGAAAGTGTCAATGAAATGTGGAGATCTCGATGTATAACAGTCTCCCATTCTCATCCCTTATTGACGGCTGGGCAGTAGCTAACAGAATAGTTGTCAAGTGGAGTATTTGAGGTGAGGGGGAGGGACAGGGAAGGTAGGAAAATGCACTTAATGTATATACATGTTTTTACTACTACATTCTATTAATTCATCGGGTGCCCAGACTGAAAGGTACCTAATGAACCATGGAGTTCCGGATGTATAACAGTCTCCTCTTTTCCCTTTCCCTTATTGCCCATGTGGGCAATACTTAAGAGTAGTTTGGGTTTATTGAAGATCTTTTGCTAGGAGAGAGAAAATGGTTTCAGGGTAAGAGTATATACTTTAAACATGTATATAAATGTTTTTGCTACTTTTCTGTCACTACCTTTCTTACCTTGTCCTTTACATGGATATATGAAGAACATTGAGGTTCAGCCTGTAACAACTCTCCTCTTCTCCCCTTCCCTTAGATTGTCTGTGTGGGCAGGTGTCTAAGAGAGTAGTTGATTAGCTTCAGGGATTCTTCTGTGGGTATTGGGATATATCCTTTTGTATATGTATGTACATATTTTTACTTCTTTATTATAGTGTTTCATTGGGTACCCGGTCCTTCACTTGGACGTGTAGGTTCCTAATGAGCCATGGAGTTATGGATGTATAACAATCTCTTCTCCCTTTACCCTTTTCATGTATATGGGGAATAATTTTAAAGTAGCTTGGATTTTTTGAAGTTTTGAGGGGTGGGAGGGGTCTAAGGCAGAATATATACTTTTTAAAAATGTATATATACTTTTCATTACTATATTGTATTATTTCATGCTGTACCCAGTCCATTGCTTGGACTTACGGGTACCTAATGAAACGTGGAGGTCCGGATGTATGAAAATCTCCTCTTTTCCCCTTTCCTTATTGCCTCTGTGGGCAATAATTATAGAGTAGTATAGATGGTTTTTCCTTTTTACTCCATCTGCCTATCTCCGGGAGGGTGGGGTGTGCACTTTTAGAAATGTATATAAATGTTCTTGCTCCTTTTTCCTGTTACTTCATTGTGTGCCAAGGCCTTTCCATGGATACTTAGGTACGTAATGAAAATTGAGGTTCATTCTATGAAAAAATCTCCCCTTCTCCCCTTCCCTTATTGCCTGTCTTGGCAATGGCCAGTAGAGTAGTTGTTTAAGGGATTTTTTTTTTTTCTTTTTTTTTGGTAGGGGAGGTGGGGCATTTCTGGGTTTGTCTTTTTTTTTATGTCTATAAAAGTGTGCTAGTTGTTATTGTTGTTGTTCTTTCACTCTCAACACAGTATTTTGTTTGAATTTGTAGGAATCAAATGTAAAGAGGGACCCAGACCCGAGAGTGTGGTAAATATTCTTTCCCTTCCTCAGAGCCTGTGTACACAAGCAAGCAGTATGTGAGCACTACAGGGTTTGGGTTTGGGTTTTGGTGTTTTGCTTTTGAGGGTTTTAATGAGGAGTGGGATTGTTGAGAGGAAAAAGCAAGATATATACTTTTTTTAATGTATATAAATGTTTTGCCCCTTTTTGGTGTTAACTTCATTTTGAATCTGGTCCTTTGTATGACCACTTAGGTACTTAATAGTAATAAAGTTGAGATTGACTCTATGAAAAATATCCCATACTCTCCATCCCTCATTGCCTAGGGGGCAATGGTAGAATAGATGTTTGGTTTCTTTTGGGGGGTGTCTGGGTGTGTGTGTGTGTGTGTGTGTATACACACACAAGAACACACATATTTATATACTATACACACACATTTTAATGTATATAAATATTTGCTACATTCTGTGTGTTATATAATGTGGTACCCAGTCCTCTGTTGGGACATGGATGCACATAATGAAACATGGAGGTCCAGACGTATGATAACTCTCCTCTGTTTCCCTTCCCTCATTGCCTGCAGGGGCAATAGTTTCATATCTTGGGTTTTTTATTGTTTAATTTTTTTTTTATGGGGAGGGGTTCTTTGGGTGGATAATAGTCGGGGGAAAGGACAGTGTCTATACTTTTTAAAGATGTATATAAATGTTTCATGTTATTGGTTTTGTACCTAGTCCTTTGCGTGGATATATAGGTACCTAATGAAAATTGAGGATCAGTGTATGACAAATCTCCCATCCTCCCCTTTCCTTATTGCCTGTGTTGGCAATAGCAAGTAGACTAGTTATGTGTTGTTTACTTACTTGTCTGTTTTGGAAAGATTTCTATTTTTGGTAGGAGAATATTCTTAATATGTTTTCATATCTTTATTTCATTTTGTAGTCTTTTGCATGGCTACGTAGGGACCTAATGAAAGTTGAGTTTCATAATATAACAGCTCACTTCTTCTTTTCCTACATATTTCCTCACTTAGCAGTAGCTAATATAGTTATTTTCTGGTTATTTTATTTCATTCCCTAGGATCTATTCCATTAAGGATGCCAGCATATAGATGCACATGTATCATTTGCTTCTTTTTTCCGCCATTATTTTCCTTTAACACTTAGTCCCTTGCAAGGGGTCTGACTGTACGTAACAAAAATAAAGACCTACTAAATCCCTGCCATCTGGCTGGAAGGTGTAACAGTGTAGTGATGTAACTAATGGCAACAGGTGTGCAGCAGATAAGACAGGAGAAGACACTCGGCTATGGATGAGTTGTGAAAGCTAATTAGATCCAGCATTTCTTATGTTGATTCAAATTGAATGAGGTAGTGAAAAGGGACCTGTGCTTTTGTAAATTCTAGAAAGGCAAGGGGACAGTATTTAATAAAGGTGTGTTTAAACTTCATTGCTTATGTATCATTTAGTAACTGGTAAACCGGCGAAGCTGATAAGCCAATAAGAGTGCTGTCTAGAACGCATTTGCAAACCCTTAAGAGTAGCTTCTTTTTGAGGCCCAGACTTCTGGTTCATCTATAGAAGTCTATTACGATTCCATCAATTGCATAGCTTGTGTACCTGGTAGAAATTGTGTCTTGGAATGACCCTTTCGAGTTATTGACATGGCTCCGATGAATAGAACATGAGCCCCAAAACTAAATCCAAAAGGAATTTTCTGTCTTTCATCCCCCACATGTGGCAAGACAAGTTGGCCCTTTCCTACCCAGAGGTCTTTTGTGTGACTGCATCTTTCTCCTCTGTTCTCCATTGTGTGCTTTCCATTTTGTCTTTAGTGCTTACACTGTTACGTGTTTTCCTCACTGGCATTCACAAATTTAAGCCATTTCTGCTTCATTAGCCTTGTATTTTGTGTGCATATCATGTATCCAGACCTGTATGTTCACTTTAAGCATTCTTATATCACACTGTCTCCTCATCTACCATATGGTAAATGTTAAAACTCCACATTTGTCTGCATCAGAGAAAATGCATGGGCACACATCCTCCCTCCCTCCCTCCCTCTCTGCTCTCCTGCCTTCCTTCAGGCCTCTTAGCATTGTTTGTTTTCCCATTTCTGATACTACTAATCCATACTGAAGATTTGCCATATTACTATTTTGGAAACATTGAGTGATAGAACTCCTAGAAAATTTGCAAAGAAATGTTATATACTGTATCTCAAACTCTCAGGTTCTAGTGTTGAAAAAGTAGCCTGTACTTTGCTATTACTTATACCTGCTGCCATAGAAAAAAATAAGTTTATTCATGACACATTTACATTTGATCATAAATAAAAGTAAAAAGGGCACCTTTTCACAGTTAGTCATGGTAGTCATTAGTGATATTTCTGAACAGTTCTTAATTTAAAATACTTCAAAGGAAGTAAAGGTCATGGCTTAGCTGAAGGAAATGCTCCAGAAATTGGACTGTATAAACCATCAGTATAATAATACGCTGTGTATGTATGTGTATATAAAATGAGAATTACGGCATAATTGGAGCATTTGCATTAATCAACAAACTCACATTGAGATAAAACTTAGTTTTACAGCTGTCTTGATTAAAGCCAAGTGTTCCACGTTGCTGTGAAGGATAGCCACTTTCAAATACTTTGGAAAGCAGTTACTTGGAACTTGTAAAGGTATTACATTTTTATATTTAAACACCTATAGAGATCTTCAATTCCTTGAGTCCGAGCTTGTGGGTGGAATTCTAAATTTGTGTCATAATCTGTCTTTTATGAAAGATTTTGAAAATATGTATATATAATATTGTATCTGCGAATTGTGTTGTTTCACTTGTAAAGGGAAAAGGCTTATTTTTCTTTATATTTCTGATAACTTGTTTTGCATATGACCAGCACTGACTGAAAGGCATGTGTAACTGCAAACACTGTTGCTTTTTTTGTGAGATGAAAATAAAAGTATTTAAATACAAATATTGTGTGGACTCTTTGGATTAATGAATATATATAATGTGGTATTTCTTCTTAGGTTATGACCTCTACCAGGGCAGCTCCTGTACTCATTGTCTTCTGTGGTTGGTTTTTTATTTCACCAGTATCCAGTATCTTTATTGCATATACCTAAGTTGACATTTGACATTCAGAGGTGGCTAATTCTTTGTTGCGGGGGCTGTACTGTGTATCATAGGACATTTAGCAGCATCCCTCCTATGCCAATTGCAACTAGTTGCCAATAGCAACTCTTGTCTCCAGTTGTGACAACTAAAACCTTTCCTCCAGACATTGCCAAATGTCCCCTGAGGTTAGGGTTAAAACTTTGAGTGGATACATAGGGCAGAGAACTAAGTAACAGTCATGGGAGCTCCATCAGGACCATTATTTACTTTTTGGACTAAAGCAGTTCTTGTAAACACTCAGGTCACCTAAGTAGCCAACTGATGCAGTAGTCATACAGTACCTAAATCAGTGTGAGAAATGTCATACATGTCGTATGCCAGTGAAACCAAGGAACACTGTCTTACTTTGAAGGTGAGACATTGGATGTTATCAGGGAAATACCCCTTGCGTTGATTCACATATAAGTAGGAGTATGAGTGCACCTTTTTAGAGGCACACTGCCATGGTTACATTCCTGGTCAGGTCTACAAAAGGAGTTTCTTGGTTCTGTCTGCATGAGTAGCCTTGAGGAAGAATCGAGAATTTCTTAGGCTTCCAGATATATGAACTAGAATAAGTATTCTTTTACAGTGATTGTTAGGTGGGCGTTTGAAGGCAAAGTAAGTTTTAACTCCCACACCCAAAATCCTATTTCTGAGGACACAAAACCTTGATGTATGCCCTTTTAAAATCTCTTATAATGATCATTACTAATATATAGGGGAAATGTTCTTAAAATTGTGAAGATTTTGATCAAAAGCTTCTGGTTAAATTTTTTATGCTTTTTAATTCACAGATACCAGCAGTAAACAATTGAACTAAAACCCATTATAAATGTAAAGAACACTTTGATTCTGATAGACTTTTTGGATGGAGAGTAACAATAACCTATTTTTCTAAATTATTTTTAGAACCCATGGTACAGAGGAATGATTCAGTTATATCTTCTTTTTGCTTCTTCTGTTTTACGTAAAGCCCCCCGACACCCCACCGCCAACATACACACAAAGGCTCTGGTGTTTACTAAAACTTGTGTGCAAGTTGAACAGTTGACTTACATGCTTAAAGAGGTGGTTTTTTGCTAGAGGGCAAAATCATACTTTTAAGTCATTAATTTCACCCACCTTCTAGATCCATAATGTTCCCACTGCTCTATGCTTGTTTACTTTTATTATTTCTCTTCATGGATGACCTCCAGTCAACTGGCCAAAGTCCAGTTGAGTTGAAATGCACTTTGGGTACCCCTATAATTTCTGTTGTTGGCTGAGCTGAATAATCAGGACCTTGGCTTACACAAAATAAGTTTGATTCTTGCTTTCCTATTCCCATTTGTGTTTATAAAAGAAGAACCTAATGTGATAATAAAATAGCAGTCATCAGAGTTGAACTGTTGACCAGCAGGCAGCACCAGGAGGTAATAGTTTGAAAGGAAGTCGGGGGCATACAAGAGGCCACTTCAGCATAGGCAAGACAATTTAGAGCTGTCAGTATGTTGCTTATTAAAGTGTCATTTGTGTACAAACCAAATGTGGGAAATTGAAAGTTCTTTTGTTCAGCAGTTTCTGATGCTGTTGCTCTTCTATGTGAATGCAGCTGAAAAGATCTTTGGGTCCTACATGTAGGATTGAACATGGGCTGCCCTATGGGTTTAGTGGCTGTTTATGTCTTCATTTTTTTTTTCTCAAAGACCTCTGTAATTTTTAACTTCAGCAAAATTATTGGAATATTACTATTACCACATAACTACAGGTAACAATTTCAAGAAATTTAAATACTTGAAAGGCTATTAGGCTGGTATCAATCAGAACTAGAATTGATTTCTGGTTCAATCAGTTTCCACTTAGAGAGTTGTTACTAATTCCTGTTTGCCTCAGTTTCCTCCATTTATAAAACCGAGATACTGCCTACCTACCTACCTTGCAGGGTTGTTAGCATTAAATAAAATAACCTATAAATTGTTTAGTATATTGCCTGGCCCAGGCAGAGTAATTATCAACTGTCATTGTTAAAACTCTCAGCTGCTTAATGAGGTGTATGGATATTAATATCTTCAGCTACAGATGGATATGAGTTTTTAAAATTGAATAAGGTATATAACTTGCCAGTTAGGAAATTACAAAAATAATTTTCGTCTAATATGCTTTTTATTTAAGCCTGAAATATGCAAAGATTTTATTTGAGAGGCATTATATTAGAAAAAACATGCAGTTATATAGGTTTTACAACTGAAGTTAATTCTGGCTGTCGCTGAATTTGGTTAATTAAAAGTAGATACAAAACAAAATCCTGACTCTTGACTAATCTGCAAAGCATATCTACTTTGCAGTAATAACATGAAGAACAGGTATATAGGAAAGTACACCTGGTGCTTCGTAGGTGCTCCACAAATACTCCTTTCCTTCTCTCAGTTTATTTGCCGAAGTATGCAAATGAATCAAGCATGCCTAAGTCTCCATTCTAGCTAGAAAAAAATTGTTTGCAACTTATGCATTAGATGGCATGATGGAGAGAAATTGGCCAAATACTTTAGGACCTGGGATTATTAGTGCTAGAAGGAAAACTTCCTTCCACATGACCTAGTCTAAATTTACTCCTTGAGCATAACTTTTAGCTCAAGTTATGCTTGAGCTAAAATCCCACATGATATAACATTATATGTTAAATTTGTATATGTTTTTAGATTAGACACAGTTTATATGCATCGTTTTTGAGACAAATGATGTGCAATTGCCTGCGGGATACTGCTTCTTTGGAGAAGAGAGTTCGAATTTGCTGTTGAAAGAGGTGTTTCATTAATGTTGAGTGCAGAGCTAAACTGAACTATCCTAATGTTTTCACCTTTACATTTAATGATGCTGTGAATGATTCAAATAACATGATCTCAAAAGAGTAGCATTTTTTTTTTTAATGTTTAAATGAAGTGAATTACATTGAATAATCTCTCTCAGGTAGAAGATACTAATGTCAGAAGGTTCAGACACTCTCACCACCAAAGGGAATCTCAGGAAGGAGGAAGGGTGGTTAGCATTGGTAAAGTAACAACTGCCGTAATGGTTGATGAGCTGGATGAAAAGAACATAAACGTTAAGCTTCACCGACTGCAAGTAGAAGGTGAAAATGAACCATTTTCCTAAAGTACAGTCATGTGCCACAATGATGGTCCCGTAAGACTATAATGGAGCTGAAAAATACCCGTTGCCTTGTGACATCTTGATGATCCTGACCCCGTATAGGCCTAGGCTAATGTGTTTGGTTTTGTCTTAGTTTTAAACAAAAAAAGTTTAAAAATAAATTTTAAATTTTAAATATAAAACTTATAGAATAAGATATAAAGAAAATTATTTTGTACAGCTATAGTGTGTTGATACAAATGAATCAAAACATTTAAACGATTAAAAAGTTTACATCAAGCTAAGGTTAATTTATTATTGAAGAAAGAAAAATTCTTTTATAAACTTAGTGTAGCCTAAGTGTACAGTGTTTATAAAGCCTACAGTAGGGTACAGTAATGTCCTAGGTCTTCACATTCACTCACCGACTCACCCAGAGCAACTTTCAGTCCTGCAAGCTCCATGCATGGTAAGTGTTCTACACAGCTGTGCCATTTTAAAAATCTTTTTTACACTGTTTTTACTGTACCTTTTCTATGTTTAGATGTATTTAGATGCACAAATACCATTGTGTTATAATTGCCTATGGTATTCAGTACAGTCACATGTTATACAGGTTTGTAGCGCAGGAGCGAAGCAATAGGCTATACCATATGGCCTAGGTGTGTAGTAGGCTAAACAATCAAGATTTGTGTTGTTTGCACCATGATGAAATCAGCAAGCAACACATTACTATAGTTTGAAATCAGCCCGAGATGGGCCTTCTGTCTTCAGCCACAGAATCCTAGACTTTGAGAGCAGACTGACATCCTTTCCTATTTTTCTTGTTTTTTCTTTTCCTTAAAAAAAAACAAAAAACAAACAAACAAACAAAAAAAAACAGGGTCTCATTCTGCCACCCAGGCTGGCGTGCAATGGCACGATAATGGCTCACTGCAGTCTCGACCTCCTGGGCTCAAACTATTCTCCCATTTCAGCCTCCCAAGTAGCTGGGACCACAGGTGTGTGCTACCATGCCTGGCTAACTTTTTAAAATTTTGTATAAAGACAGTGGTCTCTCTATGCTGCCCAGGCTGGTCTTGAACTCCTGAACTCAAGTGATCCTCCCACCTCAGCCTCCCAAAATGCTGAGATTACAGGCCTGAGCCACCACGCCCAGCCTCTTTCCTATTTTTCAACAGACCCCCCTTCTGTTGCCAGAAGGACAGGAACTTAAGGAAGTCTACAGGCATGGGAAAAGAGGCAATATTACACAATTTTAAAACCATTGATTTCACTTGCTTTATGGAGGAGGCATAACCTGAATGCAGTTGGCCCTCTTCAGCCCCGCATGTGTGTCTGTAGTCTCTTTTTTGCCTTGAGCAAACTTAGACTTGGAATTTAGCACCTCTTCAAGATTCCTTTCCACGAAATGCACTAAAACCAAAGCATTGTCCAGCAATATAGGTTTTCTCCAAGATAGTACCCAGAGGAGAGTCTATGAGGGAAGTTACTCTTACATGCCCTAACAGTGTCATCCTCACTTGTATTTCTGTTCTCCAGAGCCTCTCCTTTACGTTGCCATTTCTGGGGGATCTTTTTGTGTGCTTCTCACCCAAATTACACATACACACACACACCCAGGCCTTGCTGACCTGTCACTCTTGCCCCTAGACATCCCAGTGCCTCAGCATCTACATCCAGACGTGTTTGGCCAAGCACCTCAAAAGCTCCACAAAACTAATGGCCTGTAGTGAGCAGCTGGCCCCAAGATTTGGAGACCTTTTGCTATTTGGACATGTTCCCTGGAGTCTTAACCCTTCCCACAAGCAGGCAGCTTATCAACTATTTATTTCAAACAAATGTTCTTAGAAATCTTTATCTGCCTCTGTAGATTGGCAACAGATTTTTCTTCCTAACTATGTTTTTCCAGACTAATAGAAAATTGGCTTATATCTGACCCCATCCAGACTTGGGGTGAGAGAAAGCAGCCATAAATTGAACTGGTGGAAGAGGAAAGCCAAGGCATACTTTTAAAATATTTTTTATGGATCATTTATTCAACAAATATTGTGATCTGTCCACTATGCATCAGGCCCTGAGCTCGGTGGGTACCTGAGACTTGACTCTGATGTGAGTAGCTGGCTCAGGCCAGGAAATTGCCACCTGGGTTTTATAAACACGGCCTGCGTGGTGGGTGGTAGACAGTCAAGGGCATTGGGGTTCATGTGCAACAGAAGTGAAGGGTGTTGCCAGGGGAGGTTTCAAGCTGTGAAACTGGTGGTGTTGCAGCCTGTTTCAATGGCAGCACACCATCTTGAGTGGGGCAGGTCTGGGGGACACGCATTCCTCAGCCAGAAGTCTCCTTCTGTTCGTTGGAGTGTGCAGAGGAATGTGAGAAGTGGAGACCTCTCACCGCTGCTTAAGTACCGCGTTGCATGCCCTGTGTTGCTGATTGGGAACCAGAGGCGCTTTTGATCTGCTTTGAGTAACCACACAGGTATACATTCCTGCGGGTGTTCCAAGTGAATGACAGGAGGTGGGAAATTAATTGCCTGTTTCGGTTTCACTCCAGGTTTCTCCTAAATTCTAATTAGCAATAAATGAGCTTGGCTCTCCTCAACCTGAGTTGCAAGAGTGCTTTCTTGTCTGAGTTCCTCTGTGTGGCTAAGTAAGAAAAAAGAGAGTGTTTCAAGATAGACTTGTAATGCAGGGAGTCTTGACTTAACACCTAAACTTCAATAAAAGGAGAGTCTGGCTGCCTGGAGTGGAAAGCCCCTAGGTGAAGTTCCAGAGCATAATCAATTAAATGTGCCACACAGGAAATGGCACTGTTTGTCTGATTGGCTTCTACATGACAGGCACCCGCCTCAGTTATTTCAATGACTGCCCTCTAGCCTCAGTAATCAGAGCAGGAATTCTGATCTTTGACCTCTCGAGGGTCCTTGCCTTAAGAGCAGTCTGCTCAAGTCTTTTAGAATGTGCGTGGGCTGCAGTTTCAGCTGGACTAGTGTGGGCTGGTTGGGGGGAACTCTGGTGGCTTCTGTCCTTGCCCAGTGCTCACCAAGAGTGACCAGGAACAGCTGGGGAGGCTTGTCTATCCTCAAACGGCTTAGAGTCTACACAGCGCTCATGGAAATTTCCAGACTCACACAGAAAAGAGGAGAAATTCAGATGAAATTGAAGAACTCCTGGGAAATATGCTTCTTGTGAAAGGATGCTTTAAAAAAGTGTAGTTTCAAGTGAAGTAGCGTAGAATGAAAGTTTTTCCCTTTGTAGTTTGAAAGAAATGGTTAACTCTAAAGGGTATCCTGCACCTTCCTGTAAAGGTCCTGTAAAGTGGCTGAGCTGATCTGTTGTCTGATTTAGATAGCCTAGAAATTTCCACTGGCCAGGATGACCAGGAAGGAAGTCGAGCTGTTTTGAGTAAGACTGGCTCCAACAGGAGCTGTGGAAAGCGGTGCTTTCCCAGGGCAGCCGAATGCCTTCCAGGAGGAGGCAGTGCAGGTTTGATTGGAAGCCACCCCATATCGGGGTGAAAACACTATCCCAGGTCCCTGTAGGCGAGGAATCTTCCTTAGGGTCTGTGAGACAAGGGTACTAGCAGGGAAGGCAGAGGAGTGCTGGTCCTCAAAGGTGAGTAGACTGTTGCTTTGCCATGAAAAGTAGTTCTGAGTGGCATTACCCTAGTGTACAAAAGAGAACTGCAGCTCAGCCTCAGCCTTATGACTGCTCCAGAACATTTCCTGTTTCACTGCTTTCTAGACCAGTCCTGCAAGTAATTGGCAGAAAAACATAGAATGTGTATTTCAGAGCAGACTCACCTAATAAGAGGGATGAGTATTTGAGAGTATTAGGCACTGGACTTTGTGGAGAAGGCAGTTTGGCAAATATTCCCTGTGGGATTTTCTGCAGCTCTTGTCTCCACAAGTGTTTGTTCACGGTGATGACATTTAAAACAGGTGCTTCATGTCTTAGAATTCCAAGCTTGGTGATGCTCCATACATACTAATGGCCCAACTGTGCAGACCATTTTGGGGGAGAGGAAGCATCCCTGGGGGTAAGAGGAGATACTTTATGCAGGTCAGCAGACTGGGATGGGGTAGAGGAAAGCAGGTTGATTAAGGGAATGGAATGGATGGATGGATGGATAGATGATAGATAGATAGATAGATAGATAGATAGATAGATAGAGATGATAGATGGTTTTGTGTGTGTGTGTGAATGTGGGAAGAGAGGGAAAGAATAGGGACAGATATTTCAGGAGCTGCTGGACGGAGGGAGGAAGAAAGGAATATTTAAAAGACATGTTTAAGAAATTTAGCCAAATAATATATGTGGCACCCCTTTTTCAATCAACACAGACCATAAGGAAAGATCTACTTTGCTCTTCAGTAGTCAGGACTGCTTGGGCAGCCAGAGCACATTCTGAGTACAACACAAAATGCAGACAAGAATGACAAACTCACCCCTGCTTTGGGAATTGTGACCCTGCTTCTGCCACTGCACTTAGTAGTAAAACTCTTCTTACTGAAAAGAAACTCCTGTTTGATGTATTTATCTCACTTACGAAGGCCCTGACTTTGAACATCTTCTCTGGCCATTGGGCTTTATAGAATTCCTCTCATAAATGCAGAAGCTGTAATCTGGTTCATCCATCATCTACCAGGGAAGCTTTCTCAGGTCGGCAAACAGTAACAGAACTCAGTTTTACATAAACAAGGTACTAAGTCAATGACTTGCCCACCTCAATCTACATGTAGTAGGTGCTCCATAATTTGTTAGATGTAGTAGGATGAAAGAAGTGTTAAGGCAGAGGGTAAAGAAGGTACACAAAGCAAGGGACTTAACACTTTAAACATTTTGTATTATTTGAACTGTTTATGGCTAGTATGTGCTGCTTTCATAATTTAAGAAAAAGGAGGGCCGAGCGTGGTGGCCCACGGCTGTAATCCCAGCATTTTGGGAGGCTGAGGCGGGCAGATCACCTGAGGTCAGGAGTTCAAGAACAGCCTGGCCAACATTGTGAAAACCCATCTCTACTAAAAATATAAAAAATTAGCTGAGCATGGCGGCAGATGCCTGTAATCCCAGCTACTCAGAAGGCTAAGGCAGGAGAAGAGGTTGAACCCAGGAGGCAGAGATTATAATGAGTTGAGATCGCACCATTGCACTCCAGCCTGGGCAACAAAAGCGAAACTCCATCTCAAAAAAAAAAGAAAAAGGAAAGTTCATGATCAATAAACATTTATTATCTTTCAAATTTCACTATAGAAAATATTCAAAGTGTAATTACAGAGTGATGTCGGTGAAAATGGCAGAGTAAGAATCTCTGAAAGTTCACTTTTCCATAAAAAAGCAAGGAAAAATCTGGCAAAAATTGTGAGAACCATTTTTTCCAGAAATCTAGAAATTAACCAAAGGCTTGCGGCAACACAGGGAGTGTTAAGAGAAAACAGTAGAATCTCAGAACGATGAGCTTTGTGGCATTTTAACTTACCCTGGACCCACTCCCTGTGACCCAGCTCGGTAGCAGTCTTGAGAAACAATAGCCTGCATTCCTGGTACTGGAGAAAACAGAATTGTCATGACTGGACCCATCTGGTGGTTCCTTGCAAGACCCCATTCTATAAAGCACTGTCCTTATTTGACCTTACTTGAGCTTACTCAGTTCTAAAGCCTCTGGGAGGAGAAGAAAGGGTGTTTGTTGAGCGTTACTGCCCCCACATGTTGATGGAGAATGAAATGACTGTTAATGTAGTTTTTGCCACTGTCTTCATGCATTCTAAGGCACTAGCAGTTTTACCCATCATTACTTTTTCATGATCAGTACAAATGTCAATATAGTCATTAAAAAGACAAATAGTGTCTTAATATTGCTAGGAAAATAGTTTTGAGCCCAGCTTCTCTCTGAAAGAGTCTTGGCTACCTCCAGAGGTCCATGAACCACTGCTGAACTAGAATAGAAATACCTGTTGCGTGTTGTCATCAAATACAGTAGAAAAGTGAACCAGTAATGAAGGGAGACAAAGGAGGAAGAAGGAAAGGAAGGAGAGAGATCTCACTGAGAAAATCTAACAACCTCAACATTCTCCTAATTCCTTTGCCGTGCCGTCCTGATCATGGAGAGGATGCTTTTGCTGGAAACCTCTGAATGATGTACTAGGTCTACACGTGCCAAACATTGCCTCAACACCCCTTTGGTACATAGAGAACTTGGTACATAGAATTGTGGATGGGTTATGTGACTGAACCAGGGATGAAAACCTGGTGCAGGGGAAACATATCACAGTTTGGGCTGAGCCAATAAATTTTGCAAATATCATGACATTGGCTTATAGAGGGACTTGATGCATTAATTCAAAGGTGCTACAGGGGCTAGATTTATGAAGCTGACTTGTTAGGTGCCCTCTGAGGCTGTGCTAGGGTGAGGCAATGCTGGATTGTCTGAGACTTGCCTAGTTTTACCATCGAAAGTCCTGCATTCCAGGAACTCCTCTCAGTCCCAGGCAAACTGGATGGCTGGTCATCCTACAAAGGCACCATTGTGAGTAGCTATATACAACCATGCAGAAAAAGACAAGCGAAGCAGACACATATAAGCAGAGATGTAAGATTATGAGCCAAATCTAGAGTTAGTGAGAGCATCTACCTTGATTCCTGATTATTTTCTCTTCCTTCATTTGCCCACGCATTCCTCCGTTTATTGGACCAAAGCTTATTGAGTATTCACTTGTGCCAGGCAATTTGATAGGAACAGGAATGGCCTTGAGGCCTAGGTATACTCCCTATTCTTGAATTTTTCAGGATTCCTGAAGCTCGTCCCATAAAACCCATTTTTCCATTCAATGGGCTCCTATTCCTTACAAACAAAATTGCTTGTCCCTAAATACTTATCTGTTAAAATGATGAAGGAGATAGGAAGGAAGGCCAGAGGAGGATGTTTCCACTTAAAAATCCCACAACTCTTTGAATCAGTGCCTAAAGAACTCTTGTTTATGGCATGTGTCAACCTGTGTCCTCCTGTGGGATCCAGTTTGGGAACAGTGATATACATGATCTTAAAGGCTGGGAACAGGAGGATTAAGCAGACACTTTTAGGCATGGTCACAACCCACTAGCTTGATTCACATCTTTCTGATGTGACAGGGCCCGTAGTTGGAAAACTTACCACACCTCAGTGAAGAGTGTGTGTCCTTGGTAAGATTATCCAGCAGCTCTAAGCTTGTTTGACAAAGACTCCAAAACCAATTACACGCAGAAGCATTCGCAGAGAGTAGAAACAGTTTGCCTTTCTTCTATTTTACTCAGACACATTTTGGATTCATTTCTATTTCTGATTGTTTAGAATTACAATGTGGTAGGCAAAATAATCCCTCCTCCCTCAAAGATGTCCGTGTCCTAATCCATGGAACCTATGAATTTGCTACCCGACATGGCGAAAGAGAATTAAGTTTGCAGATAAAACAGGGAGATTACCATAGATTATTCAGTTGGGCCCAGTGGGTCACAACGGTCCTTGAAAGTGGAAGATGGAGGTAGAAAAGATCAGAGTGATGCAACCTGAGCAGGACTTCAAGAGCTTTTGCTGGCTTGGAAGATGGAGGAAGGGGACCACTAGCCAAGGAATGCAGCAGCCTCTGGAAGCGGGAAAAAGCAGGGAAAGGGTACTATCTAGCGCCTACAGAAAGATATACAGCACCAGGCCTTGATTTTAGCCCAGTAAGATCCATGGCAGACTTCTGACCTACAGAACTATAAGATAATGATTTTGTGTGTTTACGCCACTAAATTTATGGTAATTTGTTACAGCGGCAAATGCAAAATTAATGCATACTTTTTGGTGCAGTTAGAAAAGTTGGATCTAAGCAGTTGCTACAGAACTGCTAACTATAAATCCCATAATCCTTAACTCTGAGGAAGGAGCTCTAAGGTTCAGGTAAGTTATTACAAATGCAAGCAGAGCTGCATGACAACAACAACAAAAATAAATATACAGTTTCAGAAGCAGTCAGCTGGAGATTAGAACCACCAACAACCTCTTCTAGACCATGTCTCTTGGTATAAACTTCTGGTTCTTACTTTCGTTCTCTTTTACATTTTAAAAAATCCAGAGAATGATTCAAAATACAGAAATCATCATTCATGATAATTTTCTCAAATATGAGAATTCACTGGATGGTAAAAATTGGAGGAATCCATGGCTTTCAGAGAGTCCCATGAATACAGGAAATACCTAAATCAGTAGTTTTCAGCATCTCTTGGATCATAGATCTAGTTGACACTCTTTTTGGAAAAATGCATATATATATTTACACAATTTTGCATTTGTTTTTAGGGGTTTTCCAGCCTCTCTAATGTTTATAGACCCAAGTTACAAGCATCTGATCTACATGGATACTTTCACGATGTCGTACTTGATTTTAGTGAGGGATGTGTTTCTTAGAAAACACTAATGTGAGGGAGCACAAATGAGCACACTAGAAATAATATCTTTATTTTAGTTGACTATGAGGAACTAGAGCTTCCTCAAAGGACTCATGCTTTCCGTTTTTGTCATCAACAGGATCTAAATCCAATACTTCATTGAGCAAGAACGTGGGCTCTTCAATCCTGTAACTGGGAGCGCTGTGAGAGTGATTTTGTCAGCTGCGTGGCTCTGAAGTATCACTTTCAGCTGAAGCATTTGGAAAAGTTCACTGTGAAAAATGTAACCAAGAAGTGCTAAGGGAGAAGCTCCAAGATCACAGTAAGGTACAAATGGGTGAAACCTCTGAGTTTTCTCCACTTTTTCTACAACACTCATGCCTTTTGTTGGCTGGTTTTGGTTTTTGATTCTTTTCCCTGAGCCCTATTAACAGAAAATTAAAAATTAAAACAAAAACTTGGGGCCATAGGACAGATAGTAGGGTGTAGTGGTTAAAACTCCTCAGCTATAAAGTACCCATCTCATAGGGCCACAGCAAAAGACGTGTAGCAGAATGCCCTGGACCTGGAGTGATATATCCAAGGAGGCTGCTATTATTTTCATTGCTACTCCAATGTGCTTTGTGCAGTGACATAATTCTCATAATCCTAGAATTTTTTTCTCTCTCTCTCTTTTTTTTAAGAGATAGAGTCTCACTGTGTCACCCAGGCTGCAGTGCAGTGGCTATTCACAGGTGCAATCATAGTGCACTACAGCCTTGAACTCCTAGGTTCAAGTGATCCTCCTGCCTCAGCCTCCCGAGTAACTGAGACTACAGACACGCACTACGGTGCTTGGCTTTCAGCACTGTGCTTCTTATGGTTCATTCCTTTATTATCTACAGTAGTTTTCCATCTATATTAGAAGAGCTAATTGACTTTGTTTTGCTCTTTTTGAGAATTTCAGAATGAACATTTACTGTGCCCATGAATGGGAGCATTTAGTGAGAAACCAAATGAAGACCAGCAGATCTTTCAAACAGCTCTTATAATTCGTTGTTAAATATCTCCCTTTTCTCAGTCTGTGTTCATGACAGGTCAACCATGGAGACACACAGCCCAACCTGGGAAAATCCAGGAGAAAGGAATATAAAGCATATGGCTAAAAATAAAGTCAAAAACTTGTAGGTTGTGTCCTAGACACTTTGGAACAGTCCTTAGTTAGGAGAACCATGAAATACAGAGCATCACTTCACAGCCAGTAAAAGAGGCAAAACAGATATCTGGCATTTTCCTTCTGTGGAAGTTCATACAGCATTTAAACCATATTTTGGTTTTCCTTCAATGCAAGGCATTGTGGGTTGTTTCCAAGAACAGGAAAAAGAGAAGAAAGAGAATGGAACCAGGATGTGGCTTGAGACTTCAGGTGGAAGAGGTGGAGGATAATCCTGCAGAGCTTCATTTAAGGAGGAAGCTGGGAAACCAAGGCAAAGTTCAAAGATAACATAGTCAGAAGCACAATTCTGGAGGCCTCCAGTCAGAAGTGTCAAGGGTCCAGGGGGGTGTCAGGTGTGTGGGCTACTCATATTCAGGTGACCCAGTCATTCATATCATAACCTCAGGTGTTGGAGGAGATAGCAGGCAGAACTCCCGGGCCAAGGAAAAGGACTGAGCAAGACAAAATAACAGCCAGGTTTCGTCATGGGTGGGGAAGGGATTGGATGAAACTTAGGGGCAGATCCCATGACACAAACCAACTTGCTATGGCAGAAACCAAACTGTGACCTGGCCAAGTTGGGCAGATGAGGTAGGGAGAGCATCTATTCAGGGATGGCTGTGGGGAGCTTCAGGCCTTAATGCATTGGGCAAAGAAGGAGACTCTAGGTTTGGATTTTCACAAACCTCTCAAATCATGCAAAAAGCACCTGAATTTGGAAGCAAATTCTAACTATCACCAGAGGTTTGAGGTGAATTGCCTTAGGACTTGGAGTGGGCCAAGGTGGCCGGCAGGGCTTGTGGGAAGAGCAGGAGTTTGGGTCCATGTCTGAGAATTTCGGCGAAGGCGGAGATAGGGAAAGTAAATAAGTAAGATTAAACCTGACTCTGGGGTCTGGGACTGAAATCTGGGAAAAGGATTGTGAAGCAGTGGATTTGGACTAAGTAAGTAGTAAAAAACTTAACTATTTCTCAGGTTGATTGGGGATTTGGCAGATAATGTGCATATATATAAATAATTAAGCCATTCTTCAAAATGATGACATAAGTGGCTTCAGTAAAGAGTCAACTGGATAGGCTGACAAAGGGATGACACTGGAGTTTCTGTGGTGGGGGAACTCTGCAGGTAACCATTGGCTTATAACTGTCCCCAGATATTTTTGCCAAGTGCCTGAGTTTCCTGCCCTTACAGACACTTCTTTAGATGAAAGCATTGACTCCTGAAGCTAATATTTACAAACACATATAAGTACATTTAACCAGGAAGACTACTTCTGTGAATTAGTACACATTATCTTATCAAATTAGTTCATTACTATTTAAAAGCAGATTCTCTAAGGGAAAAAACTATTTTTTAATTACCAAGAAGAAAGAAGAGTCTAGAACAGTGACTCCAAGATTTCCCTGCCAGAGACTCCTTTATCGTTTTATACATTCCATCCCTTGCAAATATCTATATTAAAAGATTTGGTTATAAAATGTTGGAATGCAATTTACTCATTTAGTAAGAATTCTAGTCTTAATCCCATCCACACATCCCTAACTTCTGTGTGCCAGACTTCTTTGTCCTGGCTTGTTTATATTAATTTGATCTGGGTAAAATAGGTAATCTGAGCCAGGAGCAATAAATGTATAGTACAATAGAGTGTAGGTCTACAGAAGATAGAGAAGACATAAGTGAGATTTTTAAAGGCCTGCCCGTGTCAAAAATAACCAGAAAACTGATATTACCCCTTTTGCTCATATATTTATTGTCTGTCCTCTGCTCTCATATTTAGTCTCTCCTCTAAACTAACTGATGGTTGCTACTGTGTGAAAGTCTGTTGACAAATTAAAAATTTTTCAAGGAAACATAATTGATTCCTATACAAAGGACATCACTGAAATGTGATGAATTCACTTTTGATAAACCTTCCCTAAAAAGAGCCAAAAAGAGTAGTGTATCTATTAGCTATTATGTTTCAAGAAAAAAAATCAAAGTGTGAACAAACAAACAAATAAACCAATCTGTTAATTTGGCATAATTGATGAAACTTAAACAAGGGACTATGTATCCCTTGAGTTTTGGTATAGTTTCTTGTTACTGTTCTGTCTAAGTATGTTCTGATTTCCATTATGATTTCCTCTATGATCTCTGAGTTATTTAAAAAAAATTTCTACAAGTATGAGATGTTTACATTTTTTCATGTACCCACCTTAACTCAGTATGATCTTAATACGCCTCTAAAGTAAGAATTGTACCCACTTTCCTGCTGGGAAAACTGAGGCAAGAGCAGCTAAATTGCTGACCTAAGGGCAAGAAACTAAGCTCGTATTTGCTCTCTGGGGTATTTTGTCTCCTATCACAGGGACTTTCCTGAGCTAAGACAGGAAAGTTTTCCAAGATGTCCTGGTGATGTGTGGGCTTTAACGCAGTACTTATCTATCCCCAGGTGATGACGCAGGGACACCAGACAGCCTGTCCTGTCTCTGGCAATCCGTCCTCTATGGCTCTCATGGGCACAGTTTGTCTTTCTGACCTTCTGTCAGAGAGTTCATTCTTCTTCTTTGTTTATATTTCCTTCTCTATTTCTCTCTCCTTGTTCACTGAGAGTCCTGTTTATATGCCCCTATCTGTCATTATTTTATTGCAATAGTTTTGGGGGAACAGGTGGTTTTTGGTTACATGGATAAGTTCTTTAGTGGTGATTTCTGAGATTTTGATACATCCATCATTCGAGCAGTGGACACTGTACCCAGCATGTAGTCTTTTATCCCTCACACCCCTCCCACACTTCTCCCCAAGTCCCCAAAGTCCATTATATCATTCTTATGCCTTTGTGTCTTCATAGCTTAGCTCCCATTTATAAATGAGAACATATGATGTTTGGTTTTCTATTCCTGAGTTGTCACTTACAATTCCAATTCCATCCAGGTTGCTGTGAATGTCATTATTTCATTCCATTATATGACTGCGTAGTATTCCATGGTGGAAATATACCACATTTTCTTTATCCACTCATTGGTTGAGGGGCATTTAAGCTGGTTCCATATTTTTGCAATTGTGAACTGTGCTGCTATAAACATGCGTGTGCAAGGGTCTTTTTCGTATAATGACTTCTTTTCCTCTGGGCACGTAACCAATAGTGGGATTGCTGGATAAAATGGTAGTTCTACTTTTAGTTCTTTTTTTTTTTTTTTTTTTTAAGTTCTTTAAGGAATCTCCACACTGCACAGTTTTCCATAGTGATTGTACTATTTACATTTCCACCAGAAGTGCAAAGGTGTTCCCTTTTCTCCACATCCATGCCAACATCTATATTTTTTAAAATTTTAAATTATAGCCATTCTTGCAGGAGTAAAGTGGTATCTTATTGAGGTTTTAATTTGCATTTCCCTGATAATTAGTGATGCTCAGCTTTCTTTTATGTTTGTTGGCGATTTGTGTATCTTCTTTGAGAATTGTGTATTCATGTCCTTAGCCCACATTTTGATGGAATTATTTTTTTTTCTGGCTGATTGTTTGAGTTTCTTCTAGATTCTGGATATTAGTCCTTTGTTAGATACGTAGTTTAAGAATATTTTTCTCCCACTCTGTGGGTTGTCTGTTCACTACACTGATTTTTTTCTTCTGCTGTGTGTAAGCTTTTTAGTTTAATTAGGTCCCATCTACTTATTTTTGTTTTTGTTGCATTTGCTTTTGGGTTCTTGGTCATGAACTCTTTGCTTAAGCCAACATCTAGAAGTGTTTTTCTGATGTTATCTTCTAGGATTTTTATGATTTCAGGTCTTAGATTTAAGTCTTTTATCTATTTTATGTTGATTTTGTATAAAGGGGAGATGAGGATCCAGTTTCATTCTTCTACATGTGGCTTGCCAATTACCACAGCACCATTTGTTGAATAAGGTGTCCTTTCCCCACTTTATGTTTTTGTTTGCTTTGTCAAAGATCAGTTGGCTGGAAGTATCTGGCTTTATTTCTGGGTTCTCTATTCTGTTCCATTGGTCTACGTGCTTATTTTCATACCAGAACCATGCTGTTTTGGTAACTATAACCTTGTAGTGTAGTTTGAAGTTGAGTAATGTGATGCCTTCAGATTTGTTCTTTTGGCTTAGTCTTGCTTTGGCTATACAGGCTATATTTGTTCCATATAAATTTTAGAATTTTTTTTCTAGTTCTGTGAAGAATGGTGATGGTATTTTGATGGGAATTGCATTGAATCTGTAGATTGCGTTTGGCAGCGTGGTCATTTTCACAATATTGATTCGACCCATCCACGAGTATGGGATGTGTTTCCATTTGTTTGTGTCATTTATGATTTCTTTCAGCAGTGTTTTGTAGTTTTCCTTGTAGAGATCTTTTACCTCCTTGGTTATGTATATTCTAAGTGTTTCATTTTTTTTGCAACTGTTGTAAAAGAGATTTAGTTCTTGATTCGATTATCAGCTGGGTCATTGTTGGTGTATAGCAGTGCTACTGATTTGTGTGTAATACATTGATTACTTGTATCATGAAACTTTATTGAATTCATTTATCAAATCTAGGAGCTTTGTGGATGAGTCTTTAGGGTTTTCTAGGTATACAATCATATCATTGGTAAACAGCAAGAGTTTGATTTCCTCTTTACCGATTTGGATGCCCTTTATTTCTTTCTCTTATATGATTGCTCTGGCTAGGACTTCCAGCACTATGTTGAATAGAAGTGGTGAAAGTGGGCATCCTTGTCTTGTTCCAGTTCTCAGAGGGAATGCTTTTAACTTTTCCCCTTTCAGTATAATGTTGGCTGTGGGTTTGTCATAGATGGCTTTTATTACCTTGAGGTATTTCCCTTCTATACCAATTTTGCTGAGGGTTTTAACAATAAGGGGATGCTGGGTTTTGTCAAATGACTTTTCTGCATCTATTGAGATGATCATATGATCATTGTTTTTAATTCTGTTTATGTGGTGTATCACATTTATTGACTTGCATATGTTAAACCATCCCTGCATCCCTGGCATGAATTGATGTACGATCAATTGATCATGATGTATTATCTTGATCATGAAGTATTATCTTTTGGAAATGCTGTTGGATTCAGTTAGCAAGTACTTTGTTGAGGATTTTTGCGTCTATTTTCATCATGGATATTGGTCTGTAGTTTTCTGTTTTCTGTTGTGTTCTTTCCTGGTTTTGATATTAGGGTAATACCGATTTCATGGAATGATTTAGGGAGGGTTCCCTCCTTACCTTTCGGAATAGTTTAAGTAGGATTGGTACAAATTCCTCTTTGAATGTCTGATAGAATTCAGCTGTGAATCCATCTGACCCTGGACTTTTTTTTTCTTGGCAATTTTTAAATTACTGTTTCAGTCTCACTGCTTGTTACTGGTTTGTCCAATGTTTCTATTTCTTCCTGGTTTAATCTAAGAGGGTTGTATATTTACAGGAATTTGTCCATCTCCTCTAGATTTTCTAGTTTGTGTACATAAAGGTTTTCATAGTAGCTTTGAATGATCTTTTATGTTTCTGTGGTGTTGGTTGTAATATGTCCCATTTCATTTCTAATTGAGCTTATTTGGATCTTCTCTCTTCTTGGTTAATCTTGCTAATGGTCTATCAATTTTGTTTATCTTTTCAAAGAACCAGCCTGTTGTTTCATTTATCTTTTGTATTTTTTGTTTCAATTTCATTTAGTTTTACTCTAATCTTGGTTATTTCTTTTCTTCTGCTAGGTTTGGGCTTGGTTTGTTCTTGCTTCTCTAGTTCCTTGAGACAGATTGTCTGTTTTTGCTCTTTCAGACATTTTCATGTAGGCATTTAATGCTATGAAATTTCCTCTTAGCACCGCTTTTGCTGTATCCCATAGGTTTCAATAAGTTGTGTTACATTGTTCAGTTCAAATAATTTTTAAATTTCCATCTTGATTTCATTGTTGGCCCAAAGATCATTCAAGAGCGGATTATTGCATTTCCATGTATTTATATGGTTTTCTGGGTTCCTTTTGGAGTTAATTTCCAGTTTTATTCCATTGTGGTTTGGGAAAATACTTGATATAATTTTAACTTTCTTAAATTTATTGAGACTTGTCTTGTGATCTATCATATGGTCTATCTTGGAGAATGTTCCATGTGCTGATGAAAAGAATGTGTATTCTTCAGTTATTGGAAAGAATGTTCTATAAAATCTGTTAAGTACATTTTTTTAATCTTTATGTTCTTTTATTGGAGCAAGATTCCTGATCGGTATACAGTGATGTATTTACTAAACATAGGCCTGTGCAGAAATTACATGCTATCCATCTAGATATGTTGTTACACTTTTGCCTATTGATGGAAGAGTTCCATTTATCAGGTTTTATACATCAAAAAGCTTTTGAATTTCACCAGACTGTCCATTAATTTACCTCTGAAAAAGTGGCACTTAATTTCAGCTACTATATTTTGCAGCATTAAACAACTTATGCATTAGGGTGCCTCTCTGCACAATGGCATTGAGCAGACAGAGTTGGGTCCATTATCCCACCCAGATTCACATAGTCACACTTGAGAGCTTTACACCAGAGAGCAGGGACAGTTACTGCTAACCATCACAGACTTCTTACTCTGAGAACCTATCTTCTTGGCCACATTTTATATAGCCATTGAAGACATGCCGGCAACTGTCTCATGTATAACTTGGCATTAGAGCACCAGGTCTGTTGGATAGTGGTGGCAGGCACTATTATTTTATATCCTGGTAAAAGGCCAATTTTAAAAACTGCTACTTGGAGATAAAAATCAAGGGCACAATATACTCAGAAAGTATTGAGCAATCTGGTATTCCAAATGATGTGAATACTTTCAGAAACCAAAGGCAAATTGTATTCACATTTTCTAGCTATGGAGATATTAATACATTGATTCAAATCCCGTTACTCAATCCACATAGCCCTGAGGTTATCCTTCAAAGTGTTTATCAAAAAATACGAAGTTAGGGTGACAAAGTTTGACAGTAATGTTATACAAGTTAAACTTGGAAGGTCATAGTAAGCATACCTATGCTGAGAGGAAAGCATCAAATCCTTTGTGTACACATTTAGTATTGTAACAAAGCAACTTGTACACTTTTAACATTTAAAACTGAGCATCATCTATCCTTTCCAGTGAAACAAAAAGAAAATTTAAAAATGAACAGGAACAAAATTACAACAGAGAATGTCAATTCCAAATAAGATCCTACAGGTTCTGCTGATTCTCCCATTGAGTGGCAGGGCTCAAGTCATCATTAGGAGAGAATTGATTTTAAAAGTGTCATCTTAAACTGCAAGGATGTCTCTCAAGTATCACAATTAAACATGCCAAAGGAGAAGCCATGTTGTCAAAATGCCCACTTAATCACCCAAATGTCTCAAACCCACTCTTCGCTGACCTTCTATAACCCCATTTTTAAAAGTTTTTTATTCTTTTTTTTAAACAAGAGAAAGTAGACAGATACATATTGGTAAATTCCAACTGTCCATATTCACACAGAGACACAGTGTACTCTCCTGAGCCCAATATACAGAGAAAAGAGGAAAAAAGCTGGAATTCTATGCACTACTACTCAGGGCTTAGCACCTTCCAGCTTCCAGCAATGTGAAGGGAGCAGGTTTTTCTTTTTTTCCCACACCGCTCAGTGGTGTCGCGTTCATACAGCTTTTGTTCAGAGAGGAAGGGATAACAATGAATTTCGAACAGAAAGGGGTAGAGACTCTTTTCCCATTGTATTATGCTCAAGTTATTTCCCCCAAAATAAGTTGAGAGCCATGGTTTAGAGAACAGAGACCTCAAGAACAGGGTGAATGAGCACAAGAGGGGGGAAAAAAAGACTGCAACTTGTTCCCAGAGACTGGAGAAAATTTTTAAAAAGGAAGGTTGGAATCCATCAGTGTTCTATTAGTCATTTTCTCCTTCATCCTCCTCTCCTTCCTCCCCTTCATCTTCATCTTCTTCACCTTCATCCTCATCCCCTTCTTCATCAATATCTTCTAATCCTTCCTCCTCTTCATCATCATCATCTTCTTCTTCTTCTCCTTCTCCTTCTTCATTATCCGTATCAGGAACCAAGTAATACTGTAATGGATTTGGCCAAATATCATCTTTGATGACCTCTCCTAACTCATCAGCACCGTATTTGGATGTCTAGATCTCTCGCAAGACCAGGGAAGTTTTCCTTGATTATTTCCTCAACTATGTCTTCCAAACTTTTAGATTTCTCTTCTTCCTCAGGAACACCAATTATTATTAAGTTTGGCCATTTAACATAATTCCAAATTTCTTGGAGACATTATTTATTGTTTTTTTTTTATTCTTTTTTCTCTGTCTTTGTCTGATTGGGTTAATCTGAAAGCCTTGTCTTCGAACTCTGAATTTCTTTCTTCTACTTGTTCTAATCTATTGAAACTTTCCAGCGCATTTTGTATTTCTCTAAGTGTGTCTTTCATTTCTAGAAGGTTCGATTGTTTTTTCTTTATGATATCTATTTCTCTGGAGAATTTTTCATCCATATCCTATGTTGTTTTCAAAATTTCTTTAAGTTGGTTTTCAATTTTCTCTGCTGCCTCTTTGAGTAACTTGATAATCAACCTTCTGAATTCCTTATCTGGCAATTCAGAGATTTCTTTTGGGTTTAGATCCATTGCCAGGGAGCTAGTGTGATCTTTTGTGAGTGTTATAAAACTCCGTTTTGTCATATTACTGGAATTAGTTTTCTGGTTCTGTCTCATTTGGGTAGACTATTTCAGTGGAAAGTTATGGAACCCAAGGACTGCTGTTCAGATTCTTTTGTGCTATGGGGTGATCCCTTGATGTAGTGCATTCCCCCTTCCACTCGGGAAGGGGCTTCCTGAGAGCCAGACTGCAGTAATTGTCATTGTTCTTCTGAGTCTAGCCACCCAGTGGGGCTCCAGGGCTCCAGGCTGGTGCTGGGGAATGCCTGCAAAGAGTCCTTTGATGTGATCCATCTTCATATCTCCCAGCCATGGATACCAGCCCCTGCTCTGGTGGATGTGTCAAGGGACTGAATTAGACTCTGTGAGAGTCCTTGGTTGTAGATATGTTTAGTGTGCTGGCTTTCTTAAATGCTGGTTATGCTAGTAGTGATATTGTCACATGGACAGACTCAGGACCTCTAGTTAGCCAGAATGTTGCAAGTGGTAGAATTAGCTGTTGTTTTCTCCTTCCCATGAGCAGGGTTATTATGTCATGTGTTGCTGGAATGGCCTGAGTTGGTTTGCCTCCAGCCAGGCAGTGGTACTTTCAAGACAACACCAGCTGTGGTAGTAATAGGGAGATGCAAGCTTGCCCTAAGTTGGCCAGGGTAACTATTCTGGTTTCTCAGGTGATGGGTGGGGCCATAAAGTTCCCAAGAGTTTCTATCTTTTGTGTTCAGCTACCAGGGTCAGTAGAGAAAAAATATTAGGTTGGGGCAGGGTTACATGGGTCTAGGCTTAGACTGTCCTTGGGTAGGGATTGCCATGGCTGCTGTGTGGGATTGGGGGTGGTTCTCAGACCAACGGTGTTGTGTTGCAGAGGGGATTATGGCTGCCTCTTCTGTGTCATAGAGTTTGCCAGGGAAATAGGGGATAGCCAGTAGTGAAAGGCCTCACCCAGCTGTCATGCAGTTGGTGAGTCTGGTCTTACTCCTCTAATGCCCTACTTAGACCTTGTCCCAGGCTGTAAGCTTTCCCATGGAGAAACCAAGCACAGCTTTCCCTCTCTGTCCACAATGTTGTTGTTGGCTCCTGCAGCAGTTTTGCCCCCCAGTTTGCCCCTCAGATTCTGCTCAAGAAAATTTGTGCCCAGTTGAAATTATTACAAATTTCAGTTGGAAGCTACTTTCACCCTATGACCCCTCCCTAGTTCTGCTGGCTGCCTTCCCCAATGCCCACTGTGAGATATAGTCAGAGATGACTTTCCTGGGTTTGAGCTGAAGACTGCAAGTGCCTACAAGGCTCTTCCCACTGCTGCTTCTACTTTTATATTTGGTGTGGCTCCCTAAATCTGTTTCAGCTCTAGGTAAGGTTAAATCCTTCTCCCAGGATCTGGATTTTCAGATTCACCAGTGGGGATGTGTATTTGGAGGCAGCGGTTTTTTTCCCTTTCACACTTTGGGAACTCACAGTTTTTTGCTCGTCTTACAGAATTTGCAGTGGTGTACTGCTTCTTTCAAAAGATCTGTGAATTCTTTCAGTTTTCCTGGTACATTCCTGCCATGGTTCTTGGAGCAAAAGTTGACAGTGTGAGTCTCCACACACTCTTCTGTCCATCTAAGTGAGAGGTACATGTCAGCCCTGTCTCCCATTCACCATCTTCCTCCTGATCTCCACGATATTTTAATTCTGTTATTAATTTCTTATTTAATTGCTTGGTAGTCAGAGAATATAATCTGTGTAATGCCAGCTCTCTGACACTTGTTGACTTTTATCTATAGCTGAGAATACATTAATTTTTGTAAATATTTCATACGGGTTTGAGAAGGAAGGTCCAGGTGAAAGTTCATTCCCAGAGAGGATTAGCGATTTCTTCTGCAAAATGCTTGGGCCCCCCATTAGCCTGAGTTCATTCTAAAATTAATTCCCAATGAAAATATGAATTTGTTCTGTAAACCCAAAGAAAGGCCACTTTGTTGTTTCGGCGTCTCAGGGATATTTTTTCAATTCACTTAGTGCAAAGTTTTGGAAGTTTCTTTGCTGTCTTCCGTCTATGGCCTCCTTCACTTATCCTTTCACTGAGCTTTTAGTCATTGAAGTCTCGGCTTTAGGTGGGCATCTCCTGTCAGACCCCTGGTATGGGTGGCTTGAGGCCTGAGTGGCTAACAGAAGAGTCAGGAGACCTGGGATTGCAGACACAGAGGCAGCTTGTCCTTATCATCCCTTCACCTCTCTGGATTCCTGTTTTCACGTGCTGTTTAGCATCTGGAGATATTCCTTACTTTCTTGCAGCTCATAATGAATTTTTAAAATTTTTTTAAAGTATCCACCTCGTTTTATGACTTTTTGGGTGTTTTGATGGCATATCTAGTCCATAAAACCCAGTAAGATATTTAGAAAGCCTGAAAGAGATTCTCAGATTCATGACTTTCACAGACACCAAGGTGTCATGGGCTCATGGAAGATCTGGAACCATTGATCTATAGCAAGATTATTCAAGCTCTTTCCATGACTTATAGGAGCATTCTTTAATACAGCTACCCAGTACACATGTGTGTATGCAAAACAAGAAATTCACAATACCTTAACACCCTTAGTAAGCCTGATGAATTTTGATATTTTTCTGTTCATTTAAAAAAAAAAGCTGATCATGATCCATTCAATTGATTTCATGACTCTTTGTGGTCCATGAAAAATGCTGGTCTAGAACCTGAACCACCACCTCTCTACACATGGCCAAGATCCTCCAGGTGGGGGCACCGGCAGAAGCACAGGTGGGGACAGGTGGCAGGCCTTACAGTGACACACAGTGACCTCCTTACAGTGGTGCTCACACCTGGCCCTGGGTATGAGCAGGTCCTTGCAGATTTTCCATTAAAATAACTGTTCTCAGTTTTTCTGGATGACAAACTCCAAACAAGGCCAGGCAGGTATCTTAAATGAGTGAAGCAGGCCTGATATAAAAAAGGGAATATGATCTTTTCCACTTTTCTTTCTATCTATGGCAGAGACATGGGGAAACATCTCCACATCATAAAAATCTACAGCTCCAGTGGCGTGATAAATGCCCAAGGCTGCTCAGCCTCAGGAGGGTAGTCACAGGGCATGCTGGGGCCTTGGTTCCTGGAGAACTATCCTCCCCTTCTCCCTGCCATTCCCCCAAACACACAGGCAATAGCAATTCTGGAGTTCAGTTTCTTCCTGGGAAGTCTTGTGCGATCTTCTGGTTTAAAACAAACATTTCTGATATCCCCATTTTCAAAAATGTATCATCTCTTGATTTCTAGATGTTGGTTCAGTGTTTTCTTTTTGAAAGCCCTGTGCAGGCCAAATCTAACTTCGTGCAGGCAGAACGTGGCCTGTGGGCTAACAGTTTGAGACCCCTAGAATAGATGGCTTAAGATACATGTTATTATATGGCTATGTTATATATATTATATAACATATGAATGTGTTATATGTCTATGATATAACATGTTATATAATAAGAAACATGTTATTCATATAGAAACTTAAAGTAATTTAGTAAATTGGGGCAAAGATTTTTTCTGTAGGGCATGAAAATATCTGAATATCTGGTTTCTAATAAATGCTGCCATTTCTCTAGCGATCTAAGGTTAAAATGTTGGCTAAGTACAGAGGGAGGAAAGTCTGCCAGTTCAATTGATGCTTCCCCAGTAGGGAGAGCCAGGCTCCCTGTTATCACAACAAGGCAATCCTGGTGATAAACTAGACATAATGTGCACACTGGATTAGATTCTTGCCTTCCCTCCTCTGCCCCACTCCACACACACATCTGTACTGTGAATACCAAATATTGATCATTTCTCTGTACAGCCCAAATGTCCACAGGATTTTCACCTCATAATATGTTGGAGTGTAAAGGTCCCCAAGAGCTACAGAGATTTGCAGAGGAAAAAATTCGCTCTGCCTTGGGTCCTCTGAGCGATGCTTGTGTTGCTGAAACCTGTGCCTTAATGATGTTGATCCGGGCTGCTCTCTGGTGCCAGCCTCTCGAGTGATCCAGGTAATCTGAGCTCCTGAGGCCTCTGGCCAGGCCACGCAGCCAGAAGGAAGCCATTTCCTTTCTCTTGGGGGTAATGCACATCCATGGGGCAAGGCCACATGGTTCAAAGGCCAGCTTCACCTTTTGCGTGGGGGTGACACAGACCTGGCAGGAGCCCTTTGAAATGCCAGGGCAGGCTGTAGGCTGACTGATCATGCAACAGCTGGAACCCATTAAGGTTGGCAATTTTTGCCCAAGGGACGAAATTGCCTTTACATTGGCAAGGCCAAGGACTTGGCTCACACTTGACTGATGTTTGAAAAGAGATGCTTCAGGGAATTTGAGGCAAAGGAGGTGGTACTGTCCCCTGGGGCCCTGTTTCATGCTGGAGCAACCTGCCAGTAGAAGTAATTAGGTGCTGCGCTGATGGGCTCCCTGTCAACTTAACGACACTTCACTGTGTCCAGGAATGGTTGTCCACAGGGTGCAGAGCCATTCTGTGAAAATTTCCTTGAGGGTAAATGGCCTACACACAGAGAAGGGATTCGAACAAGAATGATGATGTGGTTTCCCTCCTGTTGTTATTATTTTAAATGCTAATACCATCAGTCCATACCATTTAATCTGTGTTTAAAAAAAAAAATACAGTATATATTTCTGAGGGTGTTTTATTCTGATAATTTTTCTATTCATTCATTTACAAATGCACACATAATTGTTATAAAGTCATCTTTAAACCATACATTTATTTAAAAGTCAAAATTATCTTTTAATGTAACTCCATATCAAATATCATTTATGAGTATGACTACATTCTAGTAAGATAGCTATGGCAAAAGCCTGAATATGAAACAACATATTTTCTTCTACAAAGATAAGCTGTAGGGTACAGAGCTGGGAACTGGGAGCCAGAGTTCTGGTTCCAGTACTGCAAGATGCTCGCTAAAGGCAGAGGCTGATGATCAATTAAGTTCAGGAATTGCTGTGTGCCATATTTCATTTTTGGAGATTGATATCACACATTAGCATATTAAGATATGTCAAATTAAGGAAGCTAAAAACCTTTTCCACATTCCTTTGCTTCTGTGATTTCAAATGGATTTAGATTTCATCAATTAGTTGCACTAGTGTAAGATTTGAGTCCAGAAGTAGTCGGAGAAGAGGTAGTGGGGTATGAGGCACCAGTTTAGCTATCCAGATATAGCAGATACAGAATGACTTTGGAGCCAAAAGTTCTGGCAATAAATTCTAGTCCCTGGATTCACATTAGGGTGGAGTGTTTCTGGGACAGTTGAAAAGGCATGCTTACAGAGGCAGTTTCTTGATTCCCAGATTTAAGGCAGTTCAATCATGAAGCCAGCAGTTGCCATGGCAGCTTTGAGATTCCCAGCTCATTGACTATAGCTAGGGCAACAGTTCCCTTAGCCTGCCAGTTGGACAATGTTATTCTGAAAGTCATTCCTAAAAACCCATCCTAAAACCTGTTATTCTAGGTATTCAACAATTTCCTGATTAAGTTTCTTTCTGCCTAAGGTAACTTTTTTATAGAACGGTGTCTCTTACCTGCAATGAATCCTCTCCTGGTACACTGTGGTTCTCACTCTTGGAAACATTGCTCTAAAGTATCTTTCATGATCCTGTGACTTGGGAGAAACACACATACCCTTTCCTCTTGACCAACAACAGCTCTTGTTGGTAGGAAGTATTTGTTCCCCTATTTTCTCTAGTGGTATACTCTTATAACCCGTGGATTCTCCATTTTACCTGTTAGTACTCTGACCATGCTGCTGTGTCTCTTTGGAGGACTCAGTCTTCTCCTGGGGCAGGTTAGGGAGATGCCAAGATTAAAAAATTGTGCATTCTTGTTTACTTGAGCACTCAACACAGTGCCTGACTGAATGGGCATTTGGAAATCTTTAAGTGATTAACTTTCAATAAATGGCAACAAGTTCAGAGATTCAGAATGTTTTTTAACATCATGTGAAATTGCATTGTCACTTTATGTGTCACATTCTACCTTTGAAAGATTGCATTTGCTTTAGAAGTGTGGTGGTTTCTCAGCCGTGCGTGGTGGTTCACACCTGTAATACCAGCACTTTGGGAGGCCAAGGCAGGCGGATCACCTGAGGTCAGAAGTTCAAGACCAGCTTGGTCAACATGATGAAACCCTGTCTCTACTGAATATACAAAAAATTAGCCAGGTGTGGTGGTGGGCACCTGTAATCCCAGCTACATGGGAGGCTGAGGCAGGATAATTGCTTGAACCCGGGAGGTGGACGTTGCAGTGAGCTGAGATCGTGCCATTTTGCTCCAGCCTGGGCAACAAGAGTGAAACTTCGTCTCAAAAAAATGTGTGATGGTTCTCAAATCATAGATAACATTTCCTTGTATTACTAAAGAAGTTCCTTTGGCAATTTGCAGCCTAGAGTTTTCCTTGAGTGATAAAGAAGACAAAGATGAACCATTAATTACTTAAAGTTGTAACTTTTGTACAATTATATTTAGCAAGAGCTTTGATGTAAATTTTCATTAATTCTAATTACACAATACTTTATTAAAATAATTTGTGATGAATTTAGACACATAACTAACATCCACCAAAAACATCAGAGCTTATAGTTTGGACTTTCCTAGGGGCAATTTGTGTCAAGGCACCCATGTTTGGGGTGGAGCTTTCAGTTTGCTGAGGATGACTCCGTGTGAGTCTTGGGGTACGTTCTGGTGCATATTGGTGAATGTAATTCCTGCCCCTGTGGGTTCCTCACAACCTTTCAAGCAGGAAGAGTCTGAGAACTTCTAGTTGTGACTGCCCATAAGGATTTTCAGGCCTTTTTCACAAAGACTTTTTTCTTTCCACAGAACCAAATTCTCAGTACAGCATTATTGATTACTTCCTGTCTTGTGTGTGTGTGTGTGTGTGTGTGTGTGTGGCAGGGGAGTTAGGGGTAAACTAGCATATATTTAAGCTATGCCACAATGTTAATTTACCCTAAAAATACTACTGCTTGAAGTCTGCACTTCCCTTAAGGTTAGTTTTCTTCGAAGTGGTATTTTTCGTCTTCATAGGATGGCTCTTACACAAAGGGGACAGATACCTGAGGATGCTCTGAGATTTACACAGTGTTTGCCAATGTGATGTGTTTGCCAGTGTGAACAATTGCAAGAGAAGAGTTGGATGCTCTGACAAAAAACTTGAAGCAGACTTCACATGGGAACAGGTCTGGGTGAATGTGTTTCTGTGAAATATTTTATTCCACAGGTGGAAAAGACTGTTAAAGAAAACTCTTAGCTTGGCACAAAAGAGCATTATCGAGTGATAATTACTTGTGTATGCTAACGCTAAATTCTTGGGAGAAAACTTGGAGAGACTGCCCTGGGGCATTTTTTTAAGACTTCTACTAAACTTTTGATGAAATTTCATGAATTTGAGATCCTATGATTTAAGGACTAATTATGTGTTCTCCAATGCACCTTTATTTAATTTCCATCCCTTTAGCTGAAATCTGACTCTGAGGAATGCAAACAGGAAGGGGTGGGAAAGGTGCCTCCAAGTACTGAAGAGTCTTTGAGACACAGTTGTCTGACAAACGTTTCCTTTAGCAATGTCCTCAGGTCTCTTGCTGATGTGGCTTTGCTGACATTACACACAATATCTCTTTGCTCCAAATGTTGAACTAATCAGGTCTGTTTTTTAGTGAATTCAAAAAAAGAAAAAGAAAAGTCCCTAATATGTTATTGATTTTTCTATTTCATTTTTACATCTCTATTTATTTCTTTTTCAGTTTAGTGAATTGAGGATGCAGAAAAAAATGCAAATAACTATGTTGTAAAACAAATAGCACATTTTTCTTGAGAAAAGCAAGCCAGGCTCTATGCCACTTGGATTCTAAAATAAGATCCATATTTTAGAACAATATCCCAGAAGTGTTTATTAATTTAAATAATAGATTCATTACCAAGCTCTGGCTTCAACTGAGTATAGAGAACTAGTGTGAATGTGTCTTTTAATGAAAAACACTACCTTCAGGAATACCAGACACCTACTAAATTATAGTACTTAGCAGAAGACGACAGATGAATGGCATGACGGTGACCATAATGAAGTATGTTGGAGTTGGTAAGGCACAAAGGGAAATGGAGTTTCACCTATGATCACACTTTGGACAAGGAAAGACCACCTTTAAGAAATAAGTTATTTTAAAAAAAGGAAGAAATGGGAGAAGGTGGTGTTTTTCATTTTTATTCATTGCTTCTTCCAAGTTTTCCCCATTAAATTTGTAAACCATAAGGTACATTATGCCATTGTTATTATTAGTTATCAAAACAAGACAGTTAATGTACTCTAAAGGCACATTAAAAATAAGAGTTAAAGGTGTACCCTTTCCATGGTGACCTTATGTGGAACCAAAATCTTTGTTGTTTCTTGTTATGTCCTTTTCCTACACTGCCAGCCCACAGAATTTCACAGAACCTTAGAGATGCAGTCTCACTAACTCTCTTTCAACTCCTATGTATCTCAGGAACCCGTCTCCAAAAAAGCACTTGAAGTTTTTATTTTGTTAGATTTTCAGAATGAATTTTGAAGTGGAACCCACCAAAAAAAAAAAAAAAAAAAAAAAATCCAGCGTTGAAAAACTTGATTCATTTGCTCTAATTGTTACTGACTGAAAACAAACTAATTTGGTAACCTATGTTCTTTCTGTTCTTTCAACTCATTAAATAATCTAATTTGGAAAGCCTTTAAAGTTGAACGCAATTCCTAGGTAACTACCATCCTTTCTTTGGGCTTAGTAAATGTCTGTTTCTTTTCCCTTCCTTGGAGTGATTTTTCAAGAGGCTAATGGTTTTCATTTGGCCCAAGCTATATTTTATCAAATATTTTATTTTGCGGAACAATTCCTGGGGCAAAAAAAAAAAAAAAAGGAAAAGCATCTTTAGAGAGGAACGGGACCTCGAGAGAGACTGATCCAGGATTGTGAAGTCCGGGAAAGAGGTGGATCGCCCACAGGGGTTTCCTTGGACTGATATCTGTATGCAGCAGTCACTTCCTCTGACTTTCTTCTCTGCTACTCAGAGCTACCAAGATTCATCTGAAAGGAAAATCTAATGAAAAATGGAAAAGAAGCAGATACACAAGTCTGACAGTTGGTTTTGACTCCCACCCACTGAGAGAGTAAAGAAGTTTATTGTTTCGGTTGATACCTGGTTTTTGGTGATATATTGTTTGTTGCTGTTATTTTTAAAGCTATTCAGTTACTTTATTTTGAAAGATGGGTGTGAGAAAAGCCTTTTCTTTTCCTTTGGAACTAGTCCACATCTTAGCTGACAAGTAACAGCAACTGTTCTTTGTCAGTCATTTTCAGGGCCCTGTTTGTGAATGAAATCTCAGGATACGTGCCCAATAACCCCTAGGTTCTGAAAATCATTTACACGCCAGGGGATGCTGTGTTTCTCTTTTTACATACCAGTGTGTTTATTATTGAAAACCATAATGGGGCAACGTATTCCGAGCTTTTAAGGAGACAGTGCTGTAAAATCTGTGTCATGTCTATAACAGTTATGGTTATCACTGGACTTCTGTCCATTATCTCTTGTTTCTTATCGCTTTGATTTAGAGTTCTTGAAACAAGAATATTTCTGCTTCTTTAGCTTCTCAGTTCAGGTCATCTTCAGGCTCTTCTCTGACAAATAGTCCTATTCAAGCCATTTTGTAGGATATGGAGTTGTTTTTAATAGGGCTGAGAAAAAATGAGAGGTGGCAAATGATACGACGTGAAGATTAATGACCAAACTGTGCTAGGACCTATGTCCTATTTCCACATAAAATAATAGCAAAAATCTCTTGGGATACTCATTGGACAGTGAGGTTCATACAAGTTAGCCTAGGCTAGTACTGACATTCTCATTAACCTTGACCCATTCTAGACCCTACATGGATTCCCCCAATCGATTCCATACCTCATTCAGGCCCTCTGGTTATTCACAAGACTGGACTTCACCTAGCTAGGGCCATATCTCCTTAACATACAATTACCGTGTTAGGCATAGTACTCTAAATTGTGGCGGAAATGGTGGGCTGCTGGCTTTTTTTAACTCCTTCTCACTCTCCCTAATTTATCCTATCCCCAGCTGAGAGACAAGGATATACTCATGAGAAAAGTAAGGTGAGGGAATTTAATAATGATTTGAGGTATTCTTTTTTGTGGTATGTACAGGAAGCCAATTAAAACTTCGAAGTCTCAACACTTAAAAAATATATTTAGGAATATAAATTTTCAGAAACTTCTATTCCATTTAAAGGAAAGATTGGACATTGATATAGTTTGGATATTTGTCCCGCCCAAATCACATGTTGAATTATAATCTGTAATGCTGGAAATGGGGCCTGGTGGGAGATGTTTGGATCATGGAAGTAGATCCTTCATGGCTTGGTGATATCTTAGTGATAGAGTGTTCTCACAAGATCTGGTCATTTAAAAGTTTGTGGCACCTTCTCCCCACTCTCTTTCTCCTGCTTTTGCCATGTAACATGCCTACTCTTCCTTTGCCTTCTGCCATGACTGGAAGCCTCTTGGGGACTCTGTAGAAGCAGATGCTACTATGCCTGCTGTACAGCCTGCAGAACCATGAGCCAGTTAAACCTCTTTTCTTATAAATTACCCAGCCTCAGGCATTTCTTTATAGCAAAGAAAGAACAGCCATAAAATGTATTTTATTTTATTTTGGCTGTTGACCTGTCTTATAGTTCACTAATTCTCTCTTCCGCTATATCTAATCTTTTACAAATTTGTCTATAATGGCTCATACCTGTAATCCTAGCACTTTGGGAAGTGGAGGGAGGATCACTCGAACCCAGGGGTTCAGGATCGGCCTGGGCAACATAGGAAAACCCCCATCTCTACAAATAATTTAAAAACTCGCCCAGCATCATGGCACATGCCTGTGGTCCCAGCTACTTGGGAGGTTGAGGTGGGAGGATCACTTGAGTCCAGGAGGTCGAGGCTGCAGTGACCCATGATTGCACTACTGCACTCCATCCAGCCTAGGTGATAGAGCAAGACTCTATCTAAAAAAAAAAAAAAAAAAAAAAAAAAAAGAAAGAAATTGTCTGTAAAGTTTTTAGTTCAGTTATTGTATTTTTCAGTCCAGAATTTCTATTCAACTATTTTTTACATATTTGAAACCAACTCTGGTGTAATTTTTTATCTTTTTGTTTACCTTGACCATTTTCCTCTCTATTTTATCAAACATATTCATTAATTAGTTAAAATCCTTACCTGATTATGCCAATATTTGGGTCACTGATGGCGTCTGTTACCATAATTTGTTTTTTCTTTTAGTTTTAAATCTTTTAGCCTTGTCTCTTGCAATTCCTAGTGAATTTTAAAAATTAAAACCGAGACACTTTGCATTAAAAATCATAAATGCTACACCCAAGACTATTTTTTTTCCAGAGAAGGCATGCTGTTTCCTCACTAACTGGATAGAATGATAGTTAATCACATGTCATACTCCACATAAATTAAATTAAAATGTCTGAGGGTAGGAACTAGGTAACAATACTTTTAAGGAATTCCCAGGTGATACCAACATGCAGCGAAGTTCCAGAACCACTGTTGCAGCCTTGTTCATTGTCTAAGGACTCTCTCCTAATCCTTACCTCCTTAGCGTCTGAGACCGAACACTAATCCGTGTTGCCTTAGTCTGGCAAGACTTCCAAAAAGTCCACTCGATTTTTCAAGACATTCTACTTCATTTCTTTCTTTCTTTCTTTTCTTCCTTTTTTTTTTACTTTTATTTTTTGAGACAAGATCTCTGTCTGTCTCCCAGGCTGGAGTGCAGTGGCATGATCATAGCTCACTGCAGCCTCGACCTTCCGGGCTCAAGCAATCCTCGCACCTCAGCTTCCTGAGTAGCTGGGACTACAGGTGTGCTCCACCACATCTAGCTAACTTATTTTTATATTTTGTAGAGATAGGGTCTCCCTAATTTGCCCAGGCTGGTCTCAAACTCCTGGGCTCAAGTAATGCCCCTGCCTTGGCCTCCGAAAGTGCTGGGATGACAGGCGTGAGCCACTACTTCTGGCCTTCATTTCTTAACCATAACTATCTCAAGCGTATTTCAGGTACAATTCTCTACCCTTCCTTACCCTTCCTCCTTCTCCAGGATCAAGTCTGAGTCTCTAACATTGCCTCTTCAGCCTCATTAGCTTGACAAAGTTCTGTTGGTTTTGTTAATTCTAGAAGCTTCCCTCTCTCCAAGCAAAGTCCATGTTTTCAGCCTCTTACCTATTCTGCAAATCAGCATGTATCTCCAGGGAAAAAGCAGCCCAACAACAATTTACCTCTCCATGATCTACTGTCTCTTCTGCACCAACCCCCTCCCCAGTCTTGGACTCTCTAGCTTCAGCAACTCTCCCAAGCCTCTAAAACACACATACACATAATTTTTTAAACTCAGTTTTCTAGTTGTTCTCAGTGCTGATCTGTGGGAAACAACTCTGTTATACCCAGAAGTAGAAGTCTGACAATAGCTTTGTTAAATCAAGCTTAGCCTAAAGCTGCCTCCTTATATATTTTAAGTTTGGCTTAAAGGTTTCTCTGAACATCACGAACTATAACCTGATAGAAGAAAAACTTCAGCCGAATTACATTTGAAAGAGTTTAATTGAAAAACGAATGATTCAAGAATCGGGCAGCCTCCCAAGCCAGAGTAGGCTCAGAGATTCTAGCACAGCCACGTGCTGAAAGAAGATTTATGGACAAGTGGGGTACAGAAAACGGAAGCGAGGTACAGAAACAGCTGGACTGGTAAAAGCTCAGCATTTGCTTTATTTGAACATGGTTCGAACAGTTGGCTACATTTGATTCATCAAAACTTAGTAATTGGCACAAGTGTAGACTATGGCCTGTTTACACCTCCACTTGTCATAGTTCATGATGTACAGAGAAACCTTCAGGCCAAACTTAAAATATGTAAGGAGGCAGCTTTAGGCTAAACTTGATTTAACAAACCTAAATGGAATTGTAAACAGACTGTAACCTACTCTTGTGCCAATCACCAAGTTTTGGCCAGTCAAGTGTGGCCAGTTGTTTGAACCGTGTTCAAATAAGACAAATGCCAAATTGTGACTAATCCAGCTGTTTCTGTACCTCGCTTCCATTTCTGTACGTCACTTTCCCTTTTCTGTCCATAAATCTTCTTCCACCACGTGGCTGTGCTGGAGTCTCTGAGTCTACTGTGGCTCAGGAGGCTGCCTGATTCGCGAAACAGTCTTTGCTCAATTAAACTCTTTCAAATTTAATTGGCTAGAGTTTTTTTTGGCAGCTTTTAAAATATTTTACTGGATCACATTTATGGTTAACAGTATCTTGCACTACAATTTATATTTAGATAATCATTCATTTTAAAATTATTTATTGAGCATCTACTATGTGTCAGGTATTAGGTACAGAGCAATGAATACAGCAAGCACAATTCCTCACCTCGTGGACCTGACACTGTAGTGTGAGAGATAATAAGCAAATGATATAATGCCACGCGGTAGTTAAATGCTATGAAGAAACATAAAATCCGGTACAGGGACAGAGAGTAGGGAGGGAGCTCTTGTTATAAAGGGTGGCCAGGAAAGATCAAGTTGTGTAGCAGAGGCCTGAAGGAAGCCAGGGACCAAGCCATATGAATTTTCTCAGATAGGTGTATTCTAGGTATAGAGAACAGCAACTGGAAAGGTCCTGAGAAGGGAACATTCCTGGAACATTCAAGAACTAGCCAAGAGATCAGCAAGTCTATAGTAAAAAGAAACATAGTAGATAGTCATCTAGTGTTTTCTTCTCTTCCGTCCCATTATCTCTCATACCATGTCATGTTACTTTTTTAAAGGATCTCAATGGGGAAGAGAACATCATTGTCTTTAAGATTCCATTTTTTGTGTATTGAAAGTCTTCACGGTCATTCTTTTGAGATCATGACCTGCTACAATGTCCTCAGGCCTGCATCCTCCACAGGTGAGGTTTCTCTGCTTGGCTTCAGCAGCCTTTCAGACAGCTGCTCATGCATCACGTGTTTATAGGGGACTGACCACGTCCAGACACGATTTGCTGAGCTAGGTTTACAGAACCAGGCTGCTTTTATTAGAACTGAAATGCTTAGCATTTTTGGGAGTCACTTTTTCCCCCTGTAGTGCATACATACGGTATATCTTTATACTACCAGTTTCCCATTTAAAAAGTATTATTATTGTTATTAAGTATTAACCATTTGTCTAGTATCATGGAGTAGACAAGAGGCACAAAAGAAGTTTGCATTGTGCCTCCTGTGGGAGTTTCATCTCAAAGCAGGAATCCCAACCTGAGCCAAAGTTAAGTTTGCGCCGACGTTCAGTCACCATCTGGGGGATTCAGGAGGGAAAACGAGTCTTCTTTAGTGGAAAAGGCATGTTAGTATGGAGCTTTGGTCCAAAGTCAACAGATCAGTATTAAAGAGGGAGAAGTTTAATACTCAGCCCTTGTGGACTCACGTCGTTGGGAGAAAGACTTCAAAACACATTCAGTAAAAACCAGAGGAGCTGTTTCCTGGGTATCTGCTAAGGCAGCTAGAGCTTAGGTCAGCACAACTTTGCAGCCTGAGTGTCAGACAGCAGCTCTGGGGCTACTGCCTGAACAGGAAAGTGGGCAACCCTCATCCTGAATTGAGAAGACATGGAAGTAGACCTCATCCCTTGATGGTCTTAGTTTCCTGGCAATGGCAGGAGCAGCTGCGATTTTGGCAGGCTTGGCCACCAGTGGTGGCATTTATACAGACAGGAGGCAGGGAAATACCCGGTAGAAGAGGGAGGTTCCCTCGCAAAGGCCCCACCCTGAAGCCTGGAAACCCATGACTTTAAATGGGAATAGGCATTCTTGTTTTTGCACCCAAATGTTGCCTTTTGGCCCACCATGCCCCCCCCATCTTGTACCAATATAAACCCCAAATTGCAGGCTCCATGAGCAGAAAAGCAGACACATAGAAGAGCAGAGGAACAGAAGAATAGCAGTATGGAAGAGCAGCGTGGTAGAGAAAGAGGGAAGAGAAGCAGCATCTGAATGTTGAGAGGAGTTTGGCTGGGGACAGTCGGAGAGGAGACTGGCCGCAGGATGACCCAACTCCAGGGGAAGAACGTCTTCCTACTCCATTCGCTTTCCCACTCCCCAGCCATTCCACTGAGAGCCACCTCCATCTGAAAATAAAATCCCTCTCATTCACTATCCTTCAATTTGCCTGTGTGACCTGATTCTTCCTGGATGCTGGACAAGAACCTGGGTACCAAGAGGGCACTGGGCTGGATAACGCTTGAGCTGTCTGTGGACGGCAGAGCTAGAAGAGCACTGTAACATGCCCACTGGGGCTTTGGGAGTTGCAGGCACCCACCCCTGGATGCTACTACCATGGGGCTGGAGCCCAAAAGTGTTTGCCCCACCTCCTGCACCTGCCCATCTGCATGCTCCCCCTCCAGTAAGGGGTTTGAGTGCACAGAGGCTGAACAGACAAGCCACACCCCTGTCACACATCCTACGAGGGGGGTTAGGAAACTCTCCCATTTCAGCATGACCATCTTTGAGGGACTTTTGATGCTTTTTGTCTCAGCAGCCACAGAATTCATCAGACACAGCACAAAAGAGCAGGAGAAGACATAATGGCAGATGCCAGAAGGTAAGAAGGAATTCACCTGTGAGCAAGTGTGAGCTATGCCCTGGGGGGTATCTGAAGTGTGGGAGAAATTTGAGGGAGTTGGAACTTCTAGAAGTGGGAAGTGAAGGACAGAGCCAGAGAATGATACTGTTGTGGTCATTGTGATATTATTTTTATCCCCAAGATGTGGTATCTGGAGTGAGGTACAGAATATAATGCCTAATCCTACACATACGAAGAAGGAGATAGAGTATCTTGAATTTAGACAAGGCGATTAAGTCTCTGTCGTGGACTGAATGTTTGTGTCCCCTCAAAATCCATATGTTGAAGCCCTACACTCAGTGTTATGCTATGAGGAGGTAGGGCTTTTGAGGGGTAAATTAGGTTGAGCTGAGGGCATGAGCATGGAGCTTCCAAGGTGGGATTACTGCCCTTATAAGAAGAGCAAGAGATACCAAAGCTTCCTCTCTCCACCTAGAAGGTGACCATTTGCAAGCCAGGAAGAGAGCCCTCACCAAAACCCAAATATACTGGCACCTTCATCTTAGACTTCCCCACCTCCAGAACTTTGAGAAAATAAATTTCTGTTGTTTAAGGCACTCAGCCTAACCAGTACATGACCAATGATCTTCCTCTAGTTTAGCAGCAAATATTAAATATTTTCATTCACCTATTCATTTATTTCATTCAACCATTATTTCTGAAACACCTATCCTGTGCTATGAAGTAGTGACAATGGATTAGGTACTGAGCTAGGAGATGGAGATTTTTGTTTTCATGGACTCCCATTTTGTAGAGCAGAGATTCATGAGCCAGCACCCCTGAAATATTTGTTATTTCCTAAAGCTCCATGCTCTCTTCCAACTCCATGGCTTTGCACAGTTGTTCCCATTGGTACACTTTTCTTAACCTGCCCCACCCAACAGTCTATCTTGAAAGTTCCTGTTTATCTTTCAAGACTCAGCTCAGATATTACTTCCTTCGCTAATCTTTCCTAGACATGCCTTTTCTGCGTTTATATTGAAAAACTAAGCCTTAGAAAATTTAAACAACTTGCCCAAGGTTATATAACCATTAAGTTTAAGAGCAGGAATGCAATCCCAGGTAAGTATGGCTTTACCTTGGCTCCTGTGTAGACTAACATAACATCGGAGTTATACAATGGAGAGAACACACTGGGCTGGGAGCAAAATGCCAGATCTATTTAATGTCATTTATGTGACATTGGGTAAGTCATGTAAAATTCTCAAGCCTCAGTTTTTTTTAATCTATAAAACAGGAATGAGAAAGTTATCTCACAGGATAGTTGTGAGAATTAAAATATGACATTTAATTAGAAATCATGTAGCACAGTGCTTAAATCAATGAATATTTATTAGGAAAAGATATTTTAGTCTTCTTAGGCCTGATCATATAGGCCCATGAAGCTCTTGTGTTTGTGTAAAACGCTTTCTTTCTCTTGTGTGCGTGCTTCAAATGCTCACTTGTTAGTCAACAGCAGCTCCTGGGTAATTGTCTTGAGGATCTGAGGTTAGATCAGTAGCTTTCTAGCTAAAAATGTCTCCCAGAGGAGCAGAAGCGTATTTCCATATCGGCTTCTAAGTCTCCTATGTTTTTGATTATAGCTGAGTGAAATGAATGGAAAAAGACTGAAATGATTAAGTAGCTCTGCTGCTCTCCAACGGTGATGGGGAATGAATTTGACAGGAGAGGAGCAGACGAAGTCCTAGGATTCCAAAGAATTTTAATGGGCAACTGAATGTTAATAACTGTCAGAGCAAGCCTCAGATGATCACATCGAATCCTCACAGGCATCTTATGTTATTTCCTCTACATCTTACACATGTGTGAGACAACTAATAACATGGCCCGTGTACCACGATGCAGCCCAGAACTATGAATTTGACGAGGACATGGTTGATGATATTCCTTCTCTAAATACGATCCTCAGACCAGAAGCATCAGTGTCACTTGGGAAGTTGTTAGAAATACATTTTCGGGGCCCCACTCCAGACCTACTGCATCACAGGCTGTGTTTCTAAAAGATCCCCAGGTGATTCTCAGCTTCATTAAAGTCCAAAAAGTACTGAATTAACCATTGATGACAAAGCATTTGTGCTCAGATCTACACAATGGCAATAGACAGTTTAACTTCCTTGCTGTGTGTCTCTGGGCAAGCTACTTAACCTCTCTGACTCTATTTTCTCAGTTATAAACTAGAGATAATAATAGTTCCTACCTTACAGAGTTTTTCAAAGTAAGTGTGCCATAAATAAATGTAAAACCCTTAGGACAGTACTTGCTGCATAGGAAGACAGCAAAGTATTCTTGTTTTACAAGTGATAATAATAGTAATAATAGATCTTAATAGACTCATCCAAGTCACACAGTTAAAGTAGAAACAGAAAATTATAAGCCTCAAAATAATTGAAGACAGAGGCCACCAATTTTGGTTCCTGTCAATGAAGAACTTCGAAGGAGGGGAAATATTGATACAGTGGCTTTGAGTAGATCATCTCTGGGGCAGCCATGACTGACATCTTATCAGGTAGATCAGAAAAGGTCAACAAATATCTGACATACCTATTGCATACCAAAACTTAAGTTAAATTATTATTTCTTCTATTTCTTATCATCATAAACCTGAGTTTTTTCCAAGTCTGTTTGCTAGGAAAGGCTGGCAGACTCCCAGTAAAATGGAAAGGTCCCAGTAAAATGGAAAGGTCTGTATTAATAATTCTAGTGACTGTTACCTTACAACTTTGGGAGTAGAATAAGTTTATGATAACAACGTTTACAAGAATATTTGCCATAGATAACTGTATTCGTTCACCTATGTTTATTATTGGAATTTGATTTTATTCTCAAAAACTGTTGATGGCAATCTACTATTACATCTCTGATTTGGCTGTATACAATTGGACAAGTGCAAAATGACTCTGCATATATCTTAAAATTAGGAATCCAGATAAAAGCATATGCGGGTGAGGTTTTTTTGGTAAAATGTATTTTACAAGTAAAAGAAATTAAACAATTTAAAATGTACATTGTGGAATATAAATTTGTCACAATTAACAAGTGATAGAGGGATTACGTCACAATTTAGTTGGGCAGAAGGACAGGGTCATACCAAGGTTATGTAAAATGATTCACGTTAGAACTTCTAATTGTGTGGAATTAAGAAAATTTGGCTAGGTGGAGTGGCTCATGCCTGTAATCCCAGCACTTTAGAAGGCCAAGGTGGGTGGATCGCTTGAGCCCAGGAATTTGAGAACAGCCTGGGCAACATGGTGAAACCTCATCTCTACAAAAAGTTTGCCAGGTGTTGTGGTGCATGCCTGTAGTTCCAGCTACTCAGGAGGCTGAGGTGGGAGGATTAACTAACCCTGGGAGGCAGAGGTTGTAGTAAGCCGAAATTGCATCACTGCACTCCAGCCTGGGCCACAGAGTAAGACCCTGTCTCTCTCTCTCTCTCTCTCTCTCACAGACACACACACACACACACACACACGATAAAATAAAATAATGAAGTAAAAGAAAAAGAAAAAATTTAAGTAGACTACGATGAAAGATAGCAAGCATTTATATTATATCATTCAATTAGAGCACCGTCTGAGTTAATGTTTTATGAGATTGCAGTTTTCAACTGGAGAGGATTACTTGATCATATTTGTTGTTTAACTTTCCTCCCTCATTAATCTATGGTTAACTGAAGTAGATTATTTGTTTTCAATTGGATCTAAATATGTCTTTTATAATCATCTCCATCTTTATAAACATAATTAATTCCTTCAAGTGTCCAGGTGGTAAATTCTCTCCTACATCTACTTGTATATATATATAGAGAGAGGGAGAGAGCCGGCGAGGAAAGAAAAGAGACAGTAATGTATTGCTTAATGAAGGGGAGAATTCTGAGATTTTGTCATTTTGCAAACATCATAGAGTGGACTTACACAAACCTAGACGGTATAGCCTATTGTCCCTAGGCTACAAACCTGTACAGCATGCTGTACTGAATACGATAGGCAATTGTAACACAATGGTTGGTATTTGTGTATGTAAACATAGAAACGGTACAGTAAAAATATGGCATAAAATATAAAAACTGGTGCACCTGTGTAGGGCATGTAACATGCATGGAGGACTAGAAGATGCTCTGGGGGAGTCAGTGAGTGAGCGGTGAGTGAATGTGAAGGCCTAGGACATTACCCTACTGAATACTTTATGAACACTGTACACTTAGGCTACACTATAAACACACATTTTTCTTTCTTCAGTGATAAATTAACTTCAGCTTACTGTAACTTTATTTACTTTATAAAGTTTATAAGGTAGGTTCGTTTATACCAGCATCACCACAAACATGGGAGTAATGTATTGTGCTACGATGGTATTATGGCTATGACTTCCGCAGGTGATGGAAGTTTTTCAACTCCCTTATATTCTTATGATGCCACTGGCATATATACAGTTTGACAATGACTGGAAGGTCATTGTGCAGTACATGAATGAATATACACATACACATACTAACAATTTGGATATTAAACAGGGGAGATGATATAGATTATTGGGCAGAGAGCATAGTGGCATTGGATCCTTTGCTGATGATATTTGCATAAAGTAATTAAATCTGCCCCTGAGAAATAAACTTCCTCTGCCGATAGGAAGAAAATCTTTCTCATCAGACAGGTTTTCCTGTATCAGGGTTTACTCAGTTTGAACTGCTCAGGTATTATAATGCTGAAGCTTTCTCTTTTAATTACTTGGGCAAACTAGAATAACTTCCTGCGTACAGAAATGTATTTTGTTTTAAATGCTCAAAGTCTAATTAATCAGAATGTCAGTGCTCATTTGTATCAGGGGAAACCAGGGGAGAAAAGGGGGAAGGAAATTATCACAGTTGTCTTTGTTCCTTGGTGCTAACAGATTTAAAATGTCACCTTTGCTGCAAACTCTGTACCTCTGTAATGACAGAGATGAGGCACAGCTGTGTGCCCTGGTTCTCTTGTGGGACCAAGTGAATTTCGTCAAGGCATCTGTAGCATCTATTGTGAGGGTGAAGGAGCTGATTCATTTAATGACACATTGGTTCGAGACATCATTTGCCAACCCCACTGAGAAAAATAAGAACTTAACCAGCACATGGGCACCATGTGAGCTTTTCTCTTTTTGTGTCCCTTTTCTTTATTGTTCAGTGCCCACTCCTTTCTTGGTAGGCAGAGGGGATATATATAGAGAGAAGGGGTGTGGGACACAAGGGCTGGTGTAGAATGTGGAACATCTGTAGTATATTATTTCAAAGCACAGCATAATGGTTTGGTAGGAATCAAAGAATAGAAACGAAAATATTCAGTGGCATAACCAAATATTATGGTGCAAGGGAAGAAGGCACATAAAAGGAAAAGAGAAACTCTCAGCACTATTTGAATGGGCCGTTTAATGTTTGTGCTTAAGTTCTTCTTCTGCTATAGCTGTTCTACCAGAGGCAGGGTGGCCTTCCACGGGATGACCAGCATGTGCCTATTGTTAAAGCGAACTAAATGTGGCCTGAGAAGGACTCCATACTTGTATATTTGAGTCCTTGTGGACCAATGGCAACCTAATTTAATAGCTAGACAAGATTGAAAATCTAACTTAGGAATATGTGTCTGTGACAATTGCTGAGTCCTGTCCAATCACAGCAGCCATACTTCAACCACTCATACACTGCTGGAGTGTTCAAACTGGTTTAAATGAGGCAAACGCCAACCTGTAACTAATCCAGCTGTTTCTGTGCCTCACTTCCAATTTCTGTACATCACTTGCCTTTTTTTTCTACAAATTTCTTCTGACCACAAGACATCCCTGGAGTCTCCCTGAATCTGCTATGATTCTGGAGGCTGTCCGATTTGCAAATCGTTCATTGCTTAGTTAAACACCTTTAAATTTATTTCGGCTAAAGTTTTTCTTGTAACACTATTGTAGTGTCTTTCCTCCCCTTTGGTTACAACAAAATCTAGCAATGACGAAGGGATATGAGGGAGACACAGGGACTAGTTTCAATATTTTGAGATAAATTTGATAAACAGAAAATTTGAATAAATTTGTATGAATTCTTCATTTGGCAGAAATAGAGATGGGGATTTATTATAACACATTTATATAGAGCCATTTTCTACAAGGACTATGTCTTCTTTGTCTTTGTATAAAGTTGCTAATAATCTTTATTTGTTAATCTGAATGACACCCTCTGTTTACTCTTTGTATATTTTTGTGCTTAACATTGATATTAACGTTAGTCACTTTGTAAAAACATACACTACTTCTATATAATTGGCTCCTATCTCTAAGCATCTCTAAATATTCTGTGTATCTTCCTCATTTGTTTGAATAACAACTTACTAGTGAAAATAGAAAAACAGAAGGACAAAGAAACAAAGCTTCTTGCTTGCGTAGATCTTTGGTCAGATGACAGGTGTGGTTTTGAAACATTTCTTAAATTTTGTGTGTGTGTGTGTGTGGTGGAGAGCATTTATAGATCTTCAAGAAGAAACTTACCTGTTAAAATAACGATAACAATAATTCTAACACTTAAGAAAGGTGACGTTGTGGGGAAACTGGGCCACATATGTTACTGTCCTCTAATTGGTTTTCCATTTTTGAAGAATTATCTAGTAATATGTATTAAGTATTTATTGTATGTTAAGAATTTTTAAATATTCAAACAATTTGTCAACTTAATTCCACTCCAGAAAATGTTTGCTTATTTGGTATCAAACAAGAAATTGAGGTCATTTATATTAAAAGTATGTCCTAGAGCAGGGTGCAGTGATGCCCACCTGTAGTCCCAGCTACTTGGGAGGCTGAGATGGGAGGATTGCTTGAGGTCAGGAGTTCAAGGCTGCCACGCCTGTGCCACTTTACTCTAGCCTAGGCAGCATTTTATTTCATGACATATATATATCATAAACAAAAGAACTCAAAGATTTAAAAAGAGAGTTTGGAACTACCCAGAAGAGCTATCATTGGAGAAAACAAATCAGACAAAAAAAAAATTGTAAAAAAGTAGTTTCAGCCTTGAGCTCATGGATGCCCCATTTACCCTGATGTGATTATTATACATTGTATGCCTGTATCAAAATATCCCATTTACCCCATATATATATATATATATATATATATATGTATGTATATACACCTACTATGTACCCATGAAAATTAAAAATAATTGTTTTGAAAAGTAGGTTCAGAAAAGTGCATAAAAATAGTGGCCAAAACTGCAATTACTTTTGCACCAACCTAATATTAAAGGTAATGAAAACTGGGAAAAACAAAAATTTCCCTGAAGAGCAATTAAACTCACTGATGAAATACTATTCAAGACAAGTTTTGGAAACATGGTAACACATAGAAAGATGTGTGCAAGAAATAATGTTAAATGATTAAAATAGAATACAAAGTAATATGGACACAAGTCAGAGCTATGTCGATATATATGTAAACATGCTATTAAATGTGAAGTAAAATAGGTTAACGTTTATTAAGCCTACTATAAAAAAACAGCTTCAACATTGTCTTTGGATCTTCGTTTCCTTATAAAGGCTCTTGTGTCAAATTACTCTTTATTCACATTTCAGAATTAGAGCTTTGGAGAAGTAATCAAAGGAAACTGACTTCATAGTAATTAAGGTAAATAAATAAATAAATTTGTGTGTTTTTCTCCTATTGACCTATCTTTATTAGTTTGACTTTTTTTTTCAGAACCAGCTAGGGACCCTAAGATGGTTGAGGAAAACCTTTTCTACCCTTACAATATCATCAAAAGTGATTTCTGTGGCCAGTGAATGCCAAGTCAGTAAAACGCATATTTGGAAATCAACCAACAGGAAATCCTGAAACTATATGTTGGTTTTCAATTTTTTTTTCCTCCCTTGAGTTTGTTTTTAATCATCAGCTTTAATTTAATTTTTTCCTGGTGTACATAAATGGCACAAATATTTGGTATCAATCCAATTTTTATGTGAAAACTGCAAACCCATGTAGGGTACCCCCATCTCAAAAGAGAAGCACAAGACTGCATTTGACTGGTACAACCTTTCTGTGGATCCTCTGGTAGGAAATCTCTTTCATTTTCACACTTTCCTATTGCCTATGTTGTCCAGCTGGTTATACTACCTCTCCTCTTCACCTGATTATACCTGATTACTGCTGACTCGATGGGCGGGGAGAGTCGTTGACTCCTGACAGAATGACTCTGTCACCCCTTGTAAGTTACTGGGGATCCCTCTCTGAAGACTGCCTGCTTGTTCTCTGGGGACTAGTCCTTATTTCCCTTCTGTGATACAGAGGGGAAGGTTATTTGTATTAAGCAAACATCTCTGAGAAACAACTCTCTCTGCAACATAGAGACCACAAGGAAAAGTGCAACATTGAAAGAATAGGGACTATGAATTGTTTTGAGTAGACAGAAATTTCTGCAAATGTATCTCTATCTTTCGCTCTTAAAAAAAAATCTACTTAGCTTAGAAAAAGCTTCCTTCTTGACTCCCAATCCCCACCTTCTCAATAATGTTTTGAGTATATTCCTACAAATTTATTTTTTATATGCCTAATTTTTTAAAAAACAAAAAAACCTGGATTTGTACTTCATGTATTCCTTTTAAAATTCTTTTTCACTTAATCTATAATGGATATTTTATTTTTGTATCTCTATATAGAGATCTAGTTTCTTTTAGTGACTGCATAGTACAGATCAGTGCTGTCTGAGAGAAATATAGTGCAAGGTTCAAATGCAAGTCACATATGTAATTTTATGTATTCTAATAGCTACATTAAAAAGGTTAAAAAGGTGAAATTAATTCCAGTAATATATTTAGGCCAGTATACCCAGAATATTATTACTGCTACATTCAATCAATATAAAAATTAATGACATTTTTTACCTTTTGTTTCATATCTTCAAAATCCAATGTGTACTCAATTCAGACTAGCCTCATTTCAAGTGGTTAGTAGCTACTGTACTGGACAGCACAGGAAGAAATGTATCCTGAAACTAGTTTCCTAATGAGGAACATTCCAATGCTTATTCATATGAACAATGAAATAAAAACATTCTTTTGACATATCTTGAGCACTTACAGCAGTGGTTTTCCAGGATGAATTCACAGAGGTGAAAAGTGCTGGGCCAAAGGGACAGAACATATCCAATTTTAATAGAGTTGGCTCCAAAAAAGACTCAAAAAAGATACTCTCAACAACAGTGTTGGAGGATCCATTTCCTCACAGACTCACCAATGATGGATATTCTTTTTTTTTTTTTTTTTTTTTTTTTTTTTTTTTGAGATGGAGTCTCGCTCCGTCACCCAGGCTGGAGTGCAGTGGTGTGATCTTGGCTCACTGCAAGTTCTGCCTCCTTGGTTCACGCCATTCTCATGCCTCAGCCTCCTGACTAACTGAGACTACAGGCGCCCACCACCTCACCCGGCTAATTTTCTGTATTTTTAGTAAAGACAGGGTTTCACCCTGTTCGCTATGATGGCCTCAATCTCCTGACCTTGTGATCTGCCCGCCTGGGGCTCCCAGAGTGCTGGGATTACAGGTGTGCAATGATGGATATTCTAATTATAGTTTTCCAATCTGATTGGTAAAAATCTTACCATGGTTCGGTAAGTACTGGGATTGAAAACTGGAATTTTCTTCTGTAGAATTCCTGTTGAGCTTGAATTTTTCCCTGGGTTAATTGAACCAGGTACTAACCCTTTATTCTGTGCCTAGGTTCTGGAGAATCCCCTCCTGTTACATGAGGGAGCTCCTCACAGTTACATCTGGGGACTGGAATCACAGCCCCTGTTCTTCAGCCCGGGGCAGGGAATGAGAGCAGTCCTCAAACTTTCGGGTCAATATGCAGAACTACACTGGCACAGACACCATCATTCCAAATTCCTCATTTTTGTAAAGGTTAGCCAGAAACACAAAGTAATCATCTTTTTTTTTGTGTTCTTTGGATATAAGATACATCTCTGCTACCAAGAAAGAGACTGCAACAAAGCACAGCTTTATTGGGAGTACATGTAAATGAGGAGACCTTAATTACCATAAAATCAATTTCCTTAGATTACTTCCCCAAAGCTCTAATTCTCAAATGTGAATTAAGAGTAACTTGAATAGAATGAATAGAATGTGTAAATAGACAACAACATGAGAAGGAAATTGAAGGTTGAATCTAGGGAAGAAATGGCTCAGGTTAAAAGGAAAAACGAGGAGAGTTAGAGGGGCAGAAACAGGAGCTTCTGTTTCGTGATAGGTATGATTAGCCCTCCATGAACTTCCTCTCTTCTTCGCAGAGACTCCTTTCCTTAACTAAGTTCCTTCTCTGAACCCTGGTGTGCTCTTCTAACCGTGTAACTGTGTCCGGAATTGGTGGATTCTTGGACTCACTGACTTCAAGAATGAAGCCGTGGACCCTTGTGGTGAGTGTTACAGTTGTTAAAGATGGTGTGTCCGGAGTTTGTTCCTTCTGATGTGTGGACGTGTTCAGAGTTTCTTCTTTCTGGTGGGTTTGTGGTCTCACTGGCTTCAGGAGTGAAGCTGCAGACCTTCGCGATGTTACAGCTCATAAAGGCAGCGCAGACCCAAAGAGTGAGCAGCAGCAAGATTTATTGCAAAGAGCGAAAGAACAAAGCTTCCACAGTGTGAAAGGGTACCCGAGGGGGTTGCCTGGGCAGCCTGCTTTTATTCCCTCATCTGGCCCCGCCCACATCCTGCTGATTGGTCCATTTTGACAGGGTGCTGATTGGTGCATTTACAATCCCTGCGCTAGACACAGAGTGCTGATTGGTGCATTTACAATCCTCTAGCTAGACATAAAAGTTCTCCAAGTCCCCACCAGATTAACTAGACACAGAGCACTGATTGGTGTGTTTACAAACCTTGAGCTAGACACAGGGTGCTGATTGGTGCGTTTACAAACCTTGAGCTAGACACAGAGTGCTGATTGGTGTATCCACAATCCTGCAGCTAGACATAAAAGTTCTCCAAGTCCCCATTAGATTAGCTAGACAGAGCTCTGATTGGTGCGTTTACAAACCTTGAGCTAGACACAGAGTGATGATTGGTGTGTTTACAAACCTTGAGCTAGACACAGAGTGCTGATTGGTGCATATACAATCCTCTGGCTAGACATAAAAGTTCTCCAAGTCCCCACCCAACTCAGGAGCCCAGCTGGCTTCGCCTGGTGGGTCCTGCACCAGGGCCAAGGGTGGAGCTGCCTGCCAGTGCTGTCCTGTGGCAGTCCCGTGCCAGGCGCCTGTACTCCTCAGCCCTTGGGCAATTGATGGGATATACATATTACATATATTATATATATAACATATTATATATTACATATATTATATATTACATATAACATATATTACATATATTATATATAATATATAGTAATATATTATATATTATATATATAATATATTATATATAATATATAATATTATAATATATAATTATATATTATATATATAATATATAATTATATATTATATATAATATATTATATATAATATATAATTATATATTATATATAATATATTATATATAATATATAATTATATATTATATATAATATATTATATATAATATATAATTATATATTATATATAATATATTATATATAATATATAATTATATATTATATATATAATATATAATTATATATTATAATATTATATATTATATATTGGATATATATAACATATATATTATATATATATATGTTATATATATGGCCCGGATGCTAAGCCCCTCACTGCCTGGGGCTGGTGGTGCCAGCCAGCCAGTCCGAGTGCGGGGCCGCGGAGCCCGTGCCCACCAGGAACTCACACTGAATATATATATATTCAGCCCATCACTGCACTGTGGGAGCCCTGGTCTGGGCTGGCCGAGACTGGAGACGGCTCCCTCTGCTTGCTGGGAGGTATGAAGGGAGAGGCACGGGCAGGAACCAGGGCTGCAGGGTGGCAGTGCTCATGTGACAGTGTGAGTTCCTGGTGGGCACGGGCTCCGCGGCCCCGCACTCGGACTGGCTGGCTGGCACCACCAGCCCCAGGCAGTGAGGGGCTTAGCATCCGGGCCATATATATAACATATATATATATAATATATATATGTTATATATATCCAATATATAATATATAATATAATATATAATTATATATTATATATACACACACAGATATATAGACAGAGAGAGAGAAATAGATTTTAGAAATCGACAGTTTTGGTTTTTAATTTTCTTGCTTTTTAGGCCATTTATTTTAGATCCTGTGAATCCTACTGTCAATGTGTGTGACACCTGCAATGCCTGGGACGAAGCTGCCCATGTGGTGAGATGCAGCCTGTCGAAGCCTCTTTTCAGTGGAGTGAGAGCCAAGCCCCCTTGGTTTTTCATAGACAATTGGTGAACGGGACAAGGAGACACTCTCCTTGGATGTCTGTGAAAAAAAAGAAAAAGGTTGCAAAACATGTTGCCAATAAGAATGCTCTAGATTAAAGGCAGGATGAAGGAAAGTTGTCTTAATGTAAATTATCTGTTTTAGTAAACCTACTCTTTAACAAATATGTTTATGTGAGGCATCAGAAGCAAATGTGTTTTGGCTTTTAAGAGAATTAAAATTGCTTCCCCTATTTTTTATTTGTTTGCTTTGGTGGCTTTGTGACCAAAAAAAATTGTTTTAATCCAAATAGCCACAATAAATAAATAAGCAAATGAATAAAATTCCCATTTCACTGGAGAGAAAAGATTAACTGACAAAGTAAAGCATCTCCCCCTTTTTAGTTTCAGTTAATTATAGTGTCAGGATGACTTTTTAACTTACCTGGCAATCTGGAACCTCACAGAGTCACTTGCGTTTTAAAAATTTCCATGTGAAAACATGATTGTGCCAAGTACTCCCTATTAACTTTTAGACATCATCTATAAAATCACTACAGGAAAATAAGGAAATATCTGAGAGATACACAGTGGATTGCCTCAGAATAAATCGTTCCCCAAATCATTTTATGACTGCCTGAGTCGCGACTCATGGGTCAGAGTAGAGTCATAGTTAAGGTTTGCAACTGGCTTAGTAGCAAGAGGGGATAAACAAACTATCCAGGCTGTTGAACTGTCCAGTTTCGCTACAACTGTATTTACTTGCTGGGATCAACTGTTTTCTTTCCTATTAAGGTATTAGCAGCCACTGTTAATGGAAGCCAGGGTCCGCTAGAAATAGACCAGAGGAAATTTCCTGACTCACTTGCATAACAACAGTTCATCAGCACTGAAGATATATGAAGTGTGACTGCAGAGTAATGCGAGTGATTAGGTTTCTCTGCACAACAAAACTCTTACATACAAATGAGCACTGTCTCCTTCAGGAGAGTCCTCAGGGAACCCGTATGCTTATCCCAGTGTGTGATTGGTCTGGAAACATTTTTGGATGCCCTCTGGGGCTTTTGAACACTGTTAGTGGTGACAAAGTGTGTCCTTTGAGGATCGATTAGATTGTTGGAAATGGTACAATGTATTCATAGTATACATCTGTTGTTTTTGTCTACCCAGAAGCCTCTGTCCCAACTTGTGTTTGGAGAGGCTGTATTTCTTTCTTTTTTTTTTTTTTTTTTTTTTTTTTTGAGACGGAGTCTGGCTCTGTCACCCAGGCTGGAGTGCAGTGGCGCGATCTCGGCTCACTGCAAGCTCCGCCTCCCGGGTTCACGCCATTCTCCTGCCTCAGGCTCTCTGAGTAGCTGGGACTACAGGCGCCTGCCACCATGCCCGGCTGATTTTTTTTGCATTTTTAGTAGAGACGGGGTTTCACCGTGGTCTTGATCTCCTGACCTCGTGATCCGCCCGCCTCGGCCTCCCAAAGTGCTGGGATTACAAGCGTGAGCCACCGCGCCCGGCCGAGAGGCTGTATTTCTTCTGTTGTTCATTCTGTCTTTGAAGGCTCTCGAGGAGAAAATAGCTTTTAATATCCCTTGGGAAATGGCCACATTTTCCCCTGGCAATTGAACCCATTTCTTTCTTGAATGACTGCTCCTCAACCAGGTCTAAGTTGTTCAGGTAGGCTGACTTGACCACTAGTTCCAGAGCACAGACATGTGACGAGCCTGGCCGTAGTCATTGATTCAGGGATGGACACATGACTGAAACAGCATGCTGGCATTCAGTTCTGGTACATGGATTTTAACTGTTGGGAGGAGAATTTCTCACTCTGCTATGATATAAGCATGAAGCTACTGGCTTCCACTTGCTACTACAAAGAGCCTGCTTAAAAATGGAGCCAACATAAAAGGAAGCAGATTTAAGACCTGAGCGATGAGACCCATGGATGTGCACATGTGTGTATATCCACATAATGAGACTAAGTCTTGATTTCTGCACCTTGATCCAGATATACTTGGAGCAGAAACAATGCTGGGACTCTTTTGTATCATGAGCCAGTAACCTATTTGCCTAGCAGGTTGATTTGGGCTTCAATCTTGCAACCAAGTGAGTCCTGACTAAACCAGCAGAATAGAGCCAGGTAAGGTTCTTCCTTAAGAAGAGAAGAAGGAAGGTATCAAGACATTTATGACAGATTTCTACTCAACACTGAGCACCTGCTAAATGCTGGGCCTAATAGTCGAGATGCTGAGATGAACTAGTCCATTCAGGATGCTGAGATCTTTCAGCCTGGAAGAGACTGCTTTTCTTCCTTTGCTCACGCAGACTCAAGGGGCCATTCTCAAGGAGGAGTTAGTGACAGGAATGTCTTTGGCAAAGACAGCACTCTTGAGTGTGGTGAGAACATGTTATTTATTTCCCAAGGTGATTAATTTTTGAAGAAGACAACAAATAGCTGAGGCTATGAATTCTATCTCTGTAAAAATAGAGTTATGTTTTCCCCTGTAGTCAGATCTCCTGTGGAACGTGAGAAAACAGGAATTTCTACGTATGGAGCAAGGACAGTATGGTTAGCACATAATACATGTGTTTATTTCAGAGTTGGGGAGAACTCCTGACCAGCGTGACACCTAACATTGGAGTGAAGGGGCAGTGGATGAGGAGAAAGTTAACCCTGCACCAGTCCTAACTCTAATTTTCTCAGCAGCATTTCTGTCGCTTGAAGATGGTCCTCCTCGTGTCAGCTTTTTTGCACTTTTCTTAGGTTGCTAAAAGACTGGAATAAAAAAATGGGGCTTTGCTCTGAAATGAGTAAGGTGGATGATATGGTTTGGCTCTGTGTCCCCACCCAATGCTCATCTTGTAGCTCCCATAATTCCCAGGTGTTGTGGGAGGGACCCTGTGGGAGATAATTGAATCATGGGGCGGGTCTTTCCCCTGCTGTTCTTGTGATAGCGAATAAGTCTCCCAAGAGCTGATGGTTTTAAAAATGGAAGTTTCTCTGCGCAAGCTCTTTCTCTTTTCCTGCTGCCATCCGTGTAAGATGTGACTTGTTCCTCCTTGCCTTCCACCATGATTATGAGGCCTCCCCAGCCACGTGGAACGGTAAGTCCATTAAACCTCTTTCTTTTGTAAATTGCCCAGTTTCAGGTATGTCTTTATCAGCAGTGTGAAAATGGGCTAATACAGTGAGATTTCTTTGGTTGCGAGGTATGTGATCCTTGCAACCGAGGAAAGGTTATTGCAGGGCACATAGGCCAGCGATTCCTCATCATCATCACGCCCTCCTGGGCCTCATCATCTCCTGTCTCTGCCTCTCTCTGCATCTGCTCTCTACACCAAGCAACTTCTCCCCCTTCTACTGATCAGCTTCACTTGCTGACTCATGCTTCCTGCTTCTTCATCCCTTCCACCTGCAGAGACCACAGCTCTCATGGACAGGCTGTTCCCACTTCAGCTGCCAACTCCAACTGGCCAATTCCTTCTGTGTTTTTTAGTTCAGATCCCTGAGAGGACAGACTGATCGGTCCAGTTTGTGGTTTTGAGCCAGATTACCCAGAATCACTGGCTGGCCTATGGGGTAGCTAGCTGTAATCAGGACGGGGCAACATCACGTGAAGCCAACAACAGAGAAGCAGGAACCTTAGAGGTCTGGGGGACTGGATCAGGCTCCTTGGCTGGCCAGTCCCACACAGTTTTGCCTTGTATGCTCCTGTCTTTTCCCGCAGGCCCTGGTGAAAATAGGCTCTGAGAAGAGGCTTAGTGGCTGCCATTTTCAGGTCACCCGAATGTTCCTGTTTCTAGTGGTACTAACTCAGACACTTTCAAAAGTTTTGTAGGAAACGCAGGAAAAAAAACATCTCTTCCTTAGCAAGTCAAAAGTAGAAGAAGCCATGATCAGAAAAGGCAATAGGTCATGGGAGTGGGTGGGGCGTTGGCAAGCAAATCTATGAGGGGACAAAGAGAAAATAAAGGGAGTGTCTGGAGAACCAGTCTGAAACTGAGAATTACGCTCCAGGGAGGTGTTTCCATATGATGCCCTATACTCACAGCTGCTCCTTGTGCTACCTTCCTCTGCCCACTCACAACCCAGAGCTGCATTATGTCCCATAGTCAATGTTTTAGGCACCTTATGGCCTGTATAGGCTGGTCTGGGAAACTTACCACCATTTATGACCTTGATCCTATAGAAAAATGTATTATACTCACAGTTGAACTAACTGACTTACAAATGGACTTGTGGAGCCCAGTTGGGGCTAGAATTGGGAAGTGCCTATAAATAGGTGCAATCTGGGACTTTTGCTTGGGAACCAACAACACTAGAGAATCAATAGCTCTCAAAAGAAGCTTCTGCTTGCCTTTTTCACCACCTACCTTGCTCCAAGGAGGAAAGTGTTACTGGGATTTAGTTAGATTTTAAAAAGTGACTTTAACCACGAGCTGATAGATATTTTTATGGTTTCTAGGAAAGGGATTAAAAGTAATACCAAATGCTGGGGCCAAAGTGATCAAAGAGCGCGTGCTGCTCATTTGGGAGGTAAATGCAACACATCCTTTTGCCCCTTCTTTTCTCTAGCTTCCAGGAGGGGTGGAGAGGCAACCTTTCACACACTCCTTTATTCCTTTCTGTGCTCTCTCTGTAGAAGCCAGGGCTCTGCTGCCCAGTAAAGGATGTGTTAGGTAGCTTTATCCCAGAAGCTCTCAAGCTGAAGTGTGATCAGAAACACCTGGTGAAGTGGTACATAATCCAGACCCTCTCCTGGAATTTGGTTGCAAGGTCTAAGGTGCAGCCTGGGAAGTTGTATTTTTAAACAAGTAACCTATATGATTCTGGTGCAGATAGATATTTGAGAAAGAGAGCTTGGACCCTGGGGCAGAATCTGGCTCTCCTACTCAGATGAGGGGTGTTTGTACATGTATGCACATGTGTGTGTACTTGCCCTGGTTTAGTCCTGGGTTCCAGGAGAGACCTCTTATCCAAGCAAAAAAATGTGCTCCTATGCAGCTCAGAAGAGCTCCACATTTAAGTTTGAGGCCAAGGTCAAGTGGAGTAATAGTTCCCACTTGTTAGGCATAGACCTCTGAGCCAGTACCTCTGGAGAGAGCGGTGGTTATCAACCTTCTGTGTGCTAGAACTGCCTGGGAAGCTTTAGAAAATACTGATGGCTGCGCTTCATTCCCAGTGTCTGATTTCACTGGTTTGAGTACAGTCTGGACATTTAGCGTTTTTTAAAGTTCCTTGGGTATTTCTAATGTGCAGCCAAAATTGAGAACCACTGTTATAAGGAGAAGGATTTTCATTTTCCTAGCGCCTTGGCTAAAAACAATGTTAGCCTTTAAGGATGGACACTATAGAATAAATCTTGATATTTGCATTTCTGTAAGGCAAAACAAACAAAAAAATCAACAATATATGAGATAACATCTTAACTAATGTTTACCTTCGAATATATTATAAAAATATTCTTAGTCCGGCTTCTTTCGTCCTTTGGATAAAAAGAAAGGCGTGGCATGATAAAACTCAGAATTCTCTAAAGCATCTTGGCTAGAGATAAAATCAACTGCAACAATACCTCTGGCTTTGAAAACCTTCTCTAAAGAAAGAGAAAAGTGTTAAACCTTTATGCTTTTGATTCTCTTTTTCCTGAGACTTAACTGATCAGATTCATAGTTGATATAGGTATAGCATTTCAGGAATATCTATGGTTTAATTCTTTTCCTTTTCTAGAAATAGGTAAATAAATTTAACAGCAAAAATAGGAGTGAACTATAGCTTTTGAACAAATAGACAACCAAATTCTGAACATTAGAGGTACGACTTTATTAAATCTGTACTTTCTGACCCATTCACCCAAGTTTAGTGACAGTTTGCTCTAAACTGCTTTTTTAAAAACAATAATATGGTAAATTTGGATTTTGTGGAAATTAAACTATCTCATGTCAAATACAGTGCAATTTTGGATTTCAGGATTATGACAGTTGTGTTAGAAACAGGCTACCTGGGCTATGTCTGAGTTATGTTGGATCCCTGATGTAAAGTTTGACCGTATATGTTGTGTTCAAAATCAACAGTTCTAAACAAGAATCTAAGGATCCCCTAGGGCAATCCCCGGACTTTGGGGGGTCCATGTACTCTGGAACTGTGTAATGTGAATATATATGTTTTGTTCTATTTTCCTAGGAGATGATCCATAGCTTTTATCAGATTCTCAAAGGGTTTATAACCAAAAAAGGCTAGGACCCAGAGCTTCATGTGTTTAAATAGGGAATCTTCCACTCTAGACCCCTTTATCACTGTGTGTTGTTCAGAACAAGATATAGAAAAGGAAAAAAAAAAATCTGCTTTGTCTTTCAATCCTCTTTTCTCTAGGCTATAGTTAAAGATATCTATATGATATACTGACAGCCCTTATGTCTCAGCTGAAATTGATTTACTATCAAATGAGCATTAAAGGGACCGGGACCAGCAAAGATTCTGACTTATTTATTTTGCTGAAGTTTTCATATCATTCCAGGAAGAATGGGCAGTTTTGGCCAGTCAGGAAAAACTGACAGTGGCCAAGGGAGAAACTCTATATTCCATTTACAGAATGGGTGCAGTTTTTAACTTGTAGGGCACAAAGTAAATTTGATATTGTCCCATCTGATCCCTGTCCCTGCATCTAATTAAGATGGTGTCAGTTTGAGGAAGTCATTGTCAAAGGCTTATGCTAATGCAGTAAAGGTGTGCCTAACTTTAATCGCATCCAAGGTGGGAAATTGTGGCTCTTTGGAAATGACAATGTAAACAGTAATGGCTTTAAGAAAGAAATTAACTTTAAATAGAACATTTCCTAAATTTTAAAATTTATTCAACATAAAAATGTTAATTCTGATTTCTTTTCAGGAATATAAGGGAATAAAGTTCTTTCTTAGGTGACATTTAGCCTCATTGTGGAGAGGAATGTAACTTTTGTTAAAATAATATTTTAAAATAAAATGTGTTGAAAATTACTATTACCTTTAAAAGATATTAAAGTATGACAATTACGTAGCTAATTGTTCCCCTGGTGTGAGATATGTGATACATGATAATCTTTTATTATCAAGTCTAATTCCAAAATACATGATCAGTTACAGTAGTTTTCATGTGGATTTAAGGAGTGATGGTTACCTTTGTACATACTTATTAGATATGAGGTTAAAATATCGTATTTTATAAACTTTAATGTAATTATAATGGTTTTGCTTTCAGTGAGGCATGTATGCACTTGCATAAACAAAAGAAAAAGAAGTTATTTTAAATTGAGAAAAATATTTTCTTTAATTTGGACTACTGAATAAAATGCAGAATAATCATTTTCATGTTATAGATATGGAAATACCTATGAGCATTTAAAATTGACATTGCTGACATTCTTAAATTTGAGTGACCAGGAACTATCTAAAAATTAGTTTAGGCCAGGCATGGTGGCTCACATCTGTAATCTCAGCACTTTGGGAAGCGGAGGCAGGCAGATGGCTTGAGCCCAGGAGTTCAAGACCAGCCTGGGCAACATGATGAAATCCCATCTCTACTAAAAAAAAAAAAAAAAAAAAAAAGTTTGTATTGTTTTTTGATTTTCTAATCAGTTGATTGACCCATATAGGTGAGTCAAATAGAGATGGCAATGTCTTATCCCTCCTTTAAAGAAGATTCCAGTGACTTAAACTTAATAATGATACTACATTTGAGCTACCGGTTGCTTATGTTCTTGAACAACAAACAGAGCTAAAGAGTCCTTCTCTCAGATGCTGGTGAAACTAATCATATACAAGCATTCTTTGTTACATGCTAATAATTTTTCAAAATGTTTTAAACTTTAAAATGCCATTAATTTTTCTCTCTGTAGATATATGTTTGCAGTGGCAAAAAACAAGAACAAATTAGTTCAGGTTATCTATTTGCAAATTAAAAACGAACAAAATTGATTGCAAGACTCGTAAAAATTGGATATTAATTCTTGAGGAATAAGAGTGAGGCTACTTTTCTAGGTGATATTTATCCCCGTATATGGAAGAGAGTGGGTTTTAAAAAATTATTGTTACAAAAACATTTTAAATATTAATTTTATCTAGTATTTTCATACTATTACTATTTCAAGATCTTTGATGGTGGGATGTCCAGATAAAATCCCCACTGTAGCTTTGCAGTGTATCTAGTAGGACATAAACTATTGCTTAGCTTACAAAGCTTAGAAAGGGACTCTGATCCTTGGATATTTTTTAAAACAATCCATATTATTTATTTAATCCTAAGTATTTTTAAAAACTGCTATCATACTACTTCACCTAGTTCTGGCTGCTGTTCTTTTGGGGAATGCTATATTGGACTATTCTTTGAAACAACATGTATAATCTAGCAAGGCACATGTCAGTCAGGCTTTAGGTTGGAGCCAGGCCTGGAAAATGTTTTTCAAACAATTTTGTGTCTATCCTTTTATCCTGAGCTGGAACTATTGAGAATGTGATGGAAAAAATGCATCGAGTGGCTTGCTGGGTCTTGTAAGGGTCCTACAACTCTCATACTCTGTAAATGGAATGTGTGGAGAGGGTTAGGAGAGCCTTCAGGTAGTAGCTAGAGATGCTAGAGCCTCTGAGGACCTCTGCACTGAGATTCCTGATGTTAGAGTCTGGCCTCTGCCATCACTGAGGGTTCCCCGGGGCTTGGCCTTGCTAGTGATAGCCACATAGGGCCGCAAGGCTTAGCTGATCATCACTGGGTGACGAAGTGTCAGGGTCACTGCAGATCTGAGTCAGGGCTAAGCTCAAGATTTCTTTCTTTTCTTTGTAAAACCGTAGTTCTTGTCCTGCTTTCCTGGCTTCCTCCAACTGCCTCAGGGCCATTCGTAGCTCTTGAGAGACAATTCCTGGTGACTCCTGCTCCTTCATGATCCAGTCCAGGGCCATGTGGCTGCGCATCTTTTCATCTAGAGAATACTGAGAATAGTAGGAGATGACTTCCTGGGGGCCAAGAAACAAAGTCCAGGGTGTCAATAAAGAGCAACAAAGGCACCCATCCACACGCCTCCTCCCGCTTCCCATATCATTAGGGTTTTATCAACAACCCCATCTCTCTCATGTTCAAAAACTGAAACCAAAACCCACTGGTTTAGTTCTATAAAGGAAATGAAGGGCTAAGTTGGCCTAGCAAAGCACACAACTCCAGGTTGAGTCAAAACACACCACCAGGAATGACTCAATAATGTTCACCAAACATAGCTCTGCCATCTCTAGAAATACAAGCCATTCACTGAAAATACATTCCTACAATTGGTATGAATATGACCTCATTTATTCATTGAACCCTGTTGCCCAGCATTATTTCCTTTGGAAAGATAAAGAGAGGGAAGTAGCTCTACAGAGGGTCTTGGGCAGAATGGGGTTCGGTCAAATCCACTGAAGAAAGCAGGAAGCTCTTAGTTAAGGGCATCTCAGAGTATCATTTACAAACCAGGAGAATCAGCTGTGGTATTAGCACAAGGGAGACGGGCCAACTCTCTCACAGTAAATACAGAAGGGAGTTCAGATGTATGATGGAAGGTAGACATCTCCACTATTGATATCATAATGATACCTTCATGGTCCATTGTCTTTTACTTTTACAAACAATTAAAAATTAGTTACTGCCTGTCAATTCTTGTGTGAAAAATTTGTCAATACATAATAACATCATACGTAGAGTTGATCATGTGGAGTGAATGCATTGCTTATTTTTGTTTTCAAGAACATATGGTATGCATTTATGACCTTAACAAATTAAAAACAATCATGGAAAAGTGTTTATAACCCAACCAGCATATTTCAAAGGCCTTTTGTAAAATCAAAGGAAAAGGAAAAAAAACAAAACCAAAGACATTATCAGCTACTCATGTCTTTTCCATCTTTGACAACTGAAACCTAGACTCTCTAAGCAAAGAACAACTAAAAACTAGGGGGTGCAGTGCATGGAAAGCTCCTTTCACCCACCCTTACCTTGCTGACTCCTAGAGGCTTTCTTCCTCACACAAATTCCTATTAGGAAATTCTCAGAAATAAACTACCATCTTTCACATTCTAACGGTGGGTAGAGGAAGGATAAATCTTGGAGAACAACAGGTGAAAACCATTAAATACACAGGAGGGGGTTTACATTAGTTATTAAAAAAGGGGGAAGGGTGCTTCTCATAAGTAACAAAGAAATAGTGAGACCTTGTCTCTGAAAAATAAAGAAGAAACTTCTAAACCAAAAAAATGAGAGTGATTAAATGCCAGCTTGTCAGACTTTATAATCATTTCTGTTGTTTATTGGGGACTTTTGGCAGGAGTGGGAAATACTCTTCTTCTACCACCAACTTGGCCACTCTCCAGTGACGAGGTTTCAGAAGCAGTGCATTTTCAAGTTTCTGCATCAGAAGGTACAAGAGGGCACACATTCCAAGGAGGCAGGGGAGGTGTATGGGGTAAGATCCAGGATTTTCTTTAGAAGCTGTCTGCCTTTATGATCCTTTCGGTTTGCATTCAGTACAGGTATCTAAATCAGTCCTGTGCCCACGTTCTTTTTAGTGTGTATATTTGGTTAGTCCCTGACTCAGTGGGGCTGTTCTATATATTTCTTCATATGTCTTCTGCTCTTAATAAATAAGGTACCAAATTTATATTCGGAAAAATTCGAATAAAGGAAATCTCCTAGGAAGATGATGAGCCACCTGCTGAGTTCATATAACACGAACTTAGACTTGATTAGAAAATCTTACCTGTCGGGAACACTTTGTTTCACGAAGGGCTTTTAGGCTTCCATTCCAGTGCAATAGTTGGAAAATGGTCATCAGCTCCTACAAAACCCAAACACCTATCATTGGTCCCAAAGCAGAAATGTGCATTGGTGAGAGCTGAGCAGGGCATAACTCTAATTCCCAAATATATCAGGAAACAGAATACACAATATTGTCACAACACTTTGGGACTTTCCCAAGCCCAGGGTCCCAGGGCTTCTGGAACATTCTTCTCTCCCTCCTTTGCTATATCCATAGCATTACATTACATTACTTGTGTAATGAAATGACTAAATACTTGACAAATGTCTTTCAGCATTAAAAATAATACACTGAAGAGTTCTACACACAAGAAGTTATTTAAATATACCAGGACATCTGACAAATAGTGTATAGGCAAGGTTTGACATTGTATCATTTTTTTAAAGTTGCTCGAGACTGAGAGCATCTTAAATAGTCACTTTTAGACGAATGGCTAAAGTATGATATATCCATACTACTGAACACTTTGCAGTCATAAAGAAAGGATGAGAACGTTCCATAAGTTTAAATAGAAAGAATTCTATGACGTGTTAAAATAAAAGCAAGGAACACAACAGTGTGTAACATGTGCTACTACTTGATTAAGAAGATTGCTATATACGTGTTTGCTTGTAAATGCCTAGAAGAGTTCTAGTAAGATACAAAAGGATCTGGTAACATTAGCTGTCTCTGGAATGCCAGAGGAATGTCTGGGGGACAGGAGTAAAAGAGGGAGACCTTCTTGTGACATTATTTTGCAAAACTTACTGAGTTTTGAATCATGTGGCCATGTTATATCTTAAAGAAAACCATTTAACTCTAAAAATTTTAAGCCAAAAAATAAATATACAAATATAGTTAAATAGCATTTATAGGAGGCCATTAGTTTGGACGGAGCTACTGCATTAGGCCTAATAGACCAAATCAAAATGGAGTCACTCATGCTGAAGTTCTAGATCTCCATGCTGAAACTAAGCTGTTTATCTGAGCTTCCTTGAAATCAGGACAAAGAGAGCGATAATAGCCAAATCCCCAAACAAGCCAGTTTTAGCCGGCATAATAAAGAAGTCCCCTCTGCTTTAATCTTTACAAGACAAGTAACTATGAAATGACAAATCCATTTTTGTCCTCTGTTTCTACCTTCTTTAGCCCTTTTCTGCCTAAAGCCAACTTCCTCTGCTCAGCTCATCAGAACATTCATTCTGTTTTACAGAAGGAGGTGTTACCCAATTCTAAAATTGCAAGTAAAAGTCAGCTAGATCGTTAAACTAAATTTATTATAATTTTGTCTTTTGATAATATAAAACATATAATGAACAAACTACAGAAACTGTTCAATACTCCTAAATTTATAAATTCAGTCAAGAAAAATGCCTTGAAATATAGACAATAAGGTTATATTGACATTAAAACTCACCCATGGTTTCCAAATCCAAGGGCCAGGGCTGGGCACAGCATTCAGACTATCAGCACCATAATTTCCTTGCCTTTTGTGACATATCAAGGGCAAGCTAAAGTGTATAAGTATACTGAAGATTTTCATTTTCCTAATGCGGTTACAATTAGAAGTTTCCACTGAAATTATTTGCATTTCATTTACAGGTTTTTTTTGTCAGAGATACATCTATTGTGGATTAATAGCCTGTGGTTATTGAAATTATTGAAAAATAACTCGAGATGATCAAGGAACTTTCATGTCTTAAAAAATAGTTATGAAAACTTAACATAGACAGATGTCCTACTGCCTATTCAAAAAAGCTTTTAGCTGGGCACGGTGGTGTGTGCCTATAGTCCTAGCAACTTGGGAGGCTGAGGCAGGAGAATTGATTGAGCCCAAGAGTTTGAGACCAGCCTGGGCAACATAATATTTTGTCTCTTAAAACAAAAAAGCTGACTTTAATTAACTGTCTTTACATCTGCTTGCTCGGGAAGAGGTTCTCTTATGAAAATCAGGAGACTCATAGTCAGGTTTTCGGCATCTTAAAATTATTTGGTAAATTTTAAAGCTATCAGATTATTAGAAGAGCAAATAGCACTTCTCTCATGTCTAAAATTGCCGTTAGAATGAAATGTTTTTCTTCTTTTCTGTCAGAGATCCAGTTTGGCATTCTGTCTAAGTTCACTGCACAGTAAGCACTCTGAGAGCCCACAGACACCTCAGTAAAAGCAAAACCACTTGTGTCTGCTAATTAAAACACACATGAATACCAGCTGAGCTGCTCCTTCTGCCCCAGATGGAGACCTCCCTGTCTGCACAGGGTCCTGGGTCCAGTGCCCAGGGATGCTGCCCCTTCCTGGCCCCTCTCCTCCATATCTTCCTGCCCTTGTTCAGATTTTCACTTCATCATGTCACTATGCTAATTTGAAAAAGTGGGAGTGCTTTGTTCTAGAAACCAAATCTCGTCCAATTTGGCTGTCACTGCTGTTCTTCTCAGGCCTTCCATCAAAGTAGCCCCAGTGGCTGAGGAGGGCAAATTTGTGTTGCCCTCCCTACCATACTAACAAACCAGCTCACTGAATACTTTGAAGCCATAAAAATGAATAGGAAGGTTTTTTCAGTATGTGGGAACCAGTCTCTATGACGTAACAGGAGAGCCAATATTTGTAAATAAGAAAATTTTTTTGGTTTTATGTCTTATAAAAATCCACTCAAATTTTGTATTCTATTGTATATGCCCATTTTTAGAAAAGAGAAAATAAATATTGGCCAGGTGTGGTGGCTTGTGCCTATAATCCCAGCACTTGGGAGGCTGGGGCAGGCAGATCACTTGAGGTCAGGAGATGGAGACCAGCCTGGGCAAAATGGTGAAAACCTGTTTCTACTAAAAATACAAAAATTAGCCAGGTGTGGTGATGGGTACCTGTAATCCCAGCTACTCAGGAGGCTGAGGCAGGAGAATTGTTTGAACCTGGGAGGCGGAGATTGAGGTGAGCTGTGATCGCGACACCACACTCCAGCCTGGGCAAGTGAGTGAGACGCCATCTCAAAAAAGAAAATAAATATCACTCCACTCGTCCATTTGACCCCCACAGCCCTAAATCTTTATGTAAAGTTGAGAACTCAGACACATATACTGGATTTGTTTTGGGGCTTCCTATAGCTATCTATCTTGACGTTGTTCTTGCATCCTTGTGGCCCAGTTTGAGAAACAGCCTATTGCTAACAAGGCTCTTAATTCCATCCTGTGATAATTGTTGACTTAGAAACATACTCTTCTTCCTCTGGGGTCTTCTGGGCTCTCTTTCTTATCTATACACTAACTGCTCTCCCCGCCCCATAAGCGACTATCATTCCACCCTGAAAATCTCCTAAGACTTTAGAATTCACAACTCTTCTGGGAACAGAACCAAAACCCTTTCTCATGCCCCTTGACAACCTTCATCTTTCAAAAATGTCCCCAAAGAGACTTGAACTGTTTTTGTCTGCAGGATGAAGGCCAACCTCCTCATCACCTCTGGTTTGTCTAAATTTCTATCCCATCACGAAGCAGCTTTTTTTCTCTCCGGTAACACAAATGCCACTTCCTCAGTGTTGCTCTTGTTCTTAAAATTCCCTAGGGAAGCTGACCTCCTTTCCAACTTCTTACGTTATATCCCCATCTAGTTTTTGTCCTCTGTAGAGATGTTCAGCTTGCCATCATTATATAAAGTATATTTAAATATTTTCACATATTTTCTGTCTCACTTCTTTATTTCCCCTCATAAGACCAAATTCACTCTCTTCAAATTTTCCCAAAACTATTAGCTCTTGGCTCAACTCCAGGAAATCTTTGCATGCCTGTGACTAATTCCATTGGAAATCCTTGCATGATTGCAGAGTGGGAAGGAGAGGGCTGCTGTGGAGTTCTGCTTGCTAGTTTCCCCATGATTCTTTGCTGCCTGGTGTTCGCTGGCTCATATTCTACCTGGAGAAGCTCTGTTACTCTAAAGGAAGTTAGTGTAGCCAGGTGCCGTGGAATGTGCCTGTAGTCCCAGCTACTTGGGAGGCTGAGGCAGGAAGATCATGAGTTTGTGCCCAGCCTGGGCAAAATAGCAAGACCCCTGTCTGAGAAAAAAAAAAAAGAATATATATAAAAATTTTTTTAAATAAAGGAAATTAGTGTTGTCTTTTCCTGTGAGGGTCTGTCATAATCCTCACTGAAGTCTTTTGGGGTGTGGTGTTTTATTTGTGGGGTAATCTGGAAGCCTGAGGGGCCCAGCTGGACCAACAGAAAAACAAGTTAGCCTCATAAGGTGAGGCAGGTGAGGCAAGTTTTAAAGTGAGTGGGGCCAATTATACATGTTCATGGTCTTTTATTTATAATTCTGATATTTTGTTTATCGTGAATTTTTTGCATGAATTTTGAGTTTAAAAAATAATGCATTATACTATTATTTATCTTGATTATGAAGTTTTTAAACATCCTTTTCAATTTTGTACCCAAGACAAATGCCTCACTTGCCTAGCCCTTGTCTGTCCCCTTCTTGTGGCTCTGTCTCAGGGGCAAGCCCGGCTTCACGGGCATGAGGTCTGTGCAGCTATACAGGGCCCCTGCTTTGTTTAGTGCTCTGCTGTGTTGAAATTCTTGGTAATTTTTGAACGAGGGCCCCTAGATTTTCATTTTGCACTGGGCCTGGCAAATTATCTAGCTGGTCCTGACCAGCAGAGTAAATTTAATATAGAACAAAGAATCAAGCTGTGTGTTTTCTTTCCTCTTTAGGGAAAATTTCAGTTGCAGCTCTCACTCTACAGCTTTCCTGGTTTATTTTGTCATTCATTTCATTTAAACAGACAACAACGGGGCTCTGTCCTCACAGCCTTTCCTGGGGTTGCCTCTGTTAGAAACAATGTTGGGCTTTTCAGCTACTTGTGGAGAGAAAATGCTCACTGCTTCTCTTTGGAACTCTTTCTAGGAGACGGGTTTGGCTCTGTGATTCATCAGAAATAAGAAAAACAAACACTGTAAATGGAGAACTTGAAAAACAGGTGGGCACCATCTCCCCACCCAAGAGAATGGATTTAAGAGGAAATTTGTTTATGGGATGAAGTTTTAAAAGGCGACCTGGAAAATTTAGCAAAGATGTAAATAAACAAGTCTTCGTTGAATTGCATTAGGCTTCAGAATAAATATATTAACCAGCTTCAGTCAAAGTCTGCCTAGAATCTGACCCTGACAAGACCCAGTGACTAGTGCTGCTCCCAACCTTCCCCACAAACAGCAGGCAATTTTCTTTGTGGCAAAGCTACCTCGAAACAAGCATCCAGGCTTCCCTCCCACGAAGTGAAGGTAAGCAGAGGCCTATCATGTTTCCTCTGAGTGCTGGCTGCAGGATGTCCCCCTCAACCCCCCTACCTCCGGAAGCCCAAAGGCAGTCTGGAGACACCAGCCTGTTTTTATATGGTAGAGTCATCCATAGCTAGATACAAACACACATCTATTACCCACCAGGGGTACTGAATTGCTGTGTTGGCTGCAGAAACAGCCTGGGTCTGTGGGCAATTCCCATTATGTGTAGACACAAGCGGAAGCATTTAAGCCAGGCCACTAAGGAATGTGCCAGGTCCCAGCAGGCAAGCTAGGGCTGGTGGAAGGAAAAGGGATGCGCTCCATAGGCCCTCCTCCTGGGTTGCCAGTATCCCTACTGGGGAAGGGAGTTTGGATTTTCCCTGCCCTCACATCTTCCTCTTCCTTTGTCTCCATCCTGTATTCAGACTCCTTTAGGAGAATTTATGAAGCATGTCCACAGTAGGATTCAAATTATTATTTCACAAATTTAAATACCTTACTACAGACCACACAGAAAACACATAGCCTATAGCAAAGCAATTAAACTATTACTAAAAGAGGGTTGAGTAGAGCCTTTCATAGTACTTGGAAGGAATTTTAAGAATTTTTTTTTTTTTAAATCTCACCTTCCCCCGTCTTTGGCAGACTAAACCAATCACATTCAAAATCATTCTTAATTTTTTCCAAAAATAGCTCTAAATTACATACAAGCTACTGTGTACTGGGGCAGGCAATGTTCATTCCATAATAAAAGAACTACAGTATTATTTGGAGGGGGAACAGGAACTAAATGAAATTTCTGCTTGGGGGAAGCATTATGCCAGATGCTTTATAAATGTTACACTACTTAAATCCCAGAAAAATTCTACAAAATGGGCATTATTATTCCTATTTTATAGATGAGAAAACTGAGTCTCAGAATGGACAAGCTCACAGATGGCAAGCGGTAGAGCAGACTTCATACATAGGTCTGTATGATTTTTTAAAGTTTATTTTCTTTCTCTTGAAAAAATACCTCTTTTTAAAAGTATTATTCCTCTGTTTAATTTTAGATTGTTATGAAAAAAAAAAAGGACCTTTTACAGATCGACTCTTTTATCCTACAATAGGGGCCCTGAACCATTTTGTGTAGGTTCAAATAGAGCTAGGTTAGACAGAGTTGTCAACGGAATCCATCCAGTAGCCTCTGGCATTTCAAGCAAAGATTCCTTCAGAAATACGTATAATAATGGTTGTTCATCTTCACTGAGCATTCATTATACCCCATGCACTCTTCTGGACTCTACGCATATCATCCCATTTAATCCTCACAATAGCACTGTGAGGAAGGTACTGTTATTCTCTCTGATTTACATACAAACGAGGAAGTAGATTTTAAGGTAAGGAAAAGAGCCAGGCTCAAACTGGCCAGCCCACTGCAGAGTCTGGGTCAGAGCCACTGAGCTGACATGTGCCCCATCCACTAGGCTTAAAAGATACTTTGTTGCTTCCTAACCAAGACAGGCTACGCCAAAGGTCAGTAAGACCATGGCCACTTAACTATAAAACTGGATGACTAAGGCCGGGCGCAGTGGCTCATGCCTGTTATCCCAGCACTTTGGGAGGCCAAGGCGGGCAGATCATGAGGTCAGGAGATCGAGGCCATCCTGGCTAACACGGTGGAACCCTGTCTCTACTAAAAATGCAAAAAATTAGCCGGGCGTGGTGGTGGGCACCTGTAGTCCCAACTACTCGGGAGGCTGAGGCAGGAGAATGGCGTCAACCCAGGAGGTGGAGCTTGCAGTGAGCCGAGATGGCGCCACTGCACTCCAGCCTGGGGGACAGAGCGAGACTCCGTCTCAAAAAAAAAAAAGAAAGAAAAGAAAGAAAAACTAAGATTTAGGATGAGTGAAGAAAGAGCATTTTTGCCGCAATCATACAGAGGGCTAATAAAATAATATTTATTTTTAAAAAATGTGCAGGGGGACATATCCATCTGAGAAGTGGCTATGCCACCGGGGTCAGGAAAGGAGTCTGAAAGGTACCAAAGAAGGTATCTGAAAATTGTGGCTTCAGAAGCGCTCAGCTCACCATTGTAAATTATACCGTGAGGAACATTTTGCCCATGAAACCTTATACCTCTCATTGCTTCTTGGAATATAACCTAAGAAAACAATTTCTAAAGGTGAAGTCTCTTTATTATTTTGCATTCTGATTCCTACTGTGTCCGGAATTGGTGGGTTCTTGGTTTCACTGACTTCAAGAATGAAGCTGTGGACCCTCGCGGTGAGTGTTACGGCTCTTAAGGTGGCGCGTCTGGAGTTTGTTCCTTCTGATGTTCGGATGTGTTTGGAGTTTCTTCCTTCTGGTGGGCTCGTGGTCTCGCTAGCTTCAGGAGTGAAGCTGCAGACCCTCGTGGTGAGAGTTACAGCTCATAAAGGCAGTGTGGACCCAAAGAATGATCAGTAGCAAGATTTATTGCAAAGAGTGAAAGAACAAATCTACCACAGCGTGGAAGGGGACCCGAGCGGGTTGCCACTGCTGGCTTGGGCAGCCTGCTTTTATTCTCTTATCTGGCCCCACCACGTCCTGCTGATTGGTAGAGCCCAGTGGTCTGTTTTGACAGGGCGCTGATTGGTGCGTTTACCATCCCTGAGCTAGACATAAAAGTCCCCCACATCCCCATCAGATCAGTTAGATACAGAGTATCGACACAAAGGTTCTCCAAGGCCCCACCAGAGCAGCCAGACACAGAGTGTCGATTGGTGCATCCACAAACCTCGAGCTAGACACAGGGTGCTGACTGGTGTGTTTACAAACCTTGAGCTAGATACAGAGTGCCGATTGGTGCATTTACAATCCTTGAGCTAGACATAAAGGTTCTCCAAGGCCCCACCAGAGCAGCTAGATACAGAGTGTCGATTGGTGCATTCACTGACCCTGAGCTAGACACAGGGTGCTGATTGGTGTATTTACAATCCCTGAGCTAGACATAAAGGTTCTCCACATCTCCACCAGACTCAGGAGCCCAGCTGGCTTCACCCAGTGGATCCTGCACTGGGGCTGCAGGTGGAGCTGCCTGCCAGTCCCGGGCCGTGCGCTCGCACTCCTCAGCCCTTGGGTGGTCGATGGGACTGGGCCCCATGGAGCAGGGGGTGGCACTCGCCGGGAAGGCTCGGGACGCACAGGAGCCCATGGAGGGTGTGGGAGGCTCAGGCATGGCAGGCTGCAGGTCCTGAGCCCTGCCCCATGGGAAGGCAGGTGAGAAATCGAGCTCAGCGCCAGTGGGCTGGCACTGCTGGGGGACCCAGTACACCCTCCGCAGCCGCTGGCCTGGGTGCTAATCCCCTCATTGCCTGGAGCCGGCAGGGCTGGCCGGCTGCTCCGAGTTGGGGGGGCCCGCCAAGCCCATGCCCACCAGGAACTCCAGCCGGCCCGCAAGCACAGCATGCAGCCCTGGTTCCCGCTGGCGCCTCTCCCTCCACACCTCCCCGCAAGCTGAGGGAGCTGGCTCCCGCCTTGGCCAGACCAGAAAGGGGCTCCCACAGTGCAGCGGTGGGCTGAAGGGCTCCTCAAGTGCTGCCAAAGTGGGAGCCCAGGCAGAGGAGTCGCCGAGAGCAAGCGAGGGCTGTGAGGACTGCCAGCACACTGTCACCTCTCACTACCAGCATTGCATGTGTATGGATGTTCAACTGCATTGGAGTTAAGTTTTTTAAAGGGAAGCACATTTCATGCCCAATCACTACTAAAATTCTGTCTGTCCAGCCTGATACAGGATAATAGTCAGATGTGTGAGCTCAGAGATCAGACTGCCTGATCCTGAATTCAATGATAACATGAGGATAACAATATTATCTACCTCATACAGTTATTGTGAGTGTTACATTATGACACTATTTGTTAAATGCTAAGCACGGGCCAAAGTAAGCATCCATAAGTGTCAACTGTTATTACTGTTGTTGTTACTAATATAACAATATATTTTAGAAATAATAGGTAATATAGTTCCTCAGCTCTTGTTATCATTTGTTGGCAGTGGGTGAAAAAGAGATACAGATTGTTAATTTTTTTTTATTTCGTTGATGATAGGAGGTGGCAGAACTTGTGTAATAGAAAACCAGACCAAGTAGGGTATTGTTTAACGTGCACTGCAGGAACTTTCAGAAGTCATAGGACTTCTGAAAATTAAGAAGCAAATGGTAACAACCAACATGTCAAACTGTTTTCATTGGTTTAGTGGGGAGCTTTGTACTGAAAAGCTGGTGAAACATTACAGGATCATAAGAATGTGGTGTACCTCACCTATTTCTTAGATTTGCCTTTTACTTTCTTTTATAAAAGCAAAGATTGTTTCCTGATTGCGTGTTTGTTTAGGCCTATGAGATGTGGCCGAGATGGGGCTACCATGCTGGATTCCAGGAGGGTTAGATTAAAATGACCAAAAACACTTAAGACCAAAAGATTATTGGGTCAGGAGATGTTAGTGATAAATGTTGCATTTCTCCTAGGCTTCTGGATTGGATAATCAAATAAATATGTGGCAGGTCGGCAGGTACCTGAAATTCCAGCATGGTCTTCCCCATGTTTGACTCCAGCATGTAGTGATAGGCTCCAACACTGGTGCTGGGGTCATCTGCATCATCTAAGGTGCCCTTGGGAAAGAAAGCAGAAAAAGAAAAATTACTCATATTTCCTCCTCTTCTTTGAATGGTCACAAATTAATTCTGTGACCACACAGCAAGCCTATTTTTGGTCTAACCTGAACAGATGTTCACTTTACAACCAAGTCTCCAGTAGATTTGAGGGTTTTGTAATCAATTTGAATTGAGCGTTTGATTAGAATACTGTTATATACTCGCTGATATAATAATTTTCCAAAAGAAGACATTTCTGTATGATTGCACAGGGTTTTGGTGGTGGTGGTGTTAACATTTGCATGGCTGAACTCTGAGGCTGCCTTCGTTGGTTATTGAAATTTGAAATGCTGACTTTGCTCTGATTCCAGTGATAACCGGGCAAGATTACATAATTGACATGGAAAGAATTCGTCAGTTGTATGGACCATTCAGATTTTACTGCCATGATTCTTAATAGGAGCTTTTCGTAATATGCTGGTGTTTAGCCTGGAGACATGGATCATGGTTTATATTTTTTCAGTCCTGTACCACTTAATCTCTAGGAAACGAGGTGGGTGGGTGATGGGTAGAAACGAAATTCCCTTTCAATTTGGGTGTGGGGAGTGGTGCTAAGAAGCTAACACAACTCTGGTATGGCTTTTGGGCCAGCCCTTCTGTATCCTATGGATGCGGATTCCTGGGAAGGTGGGCAATGGTGACTTTGTGAGACGGAACAAACAAGTGCCAGCACAGATAGCAGCAAATTTATAGCTTTTGAATGCAATAACATTAACACACTGCTGCTGAAATATTTATGTTGGCTTTTTAAATATCCCAAAGGAAATCCATCTAGAAGCATGCAACCATATATATTCTGTTTCCTTAGAAATTTCCATTTAAAAAATGATAAATTACTTTTACACTGAGGGCCCTTCCCTGCTCCTGAGTAAATTTCACACTTATATAAATCAGGCATAATTTTCCTAACCTCTCTTCCTCAAAAGCACTTGAAATTTACAGGGCTGGAAAATAAAGGCTTCCTTTCATCCTCAGACCAGATATAGAACAGAACTCCCTGGCATCTCCCAGCCAAGTCAACCACTCTTCTTCCCCTCCTCCTTCCTTATCTCTCCTTTATGTGATAAGAAGATTTATGAGGGGAAAAGGGTCACATCTAGTCTGATAGTGTTTCCTTCATCAGCAGCAGCTTCACCAGAACGACGGAGCCTTCCTAGTTAAGGGAAACAGAGAAGGAAATCTCAGGTGGGGTTTATCCGTGCTAAAGGCAAGCCAGAGGTGGCTAATCCCTTTGGTAATGCCAGGTTCCTGCCCTTGAGCACACACAGGGCAATACTTGCCACAGGTGGGGACCCAAGGCTTCTTTCTTGGCTTATAGTTTGGAAACAATGGGAGTTGGGAGCTCCAAATCATTCATGGGACAAATATCCTGTCCTATATTGCTTAAAAAAAAATCCTATCTAATTTTTAAGACAGGGCGTTTTGCTCTTAAAGCACTTTGCATTTAATTGTGTTAATTACAGAAATTTTCAATGCTCTCCGAAGAGGTAATTGATATTAACCATAGTAATTCTAATAGCTAACACATATTGGGCATATGGTTTTTCTCATATCTAAACAGTCCATGTTTCCTTAAAAATGCAGATTGCAGGGCCCCACACTGGCTGGGGAATTCACACTTCCGGTAAACACTTCAGATGATTTTCATGATCTTTCAAGTTTGGGGAAAATGGAGCTAGTTTTCCACTAGATTAAAGCAGTATTCCACTGTATGCATTCTCAGGCCGTAAAAGAATCAACACTCCTCAATAAGCAAACATTCACTTAAACATATCCAGGTGGATCCAATGATCTACCTTGATTTAAAGCATGATTAATTGTAATCCAGGGAGATTAAAGATTAATTGTGATCCAGGGAGATGTGTGATATTATGACTTCCAAGTTAAGTATTCTTTTTTCTGAAAATTAACAATTTAATGGGTAAAAATTGAATCTACAGAATTCTTAAAATAAGAATTTGCTCATGTTAGCATCTCTCAAGATTCAAATGCTTCAGAATTCTCAGTGCAGCCATCTCCTGCCCTCCATGGTGGGTACTCACGCTGGTGGAGGCTACTGCTTCCTGAACACTTTCCATAATGAATTCCTTGGTGATCCTGCGAGAGGGCAGCTCATTGAAGAGGGAGTTGATCAGGGCCACTTTAGCTGCATCCCGCCTGGCCTCGGCTCTACTTAAGCAGCACTTGAGAAGGGAAGGAGAAAAGGAGTCATTTGAGAATTTAGCATTTCACCATTCCACTCCTGCATCAATGGGTCTCTGGACATTTCTATTTATACATTTACTGTCCGCATCTATTCTGTTCATATATGTTGCTAATTTCCCTGAAGGTCACCCAGATTTTCCTTCAGCTCTAGAAGCCATGCAAATGTCTTGGCTGATCTTCAATTACTTATTGTCTTATTTTATAGCATTGAATGTCTACTATATGTCAGAAGCTTTGCATACTCTATTAATGAGTAATGATAAATTAATAATGGCTATTATTGTGTGCTAGATAATTTAAATTCATTATCAGGGCCTTCCTCAAATCCCTATTTCAGAGAAAAAATGTAAGGAGAGGAGAAAAGCAAGGAATCTGGAAATACTTGCAACACAATAATTAAGAACACAAATTCCGAGTCAGACTGCTTTCAGCTCTGGCATTTACTAACTATAAGATCTTGAGTAGGTTAATTAGTCTCTCTGCACCTCAATTTCCTCCTCTATAAAATGGGAATAATAGTAGGGTTGAGGTTAGGATCAATTGGTTAATATAGATGAAGCACTGGAAATACTTGGCACACAGTAGCACTTATGAGAACAGGCCAGCCAGACATTTTTATCTCCAGGTTAGTACAAGGGTGCTGCTGTCAATATCTATTGCTTTTGCATTTCCAACATTTGTCCCCCATCTTCCTTCTAGTAACAGTTCCCTGATTTTCTTGAGGACTAGGCTTTCTCCCTTGGTCTCAATCCATGAGGTTTTGCTGGGACATACTCCATTCAAACCTTCTTGAAGTTAGGGCTATAGGCAGCCTATGATTAGTGACTCAAAAAAAATTCACTCCTCTCAAATATAATATTGTGCTCCATCCTGCTAGACTGGCTTTCTGTGGCTCATATGGATCTGGTCGATGCATCCATATTCTTTTCTGTCCTCCCTGTCTCTGAACAACTAACAACTCCCATTTTTCAAGTTCTGGTTTGGCATGCTTCCTGGGGTTGCAGATAGAGGGACAAGCCCCATAAGTACTGGACTGTCCCTGGAGCCCACACCTTTTGGAGAGCCCAGGAGTTGATGGCCTCTCTCCTACAGGCTCCTGTGGACCCGGGGATAAGTGTCTAGGATCTTGGACTCCTAGGGGGAAACAAGAGAAGTCTGGGCCTAGGTCCTGGTCAGTGGGGTGGCCAGGCACCCCTGGCTCTGCTTCTCAGAAACCTGGACCACCTGAACTTTGGGAGCTAATCTTCTCATTGGACAAATAGGGAGGCTAGGCTCTCTGATCTCCAAGGCTCCTACTACCCAAAATGCATGATTCTCAGAATCAGTAGTTCTTGGTGATTTATGGGAAAGAAAAGGAAAAATAGCAAATACCACGCTTCATTTTACAGTTTCACAGAGCAAGGGTTCTGTGCCACCAAACGAAGAAAGCCAAATCCCTCTCATTTGCTTTCTCAACATCCCCGCCTCCATCCTATCTGCCCTATGTTGACTATCTCTGCTCTGTCTCGGGAATGCTCCAGACTTATGCTCTCGTGTCCTCCAGAGACCTGTCTCTCCTCCCCGTCTCCACAAACCTAGTTGGACTGCCCTGAAGCCAGGTTCCAAGTCCTCTGTGATTTGCCCTCAAACCTTCTAGAATAGTAGTGCCTATATATTGTAAAGACCTTGTCCTCAACTATGGGTAACTTCTTGCCCACCCCTTCTCCCAGCCTCCGGGCCTGGGAGGAGCCCTCATATACTTTTGTTTTTAAAGACTGATTCTTCTTCTGTCGCCCAGGCTGGAGTGCAGTGGTGCAATCTTAGCTCACTGCAACCTCCACTTCCTGGGCCCAAGCGATCCGCCCACCTCAGCCTCCTGAGTAGCTGGGTCTACAGGCACTTGGCACCGTACCTGGCTAATCTTTGTATTTTTTTGTAGAGACAGGGTCTCACTATATTGCCCAGGCTGGTCTCAAACTCCTGGGCTCAAGCGATCCACCTGCCTTGGCCTCCCAAAGTGCTGGGATTACAGGCGTGAGCCACTGGCCCCCTCATATTTATTTTTTTATTTCAATAGTTTTTGGGATACAGGTGCTTTTAGGTTTGTGGATAAGTTCTTTTGCGGTGATTTCTGGGAATTTGGTGCACCTGTCACCCGAACAGTATACTCTGTATCCAATATGTAGTCTTTTATCCCTCACCCCCCTCCCAACCTTCTCCCCCAAGTGCCCAAAGTCCATTATGTTATTCTTATGACTTTGCATCCTCATAGCTTAGCTCCCACTTATATGTGAAAACACAATATTTGGTTTTCCATTCCTGAGTTACTCCACTTAGAATAATGGCCTCCAGCTCCACCCAAGTTGCTGCAAAAGACATTATTTTGTTCATTTATATGGCTAAGCAGTATTCCGTGGTGTACCCCATCTTCCTTATTCACTCATTGGTTGATAGGCACTTAGGTTGGTTCCATATTTTTGCAATTGCAAATTGTGCTGCTATAAACATGAGTGTGCACGTGTCTTTTTCATATAGTGACATTTTTTTCTTTGGGCAAATTCCCTGTAGTGGAATTGCTGGATCAAATGGTAGTTCTACTATTAGTTCTTTAAGGAATCTCCATACTGTTTTTGTATATTACTTGAGCATCCTCCACTGGCTGAGCCAGGCTCAGCGCTTGGAGATGCTTGTACATGGTGAGTGTGTTGATGAAATAATTAGAAGACTTTTGAAATGGCAAGAACATGAGACTGAGGAGAATTAAAACCAACACAAATTAAAAAATAACAAAAACCAACCAAACAAACAACATTTGCCAGGAGACTAACAAAGCAGAACAATTAAGGGCAGGCAGAAGAAGATACTATAATTTACAATAAAGAGTGATTTATTTATTTTTTATTTTTTTATTTTTTTTGTGAGATGGAGTTTCACTCTTGTTGCCCAGGCTGGAGTGCAATGGCGTGATCTTGGCTCACCGCAACCTGCGCCTCCTGGGTTCAAGCAAGTCTCCTGCCTCAGCCTCCTGAGTAGCTGGGATTACAGGCATGTGCCACTCCGCCCGGCTGATTTTGTATGTTTAGTAGAGTTGGTGTTTCTCCATGTTGGTCAGGCTGGTCTTGAACTCCTGACCTCAGGTGATCCACCCGCCTCGGCCTCCCAAAGTGCTGAAATTGCAGGCATGAACCACAGTGCTGGGCCCAAAGAGTGATTTTCTATATAGCCGTTGAATGAACAATGGAGCTAAAGTTCCAAAATGAGTGTGGAACGTAGTTTTTTTTTTTTTTTTTCCTTGGTGTTGACACACAAGAAGGCTTTGGGGGAAGCTTTAGACAGCAATGCTGTTCAAGGTTTAGACCTCTTCCAAGTTTTAGGCAACTTGTATGAAACCACAATGGGTTTGACAAGGTAGATTGGCTTTGTGTTATGGGCTTGGCTGAAAATTTATAGGACACTGAGTCACCAATCTTTCACTGAAGCTTGAGTGCCATCTCTTTTAGGAAGCCTTCCTTGATCACTCTCAAGTCTAGGCTTGGAGGACCACTGTCCAAGGAAGGCACTGACCACACTGCGGTGTAACTGTTTGCTAATGCGCTGCCCCCACCATCTCCTGGCCGTGAGCTCCCTAAAGGCAGAGCCTATGACTTAGTTGTCTCCTGCCTCTTGTGACCTAGTTTGCTGAATAAGCAACAATACAGCCTAGGAAACTAAAAAAACAAGTCACTGAAGCACTAGGCATAATGTTCAAGAGATCCTCGTAAAGAAAAAAATGACGGATATATACTTTTTATTTTTTTTAAATGAGTGCAATTTCAATAAACCCTCTATGGTATGTATAACTTAGTAATATAAAAACATATTAATGAATTTCAGATGGATAATTGGTCATTGCAGTCAGACACTTTGAGATGACCATTTTTGCCTGGGCGTAGGGTATGTTTATTATTCTTTGGAAAATCAGTTCCCCATTAAAAAGCAAACAACGTTTTTGCAAGTATTACCTGACATCTGTAGGAACAGCTCCTTTTAATAGGAATTTAGCTTTACAAAATCTATCATAGAGCTGTTGGAGTTTTAGAATTTAGAGAATTTGATTCAAATCCAGGCACTCTTCAGAAACAACTTCTATCTAAATAATAGCAATTTAAACCATCTTTTATGGAGAGAGAGACCTAGTAAACACTAGTTAGATAAAAGAAGCTATCTATTTTAAATAAGACCAGTTAAGTACTAGATCAAAAGCACCACATACGTTTACAACCAAATGGCACTGCTCGGGAGATCAAAGTGCAGCCCGGCTGAGAGAACAGAAAGAGCCTTTACCCAGAAAGCATGAAAAAGGACTACAGAGAACTAACCAATACCAAGATTTTAAAGCAGACACATGTCTATGCTTATTTTATTATTTCAATGTACGGAATCTTTGCTTAAAACGGGGGAGAAAGTGTTCCAATTAATAAGTACATAAAATAAAATAAATTCTGAGCCATCAAAGAGCTTTTCTTGCTATTGTTCTTGGCATTTCTGAAAGACAAGTACTTCAAAATGTCTATAATGTTAACCAGCCGCTTTCTTCTAAATTCTAGAACTACAAATCCCAGCCAGTAAGGGCTGCATATTTTTCTCTAGGGATCTTTTAATGGGACCTCTCAGCCCATAAGAATCTTTACTTGGGGAAGAAATTTAGCCAAACGGCAATCTACTTGGTTGCAATCTAAATCAGAATGTGAATGTTGCTGTAAGAACAGGCACTGTTAAAGTTACTATCAAACAGTGGGAAACACTGTAAGAAAATAAAATATGGTAAGTGACAGGACATTTTATGGATGTGTCCAAACCAGTCGTCAAAGACATCGGTTGGGGAGCGAGTGAAGTATGATGTTATTTCAAAGTAACTTCCTGCTAGAGTTAGACTTCCCAGGTTATACAGTTTATTCTTGCTATTTTTTAGCCAGGCCCTAATCATAAATATAGATTTGTAAACCGTGTCTTTTCTGTTAACCATTTTTACTTGTTAATATAGAAAGACAACTTCTGTTCTTTGCACTTTGCGAAAGTGCAGAGCTGGGATATTTAAGTAAAGATTTTACTAAAGTCAGCTGTGAATTTCTCAGGCATGTGGAGCCACATGCTTTCCGAGTGGCCAGCAGACCTCATTCAGACATTTATTTTGGTGTTCAGATGCCTTTCATTTGCTGGTAGATTATAAACCACTATGATAATTTCAAAGCCTCCTGACTCTGATCTAAAATTAAAGTAAAAAAAAAAAAAAGAGTGACTGTGGCATTGCTCAGGAAAGCTACTCAAAGGCAGTGGTAGCCAGTTTGTAAGATTCCCCAGTGACCCCTGCCCCGTGGCATTCACACCCTCGCGTAGTCCTCCCCTACACTGCACCAGAGTTCGTTTGTGTAACCAATAGAATATGGTAGAAGTGAGGGCAAACCCCTTCCCATATTAGATTATAAAAGACACTATGGCTTCCATCTTGGTCTCACTTGCCATCTCTTTATAAAAGAAGATAAGTGGAACCAAGGGGAAAAGTCACTGGCTTGGGGAAAGTCACTGCCATGTTAAGCAGTCCCATGGAAAGGCATACATGGCAGATAACTAAAGCCTTCTGCCAGCAGCCATCTGAGGGAGGCTGGAAGCTGATCCTCCAGCCCTGATCAAGCCTTCAAATGACTGCACCTCCAGCTGACAGCTTACCAAAAGCAACCTCCTTCCAGAAGAACTTGAGCCAAAACCACTCAGCTAAGCTGCTTCCAGATCCCTGATCCTTGGAAACTGTGCAAGACAATAAATGTTTGTAAGTTTTCAGGCAATTTCTTATGCAGCAATAGGTAACTAATACAAAGGCTTTGCTCACCACAGCTAATTAAGAAGTCTCAATGAAATAATCCACATTGCTGGCACTATGTGCTTGGCACTATGCTGAGCACTTTATGTTTATTATCACATTTTGTCACCACAACAATCCTGTAAAGTTGGTTTTGTTATTATCCTTATTTTGCAGGTGAGGAAATACAGGCTTAAAGAGGTTATACATCCCAAGGTCATGCACCTTAAGATGGGAACAAAACAAGATTTGCCCTCCAGTCTGTCTGACTTGGGAGTCCACATTTTTAACCACTTTGCTATTTTGCTCTTCATAGAAATGGCCACCCACTTTGGAATAAAGAGGATATATAATTTGCCTAAGGTCACATAGCACTCCCTAAATCAGTACAGTATTTTAGACAAAGCTTCAACTTTGCGCTTTTATGGGTCATTTTGATATAAGACTAAAAGGATATCTCCTCCCATGACAAATTTGACTTCATTTACAACAAAAGGCCAAGCAAGATGCAGTACACTGTGGGGATAAATGGTACTCACTGAGGATGGGAATATGCTGACATTATCTCAATATCCTCCTCCCTCCTATTGTTCTCCTTTGGATGCTTTCCTGGACTATAGGGAGAAGGAAAATGGAGATAGAAAGGCCAACTGCGACTAGACCAGAGATCAGATGTTACCTTGTAGGAAGCATCTCATTCTAACCTTAACTACTCTCTTGATTAAGTACGGGGCCAAGAGATTTTGGAATTCTACCACACAAGGTTGCTCAACATTTCAAGAAGTATTGATAACTCTTCAAGAGTAAAAGTCATTTAAATTAAACTTCCCTGGCCAGGCACGGTAGCTCATATCTGTAAACCCAGCACTTTGGGAGGCTGAGGCTGGAGGATCACTTGAGCTTAGGAGTTCGAGACCAACCTGGGCAATGTAGCGAGACCTTGTCTGTACTAAAATTCAAAAACTAAATAAATAAAACAAAAAATAAACTTTCCTAGCTCTGATGAATAAAAAATTCCCCCCAAGACTAACTCATTTTGGCCCTATATTTTATCATAGATTAAGATGACCAACAAGCCACCAGGACCCTATAGGGTACACTATGAAGATTGCTGCCAAGCCTAGGCCGGGAGTTTGGACCAATAGTTCAAAAACTTTAGTGTTCATAGTACAATTACCCGGGAACTTGTTAAACATGTGTATTCCTGCGCCCAAAGCTGACCTACTGAATCAGAATCTCTTCAGCTGTATGATGGTGGGGGGGGGGGGTCTGCATATAATAAGATTTGCAGGTGATTCTGACATGCGGACCGAAGACAACTCTTAGAGGAGTGTTGCTGAAACCTCTGCCCATGCCATGTCTCATTTCTAACAGGCAGGAGCAGAACCAAGTTTTGTGGGGCCTGAGGCTTACACAATTTGGGGGCCCTTGTTTAAGAAAAACAATATGAAATTACAAATAAAAAAGTTAGCGTTGTGATTTACAAAGAGCCTGTGCAGAAGCTTCATTGTCTTCATTGTAGAGCCACTTCTGCTAACGTCAGAAATGCTAATTTCTCATTAGAGAAACTGCTTCTACCCAAGAGTCAAGGAAAGCAGCATTCAAGTTTTTAAAAAGTCCTTTATGATAGTTCTTCTAAAATTAGGTCCTTAGGAAGGACATAGCACTATGACTTAACTAACTGAGGTCTCCATTTCACTTCTCTGCTTAACAGTTTTTATTTCTTCTATGATTATTTTCCAGGGTGTCACACTATGTAATGTCGAGATTCAACCAAGATTAATTTGTTGACCAGTAGGCCCTCCTGAAATAAAATGACTAGTTAACTATTTAGCATTAACTGAAGTTCTTATATTAATTGAAATAAAGTTTTGATAGTCATGTATGTGTTATAAATAGAAATTCCTAATAAGAAATTAGTTTTTTTCATTACTTACTTGTGAAATACTTTAAAACTATTTGTAGGTGTCTTACTGATTATAGAACCATCTTCTGGCCAAGCCGAAGCAATTTAGACGTGAAACAGTAACTTTCCTGGTAGCCCTCATTTGATTAATGATTGTATTCCACGCTTTGTATTAGAAAATAGGCAGGATTCATGTGTTGAGTAGTTGTTTCTACATCCCAAGGTTTTACTGTACTTACATCCCAACTACAGTGCTTTCTTCAGGAGTGCATATGGAAGGACATTGATACAAGTAACTTTCTCTCTATCTTAAACAACAGACTTTCTACAATTATGCATACATGTGTTTTAAAGACATCAGGAGAAAAATGGTCTCCAGATCTAAAATGTATAAAACACATTTTAGGCACATTTTCACTGGTGCCTCCCAGTGGTAGCCAAGGAGTTGAAACAGTCTGTAAGAAGCAGGATTAAAAAAAAAAAAAAAAGAAGAAGAAGAACAGTAATGTAATAGCTAATGTAACAGATTGTATCTATTTGCAGATTCAAAGCTGAAGATGCCATCCTCTCTGGGGTCAAGGGCAGGTCAGTGTTATTTAGGTGGCATTCATTCAATAGCACATGGTACCCAAGGGGTTTTCCAAAGCTGGGACTTTGCAGGTGGCAAAACCAAATAAATTGACTCTGTGAGAAGTGAGAATTCCTGCCCAAATCCTATCGGCTGTTAGGTCTGTCATTCAGGTGGTTGGGAACGTTTTGCTTTTGTAACTTGGAGTCCAACTTTTAGCAAGTGACTTGTGGAGTTTGTGCGTACTGCCTGACAGCTCTGGTCAGTGTCACCAACACCTCGGTTTCATCCTGACAGCAAGCCTTCACGAAGAATGCCACAAGCCAGACCCTGTTGCTAACGGACCCCCTTTCAGTGCTTTAAAACCTTGACTACCCTGACCGAAGCATGAACATTTGCATGTGTTCCAATTTATCTAATTGTGGATATATTAGCATTTTTTCTCCTTCCAGATGGTGATGTGAAAAAGGGCAACCGTTGGAACTCAGTCACCCAAGTTAATATCGTGTCTATCCATAGGTCAGAGTGGCTGCAAATATGTTGGGAACAATTTAGAGCTCTGTGTGTGCTGGGGATGGGGGTCTTAGCTACGTGTGGAGGAGGGGACTGCTCTGGGAGTCCAATTTTCAGAGAAAACTCACCAGTTCCTGTCAACTGAAAGAAATGTTTCATGCACATGGTGGGTCAGAATGTTATTTTTATAATATAAACCACCTGGCCTTCTCCTCGTTTACCTCTGCGGCAACGGTATTCTACACACATACCTAGACCAAGGTCCCTGGTAACTATTACAATCCTATGTTGTGCTTTGCTCCTTGAGGTTTTATTCCTTTTCTTTTCTTTTTTCTTTTATTCTTTTTCTTTTTTTCAAGTTAAGGTGTAGACAAGATGAATTGATCAGGGCTCAAGATTTGGGTTTATTTTTATAGTTGCTTTGATGTGAAAGGACTTGGCTCTGATTGCATAAGAGGGATGAGGGGAGTTAGGGAGAGATGGAGTCAGGCTTTCTTCCCCACTCAGCGACTCACTGAGCTGGTGAGCATCTTTCTAAAGTTTATGAACTAGGGGCTGGGAGACTCCTGTGGAGATAGTCTGAAGTCCTTATTTGCCATGGGGACTTTCCTAATCATTTCTTTCACTACATTCTATATTTGGAGGTCAAGAATTTCTATTCACTTTGTTTAATAAAAAAAGAAACAGATTAAAGTTAGGGAAGGAGGCTGGGGAATAAATAAAGGGTCTCATTAAAGCAATATGCACTCCCAATTTCATGGGCAGGTCATTAAGGTCTGATAATTAGCTGACATATGACTTTCGAATGGTTATAACTAACCTTCCCGTCTTTGAGTCTCATTAGTTATAAAACAGGATGCTTTCCTGTGGAGATTTCCACCAGGAAATACCTCCTTTAGAAGTTAAGTTACATTGCATAGCATGTCGTCCATCTGAGTCAAGGTATACCACCCTAGAGGCAGAGAAGAGGTCATGGATAATTTCAAATAGAAATACTAGGCATTAAAACAGCATTAGTGCTGGGCAATAGTCTCAAGTTTATAGCAGGAACTAAATCCCTATTTGGGATATGGAATGTCAAGGCCAGGCCTTATTTAACACTCAGCAAAAAGAGCGTTACAATTCCATTGAGTCAAGTGTATGAATTAATCAAATTTTCTTAGTCATTCTCTACTGGGAGAAACTTAATTTTATAAACTTAGTTTATTGTGATTTAAATGTACTTTTAATTCCATGAACTTTGAGAAGACTCATTTAATGCATAAAAGTATAAAACGCGTTTTTATGTCTGATAATGCAGGTTAAGTGTGCTTACTGCCTTAACTAAAATAAAACACAATTAAAATACTCCTCACCTTGTTTAAGGCTGTATGCTCCTTGGAAAAATGGTTTTTCTAGATATCAGCATAGGCGATGGCTTTGGTTTGAAAACCAGATTGGCATAAAAATCAAAACCCATCTAATGAATTCATTGCCTTTTAGAGACAGAGCTTTGCAAGGAGCTCATCTGCACTGTGTGCCACCCCCATCTCACTCCTCTGCAGCCCTGTTTTGCAACACCAAACATTGGTTACAAATGGAAAAAAAATAAAAGGTCAGTCAACAGTTTGCCTATGGAAGAATTGAATGTCTCAACTTCATAGAGTGCTTGGCACTATTCAACTAGCCTGAGTACCAGAACCCAGTTTTTAACACCTGTACTTATTTTCTGTGAAGCCATTTTAACAACAAAATACTTAGGTGAAAAAGATATAATGCCCCGATGAGTAAGTGTCTCACGCTCCAAATAGATCGAGCTATCACATCAATATTTTTGTCAGGAGGCAATTTTTATTCAATCATAATTCATGCACATAAATAATCACATGCTCTAGTACTATATTCAAGGAAATTTTTGCTTTTTAGTCAAAATAAGAATGAAATTCACTAATTCAAGTCACTCCAGCAGACTATATGTGGAAGACCATGTCACTGACTTGAAAGCAAAACTTGAATCACAAACCCTTTAAATCAAAATATAAAATAAGATAAAATACTCGAGTTCCCTTTTGGATTTGGAAGCAAAAACAGCTGCTGCAACAATGAGTGGCTTTCCTTCTGAGTTCATCAAGAGGGGAGCCAGACGTGGATCTGATGGCCTTTGCATTGCTCTATTGTAAAAAAATGGAAATTACTGCAAGTTTTCATGGTCATGATATGTGGCTAGGGAAGGATTAACTGCCTAGACAAAAGTGGCATGAAGAAAATATATCTAAAATACATGAAATACTTAATGCTGGTAATATTAGAAAATGATTTCTTTTATAAAAGATCCAATAAGTACTAATGTGTTTCAATATAACTTTCTGAAAAAAAATTTTTTAATCAGTAGGTTATTTTATTTATTGTTTAGAAATGCAGAAATAAAATTATATTTTCACTTCTCTTTTTCTATTCTGTAGTAATTTATGAAGGCCTGGTCTAAAGGCAGGGCTATGGCTGCTTTTTCTCTCTCTCTCTTCGTTCTCTCTCTGTTTCTGTTTTTTGTAGATTGTGGTGTCAAGGCTAACTGAAAATTCTTTAATCAGCTTTCATGGACACAAGCTTCCCATTTACTTCAGTGAGAGGCTTCTTTGCATAAAAAACCAGTGGTTTGTATCCATCAGAGTCTTTGACTGGACTGCTTTCCTTTGATTAATCAGAAAACTAAAGTTCAGTCTGAATACTACTTTCCTAAAGAATGAATGAGCATAATCTCTTACAGCTTTCATGAAACTGCCTGAAACCAGAGGGATTAGTCCCACAATCCGGTCCCATACTCCACTTCAAGTATTTTCAATTACTTGGCACCATTGGTGGTGACGTCCATGGCTCAGTAAGAAGGCTACTGCTGGCATAATGGTTTCTCCATGTTTCAGCACATGGTCTTGGCATTAATAATCCATCGTGAAATGATTTGTAATGCACAGGGGTGACATTTGATTATGTGAAAGGCATTGCAGGAATGAGCATGTAGGCTCTTATAGTCCAACTGCTGGCAAAAACATGATGAAATGTTATATGGTGAAAATAGCATTTAAGATGGTTTCTGAACTGACAAAGAAAAGCGTAAGCACATTGCTTTAGGAGAAATGTTCTTTCATTTTTCACCCCTGGTTTTCCTTCTCAAGTCATATTTTGGAGGGCCAAATGGGTGAAGGAGCCAGATTTGGCAGCCAACCACCCAAACACATTTTCAAAACATACTTGATTCAGGAAATTCTGGATCTTTTTAAGCAAAGATGTTAACAGTCCTCCTGAGAGCCTTAAAATATGATGATTTAAACATAAGGAAAAGGGGACCCTAAAATGATCAGAGAAATCACCAAGAGGCCTCCCTGCTGAAGTTTTCAGTTTTTCATTTTGTTTGCTATTTCTTTCTTTCTTTTTTTTTTTTTTTTGTTAAGACCACAGGAGGATGTTGAATTTATTACCTAAGGGAAGTGCTATCATTTTGGGTCAAAATTTATGAGATGATAGGAAAATTTGTGCTTCTTCGGGTAGCAAAAACAAAAACAAAAACAATAACACTAGAATTTCTTACACTCATATCTTCTAGATCCATTCACCAATCTGTCAAATGCATTATATTCTAGATAGAGTATAATGAATGTATGAACAAATATAATGCATGCCTGGGTGTGAGTACTGCCAAATCTTGGTTATTTATGGTCCTAAGAGTCGGGTGGGGAAAAAGTTGCTATGCATAAATTAAATCCAAGAGAATCATAAGGTATTTTTAATCAATACTTTTAAATTCATCCATTTTCAAAACTTTAACCACAGATACGAACAAAATAATATAAGCTGATTTTACTGTTACTGACTTTTCCTTCCTAGCCCACTATCTTGCAGACTTAGATGAATGATCTTAGCTGACTATTGGTTACATACAAGAATGGACAAACATTGACTTCATTTATTCTTCGGATTTGTTATTCATTCATTTGGCTATTCACTTAACACAATTTATTAGGCACTTTATGCACTGTATGCGAAACACAGTGCTTGAGGTCATGGGGAACATAAGGATACACACCCCATCCCTGGAACTTACATTTCAGTAAAGGGAAAGAACATGCACATAGGTAACTGGAGCATACGGTAGAAAACATTAAGTCTAGTAGAGAAACAGAGAACACTGCTTTGGGAAATCACATGAGGTAGGGAGTTCCATCAGGGAGAATCAGAGAAAACTTTTTATTTTCTCTGAAAAATTTTTGTGGAGTCCTGGAAGATGGTCAGGGTTTAGACGTGAAAAGAAGGTGGCAATAGCATTTCCTAAGTAGATCTCAATGTGAGTATGGGAATGGTTAGGAGAGGTCAAGACATGCATGAGGAACAGTTAGGTAGAAGCATCAAGTGTCAGAAGAGGAAATCGGGGAGATAAAACTGGAAGGGAAAGTTGGACCAGCTGTAGAATCTTTATTGCCAGAGTAAGGAATGTATGCTTTAATAAGAAAATAATAGGGAGCCATTGAAGCCCCCCTTTTTACTTTTTATTTTGAAATGCTATGCTTATATAAGAGTTGCAAAGATTGTAAAGAGTTCCCAGAAAGTAGTCCATATCATCTAAGTTTTCATGTTTCAATGAATAATGATTTATATAGTGTTCTTATATTACACTCCTATGATTATATTCTCTCTTTAATGCTTAGTGTGGTGTGTCTGTTTTCCTTAATCAGAAATGCCAAAGATCTGTCTTTCTTATTTGTCTTTTCAAAGAAACAGTTTTTGATTTCGTTAACCAAGTTTGCCAGTTTTTGTCCCATTTCAGGGAGCTAATGCCCCCTGAAGTTTCCCTAAAGCTACGTATATGTTCAATCTAATTTTAAAAACAGATAGTGTACATATGCAGTATCAAAAAAGTCCCTTGTCTACCTTTAAGCAGAATACTGTTTCTAAGTCCCGCATAACCACAGAGCTGTGCTTTTCTTTTGTTATGATTCTGCATGGAATATGGTGGGCCATTTCAATTTGACAACCTATGCTTTTCTTTAACTCAAAGAAAATTGCCTCTGTTATTTATTTCCTCCCCTCTATTTCCTTTGTCTCTTTCTAGAGCTCCTACTAAATTGATGTTTACCTGCAAAATTTATCTGCATGTCTCCTGTACTGTCTTCCATCTCTGTCTTTTTGCTCTAAGTTCTAGAAGACTTTACTTAGTTATTCCTTACTAATTTGGCTATGTCTGCTCCTCTATTTGCTCCTCTTAATTCTTTATCCTTATTGTTCTAATTTGGCAAACATATTTCATTTTCTTGCTCCCTGCTTGCTCCCTTTTAATAGCTGTTTTAGAGAGAAATATCCTTTCAAAATTTTCTGAGGATATTAACTGTAATACTCTTTGACATTCTGTGCTGCTTGAATTGTTTTGTTCTTTTGTTTGCTTGCCTTTGGTCTTTTGTGCATTTGGTTTTCCTCAAATGTTTGGTGATCTTAAGTTCATTGACATAGATGGACAAACAAGTACATTAGTTTAGATGGCTGACAAAACCTTCCTCTATGCTTGAGAATGTCTGTTTCCCTAGAGGGGCTCCCCTGAATGAGAGGACAGCTGGGTGCTTCGTATTGAATGGGGTGTGTTGACAGGCAGACTTCACCTTAGGATGCTCAATAATGGACCTGCAGGCACATGTGGGTTGGAGAGCCTCTTCCTCAGTGGCTGCCTTTCTTTCCCCTTTGCTGCCTCTCATCCGTGTCTTTGGTGTCTAGGGTTACATCAAGCTCTGTTCTGAGGCTTCCATACCCACATTCAAATCATCCTCGTCAGTCAATTCACTTTCATTCACCAGAGGTAAAAACACACTGCTGACTACTGTTCGGAGTGGGGAAGGCAACACCTCACTGGCTGGATGGGTCGGAAGTTTTGAAAGCAGTTTTTGATTAGCCTTAAAATTACCCCAGGACTGCCTCCTGCTCTTTGCATTCATTCATGTGAACCTGGAGTTTCTCTAGCTCTTCTTTACTTTCACAGTACATTTCTCCTATATATATTTAGACGGTGGCATCTTTGCCCCTAATAATTTGATTCTACTCTCATCTCCCAGAGTTGCTTCAAAGTTCATCTCTTCCAATGGCACCCTTTCTTCTTGCCTAGCACTATTGTGAATTTACTTATTTTAAAACATGTCTTTGACATTTTAGGGAATTTCAGACTAGAAAAGAGTTTGAAGAATGTGCTAAGTCCACTCCATCTTGATTCAATCTTGAGACTTTTTTAACTTTTATTTTATATTCTAAGAGTTCATCTTGTTGATTCTGGCCCATCTTTGCAGGCTATTTGAGAACTGTCTGAATATTCAGTGGCTCAGTTTTAGTTGTCCTTCCCAGCTTTAATTATGGCTTAGATGTCTGGAAGCCACTGATGCCAGTTTCACCAGAATGTGTTTTGTCTCCAGCTCCCCACTGGACAATAGGCAACGTGCTCCTATTTTCACAAGCAGTGCTGACCACAAGAGTAGGAAGGAGCCCTCTAAATCCTTGCGGAAAGACGCTGTCTCTACTTCTAAACCCCTATTTTACTCTAGCAACTGTAATCTACTGTAATCTAATTTGTATCCCATTTTCTCCATTGACATTACTTTTCGGAAGGTTAATAAGGATTTCACATTCATCACAATCAGTGGAAACATCTCATTGGACATCTGTCCTGTGGCTGACCGCTGCTCACTTCATCCTCAGTCTCAAAATGTCACATCTCTCGGTTTCCATAAATCCCCACTTCTGGTTCTTTGTCTCTTTCTGGGCAATCTCTGGGCTTTTTAGAGAAATCTTTCTCCTTTTATTTCCCCCGCTGAAACTGTTCCTAAGAGCATTCCTTGATCATCTTCTCACACCACACATTCTCACTTGGCAGTGGTACCTGTAGCTGTGGCTTCAGCTTAGAAATGCAGAAGTTCAACACATATCTCTTTCTTGAGCTTCAGGTCTTACTTTTTTTTTTTTTGGATAGGGGAGGGCGATTGCTCTTCTCTGTTTGGCTTCCAGGCACTTCATAGTTTCCTCGTCCTCACCTTTCACATACCCGCTCCACTTCCTCCTGTGTTTCCCACCCAGTGGCCAAAGCCAGGGCTGACCACTGGTAAAGGTGAAGGTGAATGGACTTCATTAGGTATGAAAGTATCATCCCAACTTTCACTCCTAATGAAGTCCCTTCACCTTTAGCTCCTGAACATACTGTGTTTGCAGCTCGTCTCCATGGGCACTCATCACTTTCAGCCTCTCAGCCATTTAAATCGTTTAAATCCAAAGTATCTTTACGCTGTGACCCGAGTAATCTTTCTGAAGTACATTTGAATACATCACTCTTCTGCTCAGAATCCTTCAAAGGTTCTGATTTTATATAGAATAAAACCTGTACTGCTTTGCAAAGTATGAAGATCCCTTATGGTTTGATGTGAGTGCCTACCTGTCCTCTCCCAACCGTTCCTTGCCACACACATTAACCCTTATGCTTTCCTAATTCTGAAAATGCTGTGGTTCCCTATGCTAAGAATGTCATTTTCCCTTTTCCCATTGGCCAAGACATCATCAACTGAATGCCTCAGTTCACATTTATATTTCCTGTGAATCCTTCTTTGACTTCCCTGAGGCAGCATAGGTTTGTAGGTCTGTTTATTAAATTATACCCTTCCCTCACTCAATGAAGGATTTGAAGCCATGTAAAACAGATACACCTGGTAACAGGATACAGTAAATGAGTGACTTAATAAGTTCAAAGGGAGAGTAAAGGTAAAAATATAAATAGTATCAGGTATGACGTTAGTCTTAAAAATTATATGATATGAAGTTCTCTAGACTTACACTACAAAAAAATTACCTGAAAATTTTCCTTTGGGCTTTTTAGTTGACAAACTAAGAGAGAAACTTGACTACTTATGAGTTTCGTGGTATCCATAAGCAAGAAATAAAACATCTTTGCCAGTTATTGAAAATTGAGGGATAATTTACTCAATTAAAAGGGTATTTATAAAGGATATTGGCAAATTTAGAAATTCCTTTCCTGTTGTTTTCATTCATAGGATATGGTACAACTTTGTTCACTATTTCCAAGAAAATTTGTAATGTTACCAGTTTACAAAAAGGTTTACTTTATTTTAACCCAATGAACTTTCACTGACAAATTAATGGCTACTTCTTACCTGAAAGTTGCCAAAACAGCTTCCCCCTGGGAGGGTCACGTAACTCACAAAGGGAGGCCCAGGAGCTGGCAGTGACTCATAGACCACCACACCTTCACTTGGGAATGCAGCCCTCTGCTGCTGCTTGCTTTCCCAAAATTCCTGTAACATTGACACAACGTTCACTGAAAAAGACAACACACCATCAGTTATTAAGGATGGACATAATCTGGTGCAAAACCAAAATTTTATTTGCAAGCTGGATTCTGTAGCATGACAGTTCCAGTTTAAGTAGAGCTGGGTATGTGGATAGTGGGGTGGGGGGGCTTTTAGCTGTGAAAGAATATACTTTATTTAAATATATTTAAAGTATGCTAAAATATACAAATTAAACCTGTTATTTACAAATGCAAATGTGTATATTTCTTAATGAGTAAGGCTCAAGAAGTGGTTTTGGTGCCCTAATTAAAACAATATAGCAGTATTTCAAATTTACTCTATAAATTAATTTTTAATATAAAAATTAAAAATCTCATTCTGCTTTGAACATTTGTCTTAATAGACTTTATCCAGAGTTGTGATTATCTGTGGTCCTCTTTATCATTTCTCATAGATTCTTAAGCCTGCAAAGATTTAAGAAGAGAAAATCAGAAAGAAGGGAACTCTTTCATGCTCCTTCCACCCCAGTCTAAACGAGAATGAAAGGCAGTTGTGGAATAAGCAGGAGGCTGGAAAAATCCATGAGTGAAACTAATAACATGAAGACCTTGTTAAGGACAAGGTCTGTTCGAGTATTTCAGAAAACATAGTAATGGCTAGAGCCATATGTTTTAGATTAAATGACCTGTGATAGCCTGCAGAAGTTCCAGATCAAATTAGGTTGGTTTGTTTATCCTGTACTGCAAATTAAATTGTAGAAATTAACAAGGATAATAGAATCGTAGAGTCAAAAGTGACCTTATAGGTCATGTAGGCAAAGCCCTGCCTAATGCAGGAATTCCTTGCCAGCATTCCTGACAGCTGCCCAGCTGGCCTGTACCTGAACATGTGGAAGGAACTAGTACTTGCCACAACCTGAGGCAGCCTATTTCAACTGCTAATGGTTCTGTGAAAAGGTCCTTGTAGGAGTGAACTGAAATCTGCTTTCTTGTAAGGTTCATGCAGAGGGTCTACTTCTCATTTCTGAGGCCTCAAAAAGTTTATTTCCTTATCCACATGGGAGCCCACTACTTGTTTGAAAGCAGTATAGGACATCTGTTGTTTTGCTTGCCTGGCATTCACTTCCCTGTTTGTGGAAATAGCACCGATATTTTCCCTGAAGAATCATGTAGTCTCTAGGGGTGCAGGTGGGAATTTGGCCATAACCAAGCCATTTAGGGACAATGAATGTGTTGAAAATGTTGAAACTTTCCTTTTGTCAGTGGGGTTTCTGGAGCGGTAGGAGGTAAGCATGGTGCTGCCCGAGCAAGAAGAAAATCTGGCTGAGAAGAAAGCCCAGAGAATGGTTCAGTAAAGAGATGGAGGAAGGCTAAGTTTTGATGACATAGTTTGAGCTCCTGGTTCCAGCTATGCCCATAATCCAGGATCCTTGATTGGACTTGAAATTATCTAACCAACCCATCTGCTTTTTCCTTAAGCCATTTTCAAGTGGCATCTCTCACTTGCATATGAAAAGTACACTAAACAGACAACACTCATGTTTTTTCAAGTTCTAGATTAAATTTTGCTCTTTCAAACGTTTTGTGTAACATGGCATCTATGCCCTTTGCCATTATCCTGAATATATTCTTGGATCTGCTTTAAAATTCTGGACAGTGACATTTTTCAGAGAGTCTGGAGTATCTCAGAGTGTGATCTGGAGGCAAAATCATTGTATAGCCGCTTTCTAAGCTGTTTACTAGAGCACTGGGTGTCTGCACCTCCTATATAGGTCACTGATCAACTTCATGGTGTATAGTTCAGGCAAATTCTGGCAACTCCTAAGGAACTGGTTGCCTGTGTATATTTAAAAACTGCAGTGTTTAGTAATTTAAGAAGTGATTTGGGAAAGAAATTGGGAAAATGTTAAGAGTAGTGAGGGGATACTTGAATTAATCAATAAAATACATATTGAATGGTCAAGTTGAGAATTGGTCATTACAGAGCCTTTTAAATTTTTGAAAATGTTTGAAATAATATTCTTTCTTTTCTTTTTTTTTTTTTTTTTTTTGAGATGGAGTCTTGCTCAGTTGCCCAGGCTGGAGTGCAGTAGCATGATCTCAGCTCACTGCAAGCTCTGCCTCCCTGGTTCACGCCATTCTCCTGCCTCAGCCTCCCAAGTAGCTGGGACTACAGGTGCCTGCCACTATGCCTGGCTAATTTTTTTGTATTTTCAGTAGAGACAAGGTTTCACTGTTAGCCAGGATGGTCTCTATCTCCTGACTTTGTGATCCTCCCGTCTCAGCCTCCCAAAGTGCTGAGATTACAGGCGTGAGCCACCGCACCCAGCCTGAAATAATATTTTCTACTAGTTGATGTAACTGAAAATAGAATTAGAACTTTTATTTTCTAAACTATTTTTCTGTCCCCTACTCTCCTTTCCCTCCCACCCCTGAGGAAACAAATATCTATGAGCTAGCTGACTTGAGTCTCTGCTTGCAGTTGACCTCCAGAAGTCAGCAGAGATGTCCTAAAGATTGAAGACTGTAACTAATGCCAGTAGCCTGTTGCTTTTCTTGTCAACAAGGACTATTAGCCTCCTACTTTGTCAGTCAGTTGTTGACTGGTGTTTAGCTGAGAAGTGGAGTAGGAAGTTGAGGACCCACGATAATCTAGGTAAAATGCATGATAATCTAGGGAAAATGAACACAAGAATTTTGGCATGTAAAGCTCTTGGGATTAAAGAGTTTGAAGGTATGCACTAAGTCAGATTTCTATGTGAATAAAAGTTGCAGTTTTCAAATTTTTCATTCTGCAATTTTGTAAGATTTCTCTGATGATCCCATAGATGTCATCACCCGCCAAGAGTGCAATATATATACATACAGACACACAATCCATCTTTCTATCTCTATCTGTTCTTGTCAACTCGAAAACCAGACAAATGAAGTGCAGAGGGAAGAAGGCCAGCTTGCCGTTTGGAATTCCAACGATTGGTATATCAGAAAATGCTCTATTTATGAAACACACGCTTCTTTATTTTGGGGGTAGCATCAACAAGGTTTGTGGACAATTTCAAAGAAAATACGAGCAGAGGGTCAAGAGCTGCTGAAGAAAATCACCCAAGTTTGAGAATAGGCGTCAATCAATACGTAGTTAATCTCTAGGTGCAGTTGCACCTTCAGTGCCCAGCCAATGATCCTGCCTTCCATGTTACAGAATTAACTTGAGCTACCAAGTGTGCAATATCCATCCCTATGTCTAGGGACCCATCTGCACAAATGCTCAGCTCCACCTTATTTCCTACAGTCTCAAATGAATTTGTGCTGCTTTTCCTGGAAATTGGTCTCTTAGTCACTCCCATGGCCTATTTTTAAAAGTTCCCTCCTTATTCACTCTTTCCCAGCAGCCAAAAGTATGCTCAAAACAACTATTAAATGAATGAAACAATCAATCAATTAAATGAAACACTCAATCTTGGAACTCTGTCTGGCTACTAGTTATTAAAATGCTCCCAATATAGCCAAACTGCTAGAAAGAATATTCCACATTGACTATCTCTGCTTCCTTATGTTCCATTTATTTTTAACCCACTGCAAGTAATGTAGGCTTTCCTCTACATTATTCCACTGAAATTCCTACAAATAGTACCAATTCCTGGTTTTCAATCCTTGTTTACTTGACTTCTTAGCTGTGTTTGACAAAGCTGATAACTTGCTTCTAGAAACCTTGTTTCCTAGGCTTTTCCTCCTCAGTCTGCATCTCTTCCTAATCATTTCTCTTTGGTGTCTTTTGTGAATTTCTCTTCCTCTGCTCACTACTCATGTTGGCTAACATGGAAATCTTGTCTTGTCTCTTCTTGGTTCTCTTCCAGCTATTCTCCTTGAATGACAGAACCCACCATAATATACACAGACAGCTCCCAAACTATTCTCCTGCATCTCCAATTTTGTTATCAGACACTGCCATTTGGATGTTGCAAAAACTCAACATATTTTCAAACTCAACTCATTTTCTTTTTCATAAACTCTTCTCTTCCTCCTGAATTACTTTTCTTTCTCCTGAGTTACAAAAAAAAGTGCTGTTATCATCTACCTAGTTACCTAAATCAGAAACTGGGCATAAACCTTAAACTTAATTTCCTCTTTCAATATCTAATAAATGCCCAAGTTTTGTCAGTTTCATATCCTGATGTCTCCCATCAGCATCAGTTTCTTTCAGTCTATACTGCCATTACTGCATTGGTTCATGCTCACTGTATCTCATCAAGCATACCACAATATCCTCCTGACTCCAACCAGCCTCCCATCCAACCTATACTCCCACTGTTTTCAGGGTAATATCACTGAATCTCATAGCTGATCAAATCACTCACATCTTCAAGTCCTTCTGTGGGTCCCTTATTAACTATGGAATGAATAACTCCTTGGCAAGGCATAGAAGACCCTATGTCTCACTATTCTCTCTTGTCCTAACCTCCTCTCCCCAAGTTCACCCTTCAGGTTGCTCACTCCTATACTTCTTATGCTTCTCAAAAGCCAGTACTTCCATTCATCCTCCTGGAATGCCCTTCTTTCCACTGACTATTGTCTTCTCGAATGGTACCTACTATTTTTCAAGACGTGCTTCCAGATCAGTTTCTAAAAAACAAAAACAAAATAATCTCAAAGCCCTTGCTAATGAAAGTGCACGCCCCACCCCCAAGAAACATCATGGATATCACTTGGGAACTTGTTAAAAATGCAGGATCTCAGGCTCCACCCTAGGACTTCTGAAATATAATCTGCTTCTTAACAAGATTAAAAAAAAACTGGTGCATGTTAAAATTTGAGAGGCCTTGCTGTAGGAAGAAGTGACCACTCCTATCCTCCTAATGTACCTATTATTTGCATTTTCCCATTTCATCCTTACAGCACCCCCTTGAAATAGGTATTATCATCCACATCCTACAAAGGAAAAAAAAAGAAGTTGAAGGTGTAATCACACAGCTACTAAGTCTTAGACCTAGGATTTTTCACCTAGTTTTGCCTCTATAGTCCATGTTCTTGGTTTATCCTGAGATACTCTGTAGTATAATAGAACTTAAGTCATTTTCATGCTGTCTATCTGTAATATAGACAATGCTCATTGGAGAAAGAATCATATCATTTCCCCACAACCCCTGGAACATAGTAGAAACGTAATAAATGTTAGTCAAGTATTTGAATGTTATCAAAAGTATAGAAGATAGGCTGCATTTGTGAGGCTGTTGGTAGTGTAGGCATGAGAGCCTTCCCAAGAATTACTTCATTTACCTTTTTCCGTGAGCCATTTTTCTGACCTTTGTTCTTGACAAAGTCAAGTGAAAGAAAAGACTTTATTTGCACATTTTCAACAAGTCATATGACATGTTTCCAGCTTGGAATTGTCATACGGAATGAGCCGTCCATGTGCATGTAAACAGACATCCTTATCATCAGTCTTCAGCCAACTGCTCTGGTTTAAGCGATGGTGTAAATACCCACAGACTGGCTCAGGAGGGGCTGTGACTGAGCCTCTCATTCCAGCCCTTTCTTTCAAAGAACAAAGGAGGGACCTCAAGAGAAATAAGACTCAATGACAGAGATTGCTGAGGGGCTTGGTTTCCCTGGTAGAGGGACATGAGCCTTCTGGCAAGGCCAGGTCTCTGCCTGGTTCTGCCTTCCACCTCAGGGTCAGGAAGCTACAGAAGAAAATGCATTATCTATGGCTTTGCATTGTTTCTCCAAAAGTTTGGTAAAGTTCTTTTTGAAAAGTTTCTACTCTCTCCCAGTGGACACTAAAGGGAAGGGACTTTATCCACAGCCAGGACAAGATAAATCAGTCATACAGTGAATCTAGACACTGGACACATGAAGCAGTGACTCCTAAGCTGGAGCTCTGGAGAAAGCAGAGGGGTAGCAGTTGGGCTGACGCTGAATTAAGGATGAGCTGAGCAACACTTCTGGTTCTGCCTTTAACTTTCGCAAATCATCTTTTGGGGTTGCTTTTGTCAAGGTAACTGATGTTTAACTGATAAAGTTACAATAAAGAAGCAGAATATCAAATCCCTTGCTGAGGCAAGGGACGTAAGAAGTAGAAGGAGAGAGAAGTGTTAGGAGGGATATTAATAATAGCATGAAATCCAGTTCCTTTTTATGATTTCTATCAGCTTAGAACTGCGGACAGTAAAGAAAGTAGTGTACCTCTGAAGTGACTTTGCAGATCGAGCTTCTTAATTTCATTCTACTACCCCTAATTGCTTTCTCTAACACGGTGATAGGCCCCTACAGGAGTTTTAAATATTTTGTGTTTCAATAACAAGAAAATGTGCCATGTAGTTTATAGACATGAGTGTGGCTACTTTCTTCTTCACTGTATTTTGAAATTTGAACACAACAGAGTTTTCAGAGTAGTATTAGATCCCCAAGCAAGTCTCTTGTAAGTGAGGTTTTCATTTTCCCCTTCCTGAAGCTTCCTTTTTTTTTATTATAAAGTTGAGCATTGAGGCTTTCCCAGTTAACTGATGAAGACATCCAGCAACATGGAACACCTTGGTTATTTAACCCTTGACCCTCTCCAGCAGAAATTCCTGATTGGCTTCATTCAGCCTGGACAGTCTCATTACACCTCCCTGAACACATGTTGCTTATTTGTTATCTGTACCTTCGTTCAAGTTCTCCCTCCTATTTTGAGTGTTGTGTCCCTCCCCTCCCTTCCTTCTATCCAGTTTACTCCCACACTTCAGGGGAAATGACACCTCCTTCATTGTGTCTTACTCACTGGCTCCTACCCACGTGTACCTCTTTTTCTGAACTCTTATTCCATGAGCGGCCCTATGTCTTAGCACTTAATCTCCTTTAAACCATGCTAATAAAATGGATGTGGTGCTCCTGGCTAAATGTATCCAGTCAGACTTGGCTGTACTTCCTTCTGGCCAGAGGAACGAAATGCCTTGTAGTAACAATTCATCTTACAGAATACAGTTTTCTGTTATTTAACTCACAGCACACTGGGATTCTAGAGGGCAGCAACTCTGGCTCATTCTTCTCTGTAGCCTCCTTGGTATCCAGCACAGGCTGGATGCTCACCTAGAAGCAGTCATTGAATTCATTTGGAATCTAAGAAACCTCGACATAGTCTAAACAGCTCTAGTGCAATTGAGCGAACATGTAGAAAGTAAGTGAAGTCACTGTGATCCACAGCGTGGTCAGGACTTAATTCTGGAATAGGAGGTTTCATGGATAGACCACCACGGTGTTCACACAACATGGGTGTGTTGGTGGCAACCATGTCTCAGCTGGAGATGGCAAAGTGGGTAGAGAGAGATGAAGTGTGGTCAGGGTAGAAACGTGGTTGCTGGCTGCCTACTCACTTGGGTTGTATCTTCACAAGAACTAGTGCTTAGCAAAGTCCTGAACAGGGATAATAAGTCTGTTTGTCTTGGATGCCAACACTAATTGATTGATGTTGACTGCCTGAAGCACTCTGTTGGAAGGAATTGAAAAATACCATATGGGATCAGTGGAACAGAACACCATAATTAACCTGCAGTGTGGCATTGGCATGTCTATGTGCTGACCCTGACCTTGATGCTATGAAGTAATAGAAAAATCCAAGACGGGTCTCTGCCCATGGAGATTTACAATCTGACTGGAGAAATAATATATTCATCATGTAATTAGTGAACAAAATATTAGAGTGCTAAATTGTGGAACAGAGATGATGTTAAAATGACATGTAAAATGTAAAATTTATGGCAGAATAATTAAATAAATGCAAGGGGAAGAGTAGATGAATGTGGGCTGGAAAGGTCAGGAAAAATTTGTGTAGGAAAAAGGCCTAAGCTGAACCCTTCTCAGAGGAATGAGGTTGAGGGAGGGATGGGTGAAGGGAGAGAAATAATGATACTCCCACTGAGAAACTGTGTAGGGAGCAATAGGAAAGAGTGCCAGTAGGAAGGGATATGATTTGACAAGAGACAGGGTGAGGGGACTTAGCTTCTTTTAATAACTGGACGTGAACCCCATTGCCTTGGTGTCCCAGCTTTACCCAAGCAGGAGAGAAGGGTAGGAACAGAGTCCCTTGTCCTTTGCCCTTGCCAAAGGTGCTGTGCTGCCTGTGGTGGCTCCATCCATGAAGAGGTGGAGCCACAAGGAAGGGCCTGGATCCCCAGAGAGAATGTGTGATTGCTCTTGTGTATCTGGGTGAGCCCAAGGTAGAACATTTCTCTGAGAGGGGCCTGGGCAGAAAAACCCACTAGAAGTGGGTAGGAGATGAGTAAGCAAAAGAGTCTTCTTTCTGCAGCCTGGAAGGAGATGAAACCCCTTCAGAGAAGGACATCAATAATTGGACACCCAGAGGGCATTATACTCAACACTCAGGGCTTATCATGTGTGTGTGTATATATATATATATATAAAATTGTATTTTTATTTTCACAGATTGGACAATGAGGATGCCAATAAGGATATATGATCTATGTTTTCATAGGGAAAGTTTGAGATGTAGAGAGTTTAAATGCTCTGTGGATTACAGGGTTTGTTATAGAAGTGTCCTCAGATACAGGCATGAGTTCATTACACAATAAAATATGCACTGAATCTTGTCTCTCCACTTTTTATCAACAGACAGGAAGTTTCCTTAGTAGTTAAAAGCCTGTTCTCTGAAGCCAGACTGTCTGGGTTTGAATCCTGTTTCTATCACTGCAAGATATCTAACCACCCCATGCCTCAGTTCCTCATCCGTGGAACGTAGTGTCTACATCACAGGGGTGCTGTAAGGCTTAAAATGGGAAATGCTCAGAAAAGAACTTCACACATAGTAAGTAACTAGAGTGTTGGCTATTATTTGTGACTGGAGGAGGTAAAGGAAGAAAAGAAAAGGCATGAATATATGTTTTCATATTGCATCTTTGAAACAAACTGTTCCTGTATTGGAAACTAAGGCATTAAATAGTCCAGAAATCGTCTACAACCTGAAGATTCTCTAATTGAACACATTGTGCTATTTATTTCCAAGATAGGGGCAGAGTTCAGGAATAGAAAAGAGAGAGATCTTTTGATAACATTCACTGGTAAAGTCAGAACTCCCTAATAGCCAGAAAATAAATGGATAAAATGCTACGTGTCTCAAAATTTGAAAACGTGGATTTTTTTGGTCCCAATTGTTCTCTTTCCAATGGATGCTAAAGGCAATAGACCTGCTCCTAGCAAAAACTATCATGAGGAGCTAATTTTATTTTAAATTAATTTTCATAACAGTGTATGCTTCAGGAAAGTAGAAACAATATAGTTCATTGCTCAGTTCAATTACCTAATATGACACAAGTCCTGCATAGAAGACAGTCATTTGTCCACAAAAAGGGATCTTAAAAATCCATTATAAATTTGACAGAAAAAAAGAACAAATTTCTTTAAGACTTACGTAGGAAATATTCTAGCTGGGTAGAATTTCCCTTGTAAAAAACAAAGACAAATTGGAAAGGCTGCCATTTAAGGATAAATCATTAAGAGGCTTTCAAGATAATTACCATATTTCTTTTTTCTTTTTCTTTTTTTTTTTTGAGATGGAGCTTCACTTTTGTCGGCCAGCTGGTGTGTAATGGTGCTTTCTCAGCTCACTGCACCCTCCACCTCCCGGGTTGAAGCGATTCTCCTGCCTCAGCTTCCCCAGTAGCTGGGAGTACAGGCGCCTGCCATCACGCCCAGCTAATTTTTGTATTTTAGTAGAGACAGTGTTTCACCATGTTAGTCAGGCTGGTCTTGAACTCCTGACCGCAGGTGATCCACCCGCCTCGGCCTCCCAAAGTGCTGGGATTATAGGCGTGAGCCACTGTGCCCAGACGCCATATTTCTAAATTGATTATCTGCCTCTCAACAGATGGATTTATGTTATGTAATATTTTAATATAACCTTTAGTTAAATTATCCCTAGCAGGTGATATTTTTAAATAAAGTTAATTAGCATTTTGTATTTTAGCAATTCAATCATGTACAACTTGTTTTTTACCAATGTTATTTCCTAGTTTTCTTGAGGAACAACAGGAAAAGGATCCCTAAACAATTTAAAGGGCAAGCTCGAGGTGTGATGCTGATTTACCATTCATCAAAATGAGTTTAAAAATGCAGTACCTTTGGGTCTTGTGCTGGGCTTAGCTGAACCCCAGGACACTGACAAACAGAGTTGCTGTCTAGTCGTTTATAACTATACTCAGCCTTTCCCAAGTTTTGCCCAGGCTAATGGAATCTTGTGGACACACAGGGTACAACATGTGGGAATCTCGGGCCCCTTTTTCTTTTGTGTAGACACTTTCAAAGGTAGCCACAGCACACAGCAGGACTGAGACAGCTTGGAGTCTTGCTTTGTTCCCAGCAGAGGGACTTTCCTTTGGTAACGCTCCCAGGTCAGAGCTTAACTCTTCAGCAACTGGAAAGCTGGTTGTGTTTCTTCTTTTGTTTGCTTTTTTTTCTTCTTCTTTCATTCCCACCCCTTACCCCAAACATTTTCCTGAGGAAATTATGATCCTTCAGGTTGTTTTACAAAGTTAACCTCTCAGGAGACTCTGCAAAACATGCAAAAGGGATATCATACTTTTTTGTTTAATTTTCACCTTTAGAATTTAAAACCGATGAACTGTAAATCCTTTTAGGGGAAAATTTAAATAACACTTATTTTATGTATATTTGGAAGCACAGGGTAATTTTTTAAGGAAGGAGGGGAAAAATTAATGAAGGTGTAAGAGGGAATCACAAAGACAAAAAGTTATGAAGTATACCATACTTAAGCAGCATGCCTGATTTCACATATGTGGTTAATACATGCACATTGGATCAGATGATGTCATTCAATCTCAAAAGCTGCATAAAATAGAAGCCTGATGTACCCTATTTATCCAATCAGAAAGTACATATCTTTCTCACATTCTACTGGGTAATGACATTGCACTGTCTTTAAAAGAGATTTTAGGCCAGGCGCAGTGGCTCACACCTGTAATGCCAGCACTTTGGGAGGCCGAGGTGGGCGGATCACTTGAGGTCAGGAGTTTGAGACCGGACTGGCCAACATGGTGAAACCTCATCTCTACTAAAATTACAAAAATTGGCTGGGTGCGGTAGTGGGCCCCTGTAATCCCAGCTACTTGGGAGGCTGAGAGAGGAGAATCCCTTGAACCTAGGAGGCAGAGTTTGCAGTGAGCTGAGATCATGCCACTACACTCCAGCCTGGGTGACAGAGCCAGACTCTGTCTCAAAATTAATAAAAAATAAAAATAAAAATAAATAAAAGAGACTTTTGAGGACCAATGATTTTAGACAACCAATAAAGGATTAGTCATTCTGGTTGCTTTGCTGATCAGTTCTTCTTAGTCAAAATGGTCAAATAAGTGTGAAAAGTGGCTTTGTATAATGCATCTTCCTTCCCTGGAAACAGTCATTATAAGAATGCTCAAGATCCTGCCACAGCTATCTAACCAGGGTTTATGTACAAGGCACAGAGTTTGGCTCTAAAGAGCATGGTGCATGCATGACTTTGGTGACTCACAGTCGGGGGTAGATCCAATGGATGAATGTAAGGATGGGCAATTTAAGCCATTGTGCCAATATGGCATATGGAATGATTCTGAGAGAGTGTGATAGGGCCAACCCAAGGCAGAGTTCTAGCCGAGTGGGTGTGTTTGTCTTTAGAGCCCTGACTTTCTTGATGCTGTCTTCTGTATCATCTGGCTATCAACTTAACCCTGCATGTAATTAGCCTGTGATAATGGAGTCAGAAGATAAACGGCTTAAAAGGGTCTTGGCACAGTTTATTTCATCGTAAAGGAGAACACCTGACAATGGGGAGAATCTTACCCCCTTTACGTGAGGAAGAAAAATCAACCATTGGCAATCCAAAAATGTCTGATTGTGCACCTGCTAGGTGTGTGTCCCTGTGGGAGTTACCTGGGGGTTACAGAAAAGTACAAGGTACAGCTCTGCCCTCCTGGAACTTACAACTTAGGTGTGGACAAAAACACCACAGTGAAGCCGTAACACTTAGTACAGAGCCACATGAAGGAAATGTAAACTAAATAGCACAGGCCGTAAGTGCCAAAGGAGTGGTGACGAAATGATGGTTTCTCACACCTGCTTAACGGGATAAGATCAAAATAGGGATCAACTGATTATCATCGCAGGAGGAAAAAAAAACCAAAACCATAATTCAAACATTTCATGGACACCAGAGAAAAAAATATAAAGAACTATGGAGAGTGTAATGATTGTCTATTTTGTCAATATTAATCTTTCAGTAGGATTTTTTTTTCTTTTAAAATAGAAATGTTTTAACTACCTTGACAGACTAAACTTACATGGGCATTTGAACATGGCGGAAAAGAAGTAAGAGCGTTTGGGGTTAAAACGTCAATATGAAATGTATTACAAAAAGAAGATTCTTTTATGAAAGGCTTCTAAAGTTGTCTTACATTTCTTAAATCAATCTGTAGCACATAATCAGTAAAACCGTGTCATTTAAACAGAAGATCATAACTTAGAAACTCACCCTTATGCATCTGTATCCTATTATGGGCTGTAACTTAACACATGAGTTTCAGAAGTTGTTAAAATTGAGTTCAGACTAACAAATCTTAACTGTTAAAAACAACAGCAACCACCATCAAAAACCTCTGGTGAGATGGGAGAGCAGTCAATGAAGAGGTCCCAGCTTTGATCTCACAGGATAGGTGTCTATCATATTTATTTTGATCTGTTAAATCTTACTTATCTATGAGAAATAAATGTACTAGGACAGATATAGCCATAAAGTGATCAAGAAGCTACCTATTTTTTCCATTTTAAGAACCCGTCTTCTGGGGTTGAGACTTTTATACATTTGACTTTAAACTCTGTCAAAGTATATTTACTGCAAAAAAAAAAAAAAAAAAAAAAAGAACCAGCTCTTATGCCATTGATAGCTGTACTAAAACTTACATTTCTTCCTTAGTATAAATTCAAATAAAAATAGTTAGGCCCTCTGATAAATAAAGTAAAATTAGCGTTTGAATAGGCTTCAGTCAAACAGACATCCATAGTTTAGATGCTAAAATTAGCAGAGTTCAAATTACTGTAATTAAGATGCACTCATTATTTTAAAATAAGCTAGCAAGCACTATAGGGTTTATTTTTGTTTGGCTGTTTTTTTGTGGTTTTAAACTGTATTTTTTCAGGGGTGGTAGAATGCAATGCAATATATATAGGGATTTTTTTACTGCAGAAGAATCTTCAGGCTTTACATCCTACTCCATTCCTTTCTGTGAAATGTGAAAACTATAAATTTATCATCAAATTTATTGATTTCACATAACTGTACTAAAAAGCATGGTGGATAAAGTACGTGACTCCTGAGGATTCTTGCTCTCTCATGCTGCATATAGCTAGATTCATGATTACTAAGATGTTTTTAATAGCCCTGTAGTCTGGTCCAGTTTTTCCAAAGGGTAAAAAACGTACTCTTTGAAGTAAAGTATTCACCTATCTGATATAAATAAAACGTTTCATGCAGAAAAATGTTCTCCCAAATGGAAGAGTTAGTGCACCTCAAATATGTGAGAAATTTGCTTCCAATTTTTCAACACTTAGTAAAGGATCCGTCTTACTTTTTCATTATAAAATTTGGGAAAAAATATCAGTGAAATCTTACATGTCACTTCATAAGTCAGTGCTAGAAACCAACTCATTCTCGTGGCTACAGTGACAATTAAGATACTTTTTAAACCATCTTTTTGAGAAAGTTTGCCCTGATTTTGGCCTTCAGTCAGTGAAAGTGGTTTCTCTTCATAGGCATGTTTGACATTTACAAATCTTGCATCTTGTCTGAGTTGGCAAATGGTTTCTTGCTAAGAAAAAGCTGCAGTGTTCCCTAACTTAGGTATTCGGATATGTACCTCCAACCGATGTCAATATAAACTTTTCCCCAATGCAACATAAGGCCATAAACTTCCAGAACTAATTTAGGATCACTGTTAACTCCAATGGCTCCCTATTGCTGGCATGTCAGCATGACCCAACCTGCCTCCTCGGTCTGTCTCTGCCTCCCCCAGCACATGGTTCTTGTATTGCCCAATTTGTCTTTGGACAAGCTGTTCTATCTCATCAAAAATTATCTTCCCCTGACCACTTTCTTGTCACACTTCTGTTAAATGTGATTATTTAATGGGCTCCCACTGTGCTCCTGGTAGAGTTTCTTTTTCTCCCCTCTGTTTTCCTAAGAGATATAAGTTGAGCATCCCAAATCCAAAAACCTAAAATCCAGAATGTTCCAAAATCTAGAACATTTAATTGCTGACATGAGACTCCAAAGAAATGTTCACTGAAGCATTTCAGATTTCAGATTTTCAGATTTGGGGTGCTAAGGTATATATAATGCAAATATTCTGAAATCTAAAAATAATCTGAAATCTACAATACTTCTGGTCCCAAGCATTTCAGATAAGGCATAATCAACCTGTACTGCTATTACAACATTAATGACATGGTAACTAGCACTTCTGAGAGGCAATGTCTCATAGTGTTTCAAGGTGAGGAGTTGGAAGACAGAATTTGATTCCTGGCTCTATCACATACTAGCTGGGTGACCTTGAGTGACCTTGGGCACGTCATTTTAACCTCTATGTGCCTCAGTTTCCTCACCTCTAACAACAATAGTACCTACATTACTAGCTTACTGTGAAGAATAAATGTTTCTAGTACAGTGCCTATCACATGATGAGGACTTGACGTCTTAGCCTTACTATTAAATGGTTGAAGGAAGAGCCCAAAGATGGCAGATAAATGTATTGTGCTCTTGTAATATGAAGAGTTAATATTCAGATTAGGATCTGAAAGCATAGCTATCTTGAAGTCCTGTGGTGATTTCTTTTGAGAAGTTACGCAAGGAATTGTCAAACAGTGGCAAATGAATAGTAAGTTCACACACTTCTTCAAAAGAGTGGACAGGGGCTGCTTTTAGGATAGCTCAGCTTTCGTTGTGATGCATGACACATGAAACGAAATTGGATATTGCACAAAGCCAAGAATGGAAGGCAATATGGAGACAAGCTATACTTTGCAGAGATTCTGCCTGGTAGTGTGGAGACTTCCAGTGCTACTTGTTTTAAAATAGAGACATTTATGCAGGGGAGAACAGTCCAGTGTCAGCTTAGATGAACAAATTTAAAATTGGGAGTCCACCTTATTTAAAACCTCTTTCCATTATTTTTCATATGAAATGTGAAATAGGGAAAAGGAAAAAAGTGTGTTATGGAATTTATTTCCTTCTAGAAGAGAAAATAAAAAAAGAAACAAATCACAACTATTGCCAGATGAACGCCTTGTATAAAACAAAATGACAGGTTTAATGTATTGCAAAATACCATTTGAAGAGCTTCCTTGTCTGAGAAAGCATTTGAATTTTATTTCTTTAAATGAATGTAACTATTCCCATGTGCATCTGTTTCAGACCAGAAAACTCTCTGGGTGCTTTTTCTAACCAACTTGAAGAGAAAATTCAGTTACTATTGCTTGTTTTTAAGCAAATCAAAAGCCAACTGAGGGCAATAAATGAATTGCATGATCATTTACACTCCCTGCATTATGTATAACCAAACAGTGAAGAGAGAAAAACTGTGTTTGCATTCATGGAAGAGAAATTTAGAAAAAATTTAAGTGTTTTGTGTGTGCATGTGTGTGTGTTTGTGTGTTTGTGTGTTTGTGTGTGTTTACTCTTTTGTTCAACTGGGCTGGGTTTTAAAAATTCTTGGATCAGAGTTCATCTTGTAGGAAAGTAAGGTAGCAATTTTTCTTAAGGAATTGGCAGTGATGTGCTCAAGTACTCAGCTCTTTCCTCCTGGCAGAAAGAGCTTGGAGCAGGTTGGAGTGGAGGAGGAGCCAGGAGTGACTAGGAGGAGAGGGGACTGCTCAGAACCTGCCATTCAAGGCTGGTGGCAGCTTTTTACAGGCTGCCAATCGGAGTGTGGTGGCAGCAACTTATGGGTATGCCAAAGAAAATGGGTCCATCTGCCAAACTCTGGCGTGTGCAGCACCTACAGCTTGCCAGGGCAATGGCATAGGCTCCAGACAGACTTTTAATGTCCTGTCGCAGAAAGTAAGCAAGCCCATTCCCACTTATTCCACGAGATTGGTAAGTGGTTGGATGTTTTAAAGTTAGGAAAACTCCTGGTACAGAAATGTGCCATTTGGCTTACTGTCATTTAGTCATTTTTCAGATTAGAAAAGAAGGGACAGAATCAGCAGTTTAATATTCACATCTATTAAGCCATGCAAGCAGTTGCCGAGTAGCAGTCCATTCTAGGATAAACGGACAATGCTGTCTGGTCAAATATAGGTTCTATGTTAATGAATGAAATACATAAAACAGGACACTTATTTGTTCTCCCATATAAAAGAAGTCCTGCAAAGTCCTGGATGACAGAACTTAATGTATGCTTTATTGTAATCCTTTTTCTAGTCTATCTTCTCTTCTAAACCGTAAACAATCGCAGCAATTTAGCTCGGCTAAAAAATGAGCTACACAGTTTCGCATTTGAACTTATTAAGTTTTCAATGAGCCAGTGAAAAATGTCCTCCCTATTTTTTTAACTGCTTCCCCTATTTAAACCCTCAGCATAAGAACCCTGGTCCTATACAATTTATCCAAAGCTTGGGCAGCCCGAGAGCCCTTTTATCCCTCACTAGTGAATTCACTTCTATTGTAGGAGAGAGACATTCTTTCCTTCCCTTTTTACTTAAAAAACATAACAAACCTGAATAGACTCCAGGCTAGAGTAGTGGAGAAGTGATTTTTATTAGATCTACATAGTTATTGGCAAATGCTTAAAGACAATATTTAAAAAGAGAGAGAGGGAAAGAAAAGGCTTCCACTTTATGCCTTAAAGGACAGATTGGTTACAATTTAACATCTAAGAGGAAAAATTTATAGAATTAAATGGCCTAACATTCCTCTTTCTTCAACATACATATGAGAAATCTAAGCTAAGAGGACATCTGGAAAGGAACATTATTCAGCAATCAGAAAGCAAAAATTCAAACCATTGATGTTTTGATGGAGACAAACATAACTAGATTCACAAAGAGGAAAGCTGTAACCTATTGAAGTTAAAAAAAATTCCATATGCATTTTACCTTTTGGGCAGTTCCATAGCAAAGTTCTATTTCAGAAGCCCTTTGTAATATGAAACCCACTGTAGATAAGATACAACATGAAGATAGTCTGTTTTGCAGCAGCAGGAAATCAAATTGGTTCCAGAAACGAAGTTATATGACAAATGGTTTAATAGTATTGCTAGAATTGGAAATCTTGATTGAATTATTTTTAAATCATTAAAAAAAAGATTTTGAAATAACTTTGCCATGCTGTATAAATTGGTGGTGGTGGTCAGGGGGTCCCCACAGGGAGTGTTGCTGAGGTTAGGAGGCATCTCATTTTATTGGCCTTTTAACTAAACCATTATAATCTGTTATCGAAATTTAAAAGCTCAGTGGTGATTTACTGTTAATTCTGGTTTGCAACAAAAATTTTCAGACAAACACGATACTTGAATTAACATAACTAATATGTGTTGTGGAGTATTAAACAGGTTAACAAATATTGATATATTTTAGTATCATTTCCAAATTATTTTTAGGTTTAATCTCAGCACCAGTCAGCTTTGCTTTACTTAAAAAGCATCAGAAAAAGTTCATTAAGTCTTAGGCAGGTCTTGGATTGTAGAAGAGACTTCTAAATAGTTAGGAAGATGTATCACTGACAAAATAACCCAGCGCCTAATGCCTGTAGGTGAAATGAAATCGTTCTTCTGACTGAAGTCAGGAACAAGTTAAAATATCACTTAGAACACAGCATACGACTGCAGAGATTTAGGAGAAATCTTACTTAAATAGGATGTGACTTGACGTTTAGGACTATTTTCTAAAAAGTCAAAAAACTTTTCCCCTTTCAGTACTTACAGTCTTTGAAGACTAGAGCCGGATCTCTGTGAGGCAAGACTTGGGCAATGATGTGTCTCAGAGATTCCAAGGTTCTGTCCATCTTGGGTCTGCCTGTGTGAGCCTCCTGTACAGAGTGTCCTCATGCCTGAATTCTTGCAGTCCTGGGCTGAATTTCTGCAGCTCATTGATGCACTGGATTACCAAGGAATCCCTTTTAACATCTGCCAATCAGACATTTCCCAGAATCTAAAGACCCCTCAGGGGGCCCTCTTCCCAGGCTCACTTATCTTTGTTGTATGCTGAGCTAATTAGCTCGAAAGGCTGGCTGACAGGCGGGTTCCCATTGCTTTCTTCTGTTAAACACACCCACCTACAGGCTAGCTGGGGAAGCTCGCTAAATTATGAAAACGGCTTTCCTCTCCAACCAGATTTTGTGTGAATGCTGTGCAGCTTTCTGACTTGAGTATTTCTTCTGGCCCTCCATCTTCAATTGTGTTGCCCCCAAGAATATGGAATCAGGAAAGTTATTTCTCCATGAAATTTCCTGAATGACGAGAGAGCTTCCAGCTCAGGACTGCCAGCTATATGTTAACAGTATAATCTCTATAAATCTAAATTTTCAGTATAATTCTTCTTTGGTAAAGGAGTGCTATAAAGATTATGGGGCTGGGTGCAGTTTCTCATGCCTGTAATTCCAGCACTTTGGGAGGCTGAGGCGGGCAGATCGCTTGAGCCCAAGAGTTCCAGACCAGCCTGGGCAACATGGCGAAACCCTAACTCTACAAAAAATACAAAAATTAGCTGGGTGTGGTGGCGCATGCCTGTGGTCCCAGCTACCTGGGGGGCTAAGGTGGGAGGATGGATTGAGCCTAGAAGGTCGAGGCTGCAGTGAGCCCAGACTGTGCCACTGCACTCCAGCCTGGGTGACAAAGTCAGACCCTGTCTCAATTTTTAAAAAAATCTTTTAATAACTACCTTAAGAAACATACATGTATTTTCTCGTCCTGTTTCTTTGTTTTATTTTTCTTTTTAATAGGGTCTCATACTGTCCTCCAGGCTGGAGTGCAGTGGCGTGATCATAACTCACTGCAGCCTTGACTTAAGTGGGGGGCTTGAACCCTGGACTCAAGCAATCTTCCCATCTCAGCACCCCAAGTAGCTGGGAGGCACATGCCACCATGCCTGGATAATTTTTAAATTTTCTGTAGAGATGGGGTCTCACTATGTTGCCCAGGCTGGTCTCAAACTCCCGGGCTCAAGCAATCATCCTGTCTTGGCCCCTAAAGTGCTGGGATTACAGGCGTGAGCCACTGCACCCTGCCCTGAAATTTTTAATAATTATTAAATGAAAGGAAGTGAATTACATCAGAATTAATTAAAGTCAACCTTGGGAATGATTCACTTTGAAGGGTAAATAGGGAAACAAATTTTCCCAGGCAAGCTGTAAGACAGTCCATCACGTTTTACTTGCCCCTGCCCAACAGAAGTGACTAAAATTTGGGAGGGTTGTTGGGGGCAACAAGCCTTGGCTTCCAGAAGAGTGGCTCCTGAATTCAAATGCAAGGCTTAATTTAGTCCCTAGCTTTATCCATTTTTTTTTTTTTTTTTTTTTTTTTTTTTGAGACAGAGTCTCACTTTGTCATGCAGGCTGGAGTGCAATGGCATGATCCGGGCTCACTACAGCCTTGACTTCTCAGTCTCAAACGGTCCTCCCACCTTAACCTTTCTAGTAGCTGGGACCACAGGCCCATGTCATCGCACCTGGCTAATTTGTGTATTTTTAGTAGAGAGGGGGTTTCACCATGTTGCCCTGGGTGGTCTCAAACTCCTGGCCTCAAGTGATCCACCCATCTCGGCCTACCAAAGTGCTAGGATTACAGGCGTGAGCCACCATGCCTGGCCTTTAAAGATCTTAAGAAAACAGAAATTCTTTTTCTACCTATTCATGATCTATACTACCTGCAACACTTTGTTAAATAACCTTTCCATAGAAGACACAAATATAAGTCACAGGATTCCTTTTCCATAATAAGGATTTATACCAGATATAAAATAACTAATTTTAGTGGTTGTAACCAATGTTACTTGTTGAAGGAGGTTGTTGAGGATTGTCAAACTTTTACTTAAAATATTTTTCCAGGGTAGCCACAGAGATTGTTTTCCAATGTTTCTTCCAATTTTCAGATTCCATAACTAGGTTGTATTTTATGATGAACTGAAAGTAGACCTTTAAAGACTATATAAAAATGAAATACCTTCCATGTGATCAGCTTCTTCAGCTGGTTTGTAGAAGAGCAGGCTTCATAAAAGGAAATAGATGGAATGGAACTAGAATAATAATAATTCCTATTATACTCACTGTATTAGTTCATGCTGCTAATAAAGACATACCCAAGACTGGGTAATTTATAAAGGAAAGAGGTTTAATTGACACACAGTTCAGCATGGCTGGGTAGGCCTCAGGAAACTTACAATTATGGTGGAAGAGGAGGCAAACACATCCTTCTTCACATGGCAGCAGGAAGGAGAAGTGCCAAGCAAAGAGGCAAAACTCCTTATAAAACCGTCAGATCTCATGAGAACTTACTATCATGAGAACAGCATGGGGGTAATCACCCCCATGATTCAATTACCTCCCATCAGGTCCCTCACACCACACATGGTGGTTATGGGAACTAAAATTCAAGATGAGATTTGGTTCCAGGTGTGGTGGCTCACACCTGTAATCCCAGCACTTTGGGAGGCCGAGGCAGGCGGATCACCTGAGGTCAGGAGTTCGAGACCAGCCTGGCCAACGTGGTGAAACCCCAGCTCTACTAAAAATACAAAAATCAGCTGGGTGTGGTGGTGCATGCCTGTAATCCCAGCTACTCGGGAGGCTGAGGCAGGAGAATTGCTTGAACCTGGGAGGCAGAGGTTGCGGTGAGCTGAGATTGTGCCGCTGGACTCCAGCTGGGGCAACAGAGTGAGACTCCGTCTTAAAAAAAAAAAAAAAAAAAAAAGGGATGAAATTTGGGTGGGGACTCAGCCAAACCATATCATGACTATCACTTAGCAAATGCCCACAGGGAGTATATGCCACACAGACACAGCGTTGCCCCAGAGTGCAAAGACATTGTATAAGATAAGAACTTGAAAGAAGTAGCCCTTCATGTTAAGACATTTTCTTTAAACAGGGTCCCAAAGTGCACTTTATATGAGCTGTACCAAATAGGAAATTGTCAATGTCCTTGCTGTCCAGGAGTTTATCATCTAAAACAGAAATTAGATGCTTTGTGGACAAAAAAGCTATTATCCATTGATTGGACACAAAGTATAAATGAAGTACTTTCAATGTGATATTGAATTGGAAACCAAGATATTTAATATCACCACTAGAGAACCAAGAAAAATAATATGGACTTCTCAAAGAAGTAAGCCTGATAATATTAAAAAAAAAGAAATGTTTGGATTTCAGTCAATAAATGGGCATTTCTATATGCTTAAATATAATTCCAGCAGTATTTAAAAATATTTTGGTTGCATTTTGGTGAAAGCAACACTGAATGTGGGATCATTAAGACCAGGGCTTCATGTTCATTATCTATATAACCTTAAAGAAGCCACTCATTTTTGGGCTCAGAGTCCTCTTCTGTAAAATTAAGGGATTAAGTTGGATGCTCTCTTTCAGTTCTAACATACATTTTTTCTATGCCTATATTACAAATGAGCACAAATATTATCACAGATTTTTTAGCCTTCTGTAAGTTCATACATTTGTTTCCTAAGGGTGCAATGGTCTTCAAACAAATCACTTCTATTCCCACAGTCAGTCTGATTGTTATCCATTCATCAGTGTGAGAGACACAAATCAATATAAGGAATTCAAAGATGTTCACTGCTAATACTAATTACAATGAAAGGGAAAAATTTGTTGAGAAAACTAATCTTCTTGCCAAGTGCAGTTGCTCACACCTGTAATCCCAGCACTTCGGGAGGCTGAGGCAGGTGGATCACCTGAAGTCAGGAGTTTGAGACCAGCCTGGCCAACATAGCGAAACCCTATCTCTACTAAAAATACAAAAAGTAGCTGGGCTTGATGGTGCATGCCTGTAATCCTAGCTACTCAGGAGGCTGAGGCGGGAGAATTGCTTGAACCTGGGAGGCGGAAGATGCAGTGAGCCGAGATCACACCACTGCACTCCGGTCTGGGTGACAAGAGTGAGACACTGTCTCAAAAAAAAAAAAAAAAAAAAGAAAAGAAAGAAAGAAAGAAAAATGAAAACTAATCTTCAATTTCCATAAGGTTTTTCTTTAAAAAGCAAACTATTGAGCATGTTCATGGAGAGCTCCAAAACAGCTTCACGAAGAGGAGTCCATATAAATAAATATCATGATTTTTAATGAGTTGTATTTTGAGAAATGAAAAAGGAATTCTAAGAAAGGTGGCTTATACAACATTCCAGTTAGATAGCATAGTTTCTTCATTCCTGTTAAGCCCAATCCTTCAGCAGAAGTTTTCTTAAACCTTTGTTTATGCATTTCCTTCTTAAATGCCCATAAAGACTTTTTACCTTAAAATGCTATTGTAAGATAGTCTAGAAAAACGACTATTTCTTACTATTCTTTATTTGATGTAAGAAGCATCTGATGGAGATGGAAGAACCTGAGAAACCCCTGAATAGTGTGTCTATTTTAGCACAAATTCTAAAGTTCACATTAGATTTACTGTAAACCTCAACCATCTGTTGGTATATACCAAAAACAAAAGTATTCAAACAAAGGTAGATGACTACAATAAAAACCAAAATGATGTTTTTACAAATCTTGTCAGACTGTACTAATCAGAGGATGAGAAATGACATACAACTGACATATTCAGTGATCAAAACTTACCACCCAATGGTCAGAAGGCTCAGGGAAATAGCATACTTACCAATCTTCCAGAGAGAACAGAGTTCTTCAAGACGGGAAATCAAGGTGGTATATTTTCCATAATTTTATGCATAATGCATCGAAAAAGTTGATGGAAACAATAATTTTTCTGGCAAAAAAAAAAATTCGTTCCTGGCCAGGCATGGTGGCTCACGCCTATAATCCCAGCACTTTGGGAGGCCGAGGCGGGTGGATCCCTTGAGGTCAGGAGTTTGACACCAGCCTGGTCAACATGGTGAAACCCCATCTCTACTAAAAATACAAAAATTAGCTGGGTGTGATGGTACATGCCTGTAATCACAGCTACTTAGGAAGCTGATGCAGGAGAATTGCTTGAACCTGGGAGGCAGAGGTTGCAGTGAGCTGAGATCTTAATTCCAGTAACAGTTTTGTTGTTAGATGGCTCATTACAGTTATAAAAATGATAGGAAGGTGGGGGCCACTTATTAAAATAACCTGCAGAATGTTAGAAAATATGATGGATACATTGAAGAGTCATCTTCAGTTAGAAACAAGAAGGAACTCTCTCATTTTGCCATAAGGTACTTTGCTCTAGAGGAAGATGCTAGAGTAAGGGAAACAGGAGAGTGGGCCTGTTGGTGAGGCTGCAGGCGAGGTTAGTGAAACTCCAGGTCCTCAGAGATTTCAGTTCAAGACATGCAGGCTTTAAAGAATAGGCCTGCAGTAACTAAGCCTGAGATGACTCATACTACTCATCTCTAGTGAATCAGGTGACTGAGAGAGGGAGTGGATCTTGATTGAGATTTAGGGAGATTATCTATCCTGAAATAATTTCTTCACTTACTTTCTAATCCTTAAAAATGTACAATTTAAGATAAAACAGATCAAATGAAAAAGAATTGGAATCAAACAGTTAAATGCCTTAATATGGAGAACAAATAGTTTATGAAAACAACGGGAAATGACTGACAACAGCTCCTTTCAGATTCTAATGGGAAATGAGTGGAAGGAACTGGAAGGGTCTAAATGCAGAATTGGCAAAAGAGGATCAAAGCTGTTGTCAGGAGTGTTTCTGAGGGTGTGTGGGAGGATGAAGAAGAAAGGCTGGGAAGAAGTTGACTTCGCAGAGGTAATAGCTAATGACTGTTTAGTGTCAGCTTTGTTTAGCCTCAACTAGGAAGAGAGCAGTAGGAGGAATGAATGGCTGTATAGCATCAACTTTGTTTACTCTCAGCTGGGAAAGAGCAAGTTAAAAGAATGAACCGCTGCCGTGCTAATTTATATACTGTCAACTGGGAAGCGACCAATGAGATGTTTGAATCAATGTATTTATTGAGAGGGTGAGTTGGAAAGGCAACTTCAGATGGTTTCTAGGCAAAAGTTTACAAATACAAGTAAAATAAAAGAACTTTATCCTAGATACTTGTTTATTGATATTACACTGCCTTTAAGAAATCATTAATAGGAACTAATCTGTTGAACTACATGAAAAATAACTAGAAAATTGATTAATATCCCATCTCCAGATTACAGGAATGTACATTTCTTCATTTTTATAGAACATTATGAAAAAACCACTAGTAAACTGCTCTTTTTCCTTGCCAATGCAAAGTGAACTCTCATAACCATAAAGCACAATGAAATTCAACCTCTCATTTATGTCAGCTTTTTGATTGGTATATATATATGGGGACCCTGAATAGGTCCATGTTATCTTGATGGTCTCATATAACCAATTACCCAGAGCTGTCTTGGTATTTGCCTCTGTGAGGAGTAAAACTGATTATTTCAAGAAATACTTCAGAGGTCAAAGATACTGGGGGAGGCTTTGCTAGTTCACAGGTTAACACTTTAAGGATAAACTCAGAGTTATTTAAATGGGAGAATTTGGAAGTTCAAACTTAACAAGATTGGAGATAATGATGCCAAGCCCTTGGGTCACTGGATGTCATTTGTGATAACTGAGCTCATTAACGATGGTTGGCTGACTTGAGCCTAATATGTATCTTTAAAAAGATAGTTAAAACAATTTTGGTTTGTTTTTGGAGTGGATTTTGCTAGTGGCCTTTATAATGATATTTTCTCTTTCATAAAAGTTTATCTAATTATTGGTTCCTCTCCATTTTCTCACATACCCTTTCCAGGACACCCTTTCCAGGACAGAAATTTGTATCATTGGGTGCATAGGAAAAAACTTTATACAAAATGTGGCTGTAAAGTGATCAGATTGATTCTAAAAAAGGCATTTGAATTCCAGCTGAGTTTCTGAGCTACTCCTCAAATAAAGAGAGAAGAGGTCTTCTATAAGGGGCAAGCCAAGGGATGAGACAACACCCCTTCTATGGGTTATCTAGAAAGTCACATTTCTGGGGGGTGTAAGTCATATAGAATGTTTAAATTTTTGCAAAAATAATGAGCAAAGTAAAAGGAAAATCTAGACTGTGCAAAAATTAGTAGTTTAAAATACTAGGAGAATATTTATTGGTTTGAACAAATGACTTAAGCCTAAGATTAGTTGATGGAGATTTTGGGTTCAAGCAACCTAGTAATTTCACAGCTCCATATATTTCAGTTGAAGCTTCCTGTAAAGATTGCATCATCAGTATACTCTTAAATCAATCCAGGCTACACTTATGGATATGCTTACATTAAGATAAAAGCCTTGTGCCATCCATTTCACACTGTAAACTATAATTTCTACTTCACTTCCTATGCAGTCGCCACTAGAGTTCTGCACTTAGCATGCATTCTGCTGACAAAGAAGAAACATAAAGGAGTGTTGTGCGGTAAAAAAATTTTTACAAAACAAGATGCATTATTTCTCTTCAAAATCTGTTTAAAGGGGAAATAAGAAACTGCATAGAAAGAGGGACCAATTTTCCCACAAATTGAAAATTGGAGAAAGGCCAAATTAGAGTATATTTTCTTCTGAGCTTCTCAAGGTATCTCAGTAGCCTTGAGCTCAAAAAGAAAGCACTCCCCCAGCATTGCCCTCAAAACAAAACAAAAACCCAGGAATGTTGCACTGAGGGCTTCTGTCTGTTGAGATGGGTTTTCTTGGGTGTGCACTGAGAAGATAGAAAGACCTGTAGTAGGAAAAAGCTTTGTTTTCTAAAAAGTGAGAAGACTTGGTGGAGGATGGAATCAAAACCTGGTTGTGAATACTGTCTCCTCTTATACTTCCATGGCGCCAGGAGGACAAGTCAAATTTTATGGGCCTCTGAGACTCTGCAGAAGAGAATCCCAGGCTGAATACAAGCCTTAGGCCACTGGAATATGCTGGTTTTCCTACCATTCACCATTTTGGTACTTACCAGTTACATTTTTTCTCCTACTCCTTCCACACCTTATTTACTCTATGTGATTTTGAGCAAGTACTTTTACATCTAAAGATATTTTCTCATCTCTAAAATAAGAACAAGGTAATAGAGAATCACTGTAACTGTTAAGTCCAATAGGATAGGGTTCTATTCCAGATTGTCTCAACCTTAATATTTAGGCTACTAACTGGGCAACCTTTTAGATTCTATTCCAAATTCCCTCAAACCCTTTCTAACATCAACAGACAAATTCCCTTAGCCCCATTCCTTCCTCTTTAAAATAAAATCATTGGGCTGGGCACTATGGCTCCTGCCTGTAACCCCAGCACTTCAAGAGGCCACGGCAGGAAGATCACTTGGGGTAAGGAGTTCGAAACCAGCTTGGGGAACATAGTGAGACCCCATCTCTAAAAAAAAAAAATAATAACTGGGGTGTGGTGGTATGCATCTGTAGTCCCTGGTACTGTGGAAGCTGGGGCAGGAGGATTGCTTGAGCCTAGAAGTTTGCAGTTGCAGTGAGCTATCATTGTTGCAGTGAGCCATATTGTTGCAAATGACTGGATCTCATTTTTTTTTTCATGGCTGAATAGCACTGCATTGTGTATATGTACTCATATACCAGCCTGTGTGATAGGGCAAGACCTGTTTCTAAAAAAAAAAAAAAAAAAAAAGAAAAAAATTAAAAAAATTATTGTGCTGCTCAAAATCTACAGTCACTTTTTCCTAATAATCAACTTTAACAAATATTTCAAAATAAGCTTGAATTTGGCCCTTTGCTGTCACAACACCAAAACATCTTTTTCCCAATTACAGCACAGCAAGCACGGGACATTCATTTCTGTCTTCTGAATTTTCTGCATGATTTCCTCTTTGAAAGTTTTCTTTTTTAGTTCACCTATTCAACCAAATCTTCATTCCCCCAAACAATTCACCAAATTATGCTGCCCTTTCATTCAGAATGTGCTTGGAATTTCCCCAGCAATTATCAGTGGTACCAGGCTCTTAGGTACAGCCTTCTCTATATTGTCATGTAGTTGTTCCATGTGTTTATTCTTGTCTCTCAAAAAAAAAAAACAGGGGCGGCCTCCAAGCCAGCAAAAGTTTATCTTAAAAAAAAAAAAAAAATCTGTGTACTCTCTTCCCCAGTATCACTTTACATACCTCCACACACTTGAATTACTGGTGTGTGAACATGTACATTTTCTTCCTAATCTAGGCCAAACCTCTTAAGTCAACAGTAGCATTATAGTAAGAGGGTTTTTTAATTCATTTTTTTAAAGTTTTTTTTTTTAATTTAAAAAAATGATTTGGGGGTCTCACCGTGTTGCCCAGGATGGTCTCAAATTCCTGGGTTCAAGCCATCCTCCTACCACAGCCTCCCAAGTAGCTGGAATTACAAGCACATGCCATGCCTGGTGATTCATTTATTTCAAATAGTTGTCTTTTCTTTTTTAAAAACTAGAAGGAAATAGTCTTGTAATAAATGTCCCAAGTAATATTTTATATATGAGGCATACTTCTGCTTAGGGAATTAAGTGTAAATGTTATATAAAATGTTAGTTTAAGAAATTTCTTTTTTTAATTTTTGTGAGTACATAGTAAGTGTATATATTTATGGGATACATGAGATATTTTGATACAGGCATATGATGCATAAGAATCACATCAGGGTAAATGGGGAATTCATCAGCTCAAGCATTTATCCTTTCTTTGTGCTACAAATGATCCAATTATAGTTGTTTAGTTATTTTTAAATGTATAATAAATTATTATTGACTGTTGTCAACCTGGTGTGCTATCAAACACTAGGTCTAAATATCATTCTAACTATTCTTTGGTAACCATTAACCATCCCCATTTTTCTCCCAACCCTACCTCTCAGCCTCTAGTAACCATTGTTTTTCTCTATCTCCTTGAGTTCAATTGTTTTAATTTTTAGCTCCTACAAATGGGTGAGAACATGTGAAGTTTGTCTTTCTGTAGCTGGCTTATTTCACTCAACATAATGACTCCCACTTCCATCCGTGTTTTTGCAAATGACAGGATTTCATTCTTTTTTATGGCTGAATAGCACTCCACTGTGTATATGTACCACATTTTCTTTATCCCTTCATCTCTTGATGGACACTTAGGTTGCTTCTAAATCTTAGCTATTATGAACAGTGCTGCAACAAACATGGGAGTGCAAATATCTTTTCAATATACTAATTTATTTCTTAGCAGTGGGATTGCTGGATAATATGGTAACTCTATTTTTAGATTTTGAGGAACCTCCAAACTGTTATCCAGTAGTGGTTGTATTAGTTTACATTCCCACCAACATTGTATGAGGGTTCCCTTTTCTCCATATCTTTGCCAGCAATTTTTTTTTTTTTTTTTAATTTGAGACAGGGTCTCACTCTATCACTCTATCACCCAGGTTGGAGAGGCTGGAGTGCAGTGACATGATCACAGCTCACTGCAGCCTCAAACTCCCAGGTTCAGGTGATCCTCCCACCTCAGTCTCACCAGTAGCTAGGACCACAGGCATGCACCACCATGCCTAGCTAACTTTTTTTTTTTTTTTGTAGACAGGGTTTTGCCATGTTGCCTAGGCTGGTCTTGAATACCTGGGCTTGAGAAATCTTTCTGCCTTGGCTTCTCAAAGTGCTGAGATTATAGGCATGAGCCACTGTGCCCAGCCCAGCATTTGTTCTTGCCTGTCTTTTGGATAAAGGCCATTTTAACTGGAGTGAAAAGATATCTCATTGTAGTTTTGATTTACATTTCTCTGACAATCCATGATGTTGAGCACCTTTTCATACAACTGTTTGCCATTTGTATGTGTTCTTTTGAGAAATGTCTATTCAGATCTTTTGCCCATTTTTAAATCAGATTACTAAATTTTTTTTCCTATTGAGTTATTGGAGCACCTTATTTATTCTGGTTATTAATCCCTTGTCAGATGGATAGTTTTCAAATATTTTCTACAATTCTGTGGAATTGTTTTGTTGATTGTTTCCTTTGCTGTGCAGAGGCTTTTAAATATGATGTGATCTCATCTGTCTACTTTTACTTTGGTTGCCTGTGTTTCTGGGGTATTACTCAAGAAATCTTTGCCTAGCTCAATGACCTAAAGAGTTTTCCCAATGTTTTCTTGTAGTAATTTCATAGTTTGAGGTCTTAGATTTAAGTCTTTAATCCATTTTGATTTGATTTTTGTACATGGTGAGAGGTAGGGGTCTAGTTTTTTTCTTCTGCATATGGAGATCCAGTTTTCCCAGCATTATTGAAGACACTGTTCTTTCCCCAATGTATACTCTTTGCACCTGTGTTGAAAATGAGTTCACTGTAGATGTATAGATTTGTTTCTGGGTTCTCTAGTCTTTTCCATTGGTGCATATGTCTGTTTTTATGCCAGTACCATGCTGTTTTGGTTACTATAGCTCTACTAGTTGTGGGTCTGTCATATATGGTTTTTATTATGTTGAGGTATGTTCCTTCTGTATCCAGTTTTTTGAGAGGTTCTTTTTAATCATGAAGGGATATTGAATTTCATCCACTTTATTTTTTCAGCAATATGAAGTCAGATAACGTGATTACTCTAGTTTTGTTCTTTTTGCTCAGGATAGCTTTGGCTATTCTGGGCATTTTGTGTTTCCATATAAATTTTAGAATTGTTTTTTCTATTTCTGTGAACAATGTCATTGGTGTTTTGATAAGAATTACATTGAATCCCTAGCTTGCTTTGGGTAGTATCGACATTTTAACAATATTGATTTTTCCAATCCATGAATATGGGCTCTCTTTCCATTTGTTTGGTGTCCTCTTCAATTTCTTTCACCAATGTTTTATAGTTTTCATTATAGAGTTCTTTCACTTCTTTGGCTAAGTTAATTCCTAGGTATTTTAGTTTATTTATAGCTATTGTAAATGAGATTACTTCCTTGATTTATTTTTCAGATTGTTTGATGTTGGCATATAGAAATGCTACTAAATTTTGTATGTTGACTTTGTATCCTGCGACTACTGAATTTTTAAAATCAGTTCTAAGAGTTTGTTTTTTGGTGGAGTCTTTAGATTTTTCCAAATATAAGATCTTATTGTCTGCAAACAAGGATAATTTGACTTCTTCCTTTTGAATTTGGATGCCATTTATTTCCTTCTTTTTTCTGATTGCTTGAGCTAGGACTTCCAGAACCATGTTGAGTAACAGTAGTAAAAGTGGACATCTTTGTTGTCTTCCAAATCTTAGAGGAAAGTCTTTCAGTTTTTTCTCATTCAGGATGATGCTAGTTGTGTGTCTGTCAATATATGGCTTTTATTATGTTGAGGTATGTTCCTTCTGTATCCAGTTTTTTGAGAGTTATTTTTAATCATGAAGGGATATTGAATTTCATCCACTTTATTTTTTCAGCATCAATTGAAATGATCACGTGGTTTTTGTCCTTCATTCTGTTGATATGATGTATCACATTGATTGGTTTGTGTATGTTTAAACATCATTGCATCTGTAGGGTAAATCTCACTTGGTCATGATAAATTATCTTTTTAATATGTTGTTGAATTTGATTTGTTAGTATTTCCTTGAGGAGTTTTGTATCAGTGTTCATCAGAGCTGTTAGCCTGTAGTTTTCTTTTTTTGATGTGCTTTTGTCTGGTTTTGGTATCAGGGTAATGCTGGCCTTGCAGAATGAGTTTGGAAGTATTTCCTTCTACATTTTTCAGAATAATTTGTGTAGAATTTGTGTTAGTACTTCTTTAAATGTTTGGTAAAATTCAGCAGTAAAGCCGTGGGTTCCTGAGCTTTTCTTTGCTGGGAGACTTTTTATTATGGCTTCAATCTTGTTACTTGTTACTGGTTAATTCAGGATTTGGATTTCTTCATAGTTCAATCCTGGGAGGTTGTATGTGTCTAGAAATGTGTCCATTTTTTCTAGATTTTCCAATTTGTTGGCATACTGTTGTTCATAGTGGTCTCTAATGATCCTTTGACTTTCTGTGGTGTCAATTGTAATGTCTCTCTTTTCATTTCTGATTTTACTTACTTTGGTTTTCTCTCTCTTTTCTTAAAATTCAGACTAAAGCTGTGTCACTTTTGTTTGTCTTTTCAAAAAATCAACTTTTTATTTCATTGATCTTTTGTATTGTTTTCTTCATTTCAATTTCATTTATTTCTGCCCTGATCTTTATTATTTATTTTCTTCTACTAATTTGGGTTTGCATTGCTTTTGCTTTTCTAGTTCTTTAAGATGCATTTTTAGGTTGTTTAAAGTTTTTTCTACTTTTTCATATAGGTGCCTATAGCTATAAAATTTTCTCTTAGTACTTCTTTTGCTGTATTGCATAGGTTTTGGTATGTTGTGTTACCATTATCATTTGTTTTAAGACATTTTAATATTTCCTTCTTAATTTCTTCATTGACCCACTGGTTATTCAGGAACATATTGTTTAATTTCTATGTGTTTGTATAGTTTCCAAAATTCCTCGTTACTGATTTCTAATTTTATTCTGTTGTGATCAGAGAACATACATGATATAATTTCATTTTTTGAATGTTTTAAAGACTTGTTTGGTGGCTTAACACACGGTTTACCCTTGAGAATGACTCACGTGCTGAGGAAAATAATGTGTATTCTGCAGCTGTTGGATGAAATGTTCTGTGTCAGATCCATTTGGTCTATAGTGCAGATTAAGTCTGATATTTCTTTGTTAATTTTCTATCTGGAAAATCTGTCCAATGATGAAAGTGGAGTGTTGAAGTCTCCAGATAGTATTGTATTGGGTTCTATCTCTTTTTAGCTCTATTAACATTTATATCTGGGTACTCCAGTGTTGGGTGTATATACAGTTAAAATAGTTACATCCTCTTGCTGAATCAACTCTTTTATCATATTGTGACCTCGTGACAGCCTTTTATAGTTTTTATATTAAAATCTATTTTGTCTGAAGTTAAGTATAGCTACTCTTGCTCTTTTTGGGTTTCCATTTGCATGGGATATCTTTTTCCATCCCTATATTTTCAGTCTACCTGTATCTTTGTAGATGGAGTGTGTTTCTGGTAGGCAACAGATCATTTGGTCTTTTTTTTTTTTTTTTAATCCACTCAACCATTCTGTGTCTTTTGATTGGAGAGTGAAATCCATTTACAGTCAATGTTATTATTGATAAGTAAGGACTTAACCTGCCATTTTGTTATTTGTTTTCTGGTTGCTTTGTGGTCTTCTCCTCTTTCCTTCCTTTTCATCTTCCTTTTAGTGAAGGTGATTTTCTCTGGCAGTATGTATCAATTTCTGGCTTTTTATTTTTTGTGTATCTGTTGTACATTTTTTTATGTGATGTTACTATGAGGCTTGGAAAGAATATCTTATAACCCATTATTTTAAACTAATGACAACTTAACACTAACTGTGTAAACCAACAAACAAACAAAAAAGTCAAAACTGATAAAAACTCTACACATTAACTTTGTCCCCCTACTTTTAAACTGTTTATTCTTTCTATTTATATCTTATTGTACTGTGTATGTCTTGAAAACTGGTTGTAGTTATTATTTTTTATTGGTTCAGCTCTTAAGTCTTTCTCTGCAAGATATGAGCAGCACGATTACTGTGTTATAATATTTTGTTTGCCTGTATACTTACTATTACCAGTAAGTTTTGTACCTTCAGATTTCTTATTGCTCATTAATGCTCTTTTCTTTCAAATAGAAGAACTCTCCTTAGCATTTCTTGTAGAACAGGTCTGATGTTTATGAAATCCCTCAGCTTTTGTTTGTGTGGGAAAGTCTTTATTTCTCCTTCATATTTGAATGATATTTTTGCTGGATAGTATTCTAGAATAAAAGGTTTTGTTTTTTTTTTCCTTCAGTGCCTGTAAGGTATCCACAGAGAAGTCTGCTGCCAGATGTATTAGAGCTGCATTTGAAATTATTTTTTTCTCTTGCTGCTTTTAGGATTCATTTTTTATCCTTGATCTTTGAGAGTTTGATTATTAAATGTCTTGAGGTAATCCTATTTGGGTTAAATCTGCTTGGTGTTCTATAACTTTCTTGTACTTGAATATTGACATCTTTCTTTAGGTTTGGGAAGTTCTCTGTTATTATCACTTTGAATAAACTTTCTACCTCTATCTCCCTCTGTATTTCCTCGTTAAGGCCAATAACTCTTAGATTTGCCCCTTTGAAGCTATTATCTAGATCTTGTAGGCTTGTTTCATTCTTTTTTATTCCTTTTTATTTTGTCTTCTCTGACCGTGTATTTTCAAATAGCCTGTTTTCAAGCTCACTAATTCTTTCTTCTGTCTGATCATTTCTGCTGTTAAAGAACTCTGATGCGTTTCTTTAGTATGTCAATTACATTTTTCAGCTCCAGCATTTCTGCTTGATTATTTTTAAATATTTCAGTCTGTGTGTTAAATTCATCTGATAGGATTCTGAATTCCTCCTGTTTTCTTGAATTTTGCTGATTTTCCTCAAAACAGCTGTTTCGACTTCTCTGTCTGAAAGGTCACATATCTCTATCCCTCCAGGACTGGTCCTTGGTGCCTTATTCTGTTTGTTTGGTGGAGTCTTGTTTTCCTGAATGGTTTTGAAGCTTGTGGATGTTCATTGATGTCTAGGTATGAGATTTAGGTATTTACTATAATCTTCACTGTCTGGGCTTGTTTGTACCTGTGCTTCTTGGGAAGGCTTTCCAGGTATTTGAAGGGACTTAGTTGTCATAATTTAACTTTTTGGTTACTGTAGCCTTATCTGCATTAGGGGGTACCCCAAGCCCAGTAATGCTATGGCTCTTGCAGATTCATAAAAGTACCACCTTGGTGGTCTTGTATAAGATCCAGAAGAATTCTCTAGATTACCAGGCAAGACTTACTCTCTTCCCTTATTTTTTCCCAAATAAATGGAGTCTCTTTCTTTGTGCTGAGCTGCCTGGAACTGGGGGAAGGGTGACACAAGCACTTCTGTGGCCACCACCACCACTGGGACAGTGCTATATCAGATCTGAAACTAACACAGCACTGGGTCTTGCCCAAGGCCTGCAGTAACCACTGCCTGGCTATTGCCTATGTTCACTCAAGGCCCTAGGACCCTACAATCAGTTGCCTTCCATTCAGGGTGGCAGAATTCCTTTTGGCCCCAGGCAGGCCCACAGATAGCATCTGGGAACCAGTGCCTGGAGTTGGAAACCTTAGTAATCTACCTGGTGCTCTATTCTACTGTGGCTGAGCTGGCACCCAAGCCACAGACAAAGCTCTTCCCACTCTTCCCTCCCTTTTCCACAAGCGGAGGAGTCTCTCTCCGTGGTCACCACCACCCCAGGCCCATAGTGAGTACCACCTGGCTACTACCAGTGTTCACTCAAGGTCCAAGTGTTCTTCAGTCAGCTTGTGTTGAGTGCTGGCAGTCCTGGGACTCTTCCTTCAGGGCAGTGGGTTCCCCTCTGGCTCAGAGAAGGTCCATAAATGCTATCCAAGAGCCAAGGCCTGGAATCAGGGACCTCAAAAGCCCGCTTGGTCCTTTACTCCACTGTGGCTGAGCTGGTACCTACAGTGCAAGACAAAGTCCCCTTTATTCTTCCCTCTCTCTTTTTTTTTTCAAGCAGGAGTCTCTGTCTGTAGGCACCACAGCTGGGAATATGCAGGGTCACACCTGAAGCCAGCACATCTCTGAGTTGCATCCAAGGCCTATGGTGAGTACTGCCTGGTTATCACTGCTCACTACTCAGGGCCCAAAAGCTCTTTAGTCAGCAGGTGATGAATCCTGCCTGGACTGGGTCCTTCCTTTTAAGGCAGTGGGTTCCCTTCTGGCCCAGAGTGTGCCTAGAAATGTTGTCCAGGAGGTAGGGCCTGAAATGGGGGCCTCAGGACTCTGCCTGTTGCCCTATGCACTATGGTTGAGCTGGCATCCAAGCTGCAAGACAAAGTCCTCTCTACTTTCCTCTCCTCTCCTCAAAAGGAAGTAGTCTCTCCTGGAGCTGCAAGTTGTGCTGTGCGGGACTGGGTGAGAGGTGGCAGAAGTACTCCTTTGGTCAGCCTGGTTGGTTTCTCACTAAGTCGTGTGTCTTCCAAGTTCACTGATTCCACGCCCAGCCCAGCTTGTTGTCCAGAAATTGCAGTCCTTGTGGCCTAGACTGCCTTTCAAGCTTATTTAGGACCCCAGAGCACTTCAGCCTGTGGTGGCAAGTCTTGCCAAAATTCAGGTTCTGACCACTGAGACAGGCAATTCCCCTCTGGCTGGGGCTGGTCTAAATGCTCCCTCCACGGGCACTGAGTTCTGTCTGGTGTTGCTTTCTGCTGTGACAGGGCAGCACTGAGTTAATGCAGAGTCCCACAATCACTGCACTCTTCATCCCCAAAGTGCACATTCTCTTGCCACACCATGTGGCCGCTGCCAAGGGATGGGGGAGTGGTGGCATCAGCAATTCAAGACTGGTTTTTCCTATCCCTCTTCAGTGCCTCTTTCAGTGATAAAACTAGGTACTATGATCTCTCATCTGATTTTTGTTTCTTATGAAAGTGCTTTTTTATATGAATTGTTGTTCAATTTGGTGTTCCTGTGGGGAGAATGATTGGCGGAGGTTTCTATTTGGTCATCTTGTTCGGCCTCTACTGCAAAATGTTTATATTTTTAATGTCATTATTTACAATATTAAGGTAAAAGAAAAACTTGCAGTCTTTAAAATGTAACAACATAGGTTTTGAGAATGACAAAGTTTTCTATAAAAGTATTATAGCTTTGGTGTTATCCCTATACTCCTGGTTATTACACAACTGTGTAACCCATGGCTATTCTGAACTTTAATCTCCAGCCTCCTTACACAGGTGTATAAGATGGCTCCAGTACTTCATAAACTAAACCAAGAGCAAATTAAGATATGGCCTGATGCTCTCTAGGGAGATGTTCTAAGGAGGGATAAAGAAGGCTGGGCATGGCGAACTGTAGCCCACCCAGAGTGCTGAATCTGTGACAGTGAAATAAACCTACACTTCAGAAAGTGCTCTGAGAACCTAACATAACTCATCCCTCTACCCTTTGTAAGTAGCAACCTGGAAGGCAGCAGCATCAGGCAGAGCTTTTTTAATTAGGCAGCTATGTATTTTGTCAGAAAATTTACTAAGCAGTTGGCTAAAAGAATGATTATCTCGAGCTGCACTAACTCTGATTAGTATCCATTAAACATCTATGGTTTTGGAGAAACCTCAAAGATAGCCAGCTATGTGCCAAAGAACAGACCAATGGCTACCAATACCACAAAGTTAGCACAAATATAAACCGCATAGTTTGCAGGAAAAGTTTATTTAATGGGGAGACTAAGACTATGCAAGATGGTTACTAGAAAAACATCTTTCAGTCTGGATAAATACACAACAAAGGATCACAGCTGAAATACCAGTGACCGTCACAATAGGAAAGGTGGTCAGCTTGTGGAATTTCCCTTTTGGTAACCTTAAGAAGTCATTTTAGCAGTACTAACCATAAAGTATATGTCAGGCACTGTAATAAACTCTTTACAAGTGGTACTTCATTTAGTCTTCACGACACTGAGGTAGGTACTATTAAATGTCCCCATTTTACAAGTAAAAAAATTGAGGTTAGAGAGGCTACAGAAGGTACCTGAGGTTTGGGAAATGTAGAACCAGGATTTACACCTGGAACTCCTAGGCAAAAAAAGTATTTTAACAATCACAATATACAGCTTTACTATATTAGTAAAATTTAAAATTTGTTTTTGTTCATTGTTCACTATGCATGTTTTAAAATGTGAGGGTTATAGCTTATCTGTTAGGACAAACTCTCTAACTTCTAACTGATGGCTAGCCAAACATATCTTCAAAAAATAACTATTATAATTATACCTTAGTTTTCAACAACCAAAACAACATATCCAGAAAAAACTAAATTCCTTAACCGATAATTTGTTAGTTAATCTTCAATAGCTGGCACTAATCTTTGCCCAAATGAGGTAAGGCCTCCATTTCTGATTGGAATAATTTATTCTTTGGCCCACAAGAAATCTTAGGCTATTAAAGGTAAAAATCATGTCTGTCTTGAGTTGCTTAATAATAATGGGCTTTTTATGTAGTAGATACTCAAGAGTCAACTGAGTCAACTCGGTAAAGCTGAGCAGGATAAGGCTTTATTCCCAATTTGCTTTCATCACTCTGAATATAAGAAAATGATTCTAAAATAAACATTCTGTGGTTCTATTAAGCTGTTTTCAACTTTACATTATAAAAATGCTTAAAAGTCGAGAGATTATACAAAATGAATACCTGAATTCAAAGATATATCTAAAATGCAAAACAAGGGTATTTAAATATTTCAATGGCTAACTTTCGAGGGAACAGGAATTGGCATTTTCTAGCTTCTGTATATTTAAAACAATTTATTAGATAATGACAGATCTTGCAAATAGAGTTAATTTGGCAAAGGTGAAAGGGAATCTGCTGTCTTTATCAATCTTGGAAAAGTCTGTACTATATTCCCTCTGGTAGAACATAATTAGGGATGCAAGTAATCCTGTTTGGTGACTATGGGGTGATATTGCCATCTAATGGCCATTTTTCGCTGCACGTGATCCCCTTTTCCGACTTAGGCGGCAATGAAGAGACAATAATCAGGTGCATACACTGAAGCACTCATCTTTACATCTCACTGAGTTATAAAGTCCTTGAGGAAGGGACCATGGCTATGTATTTTCTTTCCTGCATTAGGTATTTGTTAACATTGAGGTGAGAACATGTTCCGGACCCACTTACATAATAAGCGTATGAGAAAGGACATTTCATTCCTCATTCTACTCCACCTTCCCCCAGCCCTAACTCTTCTGTTACTCAGGCCTGCTTACAAGCTGCCAACTGTAAAAATTGTGGTAGACTATCTCAAGTAAGTTTCCATTCTCATGACCATATTACCAATGTAAGTGGCACAGAACAGATTATTAATCAACTAATTAAGCAAATTATGCATTACTGGCTTATCTTTACTTCCAAAGGCTTATCTTTACTTCTAAAGAAAAATAAGGCAGTGAATTTCTCCAGCTGCCAAATGAAATGCAATGAAGTTGTCAGCAGAATTTCAGAATCATTATAATGATTCTAATAGCTATGTTTTATTGAATGCTTATAATGTGCTAAATATTATTCTAATTGCTTTATGTGTCTTGTATCATATAATCCTCAACAAACAGAAAACAGTGTTAGATTTTTAAAAATATGCAAATATGTCTAATAAAGTTATTTATTTAACTTTAGTTACCCAAATTACTTTGAAAAAAATGGACTGCTTTGGCAGGTAATTATTCTTTGCAAGACACATACTGAATGACCCAAATTTATAGATGAAAGAGGGTTTATTTATTTATTAATATATGATAGCCTTGGCTCAGAAAAGACAAATGAGGGCTCAAAAAGGAATTACAGTAACTTTAAAAAATATATTAAACATATCCAAGATCCTAAATATATTATTCTCCCCAAAAGCTAGCTGCTTCCAAACTTGATTTGATATTTTGCATGTTTTCCCTACGTTGCTTGGTAAATATATTTGCTTCTCCTTTCTGCAATCGACGTCTGACAGCTGATTTTTGCTGTTTTGTCAATTGACGTTTCACCTTCTGTTTCACCAGTTCCTGGAAAGATTTCATAAATTAGTATTACTGATAATGAACCATTTCAAAAAGTACACTGCTAATATCTTTTCTATTTATATATTGACACCAAGAATTTTTAAGATTCCAAACACTGACAGTACTATATAGAAACTGTTATATAGGAGAAATTAAATTCCAAACAGAAATACAGATTATATAGCAAAAAATATAGTGTACAGGCAGAATTTTTAAAAAATTACCATAGTGCCACCTAGTGTCCATCATGAAAACTGATGGAAAAAACAAGATGAAAACTGCTTGTTCCTCTGCTTTTTAGGTTAAAAGTAGGCTTCTGTAAGTAGGTTTTGTAATAGAAAATTATTCTTGAAAGCATTCAGTATTGCTGAATATATCCAAGAATGCCTTCACAGTTTCAGCTGTAGAAATGACCTGATGGTAGCAATCACCCATGGAAAAGTCTTCATTTGTCTTTTGATCATAAATTCAAGTTACTTATTAGTTAAGATACACTGTGCATGTCATATGACTTACAAGATGAATAAGAAATGTGAAATACTCAGTTCACAATGACCTTTTCTTTCTCTGAAGCACTACAGTCTGTTATTTAATAACTGTATATAACCTTGTATCATTCCACTTGTCTCCTAAAAAAGAAGATTGCTGCAAAACTCTGCAAAGCCAGGAACAAGGGTCTTCTTTTTTTTTTGAGACAGGGTCTTGCTGTGTTGCCCAGGTTGGAGTGCAGTGGCAGGAACACAGTTCATGGTGGCTGCAACCTCCTGGGCTTGAGTGATCTTTCTGCCTCAGCCTCCTGAGTAGCTGGGAACACAGGTGTACACCACTACACCTGGCTAATTTTTAAATTTTTTGTAGACAGGAGTCTTGCTAGGTTGCCCAGGCTGGCCTGAAACTCTTGGGTTCAAGCGATCCTTCCACCTTGGCCTCCCAAAGTGCTGGGATCACAGGTCTGAGCCCCTATGCCTGGCCAAATTTGTACTTATATCCAAGTACAAATGGCTGGGCGCAGTGGCTCACGCCTGAAATCCCAGCACTTTGGGAGGCTGAGGTGGGCAGATCACCTGAGGTCAGGAGTTCGAGACCAGCCTGGCCAACATGGTGAAACCCTGTCTCTACTAAAAATACAAAAATTAGCCAGCTGTGGTGGTGGGCACCTGTAATCCAAGCTACTCGGGAGGCTGAGGCAGGAGAATTGCTTGAACCCAGGAGACGGAGGTTGCAGTGGGCTGAGATCACGCCACTGCACTCCGGCCTGGATGACAAGGGCAAAACTCCATCTCAAAAAACAAAAACAAAAACAAAAAACAACAACAATAAAATTTTATACCATTAACATGTACGTCCAAGTGTCTGAGGCTGTCTTACACACCTTATAATCCTCACAGTGACCAAGCTCTTAATCTTCAGCTCATATGAATGACTCATCCATCTCAAACCTGATCAATTTATCAAGTGACCTACATTAATTTTTTGAAAGTCATCAGTTTGTATTCTAAGAAAAAATTACTTGAAATTTAGTCAACAGGCTGCCTAAAATCAGGACAATTGAAAAAGAAGGTATTTTGAGTTTTACCAACAAAAAGTCATTTGGCCTTCATTTTACACATAATGGTGGCAGGACACAACTGCCACATCCTTTGAGAAACATTCATTTATTAAAATCAAAGAAAGTACCGGTTTCAAGACAAATCAAAAAGCAATCAACAGAAGTCTGTACCTGAAAGGCATACATTATTGTTTAATGAGACAAGGCAATCAGATCACAGTAGTGATCTAATAAACATTCAGTACATGTTGAATGACTACTTACTGGAGGAATTGTTGAACAGCTTACAACGCTGCCTGAAGAAGTGATACTCACAGTTCTTGTTCTATACTGATTCATAGCTCCCACAGTTTCTTCATCTCTAAAATTAAAAAACCCACAATTTATCTAGTTAATTTGTATAATGTAATGAATCCCATTTGATTAATTTATATTATTTTTTGCATGCAGCAAAACTGAAGACATAAAATACTTCAGAAAGATCATTATATTTTAAAATTTCTGTAAAGATAAAACTACCTACTGTTAAGTTCTATATATTAACAATTTTCATTTTCCAGCATTTTGTTAGTCACTATCAAAATTTAAAAACAGTAGAATGCTTTAGCCATTGAAATTTATCACCTCCCCACAATTCATCTTCCCTTTTCTAATAATCCTCTCGTCTTCTTTCACTGAACTATATAAATCTGTTTCTCCCTATCTAAATTTTTGACTTTTTCCACCTTCACAAACAGAAGGTATAATGGAAACAGACAGTACTCATTATAGTCAGCTCCACAAGGGTAGGAAAATCTGCAACCTAGAGACTAATGTTTTTCACATGGCTCAAAGTTTCAATATATGCAATGTATAAAAACTCAGACAATATTAACTCCTAACAGTTAATATTTTTCAGCAACATCTGTTCTGCTTTTACTTTGAATAGAAGTTTTGCCCAGCATGTATCCAGAGTGAGAACAAAATTATTGTTCCCATTCTGAGTTTAAAAGACCATTTAATTCTATATAGGTTTTCTTCTATCACTGGGATGGTTAATTTTATATGTTAAAACTTGACTGGGCCTCAGGGTGCCATATATTTGGTTAAACATTAACTTGGGTGTGTCTTTGAGGGCGTTTCTGAATCAATAAACTGAGTATAGCAGATTGCCCTCCCCAGTGTGGGTGGACCTCATCCAATCCATTGAAGGCCTGATCAGAACAAAAAGGCAAAGAGAGAACTGTCTTTGAATTGGGACATGGGACCTCTCCTTTCTTTGGATGTGGACTGGAACTTTTATGCTATTGTCTCTTCTGGTTCTTAGCTCTTTGCATTTGGACTGGAACTGTACCATGGGCTCTCCTTGGTCTATATAGCTTGTTGACTACAGATCTTGGGACTTCTCAGCCTCCATAACCCCATGGGCTAATTCCTTGTAATAAATCTATTTATTTATTTTGTTTCTTAGAAGAATCCAGTCTAATACAATCACTTACTCAAAATCCTGAGCCTCTGTCACCCCTGACTCTTTTCCTTTTAAGCTTCTGATTTAATTTTCCAAGTTTATTATTTAAATGGCAGTAGCCCTGTGACACAGATACACAGCTATATGAAAAAGGAACAAAATTCTCATGTTTTGCTTCAGGAACAAAACTGTAAAGATAAAGGTAGGCTTAAGATATAAGCCCAAACATGTACTGAAAAATGTTTAATAAATGTATTGCTGAACTAATTTTAATTGTTATATTACTACTTTGAAATAAATAAAACCAATATTTCATTTAACTACAGTTTGATTCTGAATAAGCAATCCCAAATCCAACAATTAAGTTTTAGAACTTTTCCTCATCTAAGCTGAGCCTGATTAATATTTACAAAAAAAAAAAAAAAATTCTTAAAAGAAAACATACTATCATTAGATAATTTTAACTACACATGAAGAAAGGATAGAAGGCTCAAGGTACTAGAGAAAATTCACTGCAGATGTTTCATATAGAAAGTACATTTATTTCATGTTTTAATATTTACATGCCTTTACATAACTCAAACACACATCAGATGTGTAATTAGGAAAATATATGAGGAATAACTCATCCATCTAAAACCTGATCAATGTATCCAGAGACCTGCAATAATTTTAAAATCATCAGTTTGTATATATATATATATTTTTTTGAGACGGAGTTTTTTGCTCGTCACCCAGGCTGGAGTGCAGTGGCACGATCTTTGGCTTACTGCAACCTCTGCCTCCCAGGTTCAAGTGATTCTCCTGCCTCAATCTCCCAAGTAGCTGGGATTACAGGCACAGGCCACCATGCCCGGCTAATTTTTATATTTTTAGTACAGACAGGGTTTTGCCATGTTGGCCAGGCTGGTCTCAAACTCCTGACCTCAGGTGATCTGCCTGCCTTGGCCTCCCAAAATGCTGAGATTACAGGCATGAGCCACTGTGCCCAGCCATCAGTTTGTATTTTAAGGCAGAATTACTTGAAATTTAGTCAACAGGCTGCCTAGGATCAGGTCAATTGAAAAGGAAGCTATTTTGAGTTTTTAACAACAAAAAATTATTTGGCTTTCATTTTATACATCAAGGTGGCAGAATACAATTCTGCCACATCATTTGAAAAAAACATTCCTTTACTAGAATCTAACAAAGTATCAGTCTTGAGACTAAAGTTAAAAAGCAATCGACAGAAGTCTATACCTGAAAGGCCTGAATTCTCTATTTAATGACGACAAGGCAGTTAGATGAGGGCATTCATCTTCATACTCGTCAGAGCCAGCAGGGACTCCTCCTTGCACTCTCTGAGCATCTTGCCTGTTGTCATTTTCAGTTCTGTTTTTCTCCTCAGAAAATTCAGTTACAGAGTTGTTTTCAACAACCTGCCCTTTTATTTCTTCTAAAGCTTGATTGAATTCAGTCATTTCAAAACTCTGTGCATCAGCACTGTCTTCTGATAAACTGTCTTCCTTTATTTGTTCAGGGTCTCCAGATGATCTGCAATAGCAGCCCTCTGATTCTTCTAGACAGTTCCGTTCACTTTCATTTTCCGACCTATAAACCTCTGCTTTTTCTGCCACTTCTCCATCTGAAAATGAGAATTCAGATCCCTCTTTTGTTTCAATATTTTTATCATCTGGACCTAATGGATGAAGCAGTTCATCATCTGCCTGCATTTCCTTTGTGTAGCCACTGGCAGAAACCTCCACATCAAGAGTGTCTTCCCTCCTAGAAAAAAAAGGTGTCAAGCATAGAAAGAGAGAAAAAATGTTTATCTAAGAGGAGCAAATATCTACTACTCTGATAAATTATGATTCAAGTGAGTTTAATAGGTTATATGTTAAAAATAAATTTTCCTTCCCTAAAATGTAGTATTTAAATGACACAGGTATACAAATATGAAAAGTATATGCTGGCTGTCATTTTAAGAATAAAATAACTGAAAAGCAACAATATAAATAAAAAGGTTATAAAAACCTCAGCTTATGTTTATTAACTTTGTAAATTAACTTTCAAAGGGGGCTAAGGATTTCCTTCAGATTATGACTCATCCCAGATCAGAAAATATCTTAAGTGTATAAAATAAATATGAGAAAACTGAGCTTTGAGAATGCACACAATAGTTGTGTCTTGAGAATCAATTAAAGATACCTCCTGGTCCTGATAAAGGAAAAACACAAATTTCAATGAATGTTTGGTGTTATTCCTTATGAATGAGTTACTCAAATAGCATCCAAAATAGAATAAAAGTTCTTGAATTTATAAGAATCTAGACATGTCCCCTTCCTAAAATTCAATAGCAGTGCCTTAATGGACCAAATGCAGGTATTTTCAAGTTTTTTTAAGTTTCAGTTGTGTACTACAGAGCAATGACATCTGTGTATGCAGGTATTTTCAACTTTTTAAGTTTCAGTTATGTACTACAGAGCAATGACATCTAACAGTGATTACGTGTCAAAATTTGGAAAGTTTTTTAGATGAAAATGTTAATTTTTAGAAATACACAGACCAGATATTTAAACTGTTCTATTATGTAAAGCAATGGGGAGTACAAACCTGATATCCTTAAAGGTTGGAAAAAGCTCACTTTCGTAGCTGAAACGTTTCATGAAGAAATCTCTAATGCATTTAACATCTCTATCAAAATACCTGCAAAAGCAAGAATCATTTATGATATAGTCTTTATTGCTCCTTTTTCCTTATTAGCCAATGACAATATACTTATTGGTTAATGGTACTGCTGCTCCTTACACAAGGAGATAAAAGATGTTACACAAAAGAAAAAAAGATACAAATGAGTTACCAGTGTGTTTGAAAAACTAAAATCCAAGGAAATCTCAAGGATATAAGCTGTCAATGCCATGCAGTTCCTACGGTTAGGAAAGTCAAGGTTTTCTCGTAGTTACTGGTATATAGTTAGATACACTACGGAAAGATGAATGTGAACCCCAGGAAATAAGATAATGGGCCTATGGTTTGGGGATAGGTTTCCACTTAATTCTGTTCTTCCTGAGTCTGGCTATGCTTCCCATCAGCAACACTCACTAGAACCCCTAGCCAACTGAAAGATCTGAAGATAAAAAGATATTAATTTTAAATAGTTAAGTTTGGAGACTACTGAATTATGTTTATGTATCTTTGTTATCCATTAGCGGATTTGCAATAACACCCAGAGGGATAAATAATGCTACAGCCTATAAAAATAATCTGACGACATGTTAATCTGGATCAAAAGTAGAATAATTTCTGAATACCAGGCTGCCTTTTTGGGCCACCATAAAGCAGCAAAAATGGATTCAGTTCTCTAGAAGATTTCCAGACAAGGGAGAATTAAGGACAGGATAATGCGGAATTGACTATCTCTTTGAGAAAGATGAAGTTTGGAAATAGGAAGATAATGCCTCTCCTCTTTGCTCACAGGGTACTCTGGGAAAAATACTAATATATTTTAAAAAGACTATTTTATATATGTTTACATCCCTACGAGACAGTAACATCTTCTAAAGCATATATAGGGCTTATTTATATCTCCATCTCCAGCAATTAGCACAGCTCCTTGGCCCCAGTACTGGTTCATAAAAATTGAAATTAAATCACAATGTCTCTCCATAGAACGATGCAACCTAAACCTAGAATGTCATAATCTGTCACACTCTGGAGGCTCCTAGATGTTCCTTTATTGTGTGACTATGTTACTCCTTATTAATAAAAATGGTGATTAGTCATCATCCAAAGAGTACTGACCACCCAAGTGCCAGGCATTAATCTTTTAGTATTATTTTGTTGAAAACATTTAAAAAATTTATTTTCAAATGACATTTATTTCTGTAGCATAAGTATAGACATTTTCTACTGGAAACCAGGATGAAGAGACGCTTCACTTAACAAAACTACTTCAAGCTCAATCTCTGGAAGAATTAATATACTCTACTATATAAGTGATACTAGTTGTTAGTTTAGGAAAAAGAAGTTTCTCATAAAGCTTGGAACAGAAAGAAAAAAAATCCTTAGTTACACTCAATTGAATCATGAACCACAAGCAAATAAAGGATAAGGTCCTATTTCATGACTTGGCTGGTTTGGTTTAAATAAGTAATGTGAATATGATTATCGCAGTATATCATGATTCTTCACTGTGTCAGAGATAAAGTTTTATGTTAATTTTTTTCTAATAAATAAAGCTAAAAGTGACAAGAGGTAATTATCACTGGTTTGACAACTGAGTCCAGTCCAAAACCACAACTTTTATTCAGATCATCGAGATTACTGAGTTATACTTGGTGAATCTCTCTTGGAGGCAATCATGGAACAGCAAGAAAAAGGGAAAGACAAAAGTGGTTCTAGGGTTCCCCACTACACTCCCTACTGTTACCTGTTTTAACAATTGGTCTTCTATCTAAAAATCTGTTTGAACAAAGGGTTCCATGGCTAAGAAAATTGGACTTTTGAACGTCTGTCAATTTACAACAGAGAAATTCAAATTCTTATGGGGAAAACTCTAGTAGTTATACTTTAATAAAAAAACAAATTTTTATAACGTTAACACTAGCCACTTCAAACCAGTGACTGACCTAAATAATAGTATCACAAAATTGAAAAATTATGAAAAAATGATTATATTCTAAACAAACACACCCACATCCAGAATCAATAATAGCATGTACGGGCCGGGCACGATGGCTCACCCGTGTAATCCCAGCACTTTGGGAGGCCGAGGCGGGTGGATCATCTGAGGTCAGGAGTTCAAGACCAGCCTGACCAACATGGAGAAACCCCATCTCTACTAAAAAAAAAAAAAATACAAAAAATTAGCCAGGCTTGGTGGTGCATGTCTGTAATCCCAGCTCCTCCGGAAGCTAAGGCAGGAGAATCGCTTGAAGCCGGGAGGGGAAGTTGCAGTGAGCCGAGATCGCGCCATTGCACTCCAGCTTGGGCAACAAGCAAAACTCCGTCTCCAAAAAAAATAAAATAAAATAAAAATAAAAAAATAGCATGTACCTACCACTCAGCATTGGGATGAGAAGTTGAAACCATCTGTGGAAAATCAATCATGGTGATATGGTCATTTTCATCCAAAATGAGATTAAATTCATTAAAATCTCCATGAATCAGCCCATGATTTGCAAGTTTGACAATTAGTTCCATAGCTTCATCATATACTGATGCAGGATCTTCAACATGGTGTATCTGACATCTGAAAGTATTTTAAGCATGAAAATAGGTTATTTGTATTCGTTTATGGTTTTAACGAAAGTATGTATGCATGTGAACATATATATTATTTCCATGCCCTGTCTCCCCAGCAGCTTTCTTCTCATTCCCATCAGCACACAGATATATTTCCACCTATTAAAAAAAAATGGCCACACTGCTTCAATTCTGTATCTCTTTTCTACTATTACCTTTCTTTGATCTTTATAGCCAAACTTGTCTACATGTGCTTTTCCAATTTGTTTCCTCCTACTCTCTGATACCATTTCAAACAGGCTTTCATCCACCTCATTTCAATAGCCCTTGTTGAGACTACAATGACTTCAATGTTGCTAAATCCAAAGGTCAATTCTTAGTCTTCATCATATGTGGTCTGTCAGTTGACCTCTTTGAACATTTTCTTCACTTAACTCTTGGGACACCATTCTCTCCAGGTGTTCTTCCTTCCTCATAGATCATACCTTCTTAGTCTTTTCTATTTGTACTTCATCTTCTTCCTTGACCTCTAAATTTTGGAGTTCCTCAAAGGTCAATCCTATGACCTTTTATTTTCTCTTATTTAGACTCACTCTTGGTGATCTCATCTGGGTTAATGGTTTAAATACCACATATATACTGATTTTAATGTAGACTTCTCTAACTCCCAGGCATCTCAAACTCAGCATGTCCAAAATGGAATCTCTGATTCTGTCCCACCCTCCAACTCCAAAACGCTGTTCCTGTAGCTTTCCTGTTTCTGTACGTGGTAGCTTTCTCCCTCCAGTTAATTTGCTACTCAGGTGAAAAACCTTGGTGTCACCATTGACTCATCCCTTCCTTCACATCCATATCCAATCCCAAATCATGCTGGTTCAACCTGCAGAACACATTCAGAATCTGACCACTTTTCATCACCTTCACAACCATCACTGTAATCAGAATTACAACCATTTCTTGCCTAGATTGTTGTAATAGCCTCTTAATTTGTCTTCCTAATTCTTTGTCTCCCCAGAGTCTATTAATTCAGCAAGCAGAGTGAACCTCTGAAAACACTGAGATCATTGATTGATGAGATCACATCTCTTCTCTGCTCAAAATACTCCCACTCCAATAGCTGCTAATCTGAATCAAAATTTGATGAGGTTTCACCTTATTAGTGAGACTTTTCTTGACCACCCTACATAAAACAGTAGTCTCCTGTCCCGTTAGTACTTCCTATCTCCCTTACTCTGCTTTTTTTTATCCATAGTACTTACTAACAATTGATATACATTTCCTTTAGTTATTTATTGCACATCTCCTTCCATCAGAATGTAAATTCCATGAGGGTAGGGACTTTGTTTTGTTCACTGCTGAGATTAAAAGTGCCTGGCACCTAACAGTCTCTTAATATTGAGTGAATGAATGAATCACAGAGATTACAAAGTTCATATTGTCAGAATGAAACTGGGTTTTTGTCTTTGAGTCTATTCCTTTAAATCAATTTTAACCTCCCAGAGGCAACATTTCATTAACTAAAAAAAATTTTATTAAAAACCCTGAAACTTAAATTCATTTATCAGGATTCATGGCTTTAAGAATAATGAATACTTACAGTGGATAACCATTTATGAGTTCCATGACCACTGCATGACGATTGTAATCAATTGGCTTTGGAACTGGAAATTTCCTCTCATACAATGCCTAAAATGTTGCAAAACAGGTGTAAGCTAATGAACAGGTCATTACTCTTTAAAGAACAATAAAAGTACATATACCTTTCTACAACCAGAAAAGAAACACACAAATCTTTATAAAATTATAGTTAACACATGGTTATTTATGCATAGCTTATCTATTCACTGCACAGAATTAGCCATACATAAAAAGCAAATTTTAAACAAAAGTTTGAATTCACTTTTCCACCAAAAATGAACATTTACAAAATGTTATGCACTGTGCTGGGGTTACAAAAATGAGTGTTAAAAAGTTTCTAAACACTCTAAAATTAGTGTTAAAAAGCCCTCAAGAAGCTTACAGTCTCTTAGGGTATATCCTTTCCTATTTTGTAAGTCTCTGACATTTGTTGAAATGTGCTCGAAATATTTAAATTGGAAACAAATTGTAATTTAGGAAATACTCGTCTTCTGACGTATTAGGAAATGAGGCATTCTAAAAGATCAGACATTTTGGTTTATAGGGCACCGACCTTTTTCTCCAGGCCACAATATGCAATATAAATCTATTATGTGAAAAACATACACTGTTGTAGTCTGATTCAAATGTTAAGACTCTCCATACATCTTTTCCCCTATGCTTATTGTCTTCGATCTTACTGTTTACAAAGCCCTGTTATTACTTTCTTTAAAATACCTTAGATTTATGCCCTTTGACATTTAGAATGCTAGTATTAGGAATGGCAAAAACTGCAATTACTTTTGCACCAACTTATACCTGTAAGGAGGCATATACCTCATTACTCCACAAGTGTTCTAGCTCTTGCCATTGTATCTAACCTGTACTATGTACCAATACCAGACTAACCTGCTGATGTTAATACTCCATTTAAAAATATATACATTGGGATGGGCACGGTGTCTCACGTCTGTAATCCCAGCAATTTGGGAGGCCGAGGCGGGTGGATCAGTTGAGGTCAGGAGGTCGACACCAGCCTGCCAGCATGGTGAAACCCCATCTCTACTAAAAATACAAAAAAATTAGCCAGGCGTGGTGGCACATGCCTGTAGTCCCAGCTACCTGGGAGGCTGAGGCAGAAGAGTCGCTTGAACCCGCGAGGCAGAGGTTGCAGTGAGTTGATATCATGCCACTGCACTCTAGCCTGGGCGACAGAGCAAGACTACATCTCAAAAAAAAAATTTTTTTTACATTGGCTGTAAATATTCTTTTCAGTTTGAACAACTTTTCTTGGTTTTCAAAACTCTTTAATCCACCTGTATAGTCCTAGTTTTCCCAATATTCTCTCCAATACACACCGAGAAACGCAGTCAGGACAGTCACCTCAGTGTCACCTGAACACAGGGCTCACATAGATTCATGTCATTGCCCATACCACTTCTCTGCCAAAATGCACTGTCTTAGGGTCAAATAATATCCAAGCTTCATGGCTCCACTGAGCTCCACTCATTACCTGAAACCTCCTCCATCAACTATTCTATCACTTACTGAAGTTTCTCTAAATTCAGTATATAATTAAAAAAAAAAAAATTGTTCTTAGGCTTGCAGTGGTGGCTCACGCTTATAACTCCGGTACTTTGAGGGGCCGAGGTGGGTGAATCTCTTGAGGCCAGGAGTTTGAGAGCAGCCTGGGCAACACAGCAAGATCCTGTCTCTACAAAGCAGGCATGGTAGCACAGGCCTGTGATCCTAGATACTTGGGAGGCTGAGGTGGGAGGATGGCTTGAGCCCAGGAGGTTGGGGCTGCAGTGAGCCATGATTGTGCCATTGCACTCCAGCCTGGGAGACAGAGTGAGACCTTGTCTCGAAAATAAATAAATAAATAAATAAAAGGTTCTGTTTCACGTGTGTTTGTGTTATCTTCTCAACTTTAAGACACAGATTGTACTGGTTATTTCTTTGGCATCCACTCCTTCACCCTACACTACCCCAGCAATTAATTTCAAAAGGTTGTCTATTGCTTACCTTCTGTGAACAAGAACCAAACTACTTTCCACTTCCCAGATATTTTTCTTTGCTTTGTTTTTAAATACTTTTTTTCAATGTAGCCCATTTTGAGCATACCTAGACAGATCAATAGCACGTGATAAACTTAAAGAAAAAAACTTGTGCTATCGCCTAGACCTCATGCTATAGCCCAATCTTTATCTTCTTGTTCCTCTCTTATGAAAAATAAATATATTTAAGGAGTGCATTTATGTGCAACCAGATTCCATTCCTATACCTTCAATATAAATACCCTGAAAAATACCTACTACACTTTTGGGAAAATGTTTAAATGATCCCTACCAAGCTGCTCATTTACTGACTGAATATTACAAGATACAAACTATTAGTATAAGACAAGAAGTACATTGACATGTATGGTATCAAGTATTACTAATTTATACTGCCTTAAGAAATCTCCCATGATTAGTGAAAAATTTAAGTATATAACCCACTGAAAGAACAAGCTGAATCCTCAAGAAACAGGTGTTCACACACTGTAACAATCTTCAATTCAAATTGTTTTGAAAAATGAAGATAAACTATGACAAATCCTACTGGCAGAATTATAAAAACACAATTATTACCTTTTGTTTAACTTAGTTATTGTTGGATATATTTAATTTGGATATTATTATATTTAACAAATCTATGCTGAACTTAATTTTGAAGGCAAAAAGTTAAAAATAAAGGATTTTTTTTTTTTTAATGTCAGGGGACAGTACAAATGTAGTCCACCAGTGCCACAAAATATGCAGTCAAGTTCCAGTATTTGGGGAAACTGCAGGGGTCAGCACACCTGAAGTGCAATGAATAGGCCTAACCCTGAGAAAACCATCTTTGAGATTTTGACATTTCATCTGCCAGGTTAAGCATTTTTTTTCTATTTGTATAAATGTATGAGGTCCATGTAACATTTTGTTAAGTATATATGAGTAGTGATCAAGTCAGGTTATTTAGTGTGTTCATCTCCTGAGTACAATACATTTTGTTTACTATAGTCACCCTACTCTGCTATCAAACATTGAATGTATTCCTTCTAATTGTATGTTTGTACCGTTTAACCCACTTCTCTTCATCCTTACTTCTTAAAAACTAAAGATTTTTACCTTTTTTGTTTTTTGAGATAGAGTCTTGCTCTGTCGCCCAGGCTTGAGTGCAGTGGCACAATCTTCACTCACTGCAACCTCTGCTTCCTGGGTTCAAGTGATTTTCCTGCCTCAGTCTCCCAAGTAGCTAGGATTACAGGTGCCCACCACCATGCCTGGCTAATTCTTGTATTTTTAGTAGGGATGGGGTTTCACCTTGTTGGCCAGGCTGGGCTCCTTACCTCAAGTAATCCGCCCACCTCGGCTTCCCAAAGTGCTGGTATTATAGGCATGAACCACTGCGCCCAGCCAATTTTTACCATTTTTAATATACATATAAATCTATAAATGTTTGTTCCCTTATGTGAAACAAAAAACTAGCCAACTTATCTGAGACACTAAGGTTTCTACAGATGATAATTACCTAGTGTTTTCAATTAGAAACAGACATATGTATAGTTACATATATTGAATAGATATATATACATCTACACATACATATTTGTGAGGTAACAGCATCATTAATTATTTTTGGCTCTTTCATCTTGTCAGCATTATAGAATGTGTGGCCCTTATGCATTAGTAACAATTTAAAATACCTTAACATAGAAGGAAATCACTTAAAAGAGCCCAAATAATCAACAGAGTTATTTAGGATTGAGTCTGTCTGTAGGAATTGAGTCTAAGGTGAGAGAGATGTGGGGACAACAGAATCACACTTGTCATTAAGGCCTTTGAGACACATGTATTATTTGGCTAAAAAATGCATGACTATAAAATAAAATAAATACCTTCATATAGGCAAATTCCTTCATGGCAGAGAGACGAGATAAATAAAGCCAAGACACATTGTGCCTATGTTTATGATAATCACGTTTGTTTTTCAGATTTCGAAACGAGGTTCTTCCTAGTCTGTGAAGCTTTAATGCAAATTGTTGTCCTTCTTCATTTGCAACAATGTAAATATCTAGAGACAAAATTTCAAAAACCATTATTACACGTTTATTCCAATCAGTTAAAACAATTCTAACTTCTCTAATTTTCTTTGTATCAAAAATGTCATTTTTCCTAATAGATTGAGTATCCCTCCTTATCCAAAACCTTCAGACCAGAAGTGTTTTGAATTTTGGATTCTGGTATATTTGCACATAAATAATGAGATATCTTGGGAGTTATTAGAAGAAAATTAATTCCTGGTATAAATGAATTTTCAGTGATAGACTTTCAGAGAAATAATAACCTACTAATTAAGGGCACCTTCTGATTTGTATTGCTTCCAATCAACTTTCCAACTTACTGTTTAGTTAGAAAAAAGGGAAAATTAAAAGAGGAAAGGTTTCTGAAGGGAAAACAAACTAAAGCAAAGAAAATACTTTGTACAGTACTATTAGCACTTACCTGATTCTTTGCCAACACCCATCTGGTTTCCAACAGACTCAACCACTTGTCTAGAAGAAAGTGTTTTCAAAGCTAGGTAATCATATCCTGCATTTGTCAACCGATAGCCCTGGACAGCTAGACAAAAATCAAAGGATAAAGACTATATTTCAGTTACATTGTATAACCAAGTCACATAAGTTCAAGTCATAAGATCTTTCTTTAACAATAAAGTCTTCATTGGAAAAAGATAAACTGCCCAGGCTCACAAGCTTCCAATTTCTTCCTATAATCTGCATTTCTTCTCCAGTGTACTGATAATCAAAATGTGACCTACAGACAGGTCTATAAGTGTTTGTGACAAGATAAAAGGAGGAATTTCAGTTCAATTTATATATCAATTTGACCTAGAATTTACGTCTGTTTTTGTATATCCATTATCCATTTCATTTTTCTAGTAATTTTTTTTTGTATTTTATGAAAGTAAGGATCTGTGATAGGTTGGAAAAAACTAACCCCTCACCACAGATGGTTTCAGAAGTAATGATCTAGGGTATGACTGCTGATTGTATTTTCCAAAGATGGTAGCCACAATATCTCTATCCTATATGCTCTTCTGCAGTACCTACTTGCTTTTCATGCTTTTCTGCAGTACCTACATGCTCTTCATGCTCTTCTGCAGTACCTACATGCTTTTCTGCAGTACCTACATGCTCCTCTACAGTGCTCTACGTGCTCTTCTGCAGTACCCACGTGCTCTTCTGCAGTACTCTACGTGCTCTTCTGCAGTACCCACGTGCTCTTCTGCAGTACTCTACGTGCTCTTCTGCAGTACCTACATGCTCTTCTGCAGTACCTACATGCTCTTCTGCAGTACCTACATGTTCTTACTACTACTCTTTTTTCACCTCCTTTGATCTGGGTGTGCCCTGTGATTATTTTGACTAATAGGATATGGCCGAAGTGTGTTTTGTCAGTTCTTCGTCTAATGCTTTACTAGTCTGGCAACTTCTACGTCTTGACTTTTGGAACACTTGCTCTGGTGGAAACCAATTACCTGAAAAATCACAAATGGTGCCTCAAAATACTTACTTTTGGTACGCTCCCAAGCTATGAGTTTATGTTTCACTAATTCTCTTAAAACTTTATTACAGCCACCATGTTTAAGGCTGGCTATAGAAGCAATCAAACTGCCGGGAACAATTTCATGGTTCTTCATGCCCATTTCAACCTGAAATTAAAGGAATCTTTATATAATCATAATCAACACAAAGCCTTGTCTATCAAAACCCTGTGAAATTAACTTCTCCTTGAAACTTTCCCGACTATGCAGTTCTCCAACTAATTCTGAGACATAATCACTTCCGTCTCTGAAAATATTTTTAACTGCAATTTGAAATCTAATCACTGATATTTGTATTGGCTTTCCATTTCAAGAGTAGGAACTGTGAGTGCTAGACATACTGATGACATTTGGTCAATGCTAAAATACTTGATGACACCTAAACATTTGTCTTTAAAAACTACAGATGTGCCAAATATTTATTAAGCAGGTATTTAATGAGAAAGTACTACATGTAGGCATCGTAGAGGAGATATATATATATATATGAATGATAGACTGGATAAAGAAAATGTGGCACATATACACCATGGAATACTATGCAGCCATAAAAAAGGATGAGTTCATGTCCTTTGCAGGGACATGGATGAAGCTGGAAACCATCACTCTCAGCAAACTATCACAACGACAGAAAACCAAACACTGCATATTCTCACTCATAAGTGGGAGTTGAACAATAAGAACACATGGACACAGGAAGGGGAACATCACACACTGGGGCCTGTCGGGGGGTGGGGGGCTAGGGGAGGGATAGCATTAGGAGAAATACCTAATGTAGATGGGATGGGTTGATGGGTACAGCAAACCACTATGGCATGTGTATACCTATGTAAGAAACCTGCATGTTCTGCACATATACCCCAGAACTTAAAGTATTTTTTATATATATGTATATTTTATGTATTCCTCAGAGGTAAAAAGCATATATATATGTATATATGTGCATATATGTGTATATATATGTATATATATGTGTGTGTATATATATGTATGCATATATATATATACATATATATATATATATATATATATGTATATATATATGTGCTTTTTACCTCTAAGGAATTTTTATCTCATGATGGGAATTTTAAAAAATGGTATACATCTAAGTTTTTTAGAAGTTAAGAAGTGGTAAGTGCTTAAAAAGGTAGCTCAGGGCAGAATAAGAATACTTCTAGCTGAGGGATCAGTTCCAAGCAAGATGCAAAACCAGAGACTGACTTTTAAAAGATGTGGGCATACAGAGAAAACAGACAAAGGGATATTAGTGAAAGAAAAAGATTTGAAAATGGCACATATGCAAGAAAGTACTGACCACAGAGAATAGCTGAGTAGAGTGGCAGCGCAGATGGGATAGCATATAGAGTTCACGCAAACGCGGCTGGAAGATACTTCTAGGATAGAGAAGGCATTAAAATGTAGACCAAATAATTTTATATTTTATCCTGATGAAACAGGAAACCCTTAAAGATGTTTAGGCATGGGAGACACATGAACAGGGTTATTTTAAGGACATTAATGTACCAGGAATATGCAAATTAGCTTAGAGATGGCAAAATCTGACGGGGTACTCTGGAGAACTAAGACAGAAGTCCAGCTCAGAGGAAAGAGCAACCAGAACAGGGTAAGTGGTAGTGGTACTGGAAGGAAGGAATGAAAAATCTTTAGGAAGTACTATGGGAGAGCTTGGCAATTAGATGTGGAAGGGTAAAGGGAATGGAAAGCCACAATTGGAAATGAAGAGGAAAAGCAAGTTTTAAGATTTTATTATTATTTTTTTATAGAGCTCGGGAAAAGAGAAAGGGGATAGAAAAAAATTGAATTTGGTTTGAGCACTGAGAGTCAAATAAAAATGTTTAAAGGAAAACTGGAGGCCAGGTGCAGTGGCTCTCACCTGTAATCCCAGCATTTTGGGAGGCCAAGGTGGGTGGATCACGAGGTCAAGAGATTGAGACCATCCTGGCCAACATGGTGAAACCCCATCTCTACTAAAAATATAAAAATTAGCTGGGCATGGTGGTGTGTGCCTGTAGTCCCAGATACTTGGGAGGCTGAGGCAGAAGAATCGCTTGAACCCAGAAGGTGAAGGTTGCAGTGAGCTGAGATCGCGCCACTGCACTCCAGCCTGGCAACAGAACGAGAATCCGTCTCAAAAAAAAAAAAAAAAAAAAAAAAAAAGAAAAGAAAAAAGAGAGAAAATTGGAAAGGGGCCCATATTTAGGAATGAAGTTATAATTAGAAGGAAAAATTGTCAATTATTTTATAGAAGTGAGAGTTGAAGATGTGAAGTGGATGCTATCACTGAGCAAGAGATAATGGAAGAAAAGGAATGTTTGGGAACAGAATGCTGGGGCAAGTTCATATTGAAAGCTAAGGGCAGCTAGTCAAACAATGATTATTGATATAGGAGGAGCCAAAGAAATAAAAGGGAAGAGAGGCCCAAGAAAGGGTACCAACACTGGTGAGATTCAACTGAGACTGGAATGTCATATTTAATGACTAAGTCATTTCTTGGTGAGCTTTACAAATAATTTAAATATTGAAGCGCCAATCTTTTGGAATATAAATCTGGCATCATTTTGATGTCTCACCAAAACCTTAACTTTTAAATTTAACTTATTTTCCATGCTTTGTCTCTGCCTCCCCCATCCTCTAGCACTCTTACTTTTGATCCCTACTTCTGTCAGAGGCGTTAAGGAATGAGTGTGCTGAGAAAGCAGGAAAGTATCTTTCCGAAGTGACAGTAGGTTTTCATAGAGAAAGTCCAGCTGATTAGAAGAATCTACATGAGAGACAAAGTAAATATTGTCTTCCGAATTTCACACTGATTTTGCATTTGATAGTTTAATCCTTAAGTGCTATTTAAGATTAATTTTAAAAATCCAAAACTTGAAGCCTTAACATAATACAAGAACCGGTGTGACTCACATCGCATATCCTATTACATAATTACACAATATAGGTAGTCCTTATCATGGGGTTCACTCCTTACCAAAAGATAACGGCTCCTAAATAAATGTACTGCTTTACTGTACAAATGTCTTGATCTATATATTAATTTCTGTGCCATAAGACTGAGGCCATAAAATCAGATTTTGTTACTCCCCTGATTAAAAACATTGAGTGGTTACCCCCACATTCTTTACCAAGCCTCTGAGGCTCTGTAGTACATAACCTCTCACCTTTTTCCGCTACATCTCCAACCATTAGTGTGTGTCTCACTTTGCTCCAGCCACACTGGCCTTTCCTCTCTTCAAAGACTTTTCTGTCTCAAGGCCTTTGCACTTACTACTGCTGTTTCCTCTGCCTCCAACTCTTTCCAAGGACTTCACTGGGCTGTCTCCTTCTCACACAGCTCCTATTATTTCCCCATTCATTCTTCCATTTAGTGAATATTTATTCATTGTCTACCAAAGGCCAATAACTTGTGCCCCTCCTCTCCACCAGATACATATACTTTCTATGCCATTATCCTTTATCATTTTCATAGCATTTATCCATTATCCTATTTTTCGTTTACTTGATGATCTGTCTCTCTCCACTTGTCTGTTTGAACAAGTGAACCTCCTAATGTTGCTACTAAAAACCCGACAAATATGTGTTGACTGAATGCATCAGAAAGACTGCTATGCGACTGAGTCTGTTAGTAGGGAAGTCAATATTATCAAATCTCGAGGGGGGGGGGGCGCTTAAACCTTTCACAGCTGGTCAGAAACTCAGGATCAGAGAAGTTTCCAGGCCACAGAGATGCATGTGTTTCTCTTCAGCGTAAAGCGAATAGCAGCAGAAAAGAAGACAATTATTAGAAGACGGGACCTTTGCTCTATCTGGGGGAAGATAAGCTCCCAAACAAAACCTTTTTAAAAATCCGACTTTCTGATGCTCTCTTCTCCATTCCCAGCTTCTGCCACGTCCCGGGTCCCACAGCGTGCCTGCTCAGATCCCAGAAAACTTGCAGGAACAGGAAGAGATCACACAGTGGTAAGGGGCAAGGGAGAATAGGAACGGCGGGTTTCTTACCGCGGTCAAGACCCTGAAGTCATCTCGGCTCATGTAACGCAACTTGGCCACATTCACCTTCCCCATGGCGGCCCCAGTCCGAGCCCAGATGCCTCTCCCACAATAGCCGCAAAGCGTAAGGCAGGTCGTTATTCCGGCCTCCAAGCGCTTTACAGCGCCAGGTGGCTCGCGCACGCGCTGCGTCTTACTATAGGTCCTTGTTAATAGATAGAAGTGCTGTTCTCATTGGTATGGGAAAATAAAACTACTTGTATGTTTTATAAAGCACATAGTATGTAACAAGTGAACATTTTATTTTTGTGTAATTTTTGCATTGTGACTGAGTTGGCGGAGTGTAGATGTTCTCTACAATGTGCCATATTTTTTCCATATCTGTCAGGACTCGCTGCCTCAATGACACGTTCCGCCTCAGAGAGCAAAGTGGTTACTTAATGGGAGGAGCAAATTTTTTCCCGCAAACAACTTCTACTCTAGGCAAAGTGACTTCCAACAAGACAGGGGTAAAAGAACCTGAGCTAGAGTCCAGACAACCAAATCTGTTAAAGGTAAAGTGGACTGTAATCACACAAGCACGCCTTCTACTAATTGCGCCTGCTCCGGCAGCTCCGGAGGGCGTGGTTAATGGAACTCATGCGCTTGCTCAGTACTTCTCTTAAGTTGGTCCGGGAGGCTTCGGAGTGCGCCTGCGCTGTTTGGGGTAGGGGTTTAAGGTGACAAGTGGAGAGCGCGGCGGAAGTCCTTACCTCTCAGGGCGCGTTTCCAGAGGAAGTGGGGATTTGGATAGTTCGGGCTGACCTACGCGGATAGGACTTCGAGGGCCCAGGAGCGATTTAAGGATTTGAGAATAGTTACCCATACTGGCTCTGCAACTCCAGAGTGCAACTGTAAGCTAGTTGTACCCCGACAAAGAGGATGACTATGATCTGCCTTGTCTTTCCAGCTAGGATACGTTAGTGCTGTCAGCTCGCAGAATGGAAAAGGAAAAACAGCCTTCTATTCCCTCGATATTCAAGCCTTTGTCTGCTTTTTACTTGAATGCAGCATGTCTTTGATTAACCATATTCAACCAATGGACATCTCCATTTAAACGGAATTTTTCTTTCTGTGCTTACATGAAGGCATAGAAATGAATTACTTTTTTATTTTTGAGACAGAGCACGGCTCTGTCACCCAGGCTGAAGTACAGTGGCACGATCTTGGCTCACTGCAACCTCTGCCCCCCAGGTTCAAGGGATTCTTCTCCCTCAGCCTCCTAAGTAGCTGGGATTATAGGTGCACACCACCATGCCCTGCTAATTTTTTTATTTTTAGTAGAGACGGGGTTTCGCCCTGTTGGCCAGACTGGTTTCAAACTCCTGGCCTCAGGTGATCTGCCCCCCTCAGTCTCCCAAAGTGCTGGGATTACAGGCATGAGCCACCGCGCCTGGCCGAAAAGTTTTAAAAAACCAAGTGACTAACTTTATTTGTTAATAAAATTTACATACCAAGTTTATGGGGTACATGAGAAATTTTGTTACAAGTATTTAGGGTGTCTATCATCCAAATACAATATATTTTTGTCTAACTATAGTTACCCTACTCTACTATCAAACATTGAATATATTCCTTCTATCTGACTCCATGTTTGTAACCTTTAACCTACTCTCTTCATCCTGTTCCCACTCCCCTCATCTTTCCCAGTCTGTTATCTATCTTTCCACTCTCTACCTTCATGTGATCAAATTTTTTAGCTCCCACATATAAGTGAGAGCATGTGATATTTGTCTTTTTGTTCCTGGCTTATTTCCCTTAAGATAGTGACCTCCACCTCCATCCATGTTACTGCAAATGGCAAGATTTCATTTTTTATGTCTGAATAGTACTCCATTGTGTATATATACCACATTTTCTTTATCCATTTATCTGTTGATGGACACTTAGGTTGATTCCATAGCTTTGCTATTGTGAATAGTGCTGCGATAAACATGCAAGTGTAGGTATCCCTTTGATATACTGATTTCTTTCCTCTGGGTAGATACCCAATAGTGGGTTTGCTGGATTGAATAATTTTATTTTTAATTTTTTTGAGAAATCTCCATATACTTTTCCACAGTGGCTGTGCTAATTTACATTTCTCATCAACAGTGTATAAGAGTTCTCTTTTCTCCGCGTCCTCACCAACATCCATTATTTTTTGTCTTTTTAACGGTAGCCATTTGGACTGGGGTAAGATAATATCTCATTATGGCTTTGATTTTCATTTCTCATATACTTAGTGATGTTGAGCAATTTTTCATGTACCTGTTGGCCATTTGTATGCAAATAACGAACTTCTAGAGCAAGAGTGGAATGGGAAACAAGCCATTTATGTTTCTACTCCGAATCCAGCACTTTAGCAAATGTTCCTAATCTATTATGGTGTAATTCTTAAAATATTTCTCAACGTTGCCTCAGACAGCCACCATTAACTGAGTGGAATTGACTAGAATTGCTATTGGTGTTCTGAAGTATGCCTTAGGGTTAATCACATTAAGTCCAAATCTCTTATACTTGGAATATTACTTTTAAAATAAAATCATCTTAATAATCAGATCTTTGAAGAGTAAAGGTAAGTGATTGAAGTACTGTTTGGTATTCTGTTCTACTCCCTCATACCACGCTTAGTGATGAGTAAAACAAAACATGTACAGTATTATTCGTAAATGCATTCACTATTCATCAAACGTATATGCCATACTTTTTTACTAGGTCCTGGGGAATCAATCTCAGCCCTCATACCTGTGTTGTAGGGTGAAGAGTAGAAAAATAGAGAGTAGTGTGACACAGATGTGCAAAAGGTGTATCATGTTGGTGTTTCCTCCTCCCTTACCTCCCCTGCCCTGACCCTGTCCTTACAAGTTGCAGAGAACCTTAACTGTCTACAGATTAAAGTGCACGTTTAGACTGGCATTCAGGATTGTCAACAATCTGTATCACTATCTTCAAGCAGCTTGTACTCTTGTCTAATTGAACTACTTTTGTTTTCCCTGTATAACTCCCTTAAATTTCTTTTTCACTAACTTTTCCCTCCACCTGTAATATTACCCCTTCCCTACTGTTTTTCTTCTTTTTCAATCATAATATATGTAAATCTTATCTACCATTAAAATTCTGTTCACCACATAAGGTTTTTCTTTATTATTCCTATTTATCTCTATATTAGTTTTCTCTTGCTGCTGTTAACATATTACTGCAAACTTTGATGACTTAAAACAATAGAACTTTATTCTCTTACAGTTCTGGAGGCTGGAAATAAGAGATTATTTTTACTGGGTCAAAATCAAGGTGTTGACAGGACCATGTTCCCCTAAGAGGGGCTCTAGTGGAGAATCTGTTCCTTGCCTTTTGCAGCTCCTACTAGGATTTGGTGACAGCTGGCATTCTTTTGGCTTGTGGCACATCACTCCAGTCTCTGTCTCCATGCTTATGTTATTGCCTTCTCTACTCCTGAATGTGTGTGTTTCCTTCTGTCTCTATCTTATACAAATACATGTAATTGCACTTAGGATCCACTCAGATCCTTAATAACATCTGTAAAATATTTTTTTCCATATAGGATAAATTCTTAGGTTCTAGAAATTAGTATGTGGATATTTTTGGATGGGTCATCATTCAACCTCTCACACTCCCAAAGGGAAGTAAGTGCTCCTCCCTCTAATCTTCTGTAGCCTGTTGTCTTTAATGATTCTGGCCACTTTTTAACCTCTCCTGCTTGCCCATAAGTTAGGTTAATTACAGAAAAAGTTGAATGTGGAGATCGAATTTAAAGCTTAGATTCAAGAAAAAGAAATTTTGTATATTTATATTTAAGATATTATATCTTATATATAGCTAAACTCAGAAAAAATTATGATAGATTTTACTGCATATGGGTGGTAGTGCCATGCATTTGCATGTAAGGGATGTCAGCGGTGGGAAAAGACACAGAATGGAAGATATGGATGTGTGGAGTTTATGGCAAGTTTCAATGAGAGACTCAAAACACAAACTTGTTGAATTCAGAAGCATGTTCAGAATACACAGCAGAGATTTATATACCTTTTGAAAAGTAGCTCCTGGCATGCTACAGAGCCCTGGGAGAGATGTGTTGCTTGGCGCTGAGATATCACACAGGTGACATCGGGGTCACAGTTGTTCAGTAATGATCTATCCTAAGATGAAAGTGGTACATGCAGGAGTGAACACAAGCAGGACAAGAGGGTGCAAGCTGCATGAGTAGGTGGACTGGACTCTTTCATGTCATCCACTACCATTGCCCAAGTGCCTTTCCCTCAACTTATATCTCCATGGGTGATACCTTTGATCAGTTGTTGAAGCAAAAAAAGCCCACATTAGATTCACGGATGGGTCAGTTTGATTTTGTAGTTGAACTACAGCTCCATTTGTGTGTCCTTGAAAGAGAAGTGATCAGGGAATATCCTCCTGATGGACAGATCTTTGGAAGGTGCACTTCATCATTCACTTTTTGTAGTAAGAGAAATAGCCCCAGGTTAAAATATACGTGGACTCATGGGGAAGGGTGAATGACTGGTGGCTGGTTGGAAAGGGACTTGGAAGAAGAATTAGTAGATTGGGAACAAGGATGTCTGAGGTAGAGGAGTATGAGAAAGGATATATGGGTGTGCACAAGAAATATGAGTAAAGGAATTGGTCTGTGGCCTGAGGGTTGGGGACCCCTGCTTTTGAGTCAAAAGCCTCAAGGCCTCCTTTGGTACTACACCACAGTTAAGCTTTTTCCTTTGCCTAATCTTACTTCTTTTCCTGCTCTTCTTAAAGAGTTGGTCATAGGAGCACTCTGCATTAATATTCCCACATGCCACTCTGCAGTACAGAGTCGGCTTCATGTGAAAGTCCACCTTCACCAGTGTTTTTCTGGGCCTTCAGCATAGTGATAATAGGACCCTTCCATAAAGGTGGGCTAGGCAAAATAAGACCTTCAACTGAGAGATATTATCATTGGCTTAACTCTGACACTAACTAGTTTTTTGATCTTGGGTATGCTTTTAACTTCACTCATTCAAACAAGTTTTTATTTTGAATGTTTACAATGCATTTCGGTAGACAAAACTCAGTTCCTTTACTCAAGAAGTTTATAGGTCTAATGGCTCATAGGTTCTTTATTTGTATTATGAAGGGGATAGACTTGAATTAGTGTTTCTAAACCTCTTGTTCATTTAAGTCCCCATCACAGACCCCATCACCTTCATTTCTTTGTGGTTGAGAATCACTCTTTTCTGTGTATCCTTAAGGACCAAGAATATTTGGTTAACCGAATATCCAAAACAATCTTGATCAATCAATCTTGTTCCTCACCCCTCTTCCCACCTGAATCCACAAAGCTCATTGTATCATTCTTATGGCTTTTCATCATCATAGCATAGCTCCCACTTAATAAGTGAGAACATATGATGTTAGGTTTTCTATTCCTGAGTTACTTTACATAGATGGAATCTCCAATTCCATCCAGATTGCTGCAAATGCTATTATTTAGTTCCTTTTTATGGCTGAGTAGTATCCCATGGTCTATGTGTGTGTGTGTGTGTGTGTGTGTGTATATATCACATTTTTTTTTTTTTGAGATGGAGTCTCGCTCTGTTGCCCAGGCTGGAGTGCAGTGGCGCAATCTCGGCTCAGTGCAAGCTCCACCTCCCGGGTTCATGCCATTCTCCTGCTTCAGCCTCCTAAGTAGCTGGGACTACAGGCGTCCGCCACCACACCTGGCTAATTTTTTGTATTTTTAGTAGAGATGGGGTTTCACCATGTTAGCCAGGATGGTCTAGATCTCCTGACCTCATGATCTGCCCGCCTTGGCCTCCCAAAGTTCTGGGATTACAGGTGTGAGCCACCGCACCCGGCCAACACATTTTCTTTATCCACTTGTTGATTTATGGACATTTGGGTTGGTTCTATATTTTTGCAACTGCAAATTGTGCTGCTATAAACATGTGTGTGCAAGTATCCTTTCGTACAATCACTTCTTTTCCTCTGGAATTGCTGGATCAAATGGTTGATCTACTTTTAGTTCTTTAAAAAAATCTTCACACTGTTTTCCATAGTGGTTGTACTAGTTTGCATTCCTACCAGCAGTGTAAAAGTATTCTCTTTTCACCACAACCATGCCAACATCTATTATTGTTTGATTTTTGGGTTATGGCCATTCTTGCAGGAATAAGGTGGTATCATATCATGGTTTTGATTTGCATTTCCCTGATCATTGGTGATGTTAAGCATTTTTTCATATGTTTGTTGGCCATTTGTATATCTTCTTTTGAGAATTGTCTATTCATGTCCTTAGCCCACTTTTTGATGGGATTGTTTATTTTTTTCTTGCTAGTTTGTTTAAGTCAGTTCCTTGTAGATTCTGGATATTAGTCCTTTGTCAGATGCATAGTTTGCAAAGATTTCCTCCCACTTTGTGGGCTGTCTGTTTACTCTGCTGATTATTTCTTTTGCTGTGCAGAAACTTTTTAGTTTTATTAAATTCCATCTATTTATCTTTGTTTCTGTTGCATTTGCTTTTAGGTTCTTTGTCATTAAGTCTTTGCCTGAGCCAATGTCTAGAAGGGTTTTTCTGATGCCATCTTCTAGGATTTTTATGATTTCAGGTCTTAGATTTAAGTCTTTTATCTATTTTGTGTTGATTTTGTATAAAGGGGAGATGAGGATCCAGTTTCATTCTTCTATATGTGGCTTGCCAATTATCCCAGCACCATTTGTTGAATAGAGTGTCCTTTCCCCACCTTATGTTTTTGTTTGCTTTGTCAAAGATTGGTTGGCTGTATTTGGCTTTATGTCTGGGTTCTCTTTTCTGTTCCATTGGTCTACATGCCTATTTTTATACCAGTGCCATGCTGATTTGGTGACTATAGCTTTATAGTATAGTTTGAAGTTGGGTAATGTGATGCCTCTCAACTTTCCAGGAATTTATCCATGTCTTTTAGGTTTTCTAGTTTATGCATGTAAAGGTGTTCATAGTAGCCTTGAATGATCTTTTGTATTTATGTAGTGTCAGTTGTAATATCTCATGTTTTGTTTCTTATTGAGCTTATTTGTATTTTCTCTCCTCTTTTCTTGGTTAATCTTGCTAATGGTCTATCAATTTTATTTATCTTTTCAAAGAACCAGTTTTTTGTCATTTATCTTTTTTTTTTTTTTTTTGAGATAAAGTCTCTCTCTGTCACCCAGGCTGGAGTGCAGTGGCATGATCTCAGCTCACTGCAAGCTCCGCCTCTTGGGTTCACGCCATTCTCCTGCCTCAGCCTCCCAAACAGCTGGGACTACAGGCACCCACCACCACACCTGGCTAATTTTTTGTATTTTTAGTAGAGACGGGGTTTCACTGTGTTAGCCAGGATGGTCTCAATCTCCTGACCTCGTGATCCACCCACCTCAGCCTCCCAAAGTGCTGGGATTACAGGTGTGAGCCACTGTGCCCAGCCTCATTTATCTTTTGTATTGTTTTATTTTTGTTTCAATTTCATTTAGTTCAGCTCTGCTCTCAGCTGTTTCCTTTCTTCTGCTGGGTTTGGGTTTGGTTTGTTCTTGTTTCTCTAGTTCCTTGAAGTGTGACCTTAGATTGTCTATTTGTGCTCTTTCAGACTTTTTGATGTTGGCATTCAGTGCTATGAAGTTTCCTCTTAGCACTGCTTTTGCTGTATCCCAGGTGTTTTGATAGGTTATGTCACTGCTATCATTCAGCTCAAAGGATTTCAAAATTTCCATCTTGATTTCATTGTTGACCCAGTGATCATTCAGGAGTAGGTTATTTAATTTCCATGTATTTGCATGGTTGTGAGGGTTCCTTTTGGAGTTGATTTCCAATTTTATTCCACTGGAGTCTGAGAGAATACTTTTTCTAATTTTGGTTTTCTAAATTTATTGAGACTTGTGGCCTATTATATAGTCTTTCTTGGAGAATGTTCCATGTGCTGATGAATAGAATGTATATTCTGCAGTTGTTGGGTAGAAGATTCTATAAATATCTGTTAAGTCCATTTGTTTTGGGATATAGTTTAAGTCCGTATTTCTTTGTTGACTTTCTGTCTTGATGGCCTGTCTAGTGCTGTCAGTGAAGTACTGAAATCCTCCACTATTACTGTGTTGCTGTCTATCTCATTTCTTAGGTACGTCTAGTAGTACTTGTTTCATAAATTTGGGACCTCCAGTGTTAGGTGCATATATATTTAGGATTGTTATATTTTCCTGTTGGACTAGTCCTTTTATCATTATATAATGTCACTCTTTGTCTTTTTTTTTGTTGTTTTTGCTTTGAAGTCTGTTTTGTCTAATACAAGAATAGCTACTCCTGCTTGCTTTTGGTGTCCATTTGCATGGAATGTCTTTTTCCACCCCCTTTACCTTTAGTTTATGTGAGTCCTTATGTGTTAGGTGAATCTCTTGAAGTCAGCAGTTGGTTGGTTGGTTAATTCTTATCAATTCTGCCATTGTGTATCTTTTAAGTGGAGCATTTAGGTCATTTACATTCAAGTTAGTATTGAAAATGAGATACTATTCTATCTGTTGTGCTAGTTGTTGCCTGAATAACTGCTGCTAATCTCATAGGTTTTCCTTTGTAGGTCACCTGATGCTTTTGCCTCACAGCTCTTAAGATTCTTTCCTTTGCCTTGACTTTAGATAACCTGATGATTTTGTGCCTAAGCGATGATCTTTTGCAATGAATTTCCTGGGTATTCTTTGAGCTTCTTGTATTTGGATATCTAGATCTCTAGCAAGGCCAGGAGCTTTCTTCGATTATTCCCTTAAATATATTTTCCAAACTTTTAGATTTCTCTTCTTCCTCAGGAACACCAATTATTCTTGGGTTTGGTTGTTTAACATAATCCCAAACTTCTTGGAGGCTTTGTTTATTTTTTATTATTTTTTCTTTGTCTTTGTTGGATTGGGTTAATTTGAAAGCCTTGCTGTCGAGCTCTGAAGTTCTTTCCTCTACTTGTTTGATTCTATTGCTGAGACTTTCTAGTGTATTTTGCGTTTCTCTAGGTGTGTCCTTCATTTCCAGAAGTTATAATTGTTTTTTATTTATGCTATCTGTTTCTCTGGAGATTTTTACCATCCATGTCTTGTATAATTTTTATTTCTTTGAGGTGGTATTCACTTTACTCTGGTGCCTCCTTAAATAGCTTAATAATCGACCTTCTCAATTCTTTTTCTGGCAATTCGGAGGTTTCTTCTTGGTTTGGATCCATTGCTTGTGAGGTAGTGTGATTTTTTTGGGGTGTTAAAGAACCTTGTTTTGTCATATTACCAGAATTGTTTTTCTGGTTCCTTCTCATTTGGGTATACTATGTGAGGAGAAAGATCTGGGGCTCAGGGGCTATTGTTCAGATTCTTTTGTCCCACAGGGTGATCCCTTGGTGTAGTAGTGCTCTCCCCTTCCCCTAGGGATGGGGCTTCCTGAGAGCTGAACTGCAGTGATTGTTATTTCTCTTCTGGACCTAGCTACCAGTGGAGCTACCAGCTACCAGGCTCCAGGCTGGTACTGAGGCATGTCTGCAAAGAGTCCTATGATGTTATTTATCTTCAGGTCTCTCAGGTAGGGATACCAGCATTTACTCTGGTGGAGGTAGCAGGGGAGTGAATTGGACTCTATGAGGGTCCTTGGTTGCAGTTTTGTTTAGTGCACTGGTTTTGTGTTGGTTGGCCTCCAGCCAGGAGGTGGTGCTTTCAAGAGAGCATCAGCTGTGGTAGTACAGGGAGGATACAAGCTTGCCTTAGGGTTGCCTGGATAAATATTCAGGTTTTTCAGGTGGTAGTTGGGCCCATAGAGCTCCCAAGAAATTTTGTTCTTTGTATTTGGCTATCAGGGTGGGTAGAGAAAGACCATCAGGTTGGGGCAGGGTTATATGTGTCTGAGCTCAGATTTTCTTTATGTGTGGCTTGCTGCAGCTGCTGTAGGGGGCTGGGTATGGTTCTTAGGCTTGCTAATGGAGTTATGTTCCCAGGGGGATTATGGCTGCCTCTGCTGCATCATACAGGTTACCACTGAAGTGGGGAAAAGCCAGCAGTGACAGGCCTCACCACACAGCCTGAAGGGCCAGTCTTACTCCCACCATGCTCTACCAACAGCACTGAGTTTATTTCCAGGCAGCTGGTGAGCAGGGCTGAGAACTTGCCCCAGGCTACAGGCATCCCTGCCGAGAAAGCAAGTAGGGCTTTCAGGTTTCCTGCCTCCCCACATGCCACAGTTTCTGTGCTTGTATCTGTACTCCTAGGTTGCCCCCTCCCCCGGATTCGGTCCAGGAAACTTCGCCTTCAGTCAAAAGTGTTACAAAGTTGGTCTGGAAATTTCCTTCTCCCTTTGGTCTTTCTGTAATTCCACTGGCAGCCCTCCTCAAGGACCCCTGCAAGAGAAAGTCAGGAATGGCTTCCCTGGGGACCGAGAGTGCCCACAGGGCTCTTTCTGCTGCTTCCTCTACTTCTGTATTTTGCTTGGCTCTAAGTTTGTCTCAACTTCAGGTAAGGTCATATTCTTCTCCCATGATCTAAATCTTCACATTCCCCAGTGAGGATGTGTGTTCAGGGGTGGACATTCTCCCTCTCACACTTTGAGCACTCACAGTTTTCTGGCTGTCTCGTGGAGCCCGCCACAGCAAGCTGCTTCATTCAAAGTGTTTATGGATTCTCTTGGTTTTCCTGGCATGTTCCTGTTGTAGTTCTTGGAGCAAAAGTTCATAATGTGAGTTTCTGCATACTGCTCTGTCCATCCGAGTGGGAGCTGCAAGTTAGTTCTGCCTCCTGTCTGCCATTTTTCCCAATAGATCTGTTTTGATCATTTTACATTGTATACATGTATCAAAACACCACATTGTTCCTCATAAATGTATATAATTATGGTTTGTCAATGAAAAATAATATTAATAAAATATTTGGTTAAGATTTGTTTTATGAAAATAATATTTTCATTTTGCAAATAGAAAACTATATCACACTGGTAGATATTCATTTTCAAACTGTACCTCCCAGTCTTAGTGATTTTGGTAGTTCCACTCACCTTGAGAATTACTGGATAGGTGATTAGTCAGGAACCAGTCAGTGGACAGAAGCCGTCTTAGTTATTTAAACAGAGCCTTTAATATTCAGAATGTTAAATTAGGCATAAAGTTTACTAGATAACTAAAAAAGGGACATGAGAATATTAAGGCACTACAGCTACTACCACTAGGGTTGGAGGAACAAAAAGAAGAGATTGAAATTACGAACACTTAGATGCTTAGAAGAGAGGACCCACAGACCTGACAACCTGACATCTGAGTAGGGGGCACTGCCATGTTGGTGCTAATATTTCTGGGCTGGGAGGACATGATAAAACTTGTTTGCCAAGTGTTGGAAAAATTGCAACTAAATTCAGCTGATGCTATGGAAGCTCCCTGCTGGAGTAAAGAAATGTTGTCAGGGTGATGCTAACAAAAATGGCCCACACACAGGAAGCTTGTAGAAAGCAAACAGGAAGAAGACAGAGGAAGCAAGTTAACTCTTCCCACTTCTAGGATCCCTTTTTGATGGAGTGCAACATGGAGCCAGCTGGCAAAGCCACAATGGAATTTACAAGGTCTCAGTCCTAGCATCAGAGGCTAGAGTGTAGAAGTCTGGTTGTAGAGCTAAGAGACAATAGCTTGATAAGTGGCACAGCCTGTATGGTCTTTTTGAGATCCAATTTGCCTGTTAGACCTGCTGCATAGGGCAGTAATCAAGTAGGCATCTTAATGGCTTGCCTTTTCTGAGATATTGTCTATTTAGGTTCCTTGATTTAGAGAGTATATAATTTGTTTCAGATCTTTGGTCGTCTACTTCATTGACTTCAATTAATGAATTTACCTGTTTTAGTTCTGTGCTTGTTTTACTTTTTTGTTGTTGTTATATCTTTGTTTTCGAAATTAAAAATAATCCCATTACTCTGTTAGAAATGTTTATTAAATAGGACTTTTAAGTTACCTAAAATAATATGTATAATTGTGTAGGTTACAAATTAGAATACTAAATGTGTTATTCCAAGTTACTCTTCCAATGCTAGAATTTTAAATGTTTCCATACACTAAATATGACATCATTTTATGATTTTTTTCTTTGGATAGTAAATCTTGGTTTTAAAAATATTATTTCGACCATTGGGTATTTAACTGCCTTATATTAGAATAGCTTTTTTAGTCTAAGCTACTGCCTGACTTCCAGACTTGGTTAAATATTCTTACTACTCCCCCACTTTTTTTTTATTTGGCTTAATGTACTCCTCTTTAATGTGAAAACAATGTTTGTTCAAACAAATATTTCAAACAGGTCTCCCAAGGATAAAATTGTTTGGTTCTCTTAGAATGTGCAACTTTGTTAAACTGCCATCTGTAGTCTGATGACATCTGAAATTAGCTTTTAAAACAGTGACCGGGGTTACCATAGTGACCATTACTCTGATAATCCAAACTCATTTATTAACCTAGGGAGTTCTTGTCAAGGAAGTCAAAGGTTGGCACTAATTGATTTGACGTTACTGCCTGAATATTAGTTCATATTGAACTGATTCGTTTTTCTAAAACATATGTTAAGCCTGTATGGAATAAAACTCACACAGTATAGTGTAGCCAAAAGTAACCTGTTGGCTGGCCATTTTTAGAACTTTCACTATTTCTATAAATATTAGTGGTAATATGTTCTATTACTTAATATGTTGCTTCTTTAAAGTCACTGGAGGAATTGATCATTCAATTTGTGAATAAACTGAAATACTATCTTGGGTTTTTCCCTCATGATGCCGGAATGCTTTGGGCATTTTCCTACCTGTGTAAGTCAAGGTAGGTGGATAAAAGAAGGTGAGATGAAATGAAAATTTTGGTATTTTTATTGTTGTTTTTACTTTATTGGCACTTATAAAGTGTTTCTTCAGAGTTTGAAGGCATTTCATTAAGGGTCTTTGCTCATTTAAAGAATCGATTTTTTCATTGTTTTCGCTACTAGATCACTGAAAGTAGATCACAGTTATCTCAACATTAGTTTCTTAAATTTCAAGATAGAATATTACTTATGCATGTTTAAAATGGTTTTAGAACTAAATTTGTAAAGAAACCAATTTTTATTTTTAAAAGTGTATTCTTATTTACAATTTTTGTCTTTTGTTTGTTTTTTTTTTTTTTTTCTTTTTCGGGAGAACGGGGTCTCGCTATATTGCCCAGGCAGGTCTCGAATTCCTGGGCTCAAGCTATCCTCCCGCCTCTTGCCTCCCTGAGAGCTGGGATTACAGGCGTGAGCCACCGCGCCCGGCCTCTTATTTACAATTTTTAAGAAATTTAATTTGTATTGACAAATAATTGTATATTTATGGAGTAAAAAGTCATGCTTGGATACATGTATATATTGTAGAATGAGCAAATCAGGCTAATTAACATATCCATCACCTCACATACTTATAAAATCCAACCTTTTGGAAATTTTGAAATATATATTATCACTAATTATAGTCACCTTGCTTTGCAATGGACCACCACAACTTAAAAGTATATTCATTTTTTTCCCCCTTTTTATAATTTCAGCTTTTATTTTGGATTCAGGAGGTATATGTGTAAGTTTGTTACATGGGTATATTGCACAATGCTGAAGTTTGGGGTACAGTTGATCCTGTCACCCAGTAGCGAGCATAGTACCCGATAGTTTAACCCCTTCGCCCATCCCCATCTCCCCTCCTCTAGTAGTCTCCGTTGTCTACTGTTGCCATCTTTATGTCCATGTGTACACAATGTTTAGCTCCCACTTAAAAGTGAGAACATGCAGTATTTGGTTTCCTGTTCCTGGATTAATTTGCTTAGGATAATGGCCCCCAGGTGCATCTATATTGCTGCAAGGACATGATTTCATTCTTTTAGATGGCCTCATAGTATTCCATGGTGCATATGTACCACAGTTTTTTTATCCAGTCCATCATTGGTAGGCACTTAAATTAATTCCATGTCTTTGCTATCGTGAATAGTGCTGTGGTGAACCACAATTGCATGTGTCTTTTTGGTAAAGCAATTTATTTTCCTTCGGATATACACCTAGGTATGGGATTACAGTATATTCTTAATGTAACATTTTGTGTTAAATGTTTTTAGTAATTTCTTTTTCAATATTCATTTTAAATTTGCACTTACATATACGTGATTGTCAGCAGAATCTGCTAATTGTTCTCAACATGCATTCTTTCGTTTCATTTTTCCTTTTAGCAACAGAAGCTGCTGATTTCCATCTGAACTCATGACCCCTGAGCCAGAGACGATGTTTTCCAGCCTTGTTAGAGATATATGTAGTTATATGTCTAAACTTTTAGCTATGTATAGGATGGGAGTAGAAATTAGAATTGTAGATTCTGGGTCTTGCTTTAAAACAATGGATATGTGGATCCTTCTGTTTCATTTCAAGGCTGGACCTTGACCATTGTAGTGAATCAGCTTCACTCATGCAGATAAGGGAAATACTCTCACAGAATGTCTGAAAAACAAGATGGAAGGACCCTAGTTCCCAGGTATCCCATGGAGCCAGCTACTTTACCATTTTGATCCACCTACCTACCTCTGAATATTACATGAGAGAGCAATACATTTCTACCTTATTTGAGCTATTGTATTTTGGGGTCTCTTGTTACATAAGATTAGTTTACACCCAAACTAATATAAGATTTTAAGTGTAACATTTTCTGATGACTTGAAGTTTCAAAGAAAGCTCTAGAGGCTGAGGTTCAGACATGCTGGTATATACATTCTATACTTAAGCACTAGACCACATATGTAAGGTTAGCAAAAGGGCTGCCAAAACTCAGTTCTGCTCTCATTAATCTATCACCCACCTCCATACTATGTAAATAAAGTACTGGAGAGTCATTGGAGATTAAAAAATGGAGGCCTATATTGAGAATTTCTTGGGAGAAAGATGTCAGTGTTTTATGATAATTCCTCCTTTGCCTTTCCCATGGTGAGGAGGGTGGTGCTGGCCTTGACTTTAAAGCAAGTGATGGGGCTGCGAAGAGACCCATTTAGAGAATTTCACATGTGGCTCTGAGAATTTAGGGAATATTGGGCCTGGCAACTGTCTTATTCCTAAGAGTCTTAAGTGAAAATGTGGGCTGTAGAAGTGTACTGGTGAAAACAAAAGGAGAAGCTTGTATTGAGATCATTTTGAGCTTCCATAGTTGGTTGGCAAAACCTCAAAGTGGTTAAAGGAAAGGACTAAGCCCACTTATAACAAGTAACTGACTGTAAACCCTTTATGGACATCAGTAACGTGCCAGGTGAATTTATTTGTGGTCACCGCCCATTGAACACGAGGCTTCAGGATGAATTCTATAATATCACATTGTGGGTTACACATTAGATTCCATTCAGGACAATGAAACTTACAAGGTAAATAAGTCAGAGTCTATTCAGGAGTCAAGAACTATAACAATTATTTCAATAGAGAATTTTAAATAGAATTATTAGCCTGGTATTGAGAACAGATACCTTCTTTAAGTCTGAGAATAAAAAAGGTAAGAGGTTAGTTGGTATTTTTAACTCACAGAGGCTCAGAGTCAGGATCCTGAGCTGGGACTCAGGCCCTTTAAGAGGAGTCATTGCCTGATTAGTGCTGGTACTTCAGGAATATGGCTACTGGGCTGGGAACTCTGGGGAGGGGCACTGGCCATCTGGTGTTGGTGTCTCTGAGGGACACAATGAGGGTGGTTTTGGGAGTGTAAACTGCAACCTATTGCTACTGTAGTGCCACCTGTTTCTGCCAGGGTGAAGTATCATTCCTGGGTGATGCTGAGAGCAGTAGGAAGTATACAGGAAGTAGCAAGTTCTTTTCTCCCTCTTCCTTCCCTCTAGTCTCCTCTGAGTGCTCCTATTGACAGAATATAACAGGGTGTTTGATATTCCTTTTGTATAGGATCTTGGTTTGAATCGTCTCAGGCCAACGTATCTCCATAGGTTCCATATTTTGTCTTCAGGATTCACACATTTTTATTAGCCATTGGAGGGGAATGCAGTTAGTTCCCAAATGTAGCCGTCTCCATTCTGCTGCCATTATTTGCTTTAGTTTTCTCAGGAGCAAGTTATGCAACAAAAGACTGTGGCTCCCAATGGCAGGGAATACATGAGAAATTTTACAGGCTTTTTTTTTTTCTTTCTTAAGTCTCTCTAGGCTTGGGGTGAAGCACAGATACCACCCATACCCCTCTTGCAATGGCTCGAAATTATAGGACAGCTGTCTTCATGGAAATCCTCTTCACAAATACTTTTGATGTGTTTCTTTTTTGTTCTACTGACTTTTTGTTTTTAAAGAACAGCCAATGATATATTTTATCTGTTTTCATAATTGTTTATACTGGAGGGTAAGTCCAATACTAGTTATTATAATATGGCCAGAAGCCTCCTGCAAATCCTTTCTGTAATTACCTTTTCTCCACTCAAATTCTGAGTGCTAGATGGCTGTGTAAAATCTTATAACATTTTTTAAATAGCTCTGCTTTTATAAGGGCTAGAAAAGGAGGGAACACTTTCCAAATCATTCTATAAAGCCAGTGTTATTTTGATACTAAAATTAACAAATCTATTACAAGAAAACTACCAACCAATACTCCTATGAATATAGAGCTTAAAAGCTTCAATGAAATATTAGCAAATAGAATTCAGCAACATATAAGAAAGATTATATACTGTGACTGATCAGAGTTTATCCTAGGAATGCAATATTAGTTCAATATACCAATCAAATATAATGTAAAATACAAATGTAAAAACCAGTCAGTATAACAGATCACATTAATAGAATAAAGGATGAAAATCACACCATCATCTCAAAAGATGCAGAAAAAGCATTTGAAACAATTCGACTTCTCCTGATAAAAACACTTGAATACAAGCGAACTTCCTTAACCTGATAAAGGGCAACTGTGAAAACAGACTAACATTTTACTTAATGGTGAAAGACTGATAGCTTTACCCTTAACACTAGGAATAAAAGGCAAAGATGTCCACTCTAATCACTGCTATTTAACATTGTACTGAAGGATCAAGCCAGGGAAATTAAGAAAGAGAAATATACGGCATCCAGATCAGAAAGGAAGAAGTGAAACTATATTTATAGATGACATGATCTTGTGTATAGGAAATTCTAAGGAATACATATACACACAAATTATCAGAACTAATAAATGATTTTAGCAATGTTGTAGGATACATGATCAGTATGCAAGATTCAATTATATACTTCTATTTCTTAGCAATAGATAAACCAAAAATGGATTTAAGAAGATAATTTCATTTATAATAGTATCAAAAAGAATAAAATAGGAATGAATTTAACAAAAAATTGTGAGAATTGTACAGTGAAAACTTAAAAACATCACATAAAAAAATACCAAAAAAAGAAAGACACGGATTGGAAGACTTAGACGTGTTTAGAGGACAGTACTCTTCAAATTGTTCCATAGATTCAGTACAATCCTATCAAAATCTCAGATGCCCTTTTTTTTGCTGGAATTGACAAGGTAATCTTAAAATTCATATGAAAATGCAAGGAACTAATAATGGCCAAAATAATCTTGAAAAAGAAAAACAAAGTTCAGCACAGACACTTCTCAATTTCAAACCTTACTACAAAACAACAATAGTCAAAGCAGTGTGGTACTGGTTTAAGGATAGATACATTGATCAATGGAATAGAATTGGGAATCCAGAAATAAACCTTACATTTATAGTTAATTGATTTTCAACAGGGATTCCAAGAAAATTCAGTTGGGAAAGAATAGTCTTTTTAAACAAGTGGTGCTGGGACAACTGGATATCTATATGCAAGTAAATAAGGTTGAGTTGAACCCCTACCTGTATGCAAAACTTAACTCAAAATGGATCAAAGATGTAAATGTAAGAGCTCAAGCTATAAAATTCTTAGAAAAAAAACAGGCATAAATCTTCATGATCTTGGATTAGGCAACTATTTCTTAGATATGATACTAAAAGCATAAGCATGAAAGGAAAAAATACATACATTGGATTTCATAAAGAGTTAGATTCTCCCCCCTTCAGGAGGCAGTGCTTAATTTTGCCTTTAGTGTGATCTGGGTTTAGTAACTTCTAATTAAAATAATATGGAAAGGGAAAATTAGTAACTTTGTAGTCAGAAACATGGCTGACATTATCTTAATCAAGTGATCAAGGTTGCTGTTTAGTCTGTTCTCACATTGCTATAAAGAAATACATAAGACTGGGTAATATTTTTTTTTTTTTTTTTTTTTTTTTTTTTTTGAGACGGAGTCTCACTCTTTTGGCCCAGTCTGGAGTGCAGTGGCGCAATCTCGGCTCACTGCAACCTCTGCCTCCTGGGTTCAAGCATTCTACTGTCTCAGCCTGTAGACTGGGAATTTTTAAGAAAAGAGGTTTAGTTGGCTAATGGTTCCACAGGCTATACAGGAAGCATGGAAGCATCTTCTTCTGGGGAGGTCTCAAGGAGTTTTACTCATGGTGGAAGGCAAAGCTGGAGCAGGCATCTTCATGTGGCTGGAACAGGAGGAAGGGAGAGAAGGGGGAGGTGCTACACATTTTTAAACAACCGGATCTGATGATAACTCACTCGCTCACTTTCACAAGAACAGGACGTAGGGGATGGTGCTAAATCATTCATGAGAAACCGCCTCCGTGATCCAGTCACCTACTACCAGGCCCCAGCTCCAACACTGGGGATTACAGTTAAACATGAGATTTGGATGGGACACAGATCCAAACCGTATTATTTACCATCACCAGTAATGAGTCATACTGATATGTACTTCCAAGTATGAGGTGATAAGAGGGGCACTTCATCTGTATAGTATTCTTGTCAAGGATTCCTGACCCTGGTATCATCGTGAGAAAACATCAAACAAGCCCAAATTGGGAAACAGTCTACAAAATATATACCACAGCAGTGCTCTTCAAAAGTTGTAAAGTCATGAAAAAACAAGGAAAGACGGAGGGACTCTCAGAGACTGGAGGAAACTAAGGTGATATCAAGTCTAAGTGTAACATAGTAACCTGCTTTGGATCCTGGAACAGAAAAAGGGCATTATTGGAAAAACTGACGAAATTGGAACTTTGGTTAATAGTGTTGTACCCATTTCAATAACTTAGTTTTGATAAATGTACCACGATTATGTAAAATATTAAGATTGGAAGATTAAAGGAAGTGGTACCTTCTCTGTAACACTTCTGTAAATCTAAAATTATTTCAAAATACAAAGCTTAAAAAATTACTGTAATTTACGTGCTCTGTCATTTCCTCTTCTGCTTCTTTTGGAGAATTATGATTTTCCTCCCTCATAAAGAATCCGCTTAAAAGTAATACTGATTGGCTTTGAATTCTGTGGGCTATTTTTTTTTTTTTACTTAAAAGAAAGTCTTTACAATCCTCATCAATCTAATCATCATATTTTAAAACCTGTAACAATATACTTTTGGTTCCATGATTCCAGAATATCATATTATTTGGTTGAAAAATCTGAATGTTATAGAGTTCTTGATCCATTAAATAATTTGAATATGTATTTAAATTCAAGTCTCATATTTCAAATTATTCTAATTTGCAGTAGAAGGTAAGTTGTTTTGCCTTTTAATATGATAAAAATCAGATTAAACTAATATTATGCTAGGAGGTTTAATATTTATATTTTATATTCCACAATGTTCAAAAAATTCTTGAGTTAGGTTACAATAAAAATACGCACATAGCTATTTAAAAGCCTTGTTCCAGAAAAATATTTAAGAACACTGAAAGGTAAGTGTTGTATTTTAAAAAATTATACAAAAGTTTTTACAATATTTTCATAGTTTTATAAAAGGGAATATATATATTCTCTCTCTCTCTCTCTATATATATATATATCTGGAAGAATATATATCAGAGTTTTTAGCAGAATAGTTATCTTTGGGTTGTGGTCTTTAAAATTTTTCTCTGCCCTTTTCTGCATTTTCAAAAGTATGTACAAGGAATTTTCAGTACTTTTGCAATTAGAAAAGTAATAAATATTAAAAACATACTTGCATACATATAATATGATTGTTAAAATTGGAAATAGCACAGAGAAGTCAGTAAATATTGTTTTCCTCAATAAATGAATCTAAAATTTATAAGATTTGTTCACTTCCTGAGATTTATAAAATGGTTCTAACTTCTTCATGCTTTGTGTTTTAACTTATACACATGTTCCAACACAGATGCAGCCTTCATATATGTCTCCATTAACAGAAAAGACTCATGTTCTGTACTTAGGACAATGAATTCTCAAAGAAATTGTGCTTTTACGTTTTTGTAGATGGCTAGCCATTAGATTGTGGAATAACACTCCATTTAACCAGTATCATAGAGATAATGCGGAATTTTAAAAATAACTTAAGCTTCAAACTGTAAGTATAAAAACTTTTATTTTAATTTTTTGGAATGAAAATATTTGCACAATACTTTCCCATCTTAAGTCCTATTTGACTCAGGGTTAGCTTTATGAATCTCAAATATTGAATTAAGCTGTGATGCATTGACATATTCTTAAGTATATTATATTATCACTTATTAAAATCAAATGCTTTCAGATTGTACAGAAGAAATATAAAGCAGACAAGATCTGGCCTACTCTCTAAATTGTCTACCACCTCTTACCTCTCATTGGCTATTGTGTCCACATGAAATTTACCATGATACAGTTCACCTAATTGTTGGAGCCTACGTGCAACTCTGCTTGTCCTATCATATAAAGTTCGTGGATTTCACTGTAGGCCTTTTAGCCTTTTTATTTCTGTTTTTTTAAGCCAACTTCTAGTTCAAGGCTACAGATGATCAGCGGTCTTACCTGGGTTAAGTGGGGGGCATTACTGTATTTTTATAGCTAACTTAATTAACAAAAAATGACCCAATGATTTGAGACTAGTGCTTACTTGTGACCTAAAATCAAATTTCTTACTCTTTTGACAAATGTTGCAGAAGGCTGTAGTTGAAGTATGTGTAGTGAAGCTTTTATTAGACACTGTACTTGGCTCTTTCATGGCAAGGCACTTGCCTCTCTTGTTGAGACAATAATTACACTTGTGCTATAAGATTTTGAGGGGATTAAGTGGAATGTATGTAAAGTGCTTAACACAGTGCCTGGAGCATGACAAGAGCATAATTCTTATTTGAGAAAGGAAGAGAAGGCCAATGTGGATGGAGAGTAAGGCAGATTGCCGTGCCATTAGAGGAAGGAAAGTGGGTAAGGGCCAAGTCAGGCGGTGCTAGGATTTGGGACTTCATTTGGGAGCAAAGTGGGAATTACTGAAGGGTTTTAAGCAAGGAATGGCATGATCATATTTGAATTTTGAAAAGAATATTCAGGCTTCTCTTCGGAGATTGAATACCAGAAGAGCAGGTGTACATGTCTTTCCTCTGGTCTGTATGTTTATGAATTGAGCAACTTCGATTTAAGCCAGTGGTTTAAAATCCTTCCCGTTAAGTACATATGCGGAGTCTTAGCTTTCGACTTTTATTTTGACATAGTAATAGCACACTTTAAAGGTATGTAGCTCCTAGGTTCTAAGTATTTTTTGACCAAATTGTGAATGTAGGGAAACCTACATAGGGAATAGGCAGAATGCCAAGGAGCAGACCAGACTTTGACATGGCCTCCTGGATTCTCAGGTATTGGTTGCCTTTTACATGGAAGCTTTGCTTCCTCTCCAGGTTTTGTTACTTTAGTCCCAGATAATATAGGACAACTCTGTGGCATAGTTGCTACCATTTGCCTATTCCCCACTAATCCTGGATTTTTCCCCCTCCTTGGAGTGCCGGAATCCTTACTGTAGCACTACATGTAGCTATCAAATTGTTAGAGTTGGCAGTAGCATTGGGACTTACTAACATTCCTGATCCAGACCCTTGGCTTATCATTGTCATCTATGTGTTACCATCTCACTCTGCCTTAGTTTCTATATAGGTCTTAGCTATTGGATCTTTATCTGACTGCAGCTACCATAAATGCTTTGGCCTTTACCATATTTTGGTGTGCATCCCTTGGCTCACTTCTTGTAGACATGAAGAGCTTACTTTTCTTCCTGTCTGGATCTGGGATCTTCCTTTGGTCTTTTCTCTCACCTTCTTGCTTTATCTGATTAATTTCTTTGTATTGTTGCCCACTTCTTAGGTTGATCATACCCAGTTCATCCTGAATATCTTTCTTCAGCAGTAAATATATAGGGGAGAAACTGAAATATTAATGAGTGAAATAATATGTTATCTGATATTTGCTTTTAGAGACCCTAGGAAAACTAATAAAAAAGTGGCAGAAGCCTAGATGAATGAAAAATGACCCAATGTTGATATTTTTTCAAAGCTGGGTTATGTCTACATTATTCTATTATATTCTGTGTGTGTATGAATATATTCATAAGAAAAATAAAAAAGAGAAACAGATAGAGATTAGAACATACTAACTTTTAGCCAAGTAGAGGTCCTAAGGATGCAGGTATGAGAAGCAATATGTGATAGCCATAAAAAGGGTGCTCTGTGTTGTCTTGACATATTAGACAGGCCAATCATTTTCTATTCTAATACGTTGTCTCCTTCTGAGTGATTCCTTATAGACATCACCCCTTCATTTTCCTTGATCTTGCTATTCTGATCATAGTTGCTTGACCCAGGGAGGAGTTTTTAAACAAAGGCTTCTATCTGTGTGGCAATGTCCTAGCATTGGTGCTATTGCCAGTTTGGACTGGATAATTCTCGGTGCTGTTGACATTGCATTGTAGGATGTTTAGCAGCATTCCTGGCTACCCACTAGATGCTAGTAGCACTACCTCTGCCCCCCAGTTGTGGTAACCAAAAATGTCTCCAAACATTGCCTCATGTCTGCTGGGGACATTTAGTAGTTCCCCAGTTGTGAACTACTAAAGTATAGAGATATGAAACTTTAGCTAGGCTCTATCCTTGTGGATGCTGGTTACTTGTGGGCATTTAGATGACATTTATTTATTTATTATTATTTATTTGTTTGCTTTTAAATTTTTTTATTTCCATAGGTTATTGGGGAACAGGTGGTGTTTGGTTACGTAAGTTCTTTAGTGGTGATTTGTGAGATTTTGGTGCACCCATCACCCAAGCAATGTACATTGCACCCTATTTGTAGTGTTTTATCCCTCACCCCTTCCCACCCTTTCCCCCTGAGTCCCCAAAGTGCGTTGTGTCATTTTTATGCCTTTGCATCCTCATAGCTTAGCTCCCGCTTATGAGTGAGAACATACGATGTTTGGTTTTCCATTCCTGAGTCACTTCACTTAGAATAATAGTCTCGAATCTCATCCAGGTCTCTGCGAATGCCATTAATTCATTCATTTTTATGGTTGAGTAGTATTCCATTGTATATATACAGTTTCTTTATCTACTCTTTGATTGATGGGCATTTGGGTTGGTTTCATGTTTTTGCAATTGCAAATTGTGCTGCTATAAACATGTGTGTGTAAGTATCTTTTTCATTTAATGACTTCTTTTTCTCTGGGTAGAAACCCAGTAGTGAGATTGCTGGATCAGATGGTAGTTCTACTTTTAGTTCTTTAAGAAATCTCCACATTGTTTTCCATAGTGGTTGTACTAGTTTACATTCCCACCAGCAGTGTAGAAGTGTTCCCTGTTCACCGCATCCATGCCAACATTTACTATTTTTTGATTGTTTTGATTATGGCCATTCTTGCAGGAGTAGTGTGGTATCGCATTGTGATTTTGATTTAGATTTCCCTGTTCATTGGTGATGTTGAGCATTTTTCATGTTTTTTGGGCATTTGTATATCTTCTTTTGAGAATTGTCTATTCATGTCGTTACCCTACTTTTTGATGGGATTGTTTGTTTTTTTGTTGCTGATTTGTTTGAGTTCATTGTAGATTCTGGATATTAGTCCTTTGTCAGATGTATAGACTGTGAAGATTTTCTCCCACTCTGTGGGTTTTCTGTTTACTCTGCTGACTGCTCCTTCTCCCATGAAAAAGCTCTTTAGTTTAATTAAGTACCACCTATTTGTCTTTGTTTTTATTGCATTTGCTTTTGGGTTCTTGGTCATGAACTCTTTGCCTAAGCCAATGTCTAGAAGAGTTTTTCCAATGTTATCTTCTAGGATTTTTATGGTTTCAGGTCTTAGGTTTAAGTCCTCAATGTATCTTGAGTTGATTTTTCTATAAAGTGAGAAATGAGGATCCAATTTCATTCTCCTACATGTGGCTAGGCAACTATCCCAGCACCATTTGTTGAAAAGGGTGTCCTGTCCCCACTTTATCTTTTTGTTTGCTTTTTCAAAGAGTCAGCTGGTTGTAAGAATTTGGGTTAATTTCTGGGTTCTCTATTCTGTTCCATTGGTCTATGTGCCTATTTTTATACCAGTACCATGGTGTTTTGGTGAATATGGCCTTTAGTATAGTTTGAAATTAGGTAGTGTAATGCCTCCAGATTTGTTACTTTTACTTAATCTTGCTTTGGCTATGCAGGCTCTTTTTTGGTTCCATATGAATTTTAGAATTGTTTTTTCTAATTCTGTGAGGAATGATTATGGTATTTTGATACGAATTGCACTGAATTTGTAGATTGCTTTTGGCAGTGTGTTCATTTTCACAATATTGATTCTACCCATTCATGAGCATGGGATGTGTTTCCATTTGTTTGTGTTATCTATGATTTCTTTCAGCAGCATTGTGTAGTTTTCCTTATAGAGGTCTTTCACCTCCTTGATTAGGTATATTCCTAAGTATTTTATTATTATTATTATTTTGCAGCTATTGTAAAAGGGGTTGAGTTCTTGATTTGATTCTCAGTTGGGCTTTGTTCATATTTTCTTATTTTTTTCTTTGTCTTTGTTGGATTGGGTTAATTCAAAGACCTTGTCTTCGAGCTCTGAATTTCTTCTTATTTGATTCTATTGCTGCGATTGCTGCGACTTTTCAGAGCACTTTGCATTTCTGTGTGTCCTTTGTTTCCGGAAGTTTTGATTGTTTTTTATTTATGCTATCTATTTCGTTGAATAGTTCTCCCTTCACTTCTTGTATCATTTTTTTTTATTTCCTTATGTTGGGCTTCACCTTTCTCTGGTGCCTCCCTGATTAGCTTAATAACTAACCTCCTGAGTTATTTTTCAGATAAATCGGGGATTCTTCTTGGTTTGGGTCCATTGCTGGTGAGCTATTGTGATTTTTTGGGGGTGTTAACCAACGTTGTTTTGTCATATTACCAGAGTTGGTTTTCTGGTTCTTTCTCATTTTAGTAGGCTCTGTTAAAGGGAAGGTCTAGGGCTGAAGGATGTTGTTCAGATTCTTTTGTTCAATGGGGTGTTCCCTTGATGTAGCACCCTCCCCCTTTTCCTGAGAGCTGAGGTATAGTAATTGTTATCTCTTTTCTGGACCTAGCCACCCAGCAAATCTACCAGGCTTCGGGCTGGTACTGGGAGTTGTCTGCACAGAGTCCTGTGATGTGAACTGTCTGTGGGTCTCTCAGCCATGGATACCAGCACCTGTTTTGGTGGAGGTGGCAGGGGGTGAAATGGACTCTGCGAAGGTTCTTAGCTTTATTTTTGTGCTGGTTGGCCCCCTGCTGGGAGGTGGAACTTTCCAGAGAGCCTCAGCTGTGGTAGTATGGGGAGGAACAAAGGCAGTGAGTAGGGCCCTAGAACTCCCGAGTATATGCCCTTTGATTTCAGTTACCAGGGTGGGTAGGGAAGGACTATTGGGTGGGGGCAGGGCTAGGCATATCTGAGCTCAGACTCTCCTTGGGCAGGTCTTGCTGCAGCTGCTGTGGTGTATGGGAGGAGATTCCCCGGTCAATGGAGTTATGTTCCTAGGAGGATTATGGCTGCCTCTACTGTGTCATGCAGGTTTTCAGCGAAGTCGAGGAAAGCTGGCAGTCACAGGCCTCACCAGCTCTCACAAAATCTGAAGGGCTGGTCTCACTCCCACCGTGCCCCTCCCCCCAACAGCACCAAGTCTGTTTCTGGGCAGTGGAGGAACAGGGCTGAGAACTTGCCCCAGGCTATCCACCTCCCAGCTACAAAGGCAAGTATGACTTTCCTTCTTTCCCTGGCTCTGGAGTCTGCACACCAGACTCACGCCCTCCCCTGAGTTCTGGCCAGGAGACTTCTCAATCAGTTCAAATTTTTAAAAAGTTCAGCTGGAGATTTCCTTCTCTCTGTGGCCTTTTCCCAGTGCCTCTAGCTGCCCTACCAAAGGACGCCTGTGAGGCCAGGCAGAAATGGTTTGCTAGGAGGCCCAGTGAGCTCACAGGGCTTTTCCCACTGTTTCCTCTACCCCTATATTTTGCTCAGCTCTAAATAGAGTCAGCTCCAGGTAAGGTTGGAATCTTCTCCCATAATCTAGACCTTCAGTTTCCCCAGTGGGGGCGCGTGCTCAGGGGTGGATGATCTCCCTTTCCCATTTCCAAAAATTTGGGCACTCACAGTATTTGGGCTGTCTCCCAGGTCCTGCAGGAGCAACCTGCTTTCTTCAGAGGGTCTGTGGGTCCTTTCAGGTTTCCTGATTTATTCCTGAAGTCATTCTGGAGAATAAATCATGATGCAAGCTTCCACATGCTGCTTTGTCTGTTGAGTCAAAGTTGCAGTCTAGTCCTGCCTCTCATCCTCCATGATCTGACGACATAATTTTTTTTCATATTAAATGGACAGGCTGATTCTAAGTATTATAAATAAATAGTAATTTTAAAATAAAAAATTTCAGGTCTTCTTACATGTTTGTTACAATAATATAAACTTGTTTTGTGCTTGGGCCCTCTGGCTTTTTAGCTTTATCATATACAGTCTTGATTTTTTTTTTTGCATAAAATTTTCTTTTGATTATTATTTCCTCAATTTCGGTGTAAGGTATTTTATTTTATAAAATCTTCTATACATTACTATTATTTTCATCATTTACAAAGTATAATTTCTTCTCCTTTTGTTTTTAGATACAATTATGTACTACTAATTTTTTTATTTTAAAAATTAACCTAATTTTACAGTGTCTTTGGAAATGTAGCCTTTACTTGGATGGGAGAATCTGGAAATTTATTTGATAAATTTTGTGGTTCTGGGCACAATGTAAATGAAATATTTTCAGGTGCTACAGTATATAAATAAATGAATGTTTTTCCTGGCTCAGTTTTGTACTATAACTAGCCAACAACTCTTGTGTTAACTTCTTCAACTAAATGGAAGCGCACTAGTACATACTTCTGATTTAATAAGATCCTCAAAATAGGTTTTTGTGCTAATATATTCATAACATGCAGGTGTTTGACACAGAAATATAAATTACATGTACATAATATTGGTTCAGGGAAATATTGAAATCTTTTGGGGAGGATATTAAAATATTTGAACATTTATTTTACAATTCAGCTTGAACATTTTTCAGAACTGGTAAAGAGTTCGTAGCTCTGTTTTATGATTCATTTTTCTCTGTTGAACATTTCTAACTTTGTATGATTTTTATCGTTTCTTTATTTTTCTTGCTTTTTTATTATTTAGATGGTCTGGTTGTATAATTTCTTATTTCTGGAGCGCAAAACAGAGATTTGAGTACTACTGAAAAATCCATGTAATTATTCCTAAGAATCTTCTTTATCAGATCTTTTTATCACACTTTTCTATAAAAACATGCATAGTCTATGGTTATCTTGTTCCACGAGAACTACAAGTCTTCTGGTCTACTTAGGATGATAGTCATATTTGTATGTTATGCTAAAAAATTGGTCACATTTGTAAGTGATTTTAGAGAGACAACATTATTAAATGAATTATTTCAAAAAGATAAGTTAGTGAAGGTTCATCTCTAAAATTCAAACATGCTACTTTAATTGGCCTCTTATATTTATTTAAAATATATTTATTGAGTGCTCACTAAATGACAGTATTTTTTTTTACTTTTCTTTTCCATCATCATTTCTTATCAATTGCATAAAAACAAATTTTCAAGTAAGAAAGAGTAAGGAAAAAAATGTGATTAAAATTAGGGTTTCTTTTTATTTTATTTTAAGTTCCGGGATACATGTGCAGGACATGCAAGTTTGTTACATAGGTAAATGTGTGCCATGGTGGTTTGCTGTACCTATCAACACATTGCCTAGGTATTAAGCCCCACATGCATTAGGTATTTGTATTAGGGTTCCCTAGAGGGATAGAACTAATAAGATATATATACATATATATGGGAGTTTAGGTAGTATTAACTTACCTGATCACAAGGTCCCACAATAGGCTATCTGCGAGCTTGAGGAGCAAGGAGAGCCAGTCTGAGTCTCAAAACTGAAGAACCTGGAGTCTGATGTTTGAAAGCAAGAAGCATCCAGTATGGGAGAAAGGTGTAGGCTGAAGGCTAGGCCATTCTCGCCTTTTCACATTTTTCTGACTGTTTTATATTCACTGGCACCTGATTAGATTGTGCCCACCAGATTAAGGGTGAGTCTGCCTTCCCCAGCCCACTGACTCAAATGTTAATCTCACAGACACACCCAGGATCCATACTTTGTATCCTTCAATCCAATCAAGTTGACAGTGTTAACCATCACACTGTTTATCCTGATGTTCTCCCTCCCCCATTCCCCCCACTCCTACAGGCCCCAGAGTATGTTGTTCCCCTCCCTGTGTTCATGTGTTCTCATTGTTCAGCTCCCACTTATAAGTGAGAATATGTGGTGTTTGGTTTTCTGTTCCTGTGTTAGTTTGCTGAGGATAATGACTTCCAGCTCCCTCTATGTCCCTGCAAAGGACATGATCTCTTTCCTTTTTATGGCTGTGTAGTATTCCATGGTGTGTATGTACCCACATTTTCTTTATCCATTCTATCATTCATAAGCATTTGGGTTGATTCCATGTCTTTGCCATTGTGAATAGTGCTGCAGTGAACATACATGTGCATGTATCTTTATAATAGAATAATTTATATTTCTTTGGGTATATACCCAGTAATGGGATTGCTGGGTCAGATGGTATTTCTAGTTCTAGGTCTTTGAGGAATCACCTCACTGTCTTCCACAGTGGTTGACCTAATTTACTTTCCCATCAACAGTGTAAAAGTGTTCCTTTTTCTCCACAGCCTCACCAGGATCTGCTGTTTCTCAACTTTTTAATGATCACCATTCTGACTGATGTGAGATGGTATCTCATTGTGGTTTTTATTTGCACTTCTCTAATGATCAGTGATGTTGAGCATTTTTTAATGTTTGTTGGCCACATAAATGTCTTCTTTTGAGAAGCGTTTGTTCATGTCCTTTGCCCACTTTTTAATGGGGTTATTTTTTTCTTGTAAATTTGTTCAAGTTCCTTATAGATTATGGTTATTAGACCTTTGTCAGATGGATAGATTTCAAAATTTTTCTCCTATTCTGTAGGTTGTCTGTTCACTCTGATAATAGTTTCTTTTTTTGTTCAGAAGCTCTTTAGTTTAATTAGATACCAATTGTCAATTTTTGCTTTTGTTGCAATTGCTTTGACATGCCTATGTCCTGAATGTTATTGGGTTTTCTTCTTGGGTTTGTATAGTTTTGGGCTTTACATTTAAGTCTTTGCTCCATCTTGAGTTAATTTTTTTATAAGGTGTAAAGAAGGTGTCCAGTTTCATTTTTCTGCATATGGATAGCCAGTTATCCCAGCACCATTTGTTAATTAGGGAATCCTTTCCCCATTCCTTGTTTTTGTCAGGTTTATCAAAGATCAGATGGTTCTAGATGTGTGGTCTCATTTCTGAGGTCTCTATTCAGTTCCATTGGTCTATGTGTCTGTTTTTGTACCAGCACCATGCTGTTTTGGTTACTGTAGTCTTGTAGTATAGTTTGAAGTCAGGTAGTGTGATGCCTCCAGCTTTGTTCTTTTTGCTTAGGATTCTTGGTTGCATATGAATTTTAAAGTAGTTTTTTTCTAATTCTGTGAAGAATGTCAATAGTAGTTTAATGGGAATAGCATTGAATCTATAAATTACTTTGGGCAATAAGGGCATTTAACAATATTGATTCTTCCTATCCATGAGCGTGGAATGTTTTTCCATTTGTTTGTATCCTTTCTTATTTCCTTAAGCAGTGGTTTGTAGTTCTTCTTGAGGAGGTCCTTCACTTGCCTTGTTAGCTGTATTCCTAGGTATTTTATTCTCTTTGTAGCAATTGTGAATGGGAGTTCATTCACAATTTGTCTTTCTGCTTGTCTACTGTTGGTGTATAGGAATGCTTGTGATTGTTGCACATTGATTTTGCATCATGAGATTTAGCTGAAGTTGCTTATTAGCTTAAGAAGCTTTTGGGCTGAGACAGTGGGGTTTTCTAGACATAGATTATGTCATCTAGAAACAAAGACAATTTGACTTCCTCTCTTCTTATTTGAATACTCTATATTTCTTTCTCTTGCCTGATTGCCACTGCCGGAACTTCCAATACTATGTTAAATAGGAGTGGTAAGAGAGGGCATCCTTGTCTTGTGCTGGTTTTCAAAGGGAATGCTTCCAGCTTTTGCACATTGAGAATAATATTGGCTGTGGGTTTGTTATAAATGCCTCTTATTATTTTGAGGCATATTCCATCAATACCTAGCTTATTGAGAGTTTTTAACATGAAGGGATATAGAATTTTATCAAAGGCCTTTTCTGCATCTATTGAGGTAATCATGGTTTTTCTCTTTACTTCTGTTTATGTGATGAATTACATTTATTGATTTACATCTGTTGAACCAGCTTTGCACCCTAAGGAGGAATTTGACTTGATTGTGCTGTATGAGCTTTTTGCTGTGCTGCTGGATTTGGTTTGCCAGTATTTTATTGAGGATTTTTCCATTGATGTTCATCAGGGATATTGGCCTCAAGTGTTTTTTATTGTTGTTGTATTTCTTCCAGGTTTTGGTATCAGGATGATGCTGGCCTCATAAAATGAGTTAGAGAGGTTCCTCCTTTTCAGTTGCTTGGAAGAGTTTCAGAAGAAATGGTACCAACTCCTCTTTGTACCTCTGACAGAATTCAGCTGTAAATCTGTCTAGTCCTGGGCTTTTTTTGGTAGCAAGCTAGATAAAGAATCAAGACCCATTGGTGTGCTGTATTCAGGAGACCCATCTCATGTGCAGAGACACACATAGGCTCAAAATAAAGGGATGGAGGAAAATTTACCAAGAAAATGGAAAGTAGAAAAAAGCAGGGCTTGCAATTCTAGTTTCTGATAAAATAGACTTTAAACCAACAAAGATCAAAAAAAGACAAGGAAGGGCATTACAAAATGGTAAAGGGATCAATTCAACATGAAGAGCTAAGTATCCTAAATATATATTCATGCAATACAGGAGCAATGAAATTTATAAAACAAGTTCCTTAGAGACCTACAAAGAGACTTAGTCTCCCACATAATAATAATGGTAGACTTTAACACCCCACTGTCAATATTAGCTCATTGAGATGGAAAATTAACAAGTATATTCAGGACTTGAACTCAGGTCTGGATCAAGTGGACCTGATATATATCTACAGAACTCTCCACCTGAAAACAAGAGAATGTACATTCTTCTCAGTGCCACATGGCACTTACTCTAAAATTGATCACATAATTGAAAGTAAAACACTCCTCAGCAAATGCAAAAGAGCTGAATTCATAACAATCTCTCAGACCACAGTGCAAATCATATTAGAACTCAAGATTAAGAAACTCACTCAAAACCACACAACTTACATGGAAATTGAACAACCTGCTCCTGAATGACTCCTGGGTAAATAATGAAGTTAAGGAAGAAATCAAGAAGTTATTTGAAACCAATGAGAACAAAGAGACAACGTACCAGAATCTCTGGGACTTGGCTAAAGCAGTGCTAAGAGGGAAATTTATAGCACTAAATGCCCACATCAAAAAGCTAGAAAGATCTCAAATTGATACCCTAACATCACGACTAAAAGAACCAGAGAGCCAAGAGCAAACAAACCCCAAAGCTAACAGAAGACAAGAAATAACTGAGATCAGAGCAGAAATGAAGGAGCTAGAGACATGAAAAGCCCTTCAAAAAGTCAATGAATCCAGGAGCCATTTTTTTGAAAAAAATTAATAAAATAGATAGACTGCTAGCTAGACCAATAAGGAAGAAAAGAAAGAAGAATCAAATAGACACAAAAAAAATGTTAAAGGGGATATCACCACTGACCCCACAGAAATACAGACAACCACCAGATAATATTATAAACACCTCAATGCAAATAAACTAGAAAATCTGGAAGAAATGGATAAATTCCTGGACACATACACCCTCCCAAGACTGAACCAGGAAGAAGTTGAATCTCTGAATAGACCAATAACAAGTTCTGAAATTGATGCAGCAATAAATAGCCTAGCAACCAAAAATGAGGATTAATAATTAGAGAATTAGTTAGAATATTTAGAAAATTAATAATTCACAACGTTAAAAATGATTGATTATGCATATGTTTTTAGAATAATATAGTCATGTTCTTTCCCTCCTTTAAATCTTCCCCCAAATATCCCTTTCCTAGTGAGACCTACTTTGACTACCCAATTTGAAATTATAATCTCAACCACTATGTACTTCCTATCTTCCCTTAGTCTGTCTTCTCTCTTTTAATAGCACTTATCATTTGTGGGCATACCTTATTGCTATGGTTTGAATGTGTTCCCTCCAAGCTTCATATTGGAAGTTAATCCTCCTTGCGATGGTATTAAGAGGTGGGGTCTTTGCAGAAGTGATTAAATTCATGAGTGGAATACCCTTACATCCACATGAATAGAATACCCTTACAAAAGAGGCTTCAGAGACAGTTTGCACTTTTGCCTTCCCATCCCTTCCACTATATAAGAACACCTAGATGGAGTCTTCTATGAGGAACTGAACTTCATCTGACACTAACCCTATCAGTGCTTTAATCTTGGACTTCCCAGCTTCCAGAACTGTTTGAGAAATAAATTTCTGTTCTTTATAAATCACCCAGTCTCAGGTATTTTGTCATAGCAGCACAAATGGGAAAAGACACATATATTATGTTTATTGCTAATTGTCTGTGTACTCCATGCCAACCATAAACTCCTTTAGGAGTTTTGTCTGTTTCACGTGCTTGTCATGCAGGTGCCTGGTGCATAGTATTTCAGTGCATTAGAAGGATCTTTGTTATAGGGAATTCTAGATTTAGGTCTCTGCTAACAGTCATTTCTATTGTTTTGTTGTTGTTATTAATTCAAACTAAAAACTCAGAAAGATCTTGAAGGATGACCTGAATGAATAAAAAAAACTCTGTTTGGTATTCTTTTTTTTTTTTTTTTTTGAGTCGGAGTCTCACTCTGTCACCTAGGCTGGAGTCCAGTGGGTAAGAAGAAATACTGTCAAACAAAGAAATGCTATCTCAGTGGTTTTTAGAAGTGTATTCATCTAAATGCTTGGATCCTGAATTCCTAAATTTCTCCAGGGGTCTGACAGAACTATAGAGTAGATATTTTAAATAGCCAGCTGGTGTTCTGAATCTGGCCTACAGTTATATTTTGTTTGGCCTGCATGGTGTTTTTTAAAAGTATGGATTAATGGCAAGTATTTAATAGTTGATAGTTTTCACACAAAAATTCAGATTTCCAACCTCTGGGAAATTGGAATATCTGACCATAGTGAACCTTCTTTCCCACATAGCAACAATTAGCTGAATTGAGTGATGGTGCTCTTTGGGCCATACTCCAGCTTGCAATAGCTCTCATCTCTCCCTCTTCTCCCTGGTCACTGACATGTAGTGTTAATTACCATTTATCATTGTACATGCACTACTACTTTTTTCTTGTATTTGCTCAGCAGTCATGAATTTGCATCTGCTACCGCAGAGGGAAAGTTCTCCCTGGAAAGCCTTTTCCTGTAACCCTCTTCTCAGGGCCAGTGTTAGGCCCTCTCTTCCTAATGCCCCCACAGCATCTAGTCCATATCTCCCTTCAAAACTTATCCTTTTAAATAAGTGTTCACTTTGTAATCTTATTTCCTAGACATGAATATTTTGAGGTAAAGCTCTTGTATTTTGTTGTATCCTCTGGAAACTCAAAGGTGTCTGACATTTAAAAAGTGCTGAATTTATGTTTGTTTTTAAATGAGAGGAATTAAAATTTTTTTAAAACAGATTCTAGGATACAAGACAATTTCCAGGAATAATTAGTTCTTTATGATACTCTAATATTTGTCAGCAAAACTCATCAAAAGGGATACTCTGATGATTGCTGCAGAACAAAGCAAAGACTAGGGTGAGGCAAGAGAGGCTTCTACAGTGAAATTTAAGGAGACACTCTTTCTCAGGGTAAGGCAAGTCCCTCCTTAAATTTTGTGCCATAGAGCTACTTAGGAGGCTGAGGCAGGAGGATTGAGGAGGTCAAGATCAGCCTGGGCAACATAGCGAGACCCTGTCTCAAAAAAAAATTAGCCATGAGTTGTTGGTTCATACTTGTAGTCCTAGCTACTAGAGTGACTGAGGTGGTAAGGTTGCTTGAGCCCAGGAGGTTGAGGCTGCAGTGAACTATGATTATACCACTGCACTCCAGTCTAAGTGACAGAGTGAGACCCTGTCATAAAATAAAATAAAATAATAAAACAAAATAAAATAAAATAAGTTTTGCCAGAGAAGTTTCTCTTGCTTCACCATACTCCCAGTCCCACTTCTGAAAGACATGTACAAATTGATTTTTAATTTAAAGGTAAAATATTGGTCCTAATTGGAAAGGCTATAGCAGTAGGACTGTAGATTGGTTTTAGGAAACATGACCATGAGAAAAGATATTTTATTATTATTTAAAAGAAACTTACACTTCTAGATGCCTCAAAGATTTTCTTTTTAGGATTGGTCTTAAGCAATTTGATTATGATATGCTTGAGTATATTGTCTTTATTTATTTTTATTTTTCGCTTGGAATTTGTTAAACTTCTTAGATCTGGGAGTTTATAGTTTTCATCAAATTTGGAAAAATTTTAGCTTTTATTTCTTAAAATATTTTTTTCATCCTCCCCCCATCTCTTCTTGTTTTAGGAACTTTAATTACACATATATTAGGCAACTTGAAGTTGATGTACAGCTTACTGATAACTTAATTGGTTTTCAGTCTTTTTTCTCTTTGTGTTTTACTTTGGATACTTTGCTATGACTTCAGGCTCACTAATACTTTCTTGTGCAGCATTTAATATACATTTAGTCTTATCTAGCATATTTTTCATTTCAGACAAATGTAGTTTTCCCATATAGAACTTTGATTTGGGTTGTTGGTATGTCTTTTATGTCTATGCAAAACATATTCAATTTTTCCTCGTTTTCTTATATATGGAATATTGTAATAGTAACTGTTTTAATGTGCTTATCTCCTAATTCTGTCATCTGTGTCATTTCTAAGTTGGTTTCAATGACTGACTTTTCTCCCTCTTTATGGCTTTTACTTTTCTGCTTATTTGCATGCCTACTAATTTTTGATTAGATGCCAGACATGGTGATTTTAATTTGTTGGATGCTGTGTACTTTTTTTTTTACTCCTATAAATATTCTTGAGCTTTATTCTGGGACTCAGAGTCTCTTATAAACAGTTTGATCCTTTCCAGGTAACATGGACATTTTTTTAAAATTATACTTTTAAGTTTTAGGGTACATGTGCACAACGTGCAGGTTATTTACATATGTATCCATGTGCCATGTTGGTGTGCTGCACCCATTAACTCGTCATTTAACATTAGGTATATCTCCTAATGCTATCCTTCCCCCTACCCCACAACAGGCCCCGGTGTGTGATGTTCCCCTTCCTGTGTCCATGTGTTTTCATTGTTCAATTCCCACCTATGAGTGAGAACATACGGTGTTTGGTTTTTTGTCCTTGTGATAGTTTGCTGAGAATGATGGTTTCCAGCTTTATCCATGTCCCTACAAAGGATGTGAACTCATCATTTTTTATGGCTGCATAGTATTCCATGGTGTATATGTGCCACATTTTCTTAATCCAGTCTATCATTGATGGACATTTGGGTTGGTTCCAAGCCTTGCTATTGTGAATAGTGCCACAATAAACATATGTGTGCATGTGTCTTTATAGCGGCATGATTTATAATCCTTTGGGTATATACCCAGTAATGGGATGGCTGGGTCAAATGGTATTTCTAGTTCTAGATCCCTGAGGAATTGCCACACGGACTTCCACAATGGTTGAACTAGTTTACAGTCCCACCAACAGTGTAAAAGTGTTCCTATTTCTCCACATCCTCTCCAGCACCTGTTGTTTCCTGACTTTTTAATGATCACCATTCTAACTGGTGTGAGATGGTGTCTTATTGTGGTTTTGATCTGCATTTCTCTGATGGCCAGTGATGATGAGCATTTTTTCATGTGTCTTTTGGCTACATAAATGTCTTCTTTTGAGACGTGTGTTTTCATGTCCTTTGCCCACTTGTTGATGGGGTTGTTTGTTTTTTTCTCGTAAATTTGTTGGAGTTCATTGTAGATTCTGGATATTAGCCCTTTGTCAGATGAGTAGGTTGCAAAAATTTTCTCCCATTCTGTAGGTTGCCTGTTCACTGTGATGGTAGTTTCTTTTGCTATGCGGAAGCTCTTTAGTTTAATTAGATCCCATTTGTCAATTTTGGCTTTTGTTGCCATTGCTTTTAGTGTTCTAGACATGAAGTCCTTGCCCATGCCTATGTCCTGAATGGTATTGCCTAGGTTTTCTTCTAGGGTTTTTATGGTTTTAGGTCTAACATGTAAGTCTTTAATCCATCTTGAATTAATTTTTGTATAATGTGTAAGGAAGGGATCCAGTTTCAGCTTTCTACATATGGCTAGCCAGTTTTCCCAGCACCATTTATTAAATAGAGAATCCTTTCCCCATTTCTTGTTTTTGTCAGGCTTGTCAAAGATCAGATAACTGTAGATATGTGGCATTATTTCTGAGGGCTCCATTCTGTTCCTTTGGTCTATATCTCTGTTTCGGTACCAGTACCATGCTGTTTTGGTTACTGTAGCCTTGTAGTATAGTTTGAAGTCAGGTAGCATTATGGCTCCAGCTTTGTTCTTTTGGCTTAGGATTGACTTGGCGATGCGGGCTCTTTTTTGGTTCCATATGAACTTTAAAGTATTTTTTTCCAGTTCTATGAAGAAAGTCATTGGTAGCTTGATGGGGATGGCATTGAATTTATAAATTACCTTGGGCAGTATGGCCATTTTCATGATATTGATTCTTCCTACCTATGAGCATGGAATGTTCTTCCATTTGTTTGTATCCTCTTTTATTTCATTGAGCAGTGGTTTGTAGTTCTCCTTGAAGAGATCCTTCACATCCCTTGTAAGTTGGATTCCTAGATATTTTATTCTCTTTGAAGCAATTGTGAATGGGAGTTCACTCATGATTTGGCTCTCCGTTTGTCTGTTATTGGTGTAAGAGAATGCTTGTGGTTTTTGCACATTGATTTTGTATCCTGAGACTTTGCTGAAGTTGCTTATCAGCTTAAGGAGATTTTGGGCTGAGACAATGGGGTTTTCTAAATATACAGTCATGTCATCTGCAAACAGAGACAATTTGACTTCCTCTTTTCCTAATTGAATACCCTTTATTTCCCTCTCCTGCCTGATTGCCCTGGCCAGAACTTCCAACACTATGTTGAATAGGAGTGGTGAGAGAGGGCATCCCTGTCTTGTGCCAGTTTTCAAAGGGAATGCTTCCAGTTTTTGCCCATTCAGTATGATATTGGCTGTGGGTTTGTCATAGATAGTTCTTATTATTTTGAGATATGTCCCATCAATACCTAATTTATCGAGAGTTTTTAGCATGAAGGTTGTTGAATTTTGTCAAAGGCCTTTTCTGGATCTATTGAGATAATCGTGTGGTTTTTGTCTTTGGTTCTGTTTGTATGCTGGATTACGTTTATTGATTTGCATATGTTGAACCAGCCTTGCATCCCAGGGATGAAGCCCACTTCATCATGGTGGATAAGCTTTTTGATGTGCTGCTGGATTTGGTTTGCCAGTATTTTATTGAAGATTTTCGCATCAATGTTCAACAGGGATATTGGTCTAAAATTCTCTTTTTTAGTTGTGTCTCTGCCAGGCTTTGTTATCAGGATGATGCTGGCCTCGTAAAATGAGTTAGGGAGGATTCCGTCTTTTTCTATTGATTGGAATAGTTTCAGAAGGAATGGTACCAGCTCCTCCTTGTACTTCTGGTAGAATTCGGCTGTGAATCCATCTGGTCCTGGACTTTTTTTGGTTGGTAAGCTGTTAATTATTGCCTCAATTTCAGAGCCTGTTATTGGTCTATTCAGGGATTCAACTTCTTCCTGGTTTAGTCTTGGGAGGGTATATGTGTCCAGGAATTTATCCATTTCTTCTAGATTTTCTAGTTTATTTGCACAGAGGTGTTTATAGTTTTCTCTGATGGTAGTTTGTATTTCTGTGGGATTGGTGGTGATATCCCCTTTATCATTTTTTATTGCGTCTATTTGATTCTTCTCTCTTTTCTTCTTTTTCAGCTGGTTTTTTGAAAAGATCAACGAAATTGATAGACCGCTAGCAAGACTAATAAAGGTAACATGGACATTTAAGCTGGTAAATAGAAAGAAAGAATACACCAGGGAATGCAGCGTGGAAAGATAATTGTTCTGGAAGCCAAGGGGATAGTGTTAAGAAATAGAGAAAGTATATGCAGATCACATGCTGCTGAGAGGTCAAATGGAACAGAATGAAAACAAGCTACTGAATAATGTCATTTATTTTATGCAGAGAATATTCTTTTAATCTTGTGAGTAGAAATCAGATTATAAAGGGTTGAAGATGGAGGGAGGCAGAGAGTAGATTTTCTTCTTTTTTTATTTGTACAGATTCTCTTTCTCCTTATATTTTTCTCAGTTTCCTTACCAAATAGACCAACAGCTTTTGATGGGTATGCTTTATTTTAAAAACATATTTTTTCCTATTTAGACTTATTCAGAGAATGAAATACCTTTATTTGTGGAGGTTGGCTGGTAACTACCAACATTTATCTCACCGGGTATATTTTTAGGGTTTGGAAAAGTAGATGTTATTATCTTCAGGTTTCAAACTATAAAGGAAAATCATAAATGAATTTCTTATTGTTACTGATTTGGTATTACTCTGCCGAGTTTCCTAGTTCAGGTTCAAAATCACAGCCTGCGTTCATTTTATAATAACACACCACTTGTTCTACCCTCATATGTCGCACCAGCATGTTCAGTAGTAAAATAGGAGATTGGCAACATCCAGAGAAGACCAAATCATTCCTTTACAGCTTTTCTTAACTTATAAAATAAAAATATATATACTAGAAGTACTATAAGTGAAATCTCAAAGATTTTAGGGGCATTCATCAGATGGTGTTTTCTTTTTTCCTTTCTTTTATTATAATTTTTTGATTTTTATTTAATTATTAAATAATTATTTAATCTTTCTCTCTGTCACCCAGGCTGGAGAGCAGTGGCCTAATCATAGTTCACTGCAGCCTGCAACACCTAGGCTCAACGGATCCGCCTGCCTCCGCCTCTCAAGTAGCTGGGACTAAAGGCATGCACCACCAGGCCCAGCTAATTTTTTGCTTTTGTAGAGATGGGATCTCATTATGTTGCCCAGGGTGGTCTTTTTTTAAAATCATTTTTTATTTTTTTATTTTTTTTATTATACCTTAAGTTTTAGGGTACATGTGCACAACATGCAGGTTAGTTACATGTGTATACATGTACCATGTTGGTGTGCTGCACCCAGTAACTTGTCATTTAACATTAGGTGTATCTCCTAATGCTATCCCTCCCTCATCCCCCCACCCCACAACAGGCCCCAGTGTGTGATGTTCCCCTTCCTGTGTCCATGTGTTCTCATTGTTCAATTCCCACCTATGAGTGAGAACATGCGGTGCTTGGTTTTTTGTCCTTGCGATAGTCTGCTGAGAATGATGGTTTCCAGCTTCATCCATGTCCCTACAAAGGACATGAACTCATCATTTTTTATGGCTGCATAGTATTCCATGGTGTCCTGGCATCGAGTGATCTTCCTGCCCTGGCCTCTGAAAGCATTGGATTACAGGCATGACCCACCATCTCTGGCCATGTTTTGATAAAGAAACAGTAAAGGATTTAAGCATTGTTTTGAGCATAGTGAAACCACATAATAGGTGCTTTTTTGAAAAGTTTTTTTCTAGTAATTATCTTGTGAAATTAAATCTAAAGAAATGGATTCACCAGTGGTAGAAATATTTCTGAAAGCATCATTAACAGGCTTGGCTTCTACCTCTCTTCTGTTACTACCCATATGAACTTAAGCAAATTGCTTAAATTCTCTGATCCTCAGTTTCCTTATTTGTAAGCTGTGGTAAACTTTGACCTCCCAGTCTCATAGGCTGGTCATGCAGAGCAAATGATAAACAAAAATGTAACAAACCATGAAGTATTAGATGTAGTCGTGGTATTTCAATAATTAAATATCTCTAGTTGTCACTGAAACTCATTGAGTTCTAATTGTTTTATTAACTTGTTTTATCCTGAATAGATTAGGTTACTGATTTTCTTCCCTAAAATTACAGGCTAGGTTAATTTTAAGGTAACAGTTCTCTTACAGGAACTGTATGGGCAAGGCAGAGCTGTTCTGGCTTGGGATATTACCAAGGAACATATGGGGATAAATTTGAGACTTTGGCCTCATTCCTCAGATCCTTGTTATCATCCACTTACAAGGTAGAATTGTCTCTCTACCACATATACTATTGAAAGTAAAGATATATTAGTGGAACAGAGATGTTGATTGTCTTTTCTTTGTTGACCGTGCACATCCTGTGGAGACAGGAGAAATAAGTAAGAAGGAAATGGTAAAATTAGAGTGCTTTCTTGGCAAATGCTTTGTTCTTGGACTGCATTTTGTAACAGGGTGTTCATATTATGCTAATTTTCTATTTTATGATGTGTACTTTCTAAAGCCCATTTATTCCTAGTACTTTGCAAAGTTGCAAATAAAGAATATTTACTCTACTAGAAATGTAAATGTAACGTACCCCAAAAATGTAATGTAAAAATATAAATTTACATATTGTAAGAAATTGAGAGCTTAATGTTAGAGGAAAACTGTAGGATCTCAGAATTTTATGAGGATATGTTTGACTTAGAAAGCATTGGGATCATATTTATAGAGCAAGCCTGTGTACATTGACTTATAGAAAATATAAAAACTAGATACTGTTATGGACAATATGAATGGTCTATTTTGTATTTAGGGCTTTTCTGGGAAAAATATCTACAAAGTCTTTACCAAGAAACCTAAATTGTGCTGACAGTAAAGTGCAACTCATTTGATTTTTTTACATGGTAAGGACAAATGTGTCAGCAAAGTTTTTATAAGCCTATCATGGTACCTTGGAAATCAGGAATAGCAGAATTTCACAAGTCAAGTGAGATAGAGCCATAATGTCAATATTTGTGGACTGATAAATGTGACTTGTGAAATTTGGCTCTAGTTGCCAGCTGCTTTAGTCTTGCAATTTAAAATTACATTAGTAATGAAAACTAATGAACACAAAATTTCTATTTTTATAAAAGTTCCACACAACCGACATAGTTTTTGAGAAAAATAACTTTAAATAGTTTTGGCAACTACTGATTAAATATTTGAACCTGTTTTTTTGCACATAGAGCACATTTTATTCATTACATTAACCACACAGTAAATAAATGAATACCACAGTCATTTACTTTGCTTAGTATAACTAAAAAGTTAAGTATTAAATGTGCAATAAATATGTAGAAATGAAAGTAGTGAGGAACATTATTGGGATGTTGTGCAAAACCCCACAACATTCTTGTATCTTATTATTATGTCTTTCTTGAAATTTAACTGAATTATCCTAATTTTATTTCTTATATAATTATATAAAATATTTTGTTTTCAAATATAATTTTGATTCACTCCTGCATTTCCTCAATTTGTTCAAGTAATGCTTTAATTACTAAGCCAAGACTTATGTTTAGTTGTTCTTGTTGATCAGAACATTAAAAAAATCATATTGAGAGAAACTTTAATTGGCTGTCAGTGACTTCAGATCTTTTTTCTTCAAATATTGTTCTAGGTATTATTGCAAATTTCAAAGTAGATAGATAAATAATCACTTTAACCATTATATAAAAAAATATACCATCTGAGCTTTAATCAAGTGGTACTTAACTGTTTTTCTTTTGGATGTTTTTTATATCTTTCTGGTGAGCACAGGTTAAATGGAATAAGTGTTCCCTTGATAGACATCGGGGAATGAATGGATTCTTTTAGTCTGCCATTAAAACTGAAAAATTAGGATTTCAGATGACATTTTCAATGATAATTAAATTTCATAGTTTCTGCCTTTGACATGTTTATGTATATTTTTTACATATAATTAAAAATGGGAGAGGGTGAGTTATTTGGAGGGAAGATTGGTAGCTATATTTACTGAATGTAAATAAAATAGATGTAAAATTAAATAATGCAAACACAAATAACATAAATCTAAAATTAAACTGATGATGACAGCATTTTCAAGAGCTCTAAACAATTCTGCATGTAATACTTAATCTCTGGGTAGGAATCACACACAGATGATGAAATTTCCTTTAGGTTTATCATATAACTGAAAGACCTGTGAGGACCTCAATGCTTAGAAAAAATATGAAAATTAGATACATTTCCTTATGTATTTTCATTGGTAACCATTAATGGAAAACAACACAGGGTATGTACCTTTTCTGCCGAAATTGCAAAGAGCTGTGTTATTGCAGGCTTTTGTTTCAAACATCTATAATACTTTCAAGAAAGGGTGAAGGTATAAAAAATCATTTTTATTTCCCTTTCAGGATGAGAGTTGGAAAATGGTTAATCACCAGAATATGTTTTTAAACTCACCCATGAAATGAAAATGGAAATAATTTAGTATGGAGTTCTTAAGAAGTAATATGCTTTAAAAAGAATTGTTGAATAGAGTATCTCAATTATAAATCAAAATAATAGGCCAGGTGTGGTGGCTTACATCCGTAATTCCAGCAGTTTGGGAGGCTGAGGCTGGTGGATCCCTTGAGGCCAGGAGTTCGAGACCAGCCTGGGCAACATGGTGAAACCCCGTTTCTACTAAAAATACAAAAATTAGCCGGGCGTGGTGGCTCATGCCTGTAATCACAGCTGTGTGGGAGGCTGAGGCAGGATAATCTTTTGAACCTGGGAGGCGGAGGTTGCAGTGAGCCGAAATTGCACCATTGCACTCTAGCCTGGGCAACAGAGTGAGACTCTGTCTTAAAAATAAAAAAATAGCAAGATTATGCATCAATAAAATGTTTGTTTTCTTTTTATATATTTTTCAAAACTGTTTGACAACTTTAGTCCAAAGCAGAGGGGACTTTACCATAAAAGTAATAAAGCTTAAACTTTAAGGCATGTGAGGGGTCCTTTTTAAAGATTGACATGCTGGAAAAAAGACAAAATTAGCTTTCTTGTCATTCTAGAAAATGATATTTTCTAATAATTGGTATAAGAAGTGGTCAGAGAGTATGCAGCCAAAAGAATATAAGAAAAATGTATTATGGAGATTTGTCTAGCAGACAGAAAATATTATTTGTTTAAATTGCTGTGATGTTTATATTTTTCAGCTTCTTAAAAATCTATAATTTGTTGTGATTTCTCATTCTAAAAAAAGTGCACTTTTGTACAAAATAATAACTTTGTTACTTTTTTTAAAAGAAAATTTTCTTAAAACGTCAGGCTTTTCAAGGCCCTCAGCATAGAGGAATCTCTTTGCTGTTAATTGATAGACTTAAGAATAATGTAGTTTCTAAAGTCAGATTCCTATAAAGGATATGTTACATTTATTTTAAAATAGTTTAATTTATGTGGATTTTAGTTGTCCAATGCAGTACTAAATGGGCCATTTTATTTCAATCTATTATTTATAATATCACCATGAAACACACACCTTTTTAAAGACAAACAGAATGAATCATTTCATATTGCAACTTCAAATTTGTTAACCATTTCTCCTAATATGGATAAATTGTTTGTGTTTCTAAGGTGAGATTTTTGTTTTGCTGATTAAGAGTGATATTTTCTATGCTTTTACCGCAACTTAAGTTTCTTCTCTTTTTTATGCTATTTTATTCTGTTGTTTGAATTTTAAAGAAATTTTTAGGAATGAGAAAACTTACATTAGGAATGTAAAAGATTTTCACAAAATGCAGAAGAAATAGATTCATTTTGAGAAGACTGAGTTCTTTATCAAGTTCCACGCATAATAATCCTTTTTCTGTTTTGAAACTTATAAGAACAATATTCAGAGAATTAATCTATGACCTTCAAATGTTTCTCCTCTTGCACTGTTAATCAAAGAATTTCTAACCATAGCATTAGAACCATTACCTATATCTATTCTCATTTTTTAAACAAAGTATTTATTGTCATTCTAAATAAAAGTCCCTGGGTGGTACACAATTCTGAGGGCTATGTTGCTAGGAGAGGGAAATCTCTGTAGTGTTCTTAGAGTCTAGGCACACCACCACTTCTCAGTAGACTTTTTGGAGGCATCTCAGTATATTCATTAATAGTTGAGGCCTGGAACCAGACTGCCTGGGTTTAAATCCTAGCTGTGCCACTCATTTGCTAGTGAATATAGGCAGATCACTTAACCTGTTTGTGTTCCTCTTCCTCCTCTGTAAGATGCTGCTGATAATCATAGTCTTAGAGTTGGTTAATATGTAAACAAGTGCTTTTTCAGTATGTGGCACATGGTAAATACACAATAAATATGAATTATTGTTATAATGGTACAAGAATAATACATAATTTGGGGACATTTGGTTCTCAACAAGGAACAGTAGTTGGCCTCTGTCTTAGTCCATGCAAGCTGCTATAACAAAATACCTTTGAGTGAGTAATTTATAAACAACAGAGATTTACTGCTCACAGTTCTGGAGGCTTTAAAGTCTAAGACCAAGGTGCTGGTAGATTTGGTGTCTCGCTCTCTGCCTCATAAATGATGCCTTCTTGCTGTGTCCTCACATGGCAGAAAAGGGCTGAAAAAGCTCCCTCGGGCCTCTTTTGTAAGGGCACTAATCCCATTCACAAGGGCACAGTCTTTATGACCTATTCACCTCCCAAAGGCTCCACTTCTTAATATCACCACAAGGAAATTTGGTTTCAACATAGGAATTCTAAGAGGATACAACAGATATTCAGACCATGCTAGACTCATTTTCTTTCCTCCAGGAAGCTTTGGACATTCTCAGAACCTCAATATTTGTTTTATAGATTGTTTCACCAGCCATGCAGCCAGACACAAAGGATTTGATCATATTTAGGGAAATCTTTGAAAAGCATGCTTACATTATAAAAATGATTTATTGAAGATGTTAACATAATATTATTATTTCTTCCAAGCTTGTGAGAAAGAAAATCATGGATAGGATTTGGATTGAGAGCTGGGTGTGACACAAATGATCAACAATTTTAAAACATCTCTGTTCTTTTTTTGGAAGAAGTTCTGGGATAAAATCTTATTTTCTAATTTTATGTATATTCTAAATGTATTTCTGCTTAATCGTATCAGACATTTTCTTAATTGGGAGAGTTGTTTTTAAACCCTCTTATATAAAGGCAGATTATTTTGTAGTAGATGAAGATGCATTGACTGAGCTGGGGGAAGAAGGGATTTAGGGCCTATCAGGTGGGTCTGGAGGAGAGGATGGGAGAGGATGGAGGCTGAAGAGGTGGAGCACTGATGGGATTTGGCTTAACTGCAGGGGTAAGGAAATGGAAGGCCTTCTGAATTGCTTCCTCATCAAAACTTTAGGGTAGTAAGCAACCTCTGAATGTCAGGAGAAAGTGAAAGAGATATTCTAAAACTTATTCAAGAAGAGTTTTATTTCTTCTGTGGAGGTGCTGCCACATGTGGTAATGTCAGTGCTAGCAGAGATCTAAGTTACCCCGAGTTACTGGTGGCATATCCATACAGGTCTGCAGCAACTTCAATTCTTGCCTTCTCAGAAGAAAGGATTCGACTGGGGTACATAAGGCAGAAGGAGAGACTAAGGCATGTTTCAGAGCGGGAGTGAACATTTATTAAAAAGCTTTAGAACAATAAGGAAAGGAAAGAGAAGAAAAGAAGGAAAGTACAACTGGGAAGAGGACCAAGGGGATGACTTGAGAAACCAAGTGCACAGCTTGACCTCTTGACATGGGGTTTTATAGATTAACGTACTTCTGGGGTCTTGCCTTACTTCTCTCCACTCCTGAGGTCTTATTGGGAAGCTGCTGATCGGTTTCAGGTGTTTTCTATCTTTTAGGAGAGGGCTTTCCCTGGTGCCAGCTGTGACCACTTATTACATTAGAGAAACAGTTTACACGTGCCTGACCATCACCTGATGTTCGCCAAACACTCCTGGTGTGTGTGTGTGTGTGTGTGTGGGAGCCCTCTCCTCTCCTGCTCATACCTGACTAGCTACCTACTGTTAACAGTAACTGCCTCGTGGAGCAAGAATGAAAACAAGCCAGTTTTGTGGGGTAAGCCTGGCCAGTTTGGATTTCACGTTTAAATGAGTACAAATAGTTTATATCCTAAAATTCTGCATGCCCTGGTCAAATAATCTTTGCATTCAAAACAGTTGATTGAAACTTTTATGGTACAGTATGGTTGATTCTGAAGATGGAGAAAAGACTGTGCTTTTCAGATCCTGTCCTAAAGAGTAGTTGAATCCTTTGCTTGTGGAAAATCAACAGAGGCAGAACAGAAACTTCTGTTGGCAATTTTCCTTAATAGTTCAATAAAATGTTTCACCGTGCTATCTTGTGACATATTTGTAGTGCTGTAAATATACCATGGCACTTGGGGTGAGACAGGAAGGAAGAGGGACATGTCTAATTATAAAAATCAGTGTGAGCTGGCTGGCAGATATGCGCAGAGGAAGAAAAATACCATGTTACATGATGACATCTTTCTTATCATACAGTGTGCTTTGCCCCCATTGTAAAGTGCTCTTCTACTGTGTATTTTATTTTTTTCTTAGTGACAACCTTCAAATGAACTGTGTTTTTGTAAGAGTCTTTTCTATAATGTAGAATCCACACCAAGAACATGCGTAGAATGCCCTACCAGGATTTTATCCCTTTGTGCCTGGCTCGAGTTTGTACTTGGTATGATCTCTTATTTTAGGAACTAGCCTGAGGCATCCATACCCTTGCTGCTGCCATCCCTACAGAGACAAAAATGAAGGAAATAGAGTTGTACAAGAGAGGAATTTAAAGAGACCACCCCCAACAGTTTTCAAGCTGCTTTTTCTTCTCCCTTCCCGTCTTCCTTCTCTTTTCCTCCCTGTCTCCTTTCCCTCCTTTCATTCCTTCCTTCCTTCTTTTTTAAAGCCCTAAGGAACCATTTCTTCTGTTTAAAGTTTGTACGGAACCCCAAAGGAAGATAAAATAAAGACTGCTCTGGTAGAAGCATAGATAAGTACCCAGAAATCTTCCTAGTTGTGGTTCTGGGGAGAATAATTTGAAAACACCCAATTAATTATATTAAAAACAGAGACCTAGACATTTGAATGATTTGTTATAGTTTCTGATTTTGACTTCAGAGACAATGTGAGTATGCTGAATTCTTCTGGTAATGGGGAAATTTTTGACATTATTTGCCAAATCTAGCCGTTGAAATTTTAGATTTCCTATGTTTCTTACTTAATAGTAAGTTTGACTATAGTAGCAAAATAATGTGGGTCAATTTTGTTTCCCACTTTTCTTTATAATTTTAGATAAGATCATATATGTTTTACACATAGTTCTGTTGTAATAATTGTGGAAAAAGTCTGGTAGATGTAAAGCTGCACATTTTAAGAAAGACTAGTCTGGGTGTAGTGGCTCACATCTGTAATCCTAGCACTTTGGGAGGTTGAGGTGGGAGGATCACTTGAGGCCAGGAGTTTGAGACTAGCCTGGGCAACATAGAGAGACCTCTGTCTATACAAAAAAAATTATACGAAGAAAGACTAAAAACTTCCTATTCTCTAAGACAAATGTTTATTCTATAATTGCAATGCAAAAATATTATTTGAAAGCTTATAAATGAATTGCTCCCCCCAAATTACAGTTTAGCAAATCTGTAATCTCTTGAAAAAAAATCCGAAATGTCTTTAAAATTTTTTTAGCAGTGTAAGAACACTGCAACAATTTTCTATTTTTCTTCTATGCCCTAAGGAAGAACTTCTACGTGAAATTAGGACATTATGTGTGTAATATTACATGATTGTGAAATAGCTGCCTGCTCTAGAAGGTCCTTGTTCCCCTAGGGGGCAGTGCTTTACTTTTACATCACCAACCCGAAGTGAAAATATAAGAGCAGCTTTGTTTCTTAAAAGACTAGAAGTAGTTCATTCTGCTCATTCTCTCTCTTCGTTTTAAAAATATATTGTACAGCTGAGACATTTAACAAGACATGCTTTTAACCGGAAAATATCCAAGATAATTAGAACTTCCATAAACTAATATTTGATTTGGAGTTTTTAGGGAAGATTTCTTTGGCTTTACCTCTTTATTTTCTAAGAAAGCATAGAATGAGCTTGACTTATTCTCCAAATTTAGTTATTATGTAATTGTATTCTCCTTTCTGAAAGATAAACTTTCTTCCCCCTTAAAAACAACTTTGATTTAAGGTTCCAGATTTGTCACTTGAATTGCTAAAAAAGCAAAGCAAAACAAAAACCAGAAAGCCAACCAAAACCCAAAAAGCCAATCAAAACAAGAACCATAACATCCAGTTTGTTCTCTTTGGTTCTACTTTTCTATTTTTCATGCAATTTAAAATTTTAGACTATTTCCCTTGTGCCACAGACTTCTTTTTTTTTGTGGTAGTTCCAAAAAACAAATGGATTTATTAAGAAAACAAAATCTGCCTCCATTTCTTTCAGCCCATTCTCATCCCATACTTCTTAAAAGCTGTGTGTGTGTGTGTATATATATATATATATATGTACATGTGTGTTTATATGTATGTGTATATATACATATGTATATATGTGTTTGTATGTATATCTATATATATAGTGTATATATTAATATATATACACTAATGTGGGCAGCAGAATTCAAAGATAGTCCCCAAGATTTCTGGACCCAGGTGTACCTATACATCTTCACCCAGTTATTCTGCCAAACACTAATGTAGGTACTGCTATGAAGAGATTTTGCAGATAAATTAAGATCCCAAATGCAGATGAATTAAGATCCTTAAATTAGGGAGATTATCTGGGTAATCTCATCTAATTATGTGAGCCCTTTAAATCTGTTTCTAGAGATCAGAGACAGAAGTCAGATAGAGTTGAGATGTGAGAAGGATTCAACTTGAGAGAGGTTCTCTATTGTTGGTTTTGAGATGGAAGGGAGCCATGGGGCAAGGACCTGAGACTGGCCTCTGGTGGCTGAGAGTGGTCCCCAGTTGAAAACCAGCAAGAAAACCAGGACAACCACCATAAGAAACTGAATTATGACAAAACAAAATGAGCTTGGAAGTGGACCCCAAGCTCTCAGTGGAATGTAGCCCAGACAACACTTTCATTTTAGCTTTGTGACACCCAAAGTAGAGGGCTCAGTTAAGCCATGTATGGTGGTAATGAATGTGAAAAAAGCTAAAATGAATGTGTTGTCTGGGCTACATTGCCACTGAGAGCTTGGGGTCCACTTCCAAGCTCATTTTGTTTTGTCATAATTCAATTTCTTATGGTGGTTGTCTTGATTTTTTTGGTGGTTGTCAACTGGGGCCCACTCTCAGCCACTAGAGGCCAGTCTGAGGTCCTTGCCCCATGGCTCCCTTCCATCTGGGTATTATTTTAAGTCTCCAAGTTTTTTGTTATGCAGCTATATAAAATCAATACAATCAAGGTAAGCAAATTTCTTTAACATTATTTTTAAAAGTTGGCTTGAAAAGCAGAAGTTGATACTGAAAAAATATGTTCAGCATTTGGGGATTTGCCATACCCTTTTATAGTGGTGGTTTGCTGGCCAATATCCATGCTCCCCTTTTCCTGGCAACATTCCCTAATGGGTTGACTTCACACTTAGTTCCAGAGGTGACACTGAGTTAACTCAAGCCATGTGGAGTGTATCATTTAGGGCATGTGACCCAAACTGGTTCAATTAGAATAAACCCCAGGAGGATTTTGGTGGGAATGTTGGGGTAAATACTTTCTTTTCTCCTTTGAGCTTAGTGATGTCATTATTGAGGTTTATAAGTATTAAAGATTCAAGGGAGAGCCTAGCATTTCTCAGGGGCTACCATGTGAAGCCTAAAAATTAAGCAACCCAGAGGAAGAAAAGTTAAGGAGGATTCTGGTTATATTTCAGTTCTGGATTAGGCTGTGTGTGAATATAAATCTGCTCCTTGATATGAGCCAATAAATCTTTCTCTTCCCTTAAAAAATTGTTTAAGCCTATTTACTTTGAGTTTCTTGATTCTTACAAATGAAAAATAAAATCCAGACTGATAGACCAGTTTTCTCTCTGATTTTCATAATACTTTTCCTCATCTTTCAGCAATAGAATATGTTCCAGACTAGTAAACTGTAATCATCTGCATTTATTTTCTTTTGTCTTTGTGTAGTCGTTTAAGTCTAAAGATAAAAATTGGTTAAAAATTATAATAACATGTTATAATATTTATTGTTCTTATATTATCTGACTGAACAATCCAGAGAAATAGGTATTATGGCTTTCATAATCTTATGACACATATTTGAAGGGTATTAATTTATTATTGGCTTTGTATAAACTTTGTTTTCTTTAGAAATTCTGTCAATAAAGTAGAACCCATTTTGTTTAAAAGTTTTGTTTCAATCTAGTGAAGATATAATATAGTTCTCATTAATTGACATTGTAATCACCTATAATTATATTGACAGAAACAGAGTCGTGTGTGAAAACAATTAATATTTGTTCTGTATAAAGATGAAAACAGTTGTTTTGTATTGTTAAAATTAGTATTCAGTGCCTGCTTTTAGTACCAATCTTGCTAGCAGAAGCGAATAGACTATGATGCAAAATGTGATATTGCAAGCATAACACTTTCTCTTTAGTTATTTAAAATACCTTTGAAATATGTGTATTTTAAATGTATGAGTATGTGTTGAAAGCTTAGTTTTGTCTATTTGTTTACTTGCTTTTTAACTTTTAGACCGTTTCCTTTATTTCAGGTATTAATTTGTTTAGAATGTAGTTGTGAGAATAGACCTAACTGGTCTTAAGCATGGCCCACCTGGTGTGACTCTTCTGGGGATATCTTAAATGTTAGTATCTTAGCAGGTTAGAGTTGACTTGAATACAGTGTAAGCCAAAATTATTTCCATTTCCACAAACATTTAAAAGTAATTTTTGGCTAAAAAAAACTACATGTGATAGTTCAGGAAATTTTTTTTTATTTCCTAAGGAAAGACCATAGAATTTCCAGCATAAGAAATACATATTTTTAATATATGACTTTCTTTCTTTTTTTAATTATACTTTAAGTTCTATGGTACCTGTGCACAACGTGCAGGTTTGTTACATATGTATACATGTGCCGTGTTGGTTTGCTACACCCATTAACTCGTTATTTACATTAGATATTTCTCCTAATGCTATCCCTCCCTGATCCCCCCACCCCATGACAGGCCCCAGTGTGTGATGTTCCCCGCCCTATGTCCAAGTGTTCTCATTGTTCAGTTCCCACCTATAAGTGAGAATATGCAGTGTTTGGTTTTCTGTCCTTGCAATAGTTGCTCAGAATGATGGTTTCCAGCTTCATCCATGTTGCTACAAAGGACATGAACTCATCATTTTTTATGGCTGCGTAATACTCCATGGTGTATATGTGCCACATTTTATTAATCCAGTCTATCAGTGATGGACATTTGGGTTGGTTCCAAGTCTTTGCTATTGTGAACAGTGCCACAATAAACATACATGTGCATGTGTCTTTATAGTAGCATGATTTATAATCCTTTGGGTATATACCCAGTAATGGGATCGCTGGGTCAAATGGTATTTCTAGTTCTAGATCCATGAGGAATCATCACACTGTCTTCCACAATGGTTGAACTAGTTTACAGTCCCACCAACAGTGTAAAAGTGTTTCTGTTTCTCCACATCCTCTCCAACACCTGTTGTTTCCTGACTTTTTAATGATCACCACTCTAACTGGCGTGAGATGGTATCTCACTGTGGTTTTGATTTGCATTTCTCTGATGACCAGTGATGATGAGCAGTTTTTTCATGTGTCTGTTGGCTGCATAAATGTCTTCTTTTGAAAAGTGTCTGTTCATATCCTTTTCCCACTTTTTGACAGGGTTGTTTGATTTTTTTCTTGTAAATTTGTTTAAGTTCTTTGTAGATTCTGGATATTAGCCTTTTGTCAGATGAGTAGATTGCAAACATTTTCCCCCATTCTGTAGGTTGCCTGTTCACTCTGGTGGTAGTTTCCTTGGCTGTAAAGAAGCTGTTTAGTTTAATTAGATCCCATTTGTCTATTTTGGCTTTTGTTGCCATTGCTTTTGTTGTTTTAGTCATGAAGTCCTTGCCCATGCCTATGTCCTGAATGGTATTGCCTAGGTTTTCTTCTAGGGTTTTTATGGTTTTAGGTCTAACATTTAAGCCTTTAATCCATCTTGAATTAATTTTTGTATAAGGTGTAAGGAAGGGATCCAGTTTCAGCTTTCTACATATGGCTAGCCAGTTTTCCCAGCACCATTTATTAAACAGGGAATCCTTTCCCCGTTTCTTGTTTTTGTCAGGTTTGTCAAAGATCAGATGGTTGTAGACGTTTGGTGTCATTTCTGAGGCCTCTGTTCTGTTCCATTGGTCTATATATCTGTTTTGTTATCAGTACCATGCTGTTTTGGTTACTGTAGCCTTGTAGCATAGTTTGAAGTTAGGTAGCATGATGCCTCCAGCTTTGTTCTTTTTGCTTAGGATTATCTTGGCAATGCGGGCTCTTTTTTGGTTCCATATGAACTTTAAAGTAGTTTTTTCCAATTCTGTGAAGAAAGTCATTGGTAGCTTGATGAGGATGGCATTGAATTTATAAATTACCTTGGACAGTATGGCCATTTTCATGATATTGATTCTTCCTATTCATGAGCATGCAATGTTCTTCCATTTGTTTGTGTCCTCTTTTATTTCGTTGAGCAGTAGTATGTAGTTCTCCTTGAAGAGGTCCTTCACATCCCTTGTAAGTTAGATTCCTAGGTATTTTATTCTTTTTGTAGCAATTGTGAATGGGAGTTCACTCATGATTTGGCTCTCTGCTTGTCTGTTATTGGTGTATAAGAATGCTTGTGATTTTTGCACATTGATTTTGTATCCTGAGACTTTGCTGATGTTGCTTATCAGCTTAAGGAGATTTTGGGCTGAGACGATGGGGTTTTCTAAATATACAATCATGTCATCTGCAAACAGGGACAATTTGACTTCCTCTTTTCCTAATTGAATGCCCTTTATTTCGTTCTCTTCTTTGATTTCCCTGGCCAGAACTTCCAACACTATGTTGAATAGGAGTGGTGAGAAAGGGCATCCCTGTCTTGTGCTGGTTTACAAAGGGAATGCTTCCAGTTTTTGCCCATTCAGTATGATATTCCCTGTGGGTTTGTCATAAATAGCTCTTATTATTTTGAGATACGTTCCATCAATACCTAATTTATTGAGAGTTTTTAGCATGAAGGGCTGTTGTATTTTGTTGAAGGCCTTTTCTGCATCTATTGAGATAATCATGTGGTTTTTGTCATTGGTTCTGTTTATATGCTGGATTACATTTATTGATTTGCATATGTTGAACCAGCCTTGCATCCCAGGGATGAAGCCCACTTCATCATGGTGGATGAGCTTTTTGATGTGCTGCTGGATTGGTTTGCCAGTATTTTATTGAGGATTTTTGCATCGATGTTCATCAGGGATATTGGTCTAAAATTCTCTTTTTTAGTTGAGTCTCTGCCATGCTTTGGTATCAGGATGATGCTGGCCTCATAAAATGAGTTAGGGAGGATTCCGTCTTTTTCTATTGATTGGAATAGTTTCAGAAGGAATGGTACCATCTCCTCTTTGTACCTCTGGTAGAATTTGGCTGTGAATCCGTCTGGTCCTGGACTTTTTTTGGTTGGTAGGCTATTAATTATTGCCTCAATTTCAGAGGCTGTTATTGGTCTATTCAGGGATTCAACTTCTTCCTGGTTTAGTCTTGGGAGGGTGTATGTGTCCAGGAATTTATCCATTTCTTGTAGATTTTCTAGTTTATTTGCGTAGAGGTGTTTATGGTATTCTCTGACGGTAGTTTGTATTTCTGTGGGATCAGTGGTGATATCCCCTTCATCATTTTTTATTGTGTGTATTTGATTCTTCTCTCTTTTCTTATTAGTCTTGCTAGCAGTCTATCAATTTTGTTTATCCTTTCAAAAAACCAACTCCTGGATTCATTGACTTTTTGAAGGTTTTTTTATGCCTCTATCTCCTTCAGTTCTGCTCTGATCTTAGTTATTTCTTGCCTTCTGCTAGCTTTTGAATTTGTTTGCTCTTGCTTCTCTAGTTCTTTTAATTGTGATGTTAGGGTGTTGATTTTAGATCTTTCTTGCTTTCTCTTGTGGGCATTTACTACTATAAATTTCCCTTGACACACTGCTTTAAATGTGTCCCAGAGATTCTGGTACATTGTGTCTTTGTTCCCATTGGTTTGAAAGAACATCTTTATTTCTGCCTTAATTTCGTTATTTACCCAGTAGTCATTCAGGAGTAGGTTGTTCCGTTTCCATGTAGTTGTGCGGTTTTTGAGTGAGTTTGTTAATCCTGAATTCTAATTTGATTGCACTGTGGTCTGAGAGGCAGTTTGTTATAATTTCTCTTCTTTTACATTTGCTGAGGAGTGCTTTACTTCCAACTATGTGGCCAATTTTGGAATAAGTGTGGTATAGTGCTGAAAAGAACGTATATTCTGTTGATTTGGGGCAGAGAGTTCTGTAGATGTCTATTAGGTCTGCTTGTTGCAGAGCTGAGTTCAAGTCCTGGATATCCTTGTTAACTTTGTCTCGTCGATATGTCTAATATTGACAGTGAGGTGTTAAAGTCTCCCATTATTATTGTGTGGGAGTCTAAGTCTCTTTTTGGGTCTCTCAGGACTTGCTTTATGAATCTAGGCGCTCCTGTATTGGGTGCATATATATTTAGGTTAGCTCTTCTTGTGGAATTGATTCCTTTACCATTATGTAATGGCCTTCTTTGTCTCTTTTGATCTGTGTTGGTTTAAAGTCTCTTTTATCAGAGACTAGGATTGCAACCCCTGCTTTTTTTTGCTTTCTATTTGCTGAGTAGATCTTCCTCCATCCCTTTATTTTGAGCCTGTGTGTGTCTCTGCACGTGAGATGGGTCTCCTGAATACAGCACACTGATGGGTCTTGACGACTTTATCCAATTTGCCAGTCTGTGTCTTTTAATTGGAGCATTTAGCGCATTTACATTTAAGGTTAATATTGTTATGTGTGGATTTGATCCTGTCATTATGATGTTAGCTGGTTATTTTGCCCATTAGTTGATGGAGTTTCTTCCTAGCATCGATGGTCTTTACAATTTGGCATGTTTTTGCAGTGGCTGGTACTGGTTGTTCCTTTGCACGTTTAGTGCTTCCTTCAGGACCTCTCGTAAGGCAGGCCTGATGGTGACAAAATCTCTCAGCATTTGCTTGTCTGTAAAGGATTTTATATCTCCTTTACTTACGAAGCTTAGTTTGGCTGGATATGAAATTCTGGGTTGACAATTCTTTTCTTTAAGAATGTTGAATATTGGCCCCCACTCTCTTCTGGCTTGTAAGGTTTCTGCCAAGAGATCTGTCATTAGTCTGATGGGCTTCCCTTGGTGGGTAACCTGACCTTTCTCTCTGGCTGTTCTTAGCATTTTTTCACTTCATTTCAACGTTGGTGAATCTGACAATTATGTGTCTTCGAGTTGCTCTTCTCGAGGAGCATCTTTGTAGTGTTCTCTGTATTTCCTTAATTTGAATGTTGGCCTGCCTTGCTAGGTTGGTGAAGTTCTCCCAGATAATAACCTGAAGACTGTTTTCCAGCTTGGTTCCATTCTGCCCGTCACTTTCAGGTACACCAATCAAACATAGATTTGATCTTTTCACATAGTCCCATATTTCTTGGAGGCTTTGTTCATTTCTTTTTACTCTTTTTTCTCTAAACTTCTCTTCTTGCTTCATTTGATGAATTTGATCTTCAATCACTGATTCCCTTTTTTCCACTTGATCGAATTGGCTACTGCAGCTTGTGCATGTGTCAAGTAGTTCTCGTGCCATGGTTTTCCACTCTATCAGGTCATTTAAGGTCTTCTCTACACTGTTTGTTCTAGTTGCCGTTCATCTAAACTTTTTTCAAGGTTTTTAGCTTCCTTGCGATGGGTTTGAACATCCTCCTTTAGCTCAGAGAAGTTTGTTATTACTGACTTTCTGAAGCCTACTTCTGTCAGCTTGTCAAAGTCATTGTCCGTCCTGCTTTGTTCCATTGCTGGCGAGGAGCTGCGATCCTTTGGAGGAGAAGGGGCAGTCCAGTTTTTAGCATTTTTGCTTTTTGGTTCTGGTTTCTCCCCATCTTTGTGGTTTTATCTACCTTTGGTCTTGATGATGGTGACTTACAGATGGGGTTTTGGTGTGGATGTCCTTTTTGTTGATGTTGATGCTATTCCTTTCTTTTTGTTAGTTTTCCTTCTAACAGTCACGTCCCTAAGCTGCAGGTCTGTTGGAGTTTGCTGGAGGTCCACTCCAGACCCTGTTTTCCTGGGTATCACCAGCGGAGGCTGCAGAACAGCAAATATTACAGAACAGCAAATATTGCTGCCTGTTCCTTCCTCTGGAAGCTTCGTCTCAGAGGGACACCCAGCTGGCTGAGGTGTCAGTCGGCCCCTACTGGAAGGTGTCTCCAAGTTAGGCTACACGGGGGTCAGGGACCCACTTGAGGAGGTAGTCTGTCCATTCTCAGAGCTCAAACACAGTGCTGGGAGAAGCACTGCTGTCTTCAGAACTGTCAGACCGAGATGTTTAAGTCTGCAGAAGTTTCTGCTCCGTTTTATTGAGCTATGCCTTGCCCCCAGAGGTGGAGTCTACAGAGGCAGGTGGGCCTCCTTGAGCTGAAGTGGGCTCCACCCAGTTCGAGCTTCCCTGCTGCTTTGTTTACCTACTCAAGCCTCAGCAATGGTGGACGCCCATCCCCCAGCCAGGCTTGCTGCCTTGCTGTTCAATCTCAGACTAGCAGTGAGTAAGGCTCCATGGGCATGGGACCTGCTGAGCCAGGTGTGGGATATAATCTGGTGTGCCATTTGCTAAGACAATTGGAAAAGTGCAGTGTTTAGGTGGCAGTGTCCCAATTTTTCCGGTACAGTCTGTCACGGCTTCCCTTGGCTAGGAAAGGGAAATCCCCTGACCCCTTGCACTTCCCAGGTGAGGCGATACCCTGCCCTGCTTCTGCTCGCCCTCCGTAGGCTGCACCCACTTTCTGACCAGTCCAGTGAGATGAACCAGGTACCTCAGTTGGAAATGCAGAAATCACCCATCTTCTTTGTTGATCACGCTGGAAGCTGCAGACCAGAACTCTTCCTATTCGGCCGTCTTCGAAGAGGGGAATATATGACTTTCAAAAGGAAATTAGGCTATTTCTAGAAAAGAAAGTAGAATACAAATTGAAGGAGGAAGATTGATTATTGATATAGAAATTAGAAGGAGCCAAATAGTTTTTTTTTTTAATTCCAAGGATTTTTTTTTATAGAGGAAGCTTAAATTTAAAGAAGTATATAGAGTGAATCGGTTTGAAGTGGAATGATTGAAGGGGAGCATCTGCAAAACAGCCCTGAGGTGATGGATATGATTGGAAACATTGAAAGAAGGGCAGAGGATCAGGAGGAATGATGCTTAATGTGTGCCATTCCCATCAGGGAAATTGAAAAAAGAGATAAAAACCCCAAACCAAGAGGAAAACATATTAGATTTTTACTGTGCCTAGAGAACAAGGGTTTATTGGCTAAGTTAATGGATCAAATAATGATATGGATGTTGTGTTAATTTTCTTGGGCTGCTGTAAGAATGTACCACAGACTGGGTAGCTTAAATAATAGAAATGTATTTCCTCACAGTTCTAGAGACTAGAAGTGCAAGATGAAGAAATCAGCAGAGTTGATTTCTTCTGAGGGCCTCTGTCTTTGGCTTGTAGATGGCATCTTTTCCCTCTTTCTTCACATGACCTTTCCTCTGTGTGTGTCTGTTTTCTAATTTTTTTTTTTATATGGACACCATTCATGCTGGATTAGGGCCCACCCTAATGACCTCATTTTACCTTGATCATTTCTTTAGCACCTAAATAGTCACGTGATAGCTCCTAATATAGTCACGTTATCAACATATGAATTCTGGGGAGACACCATTCAGCCCAGAACCGATATGTTCACTTCAAGTTTGCTATGAACCTAGACTAATATGGTGGCTATGGGAATAGAAAGTAATAGAGTAGCCAATACAAAGAAGAATCATTAAGGTTAATCATTTAGAATGCAAGATAGATACATTTATTTTTTTAAACCGTTGTGATGAGAAAAAGGAGCTATAGGACAGGACATTGTTTTGAATAGGAAGATGTATTTGAAACTGTTAATTTTAAGGCAGGACTTGACAATATTTTGTGGGTAAATGATATTGGAGGCCTACAGAAATGGATCTAGATCAGGCCTAAACCCAGTCTCCTGAGAGATATTGTCTTGTTCCTTCTAGTCTCACAGTGAACATTCAGGAATATGCTGGAGTTGCTTTACAACAGCCACTAGCCTGAAAGAGCAAATAAGGACATAGAGAACAATCACATGAATTTTCTTGTGAGTGCTGAAGATGGCAAGGCTGAGCCTTTCTCCTTTGGTGGAAACCTTTTAGTATTTGTTTTCATGGGTACTTGCGGGCATGAGAAGCCTATTCCTTTGTCTAGGAATACGCTGTATTGATTCTTGTTTTATGTAGCTGTCTCTTTAAGTTTTTGTTTTCTTTGCTAGTTAAAAGATTTCATTTGTTCAGTTTGTGTATTGGCATATTTTAATCAACATCTTACAATTCCATGTGACAAGCATGATAGGCTTGATGACAGGCCAGAATGGGAATTATTCATTCAACAAACATGTACTGAGCATCAACATGGTACCTGTTGCAAGAAAGCATCCTCTCTAGTAGGTGAAATTATGAGTATATGGATTGTTAAGGGAAATAAAAGAAAAAGAAGAAAAAAGAAAGGCCAGCCCTATAGGATGACTTCAGTTGAGGCGGAGTATGAAACGTCTCAGAAGAACAGTTTATACAAACAGAAAAATATCTAGGATTGTGGAGTGCCACCTAACAAAAGGAGTAGCATCATGAAATGCTAGACAAAGAACAATTGATAAGAGAATTGGGCAAGAAGGAGGCCAGTGATATCTTCAAGACAATACCTTCCTTTGTCGTGAAAATGGGAGGATTGTGGTAGTTGTGGTTAGTATATTCGGGGATGGAGAGGGTTTGTAATTAGGAAGAAGAGGTTCAGTTTTACCCTTCACAAAATTCATCACCAACTTAATTGCTTCTACAGTGTAACATGCTCATTTGTTATCTACAGCTTGCTAAACATTTTGAACTATCCTTAGAATTCAGTAAGCTCATATTTTAAATAATATTTAATGATCAAGTTGTGATTAAGCCAAAAACTGCAGTTGTGCTTTTCCGTGATCATCTTAAAATTTAATGCCTAGATAAGCAGGGAGAATGTAGAAATCCTTATAGTCTCATTCCATGTCTACTTTTTTGGCTCCAATCCTTATTCATACCTGTTTCTGGGACCTTGGAGTTAAACATTTAGTCCATGTTTAGTCTCTTGAATAAGTAGCAGTATAAATTTTCTGGTAGAATCAGTTCAGATGGAAAGTAGCAGAGCTAGGTACTACTATCCGGAGAGTGGTGAGCTGGGTCTGCGAGGTGGGAAAACCTGTGTGCTCCACTTGTCCACCATGAAGACAGTTTTCTCCCATTACCTATAGGGTAATACTTTAGGGCAATGCTACAGGGCCTGGTAAGAGACACCTTTTCTTTAGTAAGTACAGATTCGCTTTTCCTGGAGATTATTTTTAAAAATTAATATCTGATTCAATTCTACTGTAATGTGTTTTCAATCGAATTATTTTCTTTTTTAATTTTACTTTTAAATTTTAGTCATTAATTTCATGATTATTTTTGGAATATACCAGGTGTTATTCTGCATGTATGGTGAACAACAAATGAAAATCTCTGCCAGAGTGAAGCTTATATTCTGGCAGGGGAGACAAATAATAATCAATATGATATTATTTTAATATAATTTAGTTATATTAATATAATTAATTAATATATAGCATAATAAGAAAATGATATAGTCTGCTAGAAGGTAGTAGGTACTATTGCCTTCTTTGGTCACAAATAGGTGTATTTTATATTTTCTTGATATAAAACTTGTTTTGGAAGACTATGTCAACTAATTTTATAACTATAAGACTATGTTGCTGATTTTATCAACATAAGCAATTGAAACTTTGTGATGTTCTTCAATGTTGACATTTATTCCCTACAAGCAACTGATTTTCAAATTTAGTAACTTTCTTCCAAATAATGTAGCTTGCATTCATTATCTTGTCTTTTTGAATCACCAGCGTTTTTCCCAACCTACTGGTTAACCTGATCCTGTGTTCCATGTAATCCTTGAACATTCATTTCTGCTGGAAGGTTCAGGGCACTTTTGAACATTCACCAGAGCACAGTTCACCCTTCACCTGACAAGAGATGGGGTGGATAATGTGCCTTTGTTTTTCCTGTTGTCATGGTACAGCAGAGCCATTACTATTTTGCCCCAAGAGAAAATTGTTGCCTATGGCAACAAGCAAAAGAAAAGGAAACAAATACAGTTTTATGCATATCTTATATTTTCTCTCTTCCTCCAGAGTCTATGTGTGCTTGCTATTTTGAAATATTTCTATTAGAGAAAATAAAAAACCTGATTCTCAGTGTCCTGATTGGGAAAACAAATGTACAAATCTACAATCCCTCAAGTCCATAAAGCTGAAATCCTTGGGGACAGATATATTTCAGAATTTAAGGGTTTTCAGTGTTTGTAAAGGTAATACAGTAAGTACGTATACTAGATATTTGTTTTGCAGTACTCTTCATTTAAAATTCCTAACCCCAATTCTTGTGCTTTATTTAAGACTATTATTGCTGGTTTATTAACTTTATTTACTTGGGGTTTATTTATTTATTTTGAGATAAGGTCTTGCTCTGTCACCCAGGCTGGAGTGCAATGGCACCATCTCGGCTCACTGCAACCTCCACCCCCTGGGTTCAAGTGATTCTCCTGCCTCAGCCTCCTGAGCAGCTGGGACTACAGGTGCACCATCACGCCCAGCTGTTTTTTGTATTTTTTGTAGAGATGGGGTTTCATCATGTTGCCCAGGCTAGTCTCCAACTCCTGAGCTCAGATGAACTGCCAGCCTTGGCCTCCCAAAATGTTGGGATTACAGGCGAGAGCCACTGCACCTGGCTTGGGGTTTATAATTCTTAAGATGCATATTTTAGCAAGCACAATTAGTATTTTATTACTGAACCAAGAGTTTTAATACCTTCTAAACAAATACTGGAAGACAACTCAGCATTGCTGGAATGTGTAAACATCAATATTTTTATATACACTACATACATGTATATCAGTTTATTTATAGATATCCTAGAAGACTTAGCTATTTTAGGTGTAACAAATAGAAGTTGAGTGGATGAAGTAGAAAAAATGTATGATTAATAGTTACCTACTTTATGTATTAAATAATACATATTGTTTTGGTAGACAATAAAAAATGAGTGTTTTTCCCTCAGATTCAATTACATTTAATAAAAAGTCAGGGTACATTTCTTTTTTTAATACTCTTCAGAGTTTATGCAGTTAAAAGTAAAAATTTATGTATGTAAACAACTTTTGGGAGCACTAATAATTTTTTACATTAGAAGACAAGAAGGCTATGTTCTCATTTACTTAGTTGTTGGACCCTTGGCCTGGATGTCATACTAGGTAATTTTAACCACTGGATGCACTGGATGTTTGTGTTTGCTAATGAGTGGTTAGCCGTTTTTTCTTTTTTCTTTTTTTTTTTTTTTTGAGATGGAGTCTAGCTCTGTCCCCTAGGCTGGAGTGCAGTGGCGCAATCTCGGCTCACTGCAAGCTCTGCCTCCTGTGTTCATGCCGTTTTCCTGCCTCAGCCTCCCGAGTAGCTGGGACTACAGGCACCCACCACCACACCTAGCTAATTTTTTTTTTTTTTTTTGGTATTTTTAGTAGAGACAGGGTTTCACCGTGTTAGCCAGGATGGTCTTGATCTATTGACCTCGTGATCCGCCTGCCTCAGCCTCCCAAAGTGCTGGGATTACAGGCGTGAGCCACCGCTCCCGGCCGTGATTTGCCTTTTAACTGAGATTTGTCTCTGATCTTCAGTGAAGTTCACAGATGTTGCCTTATCAGAAAGTTGGTATTTGGGAAAAGTTTTCAGAAAATATATCCCCTATACTTAGAATATGTATCCCTTATATATAGAAGAAAAAAGTCTTCTATTTTCTTTAAAGCAACGCAACCAAATAATGGGACCTATCAAATTGTTTCATCTTAATTCAGGGACACAAGAGGAATGCTGCTCTGGAGGACGCTAGCATCTATCAAGTGTTTTCTCGTTCATTGCTAAGTGTACAGTTCATTGTTCGGTCACCTGTGTCTGTCAGTTTAGCACATGTAAGGCAGTTCTCAGCATCCTTCATTCTTCTCTGAAACTTACATGGAGGCTTCAAACATTGTCTGGCTCATTATTTCCCAAGAAAGGTTAAGCCCTTTACTGCCAGCCAGAACCCTTCACTAATTAGAGCCCTTGCTTTGTCACTGAACGTGTCACGTTTGCAAGCCTTCCTGCTGTGATCAGGGGCACGTTGCTCACTCGCATAAATGTCCAGCGACCCCAGATCTCCAGGGAAGACTGCCTACTATTTTCTGTGTGACAAATGTTTAACTTGCTAAAATCCTAACTCCCCTTTAACAGGCTTTTATGTAGAATTGGATGAAGATAGTCACCAGTTCACAAAGAAGCTTTTGCTTAATACTGCCCTGTTTATCGCTTCAGTTTTAGTGAAGTTGAGTCCACGTAAAATAATAAAAGCAATACTTTCAAATGTGGAAAAAATAGTAAATTTTCTCACTCTTTAACAAAGGAATGTGTCGGTATATCTGTTACATAGTATTTTTCATTTCATAAAAAAATCTTGCTTCTTTTTGATTAGGTAAAAAATCTGTTCTTTTTCATTTAATTTATAAGGATATCCAAGATTGTTTTAAATGATTAAAATGAAATCATATAACTACATTACTTCCATTGACTTTCTTCTTTGATTCAGGAAATATATAATTTACAGTTTCTTTTTCAGTTGATAGGATTTTACCAGTTCAAGGATAGAAGGATTAAATGCACTGGCAGGTTTTGTGTCCTTGAATTGTCAAAGACTGCTTTTGGGAGTAAGTCAGGCTTCACCCTTCCTATTCATAGGAGGGTTCCTGTATCTTCTGTTGGATCATTACCTCTTTCCATTTCCAGCTTTCATTGGTTACATCAGAGAGCTGGCCCAAATGATGCTAGTGTCTTGATGTTTGATTTCATTATGGGTTAGTTAACTTCTTGAAGAAAATTGTCTATTACGTATATAGATCACAATTGTATATTTGGCTGGTTGATTCACAGGTTAATTTTAGATATAAGGTTAGTTTGCAAGCTTAGTGCACTTTTCTGTTTGAAGGAAAATACATTATAAAACTTAAAAAAGATTTGTATTAAATGTCAGAATTATTTAAGGCCAGAGGAAATAAATTTTCTTTTTTACCAAGAGAGATTTTTAGGATACTTCCTTCTGAAGAAAAAGGAAAAGAAAAAGCCAGCAAGCTGTAGGAACTTGTTTATAGAAAGTTTTAAAATTATCAAAAGTCATATATTTATTGCTTAATTCAAGAACTTAAATTTCTTTGTCTTGATTCTTCTCAAAAGAATGCTGTATTAAAAATTCAGTTGAATTTTAAAAAATATAAAACCAATGATAAAATATCAGATCATTAAAGCTGTTTTTATACATTTGTCCCTTTGGAAAAAGGATACATCATCAAGTTTCCTTACTGGGTCTGAGTTTCTGTGCTTCTTTTTATCTTTTTATTTTACTAATATTCAGACTCAGTTTTACCAACTGTATTTATTTGACACACACACACACACACACACTTCTTTGGGGAGAAGGACGATAGAGATGAGAGGGACTTTTTATTGAGTTTTCTTTATCCTAATTTTAGAAAGATGTTCATTATAGAAATTTTAGAAAAAAGAAGAAAGAAATGCCACTAGGAATCCAACACCTTAAGGAAACCAACAACTTTTAAGTTTGTTTTTCTTCCTTTATGAGTAGCTAATTTATGTTCGTAGCTCATTAAATCATAAAAGTTTTAATGTTTAAAAATTTATTTGTATGAGTTATGCATATATATTTACTTATATGGCCAATATCCATTCTGTGATTTATATTCACTACTATTGTACAGTAGACTCTAATTAGTTTTTAAATTTTTAATTGCTTTTGATTTTTTAAAAGTTTATTTTAAATTAACAAGGAATACATAAACATAGTCTTGGAAAAGATTGAGAGAGTACATGGGTATGTTCCCTTTTTTCCAGTTCCCCATGCCAGTGCCCTACTGGATTTAACCATGGTCACTAGTTTTGTATTTATCTTTCCCAACATTTTCATTTTCATTAACATAAGTATTAGGTTATTAAGTGGGACTTCTCCTGTTGCTGTGGACTAAGGGACAAAACCAAGGACATATGGTACAGCCAGCACCTCATGTTCTAAAGAGAGCTGTAATGTGACCATCCCTCCAGGGCTCAAATAGGGTCTGCAGTTCCCAATCACATACTAACCCCTCCTTCTAACTCTAGGCTCCTTCCACTTATATAAGAGAACTCTAGGAGCAGTTGGATAGAGAGAGGGAATAAGGGGAAGAAGGCAAGAGAGACAGACAGAGAATAATGGTTTCCAAGTGAATTACTTGGAGAGAATGAGAATTCTTGCAAAAACAGGTTGAAGTTTACATATGTAGCTTACTGGTGGATCAAACTCCATATCTGTTTGAGCAGGAGAACAATGGGTAGAAATAGGCTGCAGGGGTCAGCCTGTATTCCTGCGGATTGGTATGGAGGGATGTGTGAGCTTCCTATGGGGCAGTAGACACCATGGCAGGTAGTAAGTTTATACCATTCTGCCAGTGCCTCAGGTCAGGATCTGCCACTGTCAGTGAATTATCCTCTCTCCCCACTGATTCTTTTGAGGCTTTATATCAAAAATGTAAATATACTAAGACTGGCATACTATATAGCATTTAAAATGTTATCTCATTAAAATATACCAATATATGTTTTAACTGTACTGGTTAATATATTTTAAATGTATTCAGAAGAACTGGCTATTAGTATATTTTAAATTATTTTGAATTTTAGAATAGTTTTGAACTATACTGTCCTGTTGTTCTCCCAGATGAATGTAGAATCCAAATATCAATTCCTCAGAGTCCATTTGAATTTTAGCCTCTTTCTAAGAGTATTTGTCAGTAAGAAATCCAGCTCTCCAAGAAAAAAACAAATAACCCCATTAAAAAGTGGGGAAAGAACATGAACAGACACTTTGTAAAAGAAGACATATATGTGGCCAACAAGCTTGTGAAAAAAAGCTCAACATTACTGATCATTAGAGAAATGCACATCAAAACCACAATGAGATACCATCTCATGCCAGTCAAAATGGCTATTATTAAAAAGTCACAAAATAACAGATGCTGGCGAGATTGTGGAGAAAAAGGAATGCTTGTACATTATTGGTGGGAGTGTAAATTAGTTCAATCATTGTGGAAGACAGTGTGGCAATTTCTCAAAGACCTAGGCAGGAACCCATTTGACCCAGCAATCTCATTACTGGGTATATACCCAAAGGAATATAAATCTTTATATCATAAGGACACATGCATGCCTGTGTTCACTGGAGCACTATTCACAATAGCAAAGACATGGAATCAACTCAAATGCCCATCAATGGTAGACTGGATAAAAAAAGTGGTACATATACACCATGGGATACTATGCTGCCATAAAAAGGAAAATGATCATGTACTTTGCAGGGACATGGATGCAGCTGGGGGCTATTATCCTTAGCAAACTAACACAGGAACAGAAAACCAAATGCCACATGTTTTCACTTATAAGTGGGAGCTAAGTGATGAGAACAAAGGAACACATAGAGGGGAACAACAGACACTGGGGCCTGTCTAAGAGTAGAGGGTGGAAGGAGGGGGAGGATCAGGAAAAATAACTAATGGATGCTAGGCCTAATACCTGGGTGATGAAATAATTGGTACAACAGTCCCCCATGACACATGTTTACCTTTGTAACAAACCTGCACATCCTGTACATGTACCCCTGAATTTAAAATGAAAGTTACAAAAAAAAAAAAAAAAAGAAATCTGACTCATTATCATTAATACAGAAATTCTTTGTTCAGGTTTACCTGCTTGTTCAACCCTGTGAATGTAACCAATGTCATGAGTGGACACCTTGCTCACTATCCCTATGTTCCAAAACCCCGAGCCAGCTCTTACTGCTTCACATTGATACCCTGGGCCTGGCCAGCATCTCCTTGGCCTTCATGGCAATGCCCTTCTCACCCTGGTTGGCCAGCACCTCATAGTTTGGCAGTTCCTCCTCCCCCTGCTCTGTCTCTGACTGCCACTCCTCTTGCTTTCATACTAGCACAGGCACTGATCTCACACCAGGTCACCACTCTTGCACAGATGCTCTCATTACTGCACTGGAGCCCAGACCCTCTGTGGGAATGTCCACCCCACTCAAATGGGCTCTGCCATGATACCCCGTGCCAGAGTGCCCCTCCATGAGGATGATCTTCATACCTTGCTTGGACTTCAGCATTCTGCTCGAGGTCTTTTCCCACACAGACATCCTCCACAGCTAGCATGGGCTCTGGCACCCTGGGCTGGGTCACCTCCATGCTGGATGTTCTCTTCACTCTCTTTGGGTCCTGACTTTCCACACAATGCTGCCACAATTCATGAACTTCTTCCTCACCCTGCTGTGACTCTGATAGCCTGCCCTGGTTGTACTCCCTATATCACACCCACTTGGCTTCCTGCACTAGGTTGCCTCCTCACTTGAATGCTCTCCTCACCCCATTCAGGTATTAACTGTCCATGCTGGACAATCCTATTGCCTGGACACCCTTCTTACCCTGCTTAGGTTTTGCACCTAGGCATCTTCCTTGTTTTACCCCACATAATAATGATCTGAGTTGTTCAGAAAAGAAGGGATGGGAAGGAAAGGAGAAGTGAAAGAGCTATGATTTACTTTTGTACCTTTTTCCCAAATGAGTTTATTACATGTGATTAAAAGGCAAAAAAGATAAGGACTTTGCCTTCCATAGGTTTACATTCTGGAAGGGGGACAAACACATAGAGATATTAGAGTACAGTGTGTGTATTAGTCCATTCTCCCACTGCTATAAAGAAATACCTGAGACTGGGCCGGGCACGGTGGCTCACGCTTGTAATCCCAGCACTTTGGGAGGCCGAGGCGGGCGGATCATGAGGTCAGGAGATCGAGACCACGGTGAAACCCCGTCTCTACTAAAAATACAAAAAAATAAAATTAGCCGGGCGTGGTGGCGGGCGCCTGTAGTCCCAGCTACTCGGAGAGGCTGAGGCAGGAGAATGGCGTGAACCCGGGAGGCGGAGCTTGCAGTGAGCCGAGATTGCACCACTGCACTCCAGCCTGGGCGACAGAGCGAGACTCTGTCTCAAAAAAAAAAAAAAAAAAAAAAAAAAAGAAATACCTGAGACTGGTAATGTATAAAGAAAAGAGGTTTAATGGTTCCATAGGCTGTACAGGAAGCATGGCTGGGGAGGCTTCGGGAAACTTGCAATCATGGCAGAAGGTGAAGGGGAAGCAAGTTCATCTTACATGGCAGGAGCAGGAGGAAGAGAAGAGGGGGCTGTGTATGGGGTGGGGTGGGAAGGGTGGTGGGAGGTGCCATACAATTTTAAACAACCAAATCTTGTGAAAATGCTATCATGAGAATAGCACCAAAGGGGGAAATCCGCACCCATGATCCAGTCACCTCCCACCAGGCCCCACCTCTGCCACTGGGGATTACAATTCAAAATGAGATTTGGGTGGGACACAGATCCAAACCATATCAGTGTGCTAACACAGTACTGTTTTGTAGGTGCTGTAGTAACATATTGGAACTATACCTATCTCAGTCTGGAGGATTTGGTGGAGGCCTTTGGGAGGTGGTGATGAGCAGTTCAGTCTTTAGAAAATAGGAGAATCTAACTAGGTAAAAAGAGACTATTGTAGGTTGATGAACTCATATAACATTTGCATCAGATTATTTATAAATGTAAGTAAGCATAATATTAAAAGTTTTAGTATTACTAGGAAAGTACAAATAGGTTTAGTTTATTTAAAAAGCCTTTATTAATGAGAAAATCTCATCATAGAAGCAGGTGGACCTTCTTTGTTTTTCTGAAAAACAAGGAAATTAGTTTAAGAATGAGTTCATGTTGCTTTGAGGGCCTGACGCATGCCTGAATGTGACCTACTACAACCACAAAAAACAATTTAAAATGAAGCCCTAACTATTTTATAATGGAATGCCTAATTAGTGCTGGGAATAAGCACAACAAACCTGACTATAAAGGAAAGGGAAGTTATTCTTCATATTTGGAATGCCTTTTAATTTCTTTTTAATTAAAAAATCGGCCAAGAATATTGATAAAGTTTTCCTTGCTGTGGTGCCCTGAAGCTTGCCACCGTGACCCATGCTTAATGGCCAAGAGGGTGTACTTTGGAAAACATCATTCAATAGACATAAGAATCATATTTGAGTGAGACCTGTGGCTTACAAATGGGATTAGAGAATCTGTCCCTGGGAGTATTTTTTGGGTGCACAATTAGTTCTTTTAACTTGGCTTTCCTATGTATATGAAATAGGGTATGCATATTTGCCCTGAAAAAAAAAACTTATTTATAACATTGTTTATTAAAATCAAAATTAAATGAATTATGGAATATTTTTCTAGCCTGAGAAAACATAAATATTTCTGATAGTGATTTTACAAGACTGAGCAGAGTGGGTTTATAGAATGTATTCTGTGTTTTCATTTATTTACAGTGTACATTAAAATTGGAAGTTCTGTGTGGGGAGAAAGAGGCAATTTTGGTTGTCTCAATCCGTTGGAAAGGCTCAGGTGGTGATTTTAGCTATCAATAGTGGTTAAGGCCCAATTCTGCTGTTCATAAACTCCATGACCTTGGGCTAGTTACTTCACATCTCTCCATATCAGTTTCCTCATGTGTGTGATGTGAATAATACTGTTAAGAGAAATGGTAACCTTTTCTCATAGCATCTTATTTGCAGATTACTAGACTGAATGAACTGCGGATATAATATAGTTTCTCCACATAAAATCTATGTCCAAGTGACTTTATTTTAAAGGACGTTACCCCAGTGCATCCAGTTATTTGCACTGAGTAATTCTGGAATTAATATAATTTTACTTACAGGAAACATGAAAAAACGAAACTTCTTCTAAGCCAACATACTAAAAAAGCAAAACACAAAACTTGCTAGCTTTAGCTACTTAATACTTAAGATTCACAGGAGTAGGGATAATATTTTTTATCTCGAATACAATGTTGATTACATAGGGAGAAATAACTGTGTTGGTTGTTAATAGATTTGCCTGTGAATGATGGTTAAATTATATATTATCTTTAACTGCTCCTATAAAGAATGGCAGTGCTCTGTCTTTGTGTACTGAGATTACTTATGTAATCTAAGACATGACATTAAAGGGACAACTGGTTGTGAGAAACATGATTCTATTAAATCAAGTTACACTGTTTTCAAATAAGTAGAGTCTAATCATTATATTAGGGTCAAGATCACAACACTTTTGGAAAAGAAATTTGCAATTGTAATAAATTAGAGTTCAGTCCTATTATTACTTGGGGAAACAATTTTTTCTTACAAATATAGTTACTTGTCGAGCTACTGAAAAATATTTTGTTCAGGCAATTTTTGGGTAAAATATTACTGGTTGTTTTGTATCATATAAGTTTTCTTGGCTGCTTTTATGGTGTTTCTGCTAAAATATTTTATGAAGTGGAAATGCTATTAAACCCTAAAACTAAATGAAAATAAGCATAATTTAGATAAAACAAAACCTCATTTAATTTGATTTTTTTTTCAAAGCAAATGCCTAACTTTAAAAATTAGAGCCACAGAGAGGACAGAGCAAGCTGAAGCAATGTAAGGCTCCACTGATTGTCCCCACCGCCCCATGCATGAACATCAAATTTTAACAACTATCTGTATGCAAGAAAGCACCTTCATAAGAACCAAAAATCAGGTGAACATTCTAAGTCCCTGGTTTTAACCTCATATCAATGAAAGATGCACTGAAGAGGGTAGGAAAGACAGTGCTGAATTGCATACATCATCCCAGCAGCAGCTGCATGGTGCAGACAGAGAATCAGTGCACTTTGGGGAGGGAAAGTACAGTTACTGGGGGACTTTGCATTGAACCCAGTGCTGCCCTGTCATGGTGGAAAGCAAAACTGCTAAACTCAGCCAGCACCTACTCATGAAGGGGGTATGGACCAGCCCTAGCCAGAGGGGAAGTGCCCATCACAGTACCCAAAACTTGAGTTTAAGCAAGCCTTGCCACTGTGGGCTAAAGTGCTCTGGGTCCTAAGTGAACTTGAAAGGCAGTCTAGAATACAAGGATTGCAATTCTTAGGTGAGTCCTGATGCCATGTTGGGCTTAAAGCCAGTGAAATGGGGCAGAGTGTGACCTAGTGAGACACCAGACAGGGTAGCTGGGGGAGTGCTTGTGCCACCTCTCCCCACAACCCCAGGCAGTGCCACTTGCCACAACAAAAATGATTCCTTCCTTCTGCTTGAGGAAAGGAGAGAGAAGAATAAAGAGGGCTTTGTCTTACATGTTGAATACCAGCTCACCCACAGTAGGAGAGGGCACTGGGAAGAGTTGTGAAGCCCCCATCCCAGGCCCTAGCTCCTGGAAGACATTTCTAGACATACTTTGGGAAAGAAGGGAATATTCTGCCATGAAGGGAAGGATCCAGTCCTGGAAGGATTCATCACCTCCTAATTAAAGAGCTCTTGTGCCCTGAATAACCAATAGCAATACCCAGGTAGTACACCATGGGCCTTGGGTGAGACTCTGATACATGCTGGCTACAGGTACCAGCTCTGCCACAGTGGAGGTATCAGCTCTGCCACATTTATATATTAAATACCTTTCTGTTTCTTTTTAATTCTTAAAAATTCAGCCAAGAATATTATTAAAGAGGGTTTTCCTTGCTGTGGTGTCCTGAAGCTTACTACTTTGACCCATGTTGAATAGTCAAGAGGGTTTGCTTTGAGAAAACATCATTCAATAGGTATAAAAATCATGTTCAAGTGTGACCTAGGTCTGATGAAAGGTACCACCCAGGCTCTTTGGGTCCCCAAGTACAGTCGTAGGCTCTTGGATAGCATTTCTGGACCTGCCTTTGGCCAGAGGGCAACCCACTGCCCCTGCCCTAAAGGGCGAATCCCAGGCTTGGTAGTATTCACCACAAGCTGACTGATGAGCTTTTGGGCTTTAAGTGAACATCAGTAGTGGCCTGGCAGAACTCCCCATGGGCCAGTGGTGGTGGTGGCCTTGGGGAGAGGCTACTTTACCTGTGGAAAAGGGAGGGAAGAGTGGGAAGTGGCCTGAGTGCCAGCTTAGCTGCAGTAGAATACCAGATAGATTTCTAAGATTATTATTTTTTTTTAATTTTGAGACAGGGTCTTGCTCTGTTGCACAGGCTGGAGTACAACAGAACAATCAGGGCTCACTGCAGTCTCAACATTCTGGGCTCAAGCAATCTTCCCACCTCAGCCTCCCAAGTAGCTGGGACTACAGGTGCATGTCACCATGCCCTGGTGAATTTTTTCATTTTCAGTAGACACGATGTGTCTCTATTTTGCCTGGGCTGGTTTTGAACTCTTGGTCTCAAGTGAGCCTCTGACCTTGGCCTCCCAAAGTGTTGGGATTACAAGTGTGAGCCACCATGCTTAGCTCAATATCTGCAAAAATATTCAATAATTATGAGAGGACATAAAAAAGTTAATGAAAATGTGTAGTATGAAAAATTGTGTATTATGAAAAACTGTATAGATTTCAAATTTTTTTTTTGCAACAAAATAAACTGTACTAATTTGTTATAACATTCTGAACAGGAGCTAGCTTGAGGCACCAAGGGTAAGACATCTGTTTGAAAAGAGCCCCAATCATGTTTGTTTCAGGAAGAAACATGAAACTCATGATGAAGCTTGGGTAAAAGAATGGTGGCATAATTGATGTTTCATGAAAAGGCCATGGGAACAATAACTCAAAGAAATCAGCTGTTTACAAATGAATAAACCATTTTAAGGGATGAGATGATGTTGAAGATGAAACCCACAGCAGTAGACCATCCACATCAATTTGTGAAGAAAAAATTTGTCTTGTTTTTGCCCTAATGGAAGAAAACTGATAATTAACAGCAAAAACAATAGCCAACACCATAGACATTTCAATCAGTCTGGCTTACATAGTTCTGACTGAAAAATTAGAGATGAGTAAACTTCTCACTTGATGGCTACCAAAACTGTTGTGTCCAGATTAGCTGCAGGCAAGAGCAGAGCTTTCAGTGGAAATTTTAAACAACATCAAGATCCTGGAGCATTTCTTCAAAGAATTCTAAAAGGAGATGAAACATGACTTTATCAATACGATCCTGAAGACATAGCACAATCAAAACAATGGCTACCAAGAGGTGGAAGTGGCCCAGTCAAAGCAAAAGCAGACCAATCAAGAGCAAAGGTCATGGCAGCAGTTTTTTGGGGATGGTCAAGGCATTTTGCTTGTTGACTTTCTGGAGGGCTACAGAAAAATAACATCTGTTTATAAGTGTGTTTTGAGAAAGATAGCCCAAGCTTTAGCTAGGAAAGCTTCACCACAGGATCCTTCACCATGACAGTACTCCTGTTCATTCCTCTCATTAGGAGAATTTCAATGGGAAATCATTAGGCATCTACCTTACAGTCCTGATTTGGCTCCTTCTGCCGTTTTTGTCTAATCTTAAAAAATTGTACCCATTTTTCTTTAGTTAATAATGTAAAGAAAGACTGCATTGACATGTTTAAGTTTTCAAGACTCTCAATTCTTCAAGGATAGACTAAATTGCTGGTATCATCACTTACAAAAGTGTCTTAAACTTGATGGAACTTATGTTGAGAAGTCAAGTCTGTACTTTTTATTTTTATCTCTAATTCAACTTTCCACAGACTTTTTGAAGTCCTTTTGTATCTACTGAATAGGATGTATGAATTTTAATGAGAAAACGTATTAATTGTTGTGATTATATTTAAAGTTTATTTCAAAAAATATAAGTAATATAAGTTCAATATGCCTTTTTTGTTTTCAAAATTAATTACACCATTTTGATTGCCAGAAGACAGATAAGCTCATCTAAGACGATAAGCTCACATATGGCTGTCATGTGCTGTAAAGTTTCTTTCCAAAAGATGGTATACTATGTTATACTAATTAGGTTTTGTGTGTTCATGTGTGCAGTTTTGGGTATTTATAGGCTTTTCCAGATTAAAGTAAACTGTGTTTATAATTACACCTTTCTTCTCAGGGTGACAAATTTTTATTTAAAAAATATTTTGCAATAGAGAAGTTAAGTTGATAATTTTCTGTTGGGGGAAAAAGTTAGTGGTTGATTCCTGTGCCATTTTTTGGAAAGTTCTCAAAAGGATTTCTCTCCCTCAATTTTTAAGGACAAATAAGGGGATTATAAGTAAGGAAATTATTCTGGCTCTAAGGCGTATGGAATTCCCAGCTGATAAATGACTGTCCTTTTGTTAGGTATGTATGACTACTTTGTGTGATGATTTAAAAAATTATGACAGTTATATTTTCAGGGTATCATTTATTTTGCTGGAAATATTTTTTCCCTATATTTTAACTTTTAGGACTCAGGGTTATGTTGAGGTACTAAATTGGAATCATTTTAGCTTCTGAGCTTTTTGTTTGAATTGGCAAGGAGGGAAGACTTTGGGTGATCTGACTTTCTATGAACTGTGTTAATTTTATGCCAGATGTTGATCTCCTTGACTGTGATCCTGTCTTGGCCTCACAACCTCAATTTCTGATGTAATTGTGCACCTGACAATTGGGCATTCTTTGTCTGTCCTAAATTCAATTACCTTGGCTGCAACTGTTCAGCAGGAAGAGCCCAAACCTTCTCCCTGATATCTAGAAAAAAGTTTCTTTAATTTACCTATTTGACCAAAATGAGTTTTCAAATTGCCTACATAGAATTTTTGAATGTTGACTCTTTTTATTTTCTTTTCACATGATAGTTTTTGAAAGTGTTGACTGATTTGTAGGAAATTTCATATGTAACCAGTAATTGTTTTCAAAGTTTTGTACTGTAGATGCTTCAGAGAAGAAAGTTTCTAGGTAATGTATGTGTGAAAAACATTGTGTAGTTTTCCTTTTCTCTTGATTTATGGTACTTATTAGTCGTATAGTGAAATAATTTGTTAAAATTTCCAATGCGGCATTATAATGGGCGACCAAGCTTTTACTCTGCTATTGTTGATAAGCTTTGAAGCCATTTTCCTATGCCCCAGGAACTTTGGGGGTATTGTAATCTTGTTCTTTAGGGTAGGCCTGAAACTTCTTTAATGGCCATGTTTCAGTTTGATGATCCACTAAAACTATATTCTTGACAAGTTTTTTTCCCTGTATTACTAGAGAGAATTGGATAAGGGATGGAGGGGCAAATTCAGTGAATTATAAAGGGCTGGATTAAATAAGTGAGATATATAGCATGCTTTTTTCACTTTGGTGGGTATTCCTTGTGTCATTTCTCCAAATAAAAGCCTAGGCAATATCTCATGGTTGGGATCAGTGGCAGGTGGCAGAGACACTAAAGATGAGCTATGTCATTTGAGAGTCTGCTGAGAGACAGCCTTATATGCTTTATGAGTAGGATCTACAGAGATGCCCACATGGGCATGGGCTGAGGAGTATGAAATTGTGATGAGGGCTGATAAGCAAGGCTTTCTAAGGCTGGGATGACACTTCCATACTTTGTTGTATGTATATGTACGTAGTATATATACATACTATATATAAAGACATTTAGAAATGTTTTTAGTACCTTTATTCTACACTATGCTTTTATCTTCTGCCTTCCCTTTATAGTGGAATTAATTTCATATGGGGATCCTTTGGATATCTCAGAAAGTTTCTTTGTAAATCTAGATTCCTGAGCTAATTCAAAAATTATTTCGATTATCCCACAATTAGTACAGTTCAATGTTATTTCATCTTAGAATTTTTCATGCTTAATACCTATTCACACCCATGCTTAATACCTATTCACACCCTGTTCACACCAGGGTACTAAAAAGCACACTTTGAAAATTGTTATATTACAAGTATCTAAATATTCCTGGGGCTCATTTTGTGGTTTATTTAAAATACAGGGATGTGTTTTCAAATGAGGATTATTTCTAAAACTTTTATACTTTTTTTTTACTTTTGATACTTAGATAGATATTCATGAGTCAATAAGTAACATATTTAGTTCATAGTTTCTGTATTAGTTTCAATAGCATGAAAAAATTACCACAAATTTGGAGGCTACAGAAAAAAACTTTTATTCTATTCACGCACCATAACACTTCTAACTCTAGATATGTGAGAAATTTTCCCCATATACCAAGCAATTCTCCAGGACACCAACAGGTGTCTTATAATTCATTTAATTCAATTCCAACACCATCTACCTGGAGGTAGGGTCAGATACCACATGTTAAGGGCTCAGTCTCACAAGAGTGCCCCCAACTTTAGTTGCCAGTCTCAAGTCCTAGGTTGTCACTTATGCTTCTGGACCACTGGCTATAAATCAGCTTCCTCACAATCCCTCCCCAGGTTCAATTAATTTGCTAGAGTGGCTTTTGGAACTCAAGGAAACACTTTACTTACATCTACCCATTATATTATAAAAGATATTACAAAAGATACAGATGAATAGCCAGATGGAATAGACAAGGTATGTGGAAGGGCAAGGTATAGGGAAGGTTTGTGGAAAGGGAATAGGAACTTCTGTGCCCTCTCTTGGTGCTCCACCCTCCCAGCACCTCTATGTTTTCAGTAACCGGGAAGCTCTTCATGCCCTATCTTTTGGGGTTTTCATGGAGGCTTCATTATATAGGCACAATTAATTACACCTTGGCCATGGGTGATCAACTTGACCCTCTCCTCTCCCCTGAGCTCAGGGGGTGGGGCTCAAAGTTCTAACCCTCTAATCACACAGTTAGTTTCTTTACCAACCAGCCCCTAGCCTGAGCTATCCAGGTGCCCACCAAGAGTCTCCTCATTAGAACAAAAGATTATTCAATCACACAGGAACTTCAAAGGAGTTTAGGAGTTCTGTGTCAGGCCTGGGGGGGTGGGCAGAGAATAAATCTTTCTTATTATATCACATTGGCTTAAAACCCACAAAATTATTATCTTAAAAGTATTGAAGGTCAGAAGTCCTACAATCAAGGCGTCAGCAGGGCTGCATTGCTTCTAGAAGCTCTGAGGAAGAATCTATTTCTTGCCTTTTCAGCTTCTAGAGGTCACCTGCATTCCATGGCTCAGTTAGTTCCTTGCATCACACCAACCTCTGCTTCTGTCATTATCTCTCCTCTCTCTGACACTGAGCTGTCTGCCTCACTCTTATAAAGACCCTTGTGATTATACTAAACCTACTCAACCCAAAATAATTTCGCCATCTTAAGTAAAACTGCAAAGTCTCTTTTGTCTTGTTCAGTAACATATTCACAGCTTTTGGGGATTATGATGTGAACATTCTTTGAGGAGGCATATTCTGTCTTTCACAGTCAGATAATGCCAAAAATTATAAAACTACTCATCTCTGAGCTAAGGCATCTTATGGTAAATGAATGTCATCGTTAGAAACCAAATAAGTTTTCTTACAGACTTTTTTTTTGAGGAGCACTAACTGCTAAAAATTACACAGGGGAATATTACAGAATATGCTTACTAGCTATTGTCTCTCTGTCATAACTAATGAATTTGTTTGTTTTTGCTGGTATTATGACATCTTTGTTCTAAATATATCAGTAGGAATCACTCAACTATAAGTACATTCCCCCTATGGCCCAAATAATAGTACTCTATTTTTACAAATAAATATAAAGAAATTGTTACAGACCCTAACAGGAGGAATTTATATTAGATAAAAGTTTTCTTAAGCAGATGGTTATTGAATGAGAGCATCCAAATGAAATTCTGACATCTTTTAAAAAAGAGTTCACAGAATATGAAAATAAATGGTAGAAAGGACATTTTTACGATGGTGGCTAGCAATTTCTTTTCAATTTATTTTTGATAAAAAAAAATACTGTAGTCCTCACACAAAATTTCTCTCTTTACAATTTTTCTCTGTGGTGCCAAAGAGTCTAAAACTACTCTGAGGAAGGAAGCGTATTACTTCCTTTGCCCTCCTCCCAGTTTTCAATTTAAATCCTGCTGCTGCCAAATTTGAGTGGAAAATCACTCCATTGCCAGTTGGCGACCTGCATGACTCTTGGACAAGAAAGCTATTTAAGCAACTTTGAAATCTACTTAGATTTTCAGAGCTGTATGTGTGTGTGGTGTAACACTAGTGCTCCTGAAAACACTGGGAGGCACGCCATCCTCCCTGACATACTTTCAAATATGACATAAGTTTTGTGTCATGGATACTGGTATAACCCAAGATCCCAGTGGGGAGTCTTAGGCTCCCTCTGGTGAGCTTCCTGCCATAAATCTGAGAACTGTTATTATTGTTATTATTATTAGCACACATTAATAGAGCACTAACTCTGTGCTAAGAATTGTGCTAAGCCTTTAGTGCATTTTTTGTTTAATCCTCAGAACAGCTCTCTGAGAGGATTACTGTTATTATCCCTACTTTATGGATGAGGAAACTATGATGTAAGAAGTTATCACTAGCCCAAGATCACATGGTTTGTCGGAGTTGTGATTAAAATATTTGTGTGTTTGACTTTAAAGCCTACAGTGTTAACCTTTATGCTGGGACTTATATACACATTTGTGTCTACGCAGGGAGCCAGATATTGTTCCTAAGAGCTCACATTTTAAAAATACATACATTGTTCTGATATAAAGTAACATGTAGGACTATTTTTTTAAAATAAGAGTTTTTTTAAAAAAATTCTTCATTTAATAGTTTTTCTATTCCCTATCAACTAGAGATTGCCTTTATGTTCTGAAAATAAATATAACTCTAATATTACTTTGAGATTTATGTGGCATCACTGGGGCATAGCATTAGGGGAAAAAGGATAACTTGAAATTATTTTGATGAGAAGTAGCGTAACAGGCAGATGTAATGATGCTAAGAGTGAGGAAATAGATCTTATGCTCTGGTTCAACTTTGACTCATACTGGGAATTTGGAGAGCTACTCAGCATTTTAATAGTTTTGAATTTTTTTTCCTGACATTAAGATATGAATAAACATAACATTAACGATTAAATGTAGGGGATTTGCATTATCTGTCTAAAGGAGGTTGACCAGCAACTAGATCCTAGGCTCACAATATCCAAGTAATCCATGCCTGCCATTCAAGCGGAACTTGTCCACGGCCAGGGGAAAGATCATTTTTTCTTACAAAGGGAGGAAGGAAGCCCAGGTCTGGCCATATTCCTACAAGTCCTTAGCCCACGCTTCCTTCATGCCTGACTGAGCCCTCATGCTGCCTGTGAGCCCAGATTTGGGTTTTGTTTCCACGTTAGCTTTTGACCAGTTCACTGTGTCAATTTGGCTGTGTGCTTAGGCTATGTTTGTTGTTTGTTACACTCCTCATCCATCCTTGTTTGCCACTCTCATTGTGAATATTGCCTTTGACCCCCTTTCATGAGCTTAACTGCAAAATCCATTGCAAGTGCCTATCTGGTATTCCAGCTCTGGTTGCAGTGAAAAACTCTTAACCCAAAGCTAAGTGCTTGTCTGAAAGAATCAAGTGCTAGATGGTCAAAAAGTCATTCTGAATTAGAGGAAAATGTTTTCAAATATTTATTATTCATAAATCTCTAATCATATAATGTTACTTATATACATAATTATTTTTAAGAATTTGAACGTGCTATATTTATTTATTTCCTCCTGTTGTCTTATTTTCCTTCTTTCTTTTTTCTCCCTTCCCTCCCTCCTTCTCTTTTTTTAAATTTAAGTTTTAAGTTCAAGAGTATGTGTGCAGGTTTGTTATATAGGTAAGCTTGTGTCATGGGGGTTTATTGTACAGATTATTTCATCACCCAGGTATTAAGCCCAGTACCCATTAGTTATTTTTCTTGATCTTCCCACCCTCCACCCTCTGATAGGCCTCAGTGTGTGCTGTTCTTCTCTATGTGTCCATGTGTTCTCATCATTTAGCTCCTACTTATAAGTGAGAGCATGTAGCGTTTGGTTTTCTGTTCCTGTGTAAGTTTGCGAAGGATAACAGCCTCCAGCTGCATCCATGTCCCTGCAAAGGACATGATCTTATTCTTTTTTATGGCTGCCTAGTATTCCATGGTGTATATGGACCACATTTTCTTTATCCAGTCTATCATTGATGGATATTTAGGTTAATTCCATGTATTTGCTATTGTGAATAGTGCTGCAATGAACATATATGCATGCATGTGTTGTTATGATATAATGATTTATATTCTTTTGGGTATATATTCAGTAATGGGATTGCTAGGTTGAATGGTAGTTCTGTTTTTAGGTCTTCAAGGAATTCCACACTGTCTTCCACAATGGCTAAACTAACTTACACTCCCACAAACAGTGTATAAGCATTCCTTTTTCTTCCCAACCTTGCCAGCATCTGTTATTTTTTTTACTTTTTAATAATAGCCATTCTGACTCTGACTGGTGTGAGATGGTATTCCGTTGTGGTTTTCATTTGCATTTTTCTAATGCTCGGTGATGTTGAGCTTTTTTTTCATATGCTTGTAGGCCACATGTATGTCTTCTTTTGCAAAGTGTCACACTATTCATATCCTTTGCCCACTTTCTAATGGGGTTGTTTAAGTTCTTTATAGATTCTAGATATTAGACCATTGTCAGATGCACAGTTTGCAAAAATTTTCTCCCATTTTATAGGTCATGTGCTCACTCTGTTGATAGTTTCTTTTGTTGTGCAGAAGCTCTTTAGTTTAAATAGATCCCATTTGTCAATTTTTGTTTTTGTTTCAATGCTTTTGGGTCTTCGACATGAAATCTTTGTCTATGCCTATGTTCAGAATGGTATTGTCTAGGTTGTCTTCCAGGGTTTTTATAGTTTTAGGTTTTAAATGGAAATCTTTAATTCATCTTCATTTGATTTTTGTATATGGTGTTTGAAGGGGTTAATTTCAGTCTTCTGCATATGGTTAGCCAGTTATCCCAGCATCATTTATTAAATAGGGAGTCTTTTCCCCATTGCTTGTTTTTGTCAGCTATGTCGAAGGTCAGATAGTTGTAGGTGTGCAGCCTTATTTCTGGATCCTCTATTCTTTTCCATTGGTTTATGTGTCTGATTTTGTACCAGAACCATGGTATTTTGGTTACTGTAGCCCTGTAGTATAGTTTGAAGTCAGGTAATGTGATGCCTCCAGGCTTGTTTTTTTTTGCTTAGAATTGCTTTGGCTATTCAGGCTCTTTCTTGGTTCCATATGAATTTTAAAATAGTTTTTTCTAGTTCTGTGAAGAATCTCAATGGTAGATTAATAGGAATAACATTGACTCTATTTAACAATATTGATTCTTCCTATCCATGAGAATGGAATTTTTTCCATTTGTTTGTGTCATCTCTGATTTCTTTGAACAGTGTATTGTAGTTCTCATTGTAGAGATCTTTCACTTCCCTGGTTAGCTGTATTCCTAGGGGTGTGTGTGTGTGTGTGTGTGTGGCAGTTGTGAATGGGATTGTGTTCCTGATTTGGCTGTTGGTTTGGTTGTTGTTGGTGTATAGGAGTGCTAGTTATTTTTGTACATTGATTTTGTATCCTATGACTTTGCTGAAGTGGTTTATCAGCTTAAGGAGGTTTTGGGTCGAGACTAATTTGGTTTTCTATACAGAGAATCATGTTATCTGCAAATAGAGATAGTTTGACTTCTTCTCTTCCTATTTGGATGGCCTTTCTCTTGCCTGATTTTTCTGGCTAGGACTTCCAATACCATGTTGAATAGGAGCTGTGAGACACAGCATCCTTGTATTGTGCCAGTTTTCAAGAGGAATACTTTCAGTTTTTGCCCATTCAGTAAAATGTTGTCTGTGGGTTTGTCATGGATGGCTCTTATTATTTTGAGGTACGTTCATTCAATACCTAGTTCATTGAGAGTTTTTAACATGAGCAATGCTGAATTTTTTTAAAGCCTTTTCTGCATCTATTGAGATAATCACGTGGTTTTTGGTCTTTAGGTCTTTTTTGTGATGAGTCGTGCTTATTGTTTTGCATATGCTGAACCAGTCTTGCATCCCAGGGATATAGCCTACTTGATCAGGGTGGATAAACCTTTTGTTGTGTTGCAGGATTTAAATTGCCAGTTTTATCTTGAGGATTTTTGCATCAGTGTTCATCAAGAATATTGGCCTGAGGTTTTCTTCTTTTGCTGTGTCTCTGCCGGGTTTTGGTATTAGGATGATGTTGGCCTCATAGAATGAGTTAGGGAGGAGTCCCCTTTCTTTAATCTTTTGGAATGGTTTCAGCAGGAATGGTACCAGCTCTTCTTTGTACATCTGGGAGAATTCAGCTGTGAATCTGTGTGGTCCTGAGCTTTTTTGGTTGGTAGATTGTTTATTACTGACTCAACTTTAGAGCTGGTTATTGGTTTGTTCAGGGATTCAGTTTCTTACTGGTTCAGTCTTGGGAAGGTGTATGTGTCCAGTAATTTAACAATTTCTTTTGATTTTCTATTTTATTTGCATAGAGGTGTTCATAATATTCTCTGATGATTATTTTTATTTTTGTGGGTTCGGTGGTAATATCCCCTTTGTCTAATTGTGTTTGTTTGAATCTTATCTTGTTTCTTCTTTATTAGTCTAGCTGGTGGTCTATTTTATTAATATTTTTTTAAAAACCCAACTCCTGGATTCATTGATCTTTTGAATGACTTTTTTGTATCTCAGTCTCCTTCAGTTCAACTCTGACTTTGATTATTTGTTGCCTTCTGCTATCTTTTGAATTTGTTTTCTCTTGGCTTGCTAGTTCTTTTAGTTGTGATACTAGGTTGTTAAACTGAGATATTTCTAACATTTTGATGTGGGCATTTAGTGCTGTAAATTTCCCTGTTAACACTGCCTTAGCTGTGTCTAGAGATTTTGGTATGTTGTGTCTTTGTTCTCATTCATTTCAAATAACTTCTTGATTTCTGTCTTAATTTCATTATTTACCCAAAAGTAATCCAGGAGCAGGTTATTAAATTTTAATGTAGCTGTATGGTTTTGAGTCAATTTCTCAGTCTTGGTTTCTAATTTGATTGTGTTGTGGTTTGAGGGAGTTGCTGTTATGATTTCAGTTCTTTTGCATTTGCTGAGGAATGTTTTGCATTTGGTTATGTGATCGATTTTAGAGTATGTGCCATGTGGCAGTGAGAAGAATCTATATTCTGTTGCTTTTGGGTGGAGAGTTCTGTAGGTATCTGTCAGGTCCATTTGATTCAGGGCTGAATTCAGGTCCCGAATATCTTTATTATTTATCTGTCTCAGTGATTTGTGTAATACTGTCAGTGAGGTGTTTAAGTCTGTCACTATTATTGTGTGGGAGTCTAAGTCTCTTTAAAGCTAAGAACTTGATTATGAATCTGGGTGCTTCTGTGTTAGATGCATATATATTTAGGATAATTAGGTCTTGTTGAATTTAACCCTTTATCATTATGTAATGCCCTTTTTTGTCTTTTTTGATCTTTATTGGTTTAACATCTGTTTTGTCTGAAACTAGGATTGCAACCCCTGCTTTTTTCTGTTTTCCATTTTCTTGGTAGATTTTCCTCCATCCCTATGTGTGTCATTGCATGTGAGATGGGTATCTGGAAGACAGCATACCAATGAGTCTTGGTTTTTTATCCAGCTTGCCACTCTGTGTCTTTTAATTGGGGCATTTAGCCTATTAACATTCAATGTTAGTACTGATATGTGTGGATTTGATCCTGTTATCATGATGTTAGATGGTTATTTGGTAGGCTTGTTTATGTGGTCACTTTATAATGTCACTGCTGTGTGTACTTCAGTGTGTTTTGTAGTGGATAGTCGTTCCTTTTCATATTTAGTGCTTCCTTCAGGAGCTCTTATAGGGAAGGTCTGTTGGTAATGAATTCCCTCAGCATTTGCTAGTCTAAAAAGAATATTATTTCTCCTTTGCTTATTAAGCTTAGTTCAAATTATGGGTTGAAATTTCCTTTCTTTAGCAATGTTGAATATTGACCTCAATCTCTTCTGGCTTGTAGGATTTCTGCTGAGAAGTCTTGCTGTTAGTCTGATAGACTTCCCTTTGTAGGAAAAAGAAAAATGTTAAATGCAGCTAGAGAGAAAAGTCAGAGACTTGACTTGCCTTATGAATCTGGCTGCCTTTAACATTTGTTTCTAGCTGCCTTTAATATTTTTTCTTTCATTTCGATCTTGGAGAATCTGGTGATTATGTGTCTTGGGGATGAACTTCTTGTGAAGTATCTTACTAAGATTTTCTGTATTTCCTGAATTTGAATGCTGGACTCTTTAGCTAGATTGGCGAAGTTCTCATGGATGATATCATGAAATATGTTTTCTAAGTTGGTTCCATTCTCCCCATCTCTTTCAGGGACACCAGTGAGTCATAGATTTGGTCTCTTTACATAATACTATATTTCTCAGAGGTTTTGTTCATTCCTTTTCATTTTTTTCCTCTGTTTTGTCTGACGGTCTTATTTCAAAAAGCCAGTCTTCAAACTCTGAGATTCTTTCCTCCATCTGGTCTATTCTTGGTCTTTTCCTCCATTTGGTTTATTCTGCTATTAATACTTGTGATTACATTGTGAAATATGTGTGATTACATTATGAAATGTGATTATATTATGCAGTGCAATCACAAGTATAATGTAATCATAAGTATTTATGTAGCATGCTTTTCATCTCTATCAGGTCAGTTACATTCTTTTCTATCCTGGCTATTTTTTGTATGTCAGCTCCTGCATTGTTTTGTCATGATTCTTAGCTTCCTTGGATTAGGTTTCAACATATACCTGTAGCTCAATGATCTTTGTTCCTATACATATTCTGAATTCTGTTTTTTTCATTTCAGCCATCTCAGCCTGGTTCAGAACCAGGAGATTAGGTTTCAACATATACCTGTAGCTCAATGATCTTTGTTCCTATACATATTCTGAATTCTATTTTTTTCATTTCAGCCATCTCAGCCTGGTTCAGAACTGGAGAGGTGATGTGATTGTTTGGAGGAAAGAGGGCACTCTGGCTTTTTTATTTGTCAGTCTTGTTGCACTGGTTCTTTCTCATCTTTATGGGCTTATATTCCTTCAATCTTTGAGGCTGGGGACTTTTGGGTGGGTTTTTTTTTCTTTTATTCTATTTGATGACTGAGGGTTTGATTGTGGTATAAGGTGGTTTCAGCCAACTAGCTTCATTTCTGGAAGATTTTAGGGGGCCAACACTCAGGTCTCAAGACTAAATGTGGGAGACTTGTATTGTCTCTGACTTTGTTCTCTGGACAACACTTAGATAGAAGGTATAAGTTATAATGTTTGATAGCAGAATGGGTGACTATAGTTAACAACAATGCATTGTATATTTCAAAATAGCTAGATGAGAGGACTTGAAATGTTCCCAACACATAGAAATGATAAGTACTTGAGGTGATGGATATCCTAAATACCCTGACTTGATTTTTACACATTCTATGCATGTAACAAAATATCACATGTACCCCATAAATATGTGCAAATATTATGTATTAATTTAAAAAAAGATTATAAGGCATGCAAAGCAGCAGGTAAAAAAGACCTAAAAGGAGGTCAATTAAATCCAGAACTGATATAGATGTTATAACTACCAGACAAGGACATTAAAACGATGATTATAACTGTATTTTATATGCTCAAAAAGTTACATAGATGAAAGGTATAGAAAATACCTGAATGGAAATTCTCAGAGATGAAAGCAACAGTGTCTGAGATGAAAAATACAATGGATAGTGTACGAGTCAGGATTCTTCAGAAAAACAACATCAATAGGATATATATACACACACACACACACACACACACAGAAATGTATGTATGTAATATGTGCGTATAGATAGGATGCATAGATGTGGTGTACATTTATGTGTGTGTGTGTGTGTATGTATACCAATTCCATAAAATAAATCTCTTCCCCCCGTGTGTGTATATACACACATATAGATGAAAGGCATACACAAACACATAGAGGGGAGGGAGATATTTATTTTAAGGAATTGGTTCATGCAATTGTGGGGACTGGCAAGTCTGAAATTTGCAGGGCAGACCAGTAGGCTAGAAATTCTAGCAGGAATTAGTGTTTCAGTCTTGAGTACAATAACTGTAGTCCCAGCTACTCTGGAGGCTGCAGCAGGAGAATGGCGTGAACCCAGGAGGCAGAGCTTGCAGTGGGCCGAGATCATGCCACTGCACTCCAGCCTGGGCGACAGAGTGAGACTCCATCTCAAAAAAAAAAAGGAAAGAAAAGAAAAGAAAATGAAGTATTTTGAAAAGAGGGAAGTAGTCCCAGTGTCAAAATCTGCTAAAAAGTAAGCAAATAGAGATTGAAAATGTCTATCGAACTTTAATTACAGATATATTAGATATATGAGGTTTTCCTACAGTTCACTGATTTACTGCTTTTTTTTAAATTCTCTCTTCTCTCTGTTTCTGTTTTAATCATTTCAATTGCTATGGCTTCAAGTTCACTAACCTTTTCTTCTGAAATGCCTAACCCATTGTTAATCTTATCTGTGATAGGTTATTTTATGTGTCAACTTTAGGCTATGCCCAGTTGCTTGGTCAGACAGCACCTTGAATGCTCCTGTGAAGGCACTTTTTAGATGTGTTAACATTTAAATCGGCAGACATAACCTTCTTTCCTTAACTCCCAACCTGCTCCACTCCTCCACTTCCTGTTTTGCTGAAGGCATTCATTCCTCTCGCCAAATCAGACATCTGGCCATCATCTTCCACTTCTTTGACTTTACTTCCCATTAGTCACAAAGTCTTGCTAATTCAACCTCCTAAACATTTCTAGAATGGACATATTCCTTTATCTTCATTGCCATGAACTTAGGCTAGACAGCTGTCATCTCTCTCTTGGTTTATGGAAAAAAATATTCTAATTGATTATCGGTCTCTAGGTTTCCCAGTTCCAATCAATTTGCTATATTGTAAAATGAAAATCTGACCATGTTATTCTTCTCCTTAAAATGCTTTAGTGCCTCTCACTTTACTTAGGCCAAAGTCCAAACTCCTTAGCATTCATTACAAGTATCTGTCCAATCTCCTATTCATTTTTCATTAACCCTTTCCCATCCTATGCTATAAGTTACAGTCATACAGAATTTAATATATAGTTATCGGATTAAATTGAAGGCATAAGTAGGCTTATGGGTCTACCTAAAACTGTTTTCAAAATGACTTATGTCTGTGCATTCTTGTTTAATCAGATTCTCCAAAGAAGTTAAAGAATCTGTCTCATAGAGGCTAATTTGGTATGGCACGGTGTCACTCCGTGGTTCAGTTTCTTTATATATTCAAAACTTTTTCTTTTCTTTTCTTTTCTTTTTTTTTTTTTTTTTGCAGCCTTTTGACTCATGGAGAATAAGGGAGTGGCCACAATTGAGCCAGTAGAGCCACTGCAAGCTGATGAAGCTCTGATGGGGAAACTCCTTCAAAGACAAATTAAGTTCTTTATTGTTATCTTTCTTGAGGATGATTGCAATAGTTTAACTAGTATTTCTGCTTTCTGTCTCCTCCAGTCTATCCTGCAGTCTACTGGCAAAGTCACTAAAAATGTGCAGGTATGATCATGTCATTATTTGGCTAAAACTCTTCAATGGCTCCCCTTGATTCTGAGGATGAGGTTCAAACTAGTTTTCACTGTGGCTGAGTCACTCTCTGGTCTGATTCCTGCCTGCTTCTCAATCCAGAGCTCTCACTATGCTCTTATTCTTTGCTTCAGCCACCCTACCTGCCTGTACTTCCCCTAAAAGGCTAGGGGACTGTTTGTGGTCTTTATTCATTCCACTTGTTTGAAGCATTGCTGAAGTGACCATTTATTTCTCTATGGTTGGTCCTACTTCTGTTATAGAGTTTGAAGGACTTGGGTGCCTGACACACAGAAACTCTTCTCCTTACACCATATACAAAAAATAACTCAAGATGGAGTAAAGACTTAAATGTAAAACCCAGAACTATAAAAACCCTTGAAGAAACTCTAGGCAGTACCATACAGGGCATAGGCACGGGCAAAGATTTCATGATGAAAACGCCAAAAACAATAGCAACAAAAGCAAAAATTGACAAATGGGATGTGATTAAACTAAAAAGCTTCAGCACAGCAGAAGAAGCTATCATTAGAGTGAACAGACAACCAACAGCATGAGAGAAAATTTTTGCAGTCTATCCATCTGACATAGGTCTAATATCCAGAGTCTATAAGGAACTTAAAGAAGTTTACGAGAAAAAAACCCCCAAACAACTCCTTAAAAAATGGGCAAATGACATGAACAGACACCTCTCAATAGAAGACATACATGTGGCCAACAAGCATATGAAAAAAATCTCAACATCACTGATAATTAGAGAAAAGCAAATCAAAACTATGAGATGTCATTTGACAGCAGTCAGAATGACTGTTATTAAAAAGTCAAAAAACAACAAATGCTGGCAAGATTGAGGAGAAAAAAGAACATTTCTATACTGTTGGTGGGAGTGTAAATTAGTTCAACCATTGTGGAAGAAAGTGTGGTGGTTCCTAAAGGACCTAGAGGCAGAAATACCACTTGACCCAGCAATCTTGTTACTGGGTATATACCCTATGTTTCTCATTTTTCATTACCTGACAGTCTTTTAAAAGAGTAGTCTGTACTCCATTGCTTTGATTTTTTTTTTTACTTTTTATTCTTTGCCTTTTACAATCCTGCTTTTGTCCTCATAATTTTACCGAAATTATTTACTCAGCATATGTATGACATCCTTTTTGCTATATTCAGTGCCTTTATCTTTTGTATTTGTCTTCTTTCCTTTAGCATATTCCACTACCACCTTAGACTCACCATGTCTAAAATGAAATATTCTAATATTTTCTTCTCAACACTTTTCTACCCATGAACTTCTTTCTGCCATTTGTAAAACTAATCACAGAATGTAAAATGCTTGAAGTTATTTTCTGTCTTCTTGTATGTTGAACTATTAAATTTCTTCTTTTGTAGCATATTTTTCTATTTTGCTTTGTTTTTACAGTTACTATGTTAGTTCACAATTTTTTCATTTCACTGATGCAACTTTGCAATAAACTTCTAGCTGTTTATTAGAAATGTAATATAAACAACATATATAATTTTAAATTGTCTAATAGACACTTAAAAAGGCAAAATTAATTTTAATATATTTTATTTATACCAATTTATCAACCGTATTAGCATTTAAAAATACTTTCAAAAATGAAAGTATTAAGATATTTTACTTTTTTTGGTTCTAATGTTTGAAATCTAGCTTGTATTTTAACACTTACAGCACATCTCAAGTGAGAATAACCACATTTCCAGTCCTCAGTAGCTATGTGTGACTAGAGGCTAATGTATAGGACAGCATAGAGCGTAGTTGACTTCTTCAACTCCAACTTTTTACTTTTTCCAGTGGCATCTGCATCCCATCATCAGAGCAATTGATTTTCAGCACTAATTTCATCACAAACATGTCTGATGAAGAAAAGATTTTATGGTTACCTTCATTCAGTTTGCATGGAAAGAACTGATTCATTTTTTCTGACTTGATTTAAAGTCCTCCATAAATTCTTCTCACATTCAATAGTCTCCCCTTATCCATGGTTTCACTTTACCTGGTCAACCATGATCTGAAAATATGAAGCTATTTTGAAAGAGAGAGGGAGAGACCATGTTCACATGACTTATTACAGCATATTGTTAAAAATTGTTCTATTTTATTTATTTTTTGTTAATCTCTTACTGTGCCTAATTTATAAGTTAAACTTTATTATAATTATGTATAGGGAAAAACATAGTATATGTAGGGTTTGGTATTATCTATGGTTTTAGGCATCCACTGAGGGGCTTGAAATGTATCCCCTGCAGATAAGTGGGTACTACTGTACTTACCCAACATTATGCAGCCCTCTTCTCATTGACAACTTAGATACCAACCCAGATGCTTTGCTTAAGATATTGTGCATGTATTATAATACCTAACATCAACTAGAATCTCCTAAACTTTTTCTGAGATTGGTACAAAAAAGGTATACATTTCCAAAACTTGATCTTTTATTACAACATTTATTAATACATTTGTTAAGCAATTTAGAAATATAAATATATATTTCATAAGTCAATATGCTTGTACCACAGAAAACTTAAAAAACTGAGTGAAAAAAATTAAATGATTTGATCTAATGTATTTTGTGTTCCCCTTTTAACTCTTCTCTCTCTTTGTGACCAAACTCATCCTATGAGTTAAGTATAAATTACAATGTATACGGGTGCAATTATTTGAGTAAAATTACTTTAGACAAAGCATCCAATTTATGAAATATGTAGAGAAGAAAGAAATTTGTTTTAGTGTGAGATAAATGATCAGATATCATTTTGTAGCTGAATGAAACTCTCATAAATAAATATTTGAAAATTGGATATTATTTATCACCTATGCCATTTATGTCACACAAATTTGTAAAATGTTCTTACTTGTAAATGAGTTGTAGTCTTCAAATTGATGACAGAAAATTTCTATACTCTTTACAAGTGGGAATTTATTACTAAACTTTTTCATCCTCCCACTATTTCTCATAAATGCACCCACTGTAAAGGAATGTGTAGCTTCATGAATGGCAAGTTTTCTAAACAAGTCTTAGTCCTGGTCACCTCATTCATCTAAAGTGTTTGTTGAATATAATCGCTGAGATTTATTCCTCACTAAACTTAAACCATTTGAGGTTTCAGTTTTTAGGTCTTGAGCCATTTGGTCTTCCTTATCTCTTGCATCAGATCATTCTCCGAGTAACCACTAGAAGTGGCGTTCTAATTAATACTGGACTGATTGGCATAATGACCTAATTTTATACAGAGTACTCCCTTTAATTGTTAATAGCTTCATGTTGTTTTTACACATCTCGTTTATTACCCCAACAACCACATTCTTGCCTTAATATTGACCACAATTCATTTATCTTTTCCAAATGTTAGTTTTTATTATTTTTTTCAGATAAAGTTTAATTTGTTTTATGGTGTTATTATAATTTTTCTTTATTAAAGGGGTATTTATATGTTTGAAAATTCTTTGTTTTAAAATATTTATAGATTCTGTAACTTAAATCATCTTTGACTTTAACTTGGACTGCATTAAAATGGTAAATTTAGAAGAGGTTAAGATTTTTTATTCTTCACATTGCTTTAATTTCCTCCAATTGTTGTATCCTTTAAGATGTTTGCTATTTTTACACTAATGGAAGTAAAATATATATGTCAAATCATTGGAGAATCTGGCATTAACTGTGTGTGCAGAGTGGATTAGCTACAATATTAGCTTAAATCTTAATTAAAATCTCACACAAAGATCCTTAATAGTATAGATGACTATTTTGTGAATTATCTGAGACTACTTTATTAAAAAAAAAAGATAGAAATTTTGGAAAAAGTGATCTCATTTTGTAAATTAAGAGAATGCCTCTGCCTGGTTATTTCACAATGTTTCCAAAATTATTTAAACTCTTTAAAGAAATTCAGCAATGAAATGAAATGGGTTTATTATTAATATTGTAGAAAGAAGCCTGCATATAAGCCTTATGACCGTTTATGTGGAAACTTTTTTGACAAAAGGATGTTAAAAAATAGATGAGGAGAGGAGAGACATGAGAATTTGGGCAGCCTTTTCTCCTAACCTTAGGATTACATTATCATCAATGATATCTTAGTTTTTAAAGTATTTCAATTATCCCACTTTTTAGTGCAGAATTGTAGCAATAATTGTACCTGAAGTGGAAGTAAAATCCCATCTAATTTGCCCAGCTCCAGCTGGACCCCATTTATCTGAGAAATGTATAGTTCTGAGAAGTTTTATTTTTTAGATAGTCTTTTACAGTGAAGCTTTGTATACATGCTTGTTAAAAATGTAAGTTTTTTTTTTTTTTGTTTGTTTTTTTGAGATGGAGTCTCACTCTGTCAGCTAGGCTGGAGTTCAGTGGTGCAATCTTGGCTCACTGTAACCTCCACCTTCTGGGTTCAAGCGATTCTCCTGCCTCAGCCTCCGAGTAGCTGGGACTACAGACGCCTCCCACTATGCCTGGCTGATTTTTGTATTTTTAGTAGAGATGGCGTTTCACCATATTGGTCAGGCTGGTCTTGAACTCCTGACTTTGTGATCCACCCACCTTGGCCTCCCAAAGTGCTGGGATTACAGGCGTGAGCCACCGTGCCTGGCCAAAAATGTAAGTTTTATATATCTAACTTAATGGAGAAAATTATTTATCAAGCCCCCCTAAGCTTCTATTTCTAAAACATATGACATCATTGTTACTTAATTTTTAAAATTTGTATAAATTTATGGGGTGCTAGTGCAATGTTGTTACATGCATAGATTATGCAGTGGTCAAGTCAGGGCTTTCAAGTATCTATCCACTAAATTTCATTAATTATACTTATTAAGTAATTTCTCATCATTCACCCTCCCACCCCCCTGCCCCCATCTGAGTCTCTATTGTCTATCATTCTACCCTCTATGTCTATGTGCTCGTGGTTTTTTAGCACCCACTTATGAGTGATAACATGTGATATTTAACTTTTCATGTCTGACTTGTTTCACTTAAGATAATGACCTTCAGTTTTACCCATGTTGCTGCTAAAAATATGATTTCATTTTTTTCTATGGCTGAATAATATTCCATTGTGTATATATACTACATTTTCTTTACCCAGTCTCGAGTCTTCCATTGATGGACACGTAGGTTGATTCTATAACTTTGCTATTGTGAATAATGCTGTGATAACATATGAGTGCAGGCATCTTTTTGATAAATTGATACCAAGCAGTGGGATTGTTGGATCAAATGATAATTCTACTTTTAGTTCTTTGAGAAATCGCCATACTGTTTTCCATAGAGGTTGTAATAATTTACATTTCCACCAACAGTGTATAAGACTTCCTTTTTCTCTACAACCTTGCCAACATCTGTTATTTTCTCTCTTTTTAATAATAGCCATCTTTACTGGGGTAAGATGATATCTTGTAGTTTTAATTTGCATTTCTTTGATGATTAGTGATGTTGAGCATTTTTTCTTATACCTGTTAGCCATTTGTACGTCTTGTTTTGAGAAATGTCTTATTCATGTCCTTTGTCCACTTTTTAAAAACATATACTTTTAACTTTTAAGTTCAGGAGCACATGTGAAGGTTTGCTGTGTAGGTAAATTCCTGTCATGGGGGTTTGTTGTACAGATTATTTCATCACTCAGGTATCAAGCACAGTAGCCAATAGTTATCTGTTCTGCTCCTCTTCCTCCTCCCACCCTCCATCCTCAAATAGACTCTAGTGTCTGTTGTTTCCTTCTTTTTGTTCATAAGTTCTTATCATTTAGTGCGCCCTTATAAGTAAGAACATGTGGTATTTGGTTTTGTGTTCCTGCATTAGTTTGCTAAGGACAATAGCCTCTGGCTGTATCTGTGTTCTTGCAAAAGACAAACTCTCATTCTTTTTTATGACTGCATAGTATTCCATGGTTTATGTTTACCACATTTGCTTTATCCAATCTGTCATTGATGGATGTTTAGGTTGATTCCATATCTTTGCTATTGTGAATAGCACTGCAATGAACATTCATGTGCATGCATCTTTATAGTAGAATAATTTATATTCCTCTGGATATACACCCAGTAATGGGATTGCTAGGTTGAATGATAGTTCTGCTATTAGCTCTTTGAGGAATCGCCATACCGCTTTCCACAATGATTGAACTGGTTTACACTCCAAAAAACAGTGTAGAAGTGTTCCCTTCTCTCCACAACCTTGCCAGCATCTGCTATTTTTGGACTTTTTAATAGCCATTCTTACTGGTGTGAGTATCTTATTGTGTATTTGATTTGCATTTCTCTAATGGTCAATGATATTGAGCCTTTTTTCATATGCTTGTTGGCCACATGTGTGTCTTCTTTTGCATAGTGTCTGTTCATGTCCTTTGCCCACCTTCTAATGGGGTCATTTTTTTTTGTAAATTTATTAAAGTTTCTTACATATGCTGGTTATTAGACCTTTGTCAGATGCATAGTTTGCAAATACTTTTTCCCAATGTATGGATTGTTTGTTTACTCTGTTGATAGTTTCTTTTGTTATGCAGAAGTTCATAAGTTTAATTAGCTCCCACTTTTCAATTTTACTATTGCTTTTTGTCTCTTTGTCCTGAAATCTTTGCCTGTTCCTATGCCTAGGATGGAATTGCCTAGGTTGTCTTCCAGGGTTTTTATGGTTTTAGATTTTACATTTAAGTCTGTAATCCATCTCCAGTTGATTGATTTATTTGATATGAGGAAGGAGTCCAGCTTCAGTCTTCTGCATATGGCTAGCCAGTTATCCCAGCATCATTTATTGAATAGGAAGTCTTCCTCATTGCATGTTTTTGTCAGCTTTGTTGAAGATCAGATGCTCATAGATGTGTGACCTTTGGTCTTATTTCTGGGTTCTCTATTCTGTTCCATTGACCTATGTGCATTTTTTGTGCTAGTACCATGCTGTTTTTATTACTGTAGCCCTGTAGTATGATTTGAAGTCAGGTAATGTGATGCCTCCAGCTTTGTTCTTTTTCCTTAGGATTGCCTTGGCTATTCAGGCTCTTTTTTGGTTCCATATGAATTTTAAATAGTTTTTTTTCTGGTTCTCTGAAAAATGTCAATGGTAGTTTGACAAGAAGAGCATTGAATCTGTAAATTGATTTGAGCAGTATAGCTATTTTAATGATATTGATTCTTCTTATCCATGAGCATGGAGTGTTTTTCCATTTGTTTGTGTCTTCTCTGATTTCTTTGAGCAGTGTTTCGTAATTCTCATTGTAGAGATCTTTCACCTGCCTGGATAGCTGTATGCCTAGGTATTTTATCTTTTTTTTAATGACAATTGTGAATAGGATTGCCTTTCCGATTGGCTCTTGGTTTGATTGTTGGTGGTGGAAAGGGAATATTTCGTACATTGATTTTTGCATCCTGAAATTTTTGCTGAAGTTGTTTATTAGCTGAAGGAGCTTTTGGAGATTATGAGACTCTGGGATTTTCTAGATATAGAATTATGTTATCTGCAAACAGGGATAGTTTGACTTCCTCTTTTCCTATTTGGATGCCTTTTATTTCTTTCTCTTGCCTGATTGCTCTGGCTAGGACTTCCAATACTATGTTGGTTAGAAGTGGTGAGAGAGGGCATCCTTATTTTGTACTGGATTTCAAGGTAAATGTTTCCAGCTTTTGCCCATTCAGTATAATGTTGGCTGTGGGTTTGTTATAGATGGCTCTTATTATTTGAGGTATGCTCCTTCAAAACCTAATTAATTATGAGTTTAAAACATGAAGTGGTGTTGAATTTTATAGAAAACCGTTTCTGTGTCTATTGAGATAATCATGTGGTTTTGTCTTCAGTTTTGTTTATGTGATGAGTCACATTTATTGATCTGTGTATGTTGAACCAACCTTGCATTCTGGGGATGAAGCTTACTTGATTGTCGTGAATAAGCTTTTCATTGTGCTGCTGGATTCAGTTTGCCATATTTTTTTGAGGATTTTTACATTAATGTTTATCAAGGATATTGGTCTGAAGTTTTCTTTTTTTTTGTTGTGTCTCTGCCAGGTTTTGGTATCAAGATGAAGCTGGCCTCATAGAATGAATTGCAGAGGAGTCTCTCATCCTTTTTTTGGGAATAGTTTTAGCAGGAATGGTACCAGCTCTTATTGTACATCTGGTAGAATTTGGCTATAAATCCATCAGGTCCTGGGCTTTCTGGTAGACTTTTTATTACTGATTCAATTTCAGAGCCTGTTATTGGTCTGCTTAGGGAATCTATTTCTTCCTGGCTCATTTTTGTGAGAGTATATGTGTCCAGGAATTTATTTATCTCTTCTAGGTTTCATAGTTTGTGCACATAGAGGTGTTTGTAGTAGTTTTTGATGCTTGTTTTTATTTCTATGGAGTCAGGAGTAGCATTTCCATCATCATTTCTGTTTATGTTTCTTTGGATCTTGTCTCTTTCATCCTTTATTAGTCTAGCTAACAGCCTATCTATCTTATTATTTTTTTCACAAAACCAACTCCTGGATTTGTTGATCTTTTGAATTGTTTTTGTGTCTCGATTTCCTTCAGTTCAGCTCTGATTTTTTCTTTTTTTATTCTTCTAGCTTTGGGGTTGATATATATGTTCTTAATTCTCTAATTCTTTCAGTTGTGATGTTTGGTTGTTAAATTGAGATATTTCTCACTTTTTAATATGGACATTTATTGCTATAAATTTTCTTCTTAACACTGCTTTACCATGTCCCAGAGATTCTGGGATGTTGTATCTTTGTTTGCATTACTTTCAAAGAACTTCTTGATTTCTACTTTAATTTTATTTTTTACCCAAATGTCATTCAAGAGCATCTTGTTTAATTTTTTTGTAGTTGTGTGGTTTTTGTAGTCTTGAGTTCTATTTTTATTGTGCTGAAAGTGTTAAGTATGATTTTATGGTTTTTTTCTTTTGCATTTGTTAAGGATTTTTTCATGTCCAATTATGTGGTTGGTTCTAGAGTATGTGCCATGTGGCGATCAGAGGAATGTATATTCTGTGGTTTTTGGGGTGGAGAGTTCTGTAAAGGTCTATCAGATTCATTTGATCCAATGTTGAATTCAGGTCCTGAATATCTTGGTTAATTTTCTCCACTGATGATTTATTACTATTAGTGTAGTGTTGAAATCTTCCACTATAATTGTATGGGAGTATATGTGTCTTTTTAGTTCTCTATGAACTTTCTTTGTGAATCTGGGTGGTCCTATGTTGAGTGCATATCTATTTAGGATAGTTATGTCTTTTTGTTGAATTGAACCTTTTATGATTATGTAATGCCCTTCTTTGTCTTTTTTGATATTTGCTGGTTTGAAATCTGTTTTTTTCTGAAATTAGAATTGAAACCCATACTTTTTTCTCTTTTCCATTTGCTTGGTAGGTTTGCCTCCATTCCTTTATTTTGAGCCTATGAGTGTCATTACATGTGAGATGGGTCCATTGAAGACAGCATACCATTGTTACCCTCTTTTTTTTTTTTTTTTAGATGGAGTCTCGCTCTGTCACCCAGGCTGGAGTGCAGTGGCATGATCTTGGCTCACTGCAAGCTCCACCTCCTGGGTTCATGCCATTCTCCTGCCTCAGCCTCCTGAGTAGCTGGGACTACAGGTGCCCACCACCAAGCCTGGCTAATTTTGTTGCCCTCTTTTTAATGGGATTATTTAAGTTGTTTGAGTTTTCATGTATTTTGGTATTAGTCCCCTGCTAAATAAATAGTTTGTAAATATTTTCTCTCATTTTACAAATTGTCTATTCACTCTGTTGATTATTTCTTGGGCTGTGCAGAAAGTTCTTAGTTTAATTAATTCTCATTTGCCTACTTTTTAAATTGCCTATGCTTTTGATATTTTAGTGATAAATTCTTTGCCCCGACCAATGCTTGTAAGAGTTATCCTTAGATCTTTTCTTAGTATTTATTTAAATAGTTTTGGGTTGTACATTTAAGTCTTTAATCCATCTTGAGTTAACTTTTGTATATGATGAGAGATGGGATCCAGCTTTATTCTTTCACATCTGGCAACCCAGTTTTTGCAGCACAATTTATTGGTTTTTAACTCAAGTGACTTCATTTAATATAAGCTCTATCAAGTATACTTTTTACTTTATAGGTTTGTCGTCAATGTTTTGTTGTTGTTTTTGGCAATATGCAGAGATGAACTTAAAAGTCTGGTTTGATCTAAAGTAAAAGAAAGGCTTACTTGATAATCTTAAAATTTATTCTTTTTCTAATTGAATTGCTTAGAATATATTATTTTGTACTTACCATCTTAACCCCCAAAGTACATATTATCCTCTTAATGGAATCCCTCGATTTTACAGAAAGAAATTCTTACTTGATTAGTGTCTTTGTTTGTGCAGTTATAGCAAAATACCACAGACTGGGTAATTTGTAAAGAACAGAAATTTATTTCTTAGTGTTCTGGAGGCTGGGAAGTTCAAGATCAAGATGCCAGCATTTGGTTTGGTGAGGGCCTTCTTGCTATATCCTCACATGATGGAAGGAATAGTAGGGAAAGAGGGGTCAAAGTCAGTTCCCTCCAGCCCTTTTTATCAGACACTAATTCATTCCTGAGAATGAAGCCCTCATGACTTAGTCACTTTCCAAAAGGCTCTACCACTTAGCAGCACCATAATGGGGGTTAAGTTTCAACACATAAATTTTGGGAATCATTTAGGCCATAACAGCTAGAAAAGTCCAGTTTATAAACCTTGCCTGATCTGAAGGAAAAAAATGTTGACATGTACCAGAGCCTACAAAATGAACTGCAGAGAAACTGTCAGGTATGTCTTTATTTGGCAAATTTATAATTTGGCATCCTCTATTTTTCGTAAGTTTCTACTAGATAACAAAAATAAGTTATGATCCTTCAAAAAGTCTAAACATGTTTTAACATAAGGTTTTTCTGATAATTATATCTAAGACTCATATTTCATTCTAATTTATGTTTGAATTTTAATGTGAATTCATAGTGGACAATGTAAAAACAGATAATCTTAGAGTTACAGTTTTATGAATATTTGAATAAAAAATAACATCACAGATTGATAAATAAGATATCAAGCAATGAAGGGTTTTGTTTTTGAAATAAGTAAAAACTTATTTAGATATTGACATAGAGGTTTCAATAAGAAGAAGAAAAAGAATAAAAAAAGAAGCCTAACCAATAAGACCTTGTCATGGGGTAGCACATTTTTTTCTTGTAAGATCAATAGAACTTGTATCTTATAGGGAGTGTATAAGTTGTAGACAAAATAATGTAAAAAAATAAAATAAAAATTTAAAAGTAGTATTTCTTTGCCTTTCTATAGAATTTTAGAATTTCTTTAGTATCTTAATATGACTCACCATGCTAAATTCCTGTAAAGAAGCCTGTGAAGTCGATACCTTTGAGCAATTCACTTAGAATATATGAACTCAGTTTTCTCATCTCCAAAATGGATAAAATATCTATTTCATAAAAGTCTTGTGAGGATTTAATAAAATATTTGTAGGTATTTATGCGTGTCTAACCCATTGCATGCACTCAGCAATAGGTATCTATTACACATATCTATTAATGCTTATTGTAATGTCAGTGCAGTAGAGTGTATTTTATTTGTCTAGGTCATACAGGTTGTTAAGTAATAGAGTTGAGACTAGCAATTAAAGCCCCTGACCCCTGTTGTTACCTCTCCGGATCTTTCACATGATCATACTCCCTCTGTGATCCATGGATACATTTTTGAAATGCTTCATTTTGAAGAAAAGTTATGTTATTTTGAAAAGCATAGGTTTAGGAACCACACAAACCTGACTTTAAATCCAAGTTTTAACATCTACTGGTATGTGACCCTGGAAAAGTTACTTAGTATCTTATTTTTTACATTTGTGACAGTACCTTAATTTTCTTTTATGAAAGAAAGAATCTACCTTAAGGTTGTTGAACACATAAACGTGCATATAAATATAGATATCTAGATATCTAGATATTGGTGTAGATATTTACACAGTAGAGTGAATGCCTAACATATATGATTAAACATTTTTTAAAATTATGGGTGCATAATAGTTGTGCAAATTTATGGGGTATGTTTGATGCCTTGATACAGGCATACAATGTGCAATGGTCAAGTCTGGGTAATTAGGGTACCCATAACCTCAAGCATTTATTATTTCTTTGTATTAGGAACATTCCAATTTCACTCCTTTAGTTATTTAAAATACATAATACATTATTTTTAACTGTACTTGCCCTATTATGCTACTAATACTAACTGTATTTTTGAATGCATTAACTAACCACTCCTTATTTACCCTCCAGCACTACACTTCCAAGTATCTGATAGCCATCATTATACTCTCTATTTCCATGAGTTCAATTTTTTTTTTTGCTTTTGCATGAAATATTGGTGTTTCTGTGCCTGGCTTATTTCACTTAAGATAATATCCTCCACTTTCATCCATGTTATTGCAAATGAAACGATTTCATTCTTCTTTATGGCTGAATATTATTCCATTGTGTATTTCTACCATATTTTCTTTTATTATTATTATTATACTTTAAGTTTTAGGGTACATGTGCACAATGTGCAGCTTTGTTACATATGTATCCATGTGCCATGCTGGTGTGCTGCACACATTAACTCGACATTTAGCATTAGGTATATCTCCTAATGCTGTCCCTCCCACCTCCCCCCACCCCACAACAGTCCCCGGAGTGTGATGTTCCCCTTCCTGTGTCCATGTGTTCTCATTGTTCAATTCCCACGTATGAGTGAGAACATGCGGTGTTTGGTTTTTTGTCCTTGCGATAGTTTACTGAGAATGATGGTTTCCAGTTTCATCCATGTCCTACAAAGGACATGAACTCATCATTTTTTATGGCTGCATAGTATTCCATGGTGTATATGTGCCACATTTTCTTAATCCAATCTATCGTTGTTGGACATTTGGGTTTGTTCCAAGTCTTTGCTATTGTGAATAGTGCCGCAATAAACATATGTGTGCAAGTGTCTTTATAGCAGCATGATTTATAGTCCTTTAGGTATATACCCAGTAATGGGATGGCTGGATGAAATGGTATGTCTAGTTCTAGATCCCTGAGGAATCGCCACACTGACTTCCACAATGGTTGAACTAGTTTACAGTCCCACCAACAGTGTAAAAGTGTTCCTATTTCTCCACATCCTCTCCAGCACCTGTTGTTTCCTGACTTTTTAATGATTGCCATCCTAAGTGGTGTGAGATGGTATCTCATTGTGGTTTTGATTTGCATTTCTCTGATGGCCAGTGATGATGAGCATTTTTTCATATGTTTTTTGGCTGCATAAATGTCTTCTTTTGAGAAGTGTCTGTTCATGTCCTTCTCTCCCTTTTTGACCGGGTTGTTTGTTTTTTTCTTGTAAATTTGTTGGAGTTCATTGTAGATTCTGGATATTAGCCCTTTTTCAGATGAGTAGGTTGTGAAAATTTTCTCCCATTCTGTAGGTTGCCTGTTCACTGTGATGGTAGTTTCTTTTGCTGTGCAGAAGCTCTTTAGTTTAATTAGATCCCATTTGTCAATTTTGGCTTTTGTTGCCATTGCTTTTGGTGTTTTAGACATGAAGTCCTTGCCATGCCTATGTCCTGAATGGTATTGCCTAGGTTTTCTTTTAGAGTTTTTATGGTTTTAGGTCTAACATGTAAGTCTTTAATCCATCTTGAATTAATTTTTGTATAAGGTGTAAGGAAGGGATCCAGTTTCAGCTTTCTATATATGGCTAGCCAGTTTTCCCAGCACCATTTATTAAATAGGGAATCCTTATCCAATTTCTTGTTTTTGTCAGGTTTGTCAAAGATCAGATAGTTGTAGATATGCAGCATTATTTCTGAGGACTGTGTTCTGTTCCATTGATCTATGTCTCTGTTGTGGTAGCAGTACCATGCTGTTTTGGTTACTGGAGCCTTGTAGTATAGTTTGAAGTCAGGTAGCGTGATGCCTCCAGCTTTGCTCTTTTGGCTTAGGATTGACTTGGCAATGCAGGCTCTTTTTTGGTTCCATATGAACTTTAAAGTAGTTTTTTTCCAATTCTGTGAAGGAAGTCACTGGTAGCTTGATGGGGATGGCATTGAATCTATAAATTACCTTGGGCAGTATGGCCATTTTCATGATATTGATTCTTCCTACCCATGATCATGGAATGTTCTTCCATTTGTTTGTATCCTCTTTTATTTCATTGAGCAGTGGTTTGTAGTTCTCCTTGAAGAGGTCCTTCACATCCCTTGTAAGTTGTATTCCTAGGTATTTTATTCTCTTAGAAGCAATTGTGAATGGGAGTTCACTCATGATTTGGCTCTCTGTTTGTCTGTGATTTGTGTACAAGAATGCTTATGATTTTTTACATTGATTTTGTATCCTGAGACTTTCCTGAACTTGCTTATCAGCTTAAGGAGATTTTGGGCTGAGACAATGGGGTTTTCTAGATATACAATCATGTCATCTGCAAACAGGGACAATTTGACTTCCTCTTTTCCTAATTGAATACCCTTTATTTCCTTCTGCTGCCTAATTGCCCTGGCCAGAACTTCCGACACTATGTTGAATAGGAGTGGTGAGAGAGGGCATCCCTGTCTTGTGCCAGTTTTCAAAGGGAATGCTTCCAGTTTTTGCCCATTCAGTATGATACTGGCTGTGGGTTTGTCATAGATAGCTCTTATTATTTTGATACGTTCCATCAATACCTAATTTATTGAGAGTTTTTAGCATGAAGGGTTGTTGAATTTTGTCAAAGGCCTTTTCTGGATCTGTTGAGATAATCATGTGGTTTTTGTCTTTGGTTCTGTTTATATGCTGGATTACAGTTATTGATTTGCGTATGTTGAACAAGCCTTGCATCACAGGGATGAAGCCCACTTGATCATGGTGGATAAGCTTTTTGATGTGCTACTGGATTGGGTTTGCCAGTATTTTATTGAGGATTTTTGCATGAATGTTCATCAAGGATATTGGTCTGAAATTCTCTTTTTTGGTTGTGTCTCTGCCAGGCTTTGGTATCAGGATGATACTGGCCTCATAAAATGTGTTAGGGAGGATTCCCTCTTTTTCTATTGATTGGAATAGTTTCAGAAGGAATGGTACCAGCTCCTCCTTGTACCTCTGGTAGAATTCAGCTGTGAATCCATCAGGTCCTGGACTCTTTTTGGTTGGTAAGCTATTGATTATTGCCACAATTTCAGAGCCTGTTTTTGGTCTATTCAGAGGTTCAACTTCTTCCTGGTTTGGTCTTGGGAGGGTGTATGTGTCCAGGAATTTATGCATTTCTTCTAGATTTTCTAGTTTATTTGCAGAGAGGTGTTTGTAGTATTCTCTGATGGTAGTTGTATTTCTGTGGGATCGGTGGTGTTACCCCCTTTATCATTTTTTATTGCATCTATTTGATTCTTCTCTCTTTTCTTCTTTATTAGTCTTGCTGGTGGTCTATCAATTTTGTGGATCTTTTCAAAAAACCAGCTCCTGGATTCATTAATTTTTTGAAGGGTTTTTTGTGTCTCTATTTCCTTCAGTTCTGCTCTGATTTTAGTTATTTCTTGCCTTCTGCTAGCTTTTGAATGTGTTTGCTCTTGCTTTTCTAGTTCTTTTAATTGTGATGTTAGGGTGTCAATTTTGGATCTTTCCTGCTTTCTCTTGTGGGCGTTTAGTGCTATAAATTTCCCTCTATACACTGCTTTGAATGTGTCCCAGAGATTCTGGTATGTTGTGTCTTTGTTTTCTTTGGTTTCAAAGAACATCTTTATTTCTGCCTTCATTTCGTTATGTAGCCAGTCTTCATTCAGGAGCAGGTTGTTCAGTTTCCATGTAGTTGAGTGGTTTTGAGTGAGTTTCTTAATCCTGAGTTCGAGTTTGATTGCCCTGTGGTCTGAGAGACAGTTTATTATAATTTCTGTTCTTTACATTTGCTGAGGAGAGCTTTACTTCCAATTTTGTGGTCAACTTTGGAATAGGTGTGGTGCGATGCTGAAAAAAATGTATGATTTGGGGTGGAGATTTCTGTAGATGTCTATTAGGTCCGCTTGGTGCAGAGCTGAGTTCAATTCCTGGATATCCTTGTTAACTTTCTGTCTCATTGATCTGTCTAATGTTGATAGTGGGGTGTTAAAATCTCCCATTATTATTGTGTGGGAGTCTAAGTCTCTTTGTACGTCACTCAGGACTTGCTTTATGAATCTAGGTGCTCCTGTATTGGGTGCATATATATTTAGGATAGTTAGCTCTTCTTGTTGAATTGATCCCTTTACCATTATGTAATGGTCTTCTTTGTCTCTTTTGATCTCTGTTGGTTTAAAATCTATTTTATCAGAGACTAGGATTGCAACCCCTGCTTTTTTTTGTTTTCCACTTGCTTGGTAGATCTTCCTCCATCCCTTTATTTTGAGTCTATGTGTGTCTCTGCATGTGAGATGGGTTTCCTGAATACAGCACACTGATGGGTCTTGACTCTTTATCCAATTTGTCAGTCTGTGTCTTTTAATTGGAGCATTTAGCCTGTTTACATTTAAAGTTAATATTGTTATGTATGAATTTGATCCTGTCATTATAATGTTAGCTGGTTATTTTGCTCATTAGTTGATGCAGATTCTTCCTAGCCTTGATGGTCTTTACAATTTGGCATGTTTTTGCCGTGGCTGGTACTGGTTGTTCCTTTCCACGTTTAGTGCTTCCTTCAGGAGCTCTTTTAGGGCAGGCCTGGTGGTGACAAAATCTCTCAGCATTTGCTTGTCTGTAAAGTATTTTATTTCTCCTTCATTTATGAAGCTTAGTTTGACTGTATATGAAATTCTGAGTTGAAAATTCTTTTCTTCAAGATTGTTGAATATTGGCCCCCACTCTCTTCTGGCTTGTAGAGTTTCTGCTGAGAGTTCAGCTGTCAGTCTGATGGGCTTCCCTTTGTGGGTAACCCGACCTTTCTCTCTGGCTGCCCTTAACATTTTTTCCTTCATTTCAACTTTGATGAATCTGACAATTATGTGTCTTTGAGTTGCTCTTCTCGAGGAGTATCTTTGTGGCGTTCTTTGTATTTCCTGAATCTTAATGTTGGCCTGCCTTGCTAGATTGGGGAAGTTCTCCTGGATAATATCTTGCAGAGTGTTTTCCAACTTGGTTCCATTCTCCCCGTCACTTTCAGGTACACTAATCAGACGTAGGTTTGGTCTTTTCACATAGTCCCATATTTCTTGGAGGCTTTGCTCGTTTCTTTTTATTCTTTTTTCTCTAAACTTCCCTTCTCACTTCATTTCATTCATTTCATCTTCCATCACTGATGCCCTTTATTCTGGTTGATCACATCGGCTACTGAGGCTTCTGTGTTCTTCATGTAGTTCTCGAAACTTGGCTTTCAGCTCCATCAGCTCCTTTAAGCACTTCTCTGCATTGGTCATTTTAGTTATACATTCATCTATTTTTTTTTTCAAAGGTTTTAACTTCTTTGCCATTGGTTTGAATTTCCTCCTGTATCTCAGAGTAGTTTGATCATCTGAAGCCGTCTTCTCTCAACTGGTCAAAGTCATTCTCCGTCCAGCTTTGTTCTGTTGCTGGTGAGGAACTGCATTTCTTTGGAGGAGGAGAGGTGCTCTGCTTTTTAGAATTTCCAGTTTTTCTGCTCTGTTGTCTCCCCATCTTTGTAGTTTTTTCTACTTTTGGTCTTTGATGATGGTGATGTACAAATGGGTTTTTGGTGTGGGTGTCCTTTCTGTTTGTTAGTTTTCCTTGTAACAGAAAGGACCCTCAGCTGCAGGTTTGTTGGAGTTTGCTAGAAGTCCACTCCAGACCCTGTTTGCCTGGGTGTCAGCAGCGATGGCTGCAGAACAGTGGATTTTCGTGAACTGCAAATTCAGCTGTCTGATCGTTCCTCTGGAAGTTTTGTCTCAGAGGAGTACCTGGCCAAGTGAGTTGTCAGTCTGTCCCTACTGGGGTGTTCCTCCCAGTTAGGCTGCTCAGGGGTGAGGGACCCACCTTAGGAGGCAGTCTGCCCATTCTCAGATCTCCAGCTGCGTGCTTGGGAACCACTACTCTTTTCAAATCTGTCAGACAGGGACATTTAAGTCTGCAGAGGTTACTGCTGACTTTTTGTCTGTGCCCTGCCCCCCAGAGGTGGAGCCTTCCGAGGCAGGAAGGCCAGTTCGAGCTTCCTGGCTGCTTTGTTTACCTAAGCAAGCCTGGGCAATGGCCGCCGCCCCTCCCCCAGCCTCACTGCCACCTTGCAGTTTGATCTGAGACTGCTCTGCTAGCAATCAGCGAGACTCCATGTGCATAGGACCCTCCAAGCCAGGTGGGGTACACAGTCTCCTGGTGTGCTGTTTTCCAAGCCAGTTGGAAAAGCACAGTATTAGGGTAGGAGTGACCTGATTTTCCAGGTGCCGTCTGTCACCCCTTTCTTTGACTAGGAAAGGGAACTCCCAGAGCCCTTGCACTTCCCGAGTGAGACAATGCCTCGCCCTGCCTTGGCTCGGCTCGCTCATGGTGCGCCAAACCTACTGTCCTGCACCCACTGTTTGGCACTCTCTAGTGAGATGAACCCGGTACCTCAGATGGAAATGTAGAAATCACCCGTCTTCTGCATCACTCATGCTTGGAGCCATAGACAGGAGCTGTTCCTATGCGGCCATCTTGGCTCCACCTCTGTACCATATTTTCTTTATCCATTCCTCTATTGATGGACACTTAGGTTGATTCCATATCTTGGCTATTGTGAGTAGTGCTGCAATAAACATGGGAGGGCAGATCTCTTTGTTATGCTAATTTCTTTCTTTTGAATATACCCAGAAGTGAGATTTTTAGATCATATGGTAGTTCCATTTTTAGGTTTTTGAAGAATCTTCAAAGTGTTCTTCATGGTGGTTGTACTATGTACACGCTGGCCAACAGTATATGAGGGTTCCCTTTTCTCCACATCTTCGCCAGCATTTGTTATTGCCTGACTTTTGAATATGAGCCATTTTAACTGGAGTCAGATGATATTTCATTGTAGTTTTGGTTTGTATTTCTTTGATGATTAGTGGTGTTGAGCATTTTTTCATGTACCTATTTGCCATTTGTATGTCTTCTTTTGAGAAATCGCTAGTCAGACCTTTTGCCCATTTTTAATCTGATCATTATTATTATTCACTAATGAGTGGTCTGAGCTCCTTAGCTTTCTGGTTATTAATCCCCTGTCAGATTGGTGTTTTGCAAATATTTTCTCCCATTCTGTGGGTTGTCTGTTCACTTTGTTGATTGTTTCCTTTGCTGTGTAGAGGCTTTTTAACTTGATGTGGTCCCATTTGTCCATTTTTGGTTTGGTTGCCTGTACTTTTGAGGTGTTACTCAGGAAATCTTTGGCTAGACCAATGCCTTGGAGTGTTTCCCCAATGTTTTCTTGTAGTAGTTTCATAATTTGAGGTCTAGATTTAAGTCTTTAATCCATTTGGATTTTGGTTTTGTATATGGTGAGAGATAGGGGTCTAGTTCCATTCTTCTGCATATGGATATCCAGTTTTCCCAGCACCATTTATTGAAGAGACTTTCATTTCCCCAATATATGTTCTTGGTACATTCCTCAAAAATGAGTTGAATTTAGATGCATGTATTTATTTTTGGGCTCTCTATTCTGTTTCACTGGTTTGTGCATCGGTTTTCTTGCCAGCACCATGATGTTTTGATTCCTATAGTTCTGTAGTATAATATAAAGTCAGGTAATGTAATGCTTCCAGCTTTGTTCATTTTGCTCAGGCTAGCTTTGGCTATTTTGGGTCTTTTGTGGTTCCATATAAATTTTAGAATTGTTTTTCTATTTCTTTGAATAATGTATTCATTTTGATAGGGATTAAATGGAATCTGTAGATTACTTTGAGTAGTATAGACATTTTAATAATACTGATTCTTCCAATTCATGAGCATAAAATATCTTTTCCTTTTTTGTTGTGTTCTCTTCGATTTCTTTCATCAATGCTTTATGATTTTCATTGTGGAAATCTTTCATTTATTTGGTCAAGTTAATTCCTAGGTATTTTATTTTAATTGTAGCTACTGTAAATGATATTACTTTCTTCATTTCTTTTCAGATTGTTCAGTGTTGGAATATAGAGATATACTGATTTGTGTATGTTAGTTTTGTATCCTGCAACTTTACTGAATTTATCAGTTATAATAGTTTTTTTTTTTTGGTGGAGTCTTTAAATTGTCCCAAATATAAGATCTTATTATCTGCAGACAAAAATAAATTGACTTCTTCCTTTCCAATTTGTATGCCCTTTCTTTCTTTCTTTTGTTTAATTGCTCTAACTAGGACTTTAGTACTATGTTGAATAAAAGTGGTTGAAGTAGGCATACTTATATTGTTTTAGAACTTAGAGAAGGCTTTTAGATTTTCCCTGTTCTGTATGATTCTAGCTGTGGGTTTGTAATATATGGGTTTTATCATATTGAAGTATGTTCCATCTACCCAAGTTTTTGAAAGTGTCTACCATAAACTGATATGAATTTTTTATGCCAATGGATGCCCTGTGGAAAATGTTTCTCTTATCTTTCTTTCTTTTATAGAGGTGGGATTTTGCTATGTTGCCCAGGCTGGTCTCAAACTCCTGGCCTCAAAGGATCCTACTGCCTCAATCTCCCAAAGTGTTGGGATTACAAGCATGAGGCACTACTGTGCCAGGCCTGATGCTGAAGTTTATCGGTTGATTTTTCTTGGCATCTACTAAAATGATCATGTGGTTTTTGTCCTTCATTCTGTTGTTGTGATGTATCACATTTTAAAATTTGCATATGTTGAACGAATCTCACATGAATCCTACTTGATCATGATAAATGATCTTTTTAATGTGTTGTTGAATTTGGTTTACTAGTATTTGTAGAGAATTTTTGCATTTGTGTTCATTCAATCAGGAATATTGGCTTGTAGGGTTTTTTTTTGTTGTTATTGTAGATTTGTCTGGTTTCCGTATTAGTGTAATGCTGGCCTTGTAGAATGAGTTTGAAAGTATTCCCTCCTCCTCAATGTTTTGATGTAGTTTGAGTATGATTGATGTGATTACTTCTTTAAATGTTTGGTAGAATTTAGCAGTGAAGTCATTGGGTCCTGGACTTGTCTTTGATGGGAGACATTTTATTACTGTTTTATCTCTTTACTTATTACTGGTCTATTCAGGTTTTGGATTTCTTCATGGTGCAAACTTTGCAGGTTGTAATGTGCCTAGGGATTTATCTGTTTCTACTAGTTTTTCTAATTTATTGGCATATAGTTGTTCACAATAGTTTTTAATGATCCTTTTGATTTCTGTGGTATCAGTTGTAATGTCTCCTTTTTCATCTGTGGGTTTATTTATTGAGTCTTTTCTGGTTTTTTTCTTAGTTAATATGGCTACAGGTTTGTCAATTTTGTCTATCTTTTCACAAAAGATTTTGTTTATCTTTTTGTTTTATTGATCATTTTTATTTTTTATCCTAAATTTTATTTATTTTGCTCTGATCTTTATTATTTATTTTCTTCTACTAATTTGGGTTTTCATTGCTTTTGTTTTTCTAGTTCTTTAAGATACATTGTTATTTTGTTTATTTGAAGTTTATCTATTTTTTTGGTATATGTTTGTTGCTTTAAAATTCCCTTTTATTATTGCTTTTGCTGCATCCCAAGAATTTGGTACATGTGTTTCCATTTTTACTTGTTTCAAGAAACTTTAAAAATTTCTTTCTCAAGTTGTTCACTGACAGAAAGATAACAGAAAGGGTGAAAGAAAAACACAAGTAATTTTCTCTGATACTATGTTTTAATTTCTTGTTTTTAAAATATCTGTGTATTTATTAAAGGTTTTTTATGTTTACCATGAGGTTTGCAAATAACATAACCAAATATTTTAAACTGATGACAAATTAACTCTGATTACAAGTAAGTAAAATAAAACAAATAAGCAAAGAGAATACTAAAAAACTCTACACTTTAACTCCATCCTCCTGCTTTTTGACTTTTTGTCACCTCAATTTATATATTTTTATATTGTCAATCTCTTAAAAAGTTGTAGTTATTAATTTTTGGTAGGTTTGTCTTTTAGTCTTCTCACTAAATATATGAGTATTTTACACACTGCAATTATATTATAGTTTTAAAGTATTCCATATTTTTCTGTGTACTTATTATTATCAGTGATTTAGTTTTATACCTTTAGAGGATTTCTTATTGTTCATTCACATCTTTTTCTTTCAGACTGAAGAATTCCCTTTAGTATTTCTTGTAAGACAGATCTGGTATTTGACAAAATCTCTCAGCTTTTGTTTTCTGTGAAAGTATTTATTTCTCCTTCATGTTTGAAGGATAATTTTGCTGGATATACTATTCTAGGTTGAGTTTGTTTTCCTTCAGCACTTTGGATATGTCATTTTTCTCTGTCTTAGCTAGGAAGGCTTCTGCTGAGAAGTCTGCTGCCAGACATAACAGAGCTCCTTCATATATTATTTGCTTCATTTCTCTTGTGGCGTTTAGGATTCTTTCTTTATCCTTGCCTTTGAGAATCTGACCATTATATACCTTGAGATTATCTTTTTTGGGTTGAATCTTATTGGTATTCTGTGACCTTCTTGTATCTGGGTATTCATATCTTTCTCTGTGTTTGAAAAGTTCCCTGCTATTATTTATTTGAATAAACTTTCTCTCTCTCTCTCTCTCTCTGTCTCTCTCTCTCTCTCTCCTTCCTCTTTAAGGCCAACAACTCTTAAATTTGACGCTTTGAGGCTGTTTTCTAGATCTTGTAGGTATGCTTTGTTCTTCTTTGTTCTCTTTTCTGTCTTCTCCTCTGACTGTATTTTTCTACAATCTATCTTCAGGTTTACTAATCGTTTCTTCTGCTTGATCAATTCTCCTCGCTAAAGACTTCGCATTCATTTTTCAAGTTGTCAATTTAATTTTTAAGCTCCCAAATTTCTGCTTGATATTTAAAAAAATTAATTACTCTTTGTTAAATTTCTCTGGTAGAATTCTGAATTCCTTGTCTGTGTTATCTTGGAGTTTGTTTAGCTTCCTCGAGACAGCTATTTTGAATTCCTTGTCTGAAAATTCATATATCTCTGTCACTCTAAGATTGGCCATTGATTTATTATTTAGTCTGTTTGGTGAGGTCATGTTTCTTGGATGCTCTTGATCTTTGTGGACATTAATTGATGTCTAGGCATTGAAGAGCTAGGTATTTATTCCAATCTTTGCAGTTTGGACTTGTTTGCACCCATCCATATTAGGAAGGCTTTCCAAGTATTCAAAGGGAATTGTGTTGTGGTCTAAGATTTTGGTCAGTGCAGCCATGTCTACATTAGGGGGCACCCCAAGCCCAGTAACGCTGTGACTCTACAAGAGTCACAGAGACTCCTAGTGGTACCACTTTGGTGGTGGTTTGGATAAGATCTGAGAGAATTCCGTGGATTATCAGGCAGAGACTCTTTTTCTCTTCCCTTACTTTCCCCCAAACAAATGGAGTCTCTGTGCTGAACTGCCTGGGGTTGGGGAAGGGGTGTCACAAGCACACCTATGGCCATCATGACTGGGACCCTCTTGGGTCTGACCTATAACCAGCACAGGACTGGGTCTTGCTCAAGGTCTGTGGCGACTATTGCCTGGCTAAAGCTGATGTGTATCAAGGGCGAAGGGCACTTTAGTCAGGAGGTGGTGAGTCTAGCCAGGCTTGTGTCTTTCCCTTCAGGTCGGCAAGTTCTCTTCTGGCCCTGGGTGGGTCTAGAAATCCTGTTCAGGAGCTAGGGCCTAGAATCAGGGGCTTTAGGGCTCTTCTTGGTGTTTATTTTACTGTGGCTAGGCTAGTACCCAACTTGTAAGACAACGTCCTCTGTATTCTTCCCTCTCTTTTCCCCAAGCAGGAATCTCTCCCCAAGCTGCACTGCCAAGAGCTCTGGGAGGGGTGACATGAGTAATCTCTCAGCTGTCACAGCTGGTGTAACACTGGGTCACATGCACCCCAAGTCTCATTGCCTCTGAGACTAGTGCAGCGCCAGGCCTTGCCCAAGGACAGTAGTCCTTTTGGCCAGACAGCCACTCAGTTTTATTCCAGGCCCTAGGTCACTTTAGTCAGCTAGTGGTAGAACCAGCTGTGATTTGGGTTCCTCCTGCTGGGGCAGAGAGTTTCCCTCTGGCCCAGGGCTGGTCTAAATGTTTCCTCTGTGGATACTAGCAAAGCTGTCTGCCTTGCATTGTGTTTTGCTATGACAGGTAGCACTGAGTTCCAATGCAAAATTCAACACTCACTTCAGTCTGCCTCCCCAAAGCCTACTAATTTTCTGGACTGTGCTGCCACAGAATGACGGAAGGGTGGTATAGGCAATGCAAGACTGTCTTTCCTACCCTCCTTAATGCCTCTTTCCTTGATATTTTGTTAAAAGCAGGTGCAGTAATCACTCACCTTTTTTTTTTTTTTTTTTTTTTGGTTCTTATGAGGGTGCTTTCTTGTGTGGATAGTTGTTCAATTTGGTGTTCCTGCAGGGGGGCGATCACTGGAGAATGTGGCCATGTTGCTATGCCTCTTTTGTCTCTAATACATGAGCTCTTTATTTTTATTTTTTATATTTTTAGACAGAGTCTTGCTCTGTCACCCAGATCTCGGTTCACTGCAACCTCTGCCTCCCGGGTTCAAGCAATTCTCCTGCCTCAGCCTCCTAGGTAGCTGTGATTACAGGTGCATGCCACCACGCCCAGGTTATTTTTGTATTTTTAGTAGAGCGGGGTTTCACTATGTTGGCCAGGCTGGTCTTGAACTCCTGACCTCCTGATCCACCCGCCTCAGCCTCCCAAAGTGCTGGGATTACAGGCGTGAGCCACCATGCCCGGCCATGGTATTTAATACTGAAGCGACCATGCGACCAAGCAACCGGTATATACTATGGGATATATACCTTGGGGTTTATTGTTGTGTGCTGAGAAATAATTCAGGACATGGACACATGTGGGTGAGTTAAGGAGTGGAAGTAATAGACCCAAGAAAGGAGAGAGGAGAGCAGCAGACTACAGCAAATTTTATAGGCAGGCTGGAGACGGTGGTGTCTGATGTATGTAGGGCTCACAGATTGGTTCTGTCAGATGTGATGTTTACATAGTGCACCCTAATCTTATTATGCAAATGGACTTTCCAGTTGATCAGTGCCATTTTGTCTGCTCTTTATGTACTCTTGGCTGACAAAAGGGAAAAAGAAGCCGCCATTTTGAAAATATCTAGTCCCTAGTTCCTGCTGGTATTGACCCATGCAAGCTCCTAGCTTGCTTGTCTATGTCTGCAGCCTGATTTTACAGGCTGCTCTTTGTTATAAAATGATTTGGGGCTGCTTTTCTTTAAAAAAAAAAAAAAAAGGAAAGAAAAGTCTTACCGAGGGCTCCCATGCCCTTGCTATTAGCCTAAGTAATTCCTTCTTAACTCCTATATCAATATTATTAGATTTAAAGTGGTAGTTTCATTACAAATTTTAAATTTTAAAGAATAATAAAATTAAGGAAATATTTAATTTAATTTTTCAGATCAGAAAAGCTTGTCTGTCATATTTTTATTTTATTTTTTTATTTTTTATTTTTGATTATACTTTAAGTTCTAGGGTAGGTTGCCATGTTGGGGTGCTGCACCCATTAACTCATTTACATTAGGTATATCTCCTAATGCTATCCGCTCCCCCACTCCCAACCCCAAGACAGGCCCCAGTGTGTGATGTTCCCCTTCCTGTGTCCAAGTGTTCTTATTGTTCAATTCCCACCTATGAGTGAGAACATGCGGTGTTTTGTTTTTTGTCCTTGCGACAGTTTGCTGAGAATGATAGTTTCCAGATTCATCCATGTCCCTACAAAGGACGTAAACTCATCCTTTTTTATGGCTGCATAGTATTCCATGTGTATACGTGCCACATTTTCTTAATCTAGTCTATCAGTGATGGACATTTGTGTCTGTTCCAAGTCTTTGTTATTGTGAATAGTGCCGCAGTAAACATACATGTGCATGTGTCTTTATAGCAGCATGATTTATAATCTTTTGGGTATATACCCAGTAATGGGATCACTAGGTCAAATGGTATTTCTAGTTCTAGATCCTTGAGGAATTGCTACACTATCTTCCACAATGGTTGAACTAGTTTACAGTCCCACCAACAGTAAAAGTGTTCCCATTTCTCCACATCCTCTCCAGCACCTGTTGTTTCCTGACTTTTTAATGATCGCCGTTCTAACTGGTGTGAGATGGTATCTCATTGTGGTTTTGATTTGCATTTCTCTGATGGCTAGTGATGCTGAGCATTTTTTCATATGTCTTTTGGCTGCATAAATGTCTTCTTTTGAGAAGTGTCTGTTCATATCCTTTGCCCACTTTTTGATGGGGTTATTTTTTTCTTGTAAATTTGTTTGAGTTCATTGTAGATTCTGGATATTAGCCATTTGTCAGATGAGTAGATTGGAAAAATTTTCTCCCATTCTGTAGGTTGCCTGTTCACTCTGATGGTAGTTTCTTTTGCTGTGCAGAAGCTCTTTAGTTTAATTAGATCCCATTTGTCAATTTTGGTTGTGTTGCCATTGCTTTTGGTGTTCTAGACATGAAGTCCTTGCCCATGCCTATGTCCTGAATGGTATTGCCTAGGTTTTCTTCTAGGGTTTTTATGGTTTTAGGTCTAACACTTAAGTCTTTAATCCATCTTGAATTAATTTTTGTATAAGATGTAAGGAAGGGATCCAGTTTCAGCTTTCTACATATGGCTAGCCAGTTTTCCCAGCACCATTTATTAAATAGGGAATCCTTTCCCCATTTCTTGTTTTTGTCAGGTTTGTCAAAGGTCAGATGGTTTCAGATGGGTGGTATTATTTTTGAGGACTCTGTTCTGTTCCATAGGTCTATATCTCTGTTTGGGTACCAGTACCATGCTGTTTTGGTTACTGTAGCCTTGTAGTATGGTTTGAAGTCAGGTAGTGTGATGCCTCCAGCTTTGTTCTTTTGGCTTAGGATTGACTAAGCAATTCGGGCTCTTTTTTGGATCCATATGAACTTTAAAGTAGTTTTTTCCAATTCTGTGAAGAAAGTCATTGGTAGCTTGATGGGAATGGCATTGAATCTATAAATTATCTAGGCAGTATGGCCATGTTCATATTGATTCTTCCTATCCATGAGCATGGAATGTTCTTCCATTTGTTTTTATCCTCTTTTATTTCGTTGAACAGTGGTTTGTAGTTCTCCTTGAAGAGGTCCTTCACATCCCTTGTAAGTTGGATTTCTAGGTATTTTATTCTCTTTGAAGCAATTGTGAATGGGAGTTCACTCGTGATTTGGCTCTCTGTTATTGGTGTATAAGAATGCTTGTGGCCGGGCGCGGTGGCTCATGCTTGTAATCCCAGCACTTTGGGAGGCCGAGGTGGGCAGATCACGGGGTCAGGAGATAGAGACCACGGTGAAACCCCATTTCTACTAAAAATACAAAAAATTAGTCGGGTGTGGTGGCGGGCACCTGTAGTCCCAGCTACTGGGAGAGGCTGAGGCAGGAGAATGGCGTGAACCCGGGAGGCAGAGCTTGCAGTGAGCCGAGATTGCACCACTGCACTCCAGCCTGGGCGACAGAGCGAAACTCCATCTCAAAAAAAAAAAAAAAAAAAGAATGCTTGTGATTTTTGCACATTGATTTTTTATCCTGAGACTTTGCTGAAGTTACTTATCAGCTTAAGGAGATTTGGGGCTGAGACGATGGGATTTTCTAAATATGCAATCATGTCATCTGCAAACAGGGACAATTTGACTTCCTCTTTTCCTAACTGAATACCCTTTATTTCTTTCTCCTGCCTGATTGCCCTGGCCAGAACTTCCAACACTATGTTGAATAGGAGTGGTGAGAGAGGTCATCCCTGTCTTGTGCCAGTTTTCCAAGGGAATGCTTTCAGTTTTTCCCATTCAGTATGATATTGGCTGTGGGTTTGTCACAAGTAGTTCTTATTATTTTGAGATATGTCCCATAAATACCTAATTTATTGAGAGTTTTTAGCATGAAGTGTTGTTGAATTTTGTCAAAGGCCTTTTCTGCATCTATTGAGATAATCATGTGGTTTTTGTCTTTGGTTCTGTTTATATGCTGGATTATGTTTATTGATTTGCATTTGTTGAACCAGCCTTGCATCCCAGGGTTGAAGCTGACTTGTTCATGGTGTATAAGCTTTTTGATGTGCTGCTGGATTCAGTTTGCCAGTATTTTATTGAGGATTTTCGCATTGATGTTCATCAGGGATATTGGTCTAAAATTCTCTTTTTTTGTTGTGTCTCTGCCAGGCTTTGGTATCAGGATGATGCTGGCCTCATAAAATGAGTTAGGGAGGATTCCGTCTTTTTATATTGATTGGAATAGTTTCAGGAGGAATGGTGCTATCTCCTCTTTGTATTATCTCTTTGTAGAATTTGGTTGTGAATCCATCTGGTCCTGGACTTTTTTTGGTTGGTAGGCTATGAATTATTGCCTCAATTTCAGAGCCTGTTATTGGTCTATTCAGGGATTCAACTTCTTTCTGGTTTAGTCTTGGGAGGGTGTATGTGTCCAGGAATTTATCCATTTCTTGTAGATTTTCTAGTTTATTTGTGTGGTGGTATTCATGGTATTCTCTGATGGTAGTTTGTATTTCTGTTGAATTGGTGGTGATATCCCCTTCATTATTTTTTATTGGGTGTATTTGAGTCTTCTCTGTTTTCTTTTTTATTAGTCTTGCTAATGGTCTATCAATTTTGTTGATCTTTTCAAAAAACCAGCTCCTGGATTCATTGATTTTTTGAAGGGTTTTTTGTGTCTCTATCTCCTTCAGTTCTGCTCCGATCTTAGTTATTTCTTGTCTTCTGCTAGCGTTTGAATGTGTTTGCTCTTGCTTCTCTAGTTCTTTTACTTGTGGTGTTAGGGTGTTGATTTTAGATCTTTCCTGATATCTCTTGTGGGCATTTAGTGCTATAATTTTCCCTCTAAATGTGTCCCAGAGATCCTGGTGTGTTGTGTCTTTGTTCTCATTGGCTTCAAAGAACATCGTTATCTCTGCCTTCATTTTGTTATTTACCCAGTAGTCATTCAGGAGCAGGTTGTTCAGTTTCCATGTAGTTGAGTGGTTTTGAGTGAGTTTCTTAATCCTGAGTTCTAGTTTGATTGCATTGTGGTCTTGAGAGTCAGTTTGTTATAATTTCTGTTCTTTTACATTTGCTGAGGAGTGCTTTACTTCCAACTATGTGGTCAATTTTGGAATAAGTGTGATGTGGTGCTGAGAAGAATGTATATTCTGTTGATTTGGGGTGGAGAGTTCTGTAGATGTCTATTAGGTCTGTTTGGTGCAGTGCTGAGTTCAATTCCTGTATATCTTTGTTAACTTTCTGTCTCGTTGATCTGTCTATCAACAGACAGTGGGGTGTTAAAGTCTCCCATTGTTATTGTTTCGGAGTCCAAGTCTCTTTGTAGGTCTCTAAGGACTTGCTTTATTAATCTGGGTGCTCCTGTATTGGGTGCATATATATTTAGGATAGTTAGCTCTTCTTGTTGAATTGATCCCTTTACCATTATGTATGGCCTTCTTTGTCTCTTTTGATCTTTGTTGGTTGAACATCTGTTTTATCAGACTTATCAGACTCTAGGATTGCAACCCCTGCTTTTTTTTGTTTTCCATTTGCTTGGTAGATCTTCCTCCATCCCTTTATTTTGAGCCTATGTGTGTCTCTGCACGTGAGATGGGTTTCCTGAATATAGCACAGTGATGGGTCTTGACTCTTTATCAAATTTGCTAGTCTGTGTCTTTTAATTGGAGCATTTAGCCCATTCACATTTAAGGTTAATATAGTTATGTGTGAATTTGATCCTGTCATTATGATGTTAGCTGGTTATTTTGCTTATTAGTTGACGCAGTTTCTTCCTAGCCTTGATGGTCTTTACAATTTGGCATGTTTTTGCCGTGGCTGGTACTGGTTGTTCCTTTCCATGTTTAGTGCTTCCTTCAGGAGCTCTTTTAGGGCAGGCCTGGTGGTGACAAGATCTCTCATCATTTCCTTGTCTGTAAAGGATTTTATTTCTCCTTCACTTATGATGCTTAGTTTGGCTGGATAAGAAATTCTGGGTTGAGAATTCTTTTCTTTAAGAATGTTGAATACTGGCCCCCACTCTCTTCTGGCTTGTAGAGTTTCTGCCGATAGATCCACTGTTAGTCTCATGGGCCTCACTTTATGGGTAACCTGACCTTTCTCTCTGGCTGTCTTAACATTTTTTCCTTCATTTCAACTTTGGCGAATCTCACAATTATGTGTCTTGGAGTTGCTCTTCTCTAGGAGTGTCTTTGTGGCATTCTTTGTTTTTCCTGAACTTGAATGTTGGCCTGCCTTACTAGGTTGGGGTTGTTCTCCTGGATAATATCCTGCTGAGTGTTTTCCCACTTGGTTCCATTCTCCTTGTCACTTTCATGTACACCAATCAGACCTAGATTTGGTCTTTTCACATAGTCCCATGTTTCTTGGAGGCTTTGTTCATTTCTTTTTACTCTTTTTTCTCCAAACTTCCCTTCTCACTTCATTTCATTCAGTTGATCTTCAATCACTGATACCCTTTCTTCCAGTTGATGGAATCGGCTACTGAAGCTTGTGTATTCGTCACGTAGTTCTCGTGCCATGGTTTTCAGCTCCATCAGGTCATTTAAGGACTTCTCTACACTGGTTATTCTAGTTAGCCATTCGTCTAATCTTTTTTCAAGGTTTTTAGCTTCTTTGTGGTGGGTTCTAACTTACTACTTTAGCTTAGAGAAGTTTGATCGTCTGAAGCCTTCTCCTCTCAACTCATCAAAGTCATTCTCCATCCAGCTTCGTTCCATTGCTGTCAAGGAGTTGCGTTCCTTTGGAGGGGGAGAGGTGCTCTGATTTTTAGAATTTTTAGCTTTTCTGCTCCTTTTTCCCCATCTTTTTGATTTTATCTACCTTTGGTCTTTGATGATGGTGACGTACAGATGGGATTTTGGTGTGGACGTCCTTTCTGTTTGTTAGTTTTCCTTCTAACAGTCAAGACCCTTAGCTGCAGGTCTGTTGGAGTTTGCTGGAGGTCCACTCCAGACAGTGTTTGCGTGGGTATCAGCAGCAGAGGCTGCAGAACAGCGAATATTGGTGAACAGCAAATGTTGCTGTCTGATCGTTCCTCTGGAAGCTTCATCTCAGAGGGGTACCCGGCTGTGTGAGTTGTCAGTCTTCCCATACTGGTGGGTGCCTCCCAGTTAGGCTACTCGGGGGTCAGGGACCCACTTAGGAGGTCGTCTGTCCATTCTCAGATCTCAAACTCTGTGCTGGGAGAACCACTACCCTCTTCAAAGCTCTCAGACAGGGACATTTAAGTCTGCAGAAGTTTCTGCTGCCTTTTGTTTGGCTATGTCCTTCCCCCAGTGGTGGAGTCTACATAGGCAGGCCTCCTTGAGCTGCGCTGGTCTCCACCCAGTTTGAGCTTTCCAGCCACTTTGTTTACCCACTCAAGCCTCAGCAATGGCAGGCGCCCCTTCCCCAGCCTCACTTCTGCCTTGCAGTTTGATCTGAGACCGCCGCGCTAGTAATAAGCAAGGCTCCGTGGGCATGGGACCCTCAGAGCCAGGCATGAGATATAATCTCCTGGTGTCCCTTTTGCTAAGACCATTGGAAAAGTGCAGTATTAGGGTGTGAGTGACCCAATTTTCTGGGTGCTGTCTGTCATAGCTTCCCTTGGCTAGGAAAGAGAATTCCGTGACCCCTTACACTTCCCAGGTGAGGTGATGCCTTGCCTTGCTTCAGCTCACAGTTTGTGGGCTGCACCCACTGTCCTGCACCCACTGACAATCCCCAGTGAGATGAACCTCATACCTCAGTTGGAAATGCAGAAATCACCCACCTTCTGTGTTGCTCACACTGGGAGCTGTAGACTGGAGCTGTTCCTATTTGGCCATCTTGGAACCGCCTCTGAAAATATTAGTTTTAATGAAAATTTATATAATTATGTGTATATCAAAAAGCTGGGCTGGGTATTCAATACTTTACTTCCAAAATATATAATTATTGACAAAATGTAAAACTTTTAGGCTTTTGAAATGAAGAGTTTCATATGAATGAATATTTGATAGTTTTCTCAAATTGTTTAGAAATTTCTCCAAATCCAGATTTTTGGCTAGGTAGACTTATGCTTAGATGTTGGTATGTTACCATTGTGTCACTGAAGAACCATAGATATCTTTTGAAAAAATTACAATAACATTCAATATGGAACCTGTTGATATATATAAAGCACATTTCTTTTCAAGTATTTTCTTCTTAATGTAATTTCTTAAGAACGGGGTATTTATTTTGGAAAACTTTTGTCTTAGAGTGGATTAGCTGAAATTAGGTGTCAAGATAGAGCTGCATGTAGAAGATGTATTGGTGAGTGCTCTTGGGAAAGAGATCTGTAAAGAAGTAAGGGATGTCAAATTGGGCAGCAGAACGTCATTGCAACTGAGACCTGATTGGATCCAATGAAGCTGAGGCTGGGGTATCCTTGAATTGTTTTGGCTCTTCAGAGTATTTACAAACTGTGGCAAGAGACTTGGCATTTATATCTTAAGATTATTGGGTGGGGCTGTTCTCTGTGGCCAAGGGCTGTATCAGCAGAGGGGCATTCATAGGTGGGCTGGGAATGGCTGGGCCTGACCCTGAAGAAAGATCAGGCTGGACTACCACCATATCCACTGTAGTTTGTCTCCAACTGTTGCTTATTTCTTAGTTGAAACAAAACTTTTATGTCATGTCTTAAAACCTTGCTCGTGAGTTAATAGGCCTGGACACAAATAGCCTCACAAAGACAAAAACGTGAATTTAAGGGGTGGGAAAATTTGTGGGAATGGATGTGGGGACAACAAAGGCATTATCATACTCACAAGAAATATGTATTTTACAAAATGTATTTAATATTTAAAATGGAGAGTTGGTCTTGAACTCCTGGGCTCAAGTGAACCTCCCACCTTAGCCTCCCAAAGTGCTGGGGTTACAGGCGTGAACCACCACACCCAGATTGTATCAATTTGAATGAACAATGTTAAAATAATTATTTATATATATATGATTCCTTGTGAACCTTGGTAACAGTTTTCCTAGTTTTTATACCTAGAATTAGCATTTATGGGTTGTGGATGATGAGTATTTTTGACTTCTAGATAATACCAACTTTCTCTCCAAAGTGGTTTTAACAGTTGACACTCCTTTGAGCAGACTGGAAGTTCCTCTTGCTTCACATCCTCACCAGTGCTTGATATTGAGAGATGCTTAAAACAATTTTTTGTTGTTGTTGCCAATCTGATGGGCTATTTTATTTCCTGTTCCTCTGACTACTAGTGAGTATGAGCATCTTTTCTTTTATTGGTCATTCATGTTTCTTCTGATAATTTCCTGTTTACATCTTTTCCCATTTTTCCATAGGATTGTTTATTATGTTGATTTGTGGGATTACTTTAACTATGCTGCCAATGACTTGAATGTTTTGTATATTGTAAGTGTTTTCTCTTGGCAGGTGGGTTTGTCTTTTTCCTTTTTTGTAATGTCTGTTTTGCTTTGTAATTTTAATGAAGTGAAATGTATCAAGCATCTCCCTTTGTTGTCTGCTTGTGTATTATTGTGTCCAGAATCGGTTCCTTCTGGTGGGTTCTTGGTCTCGCTGACTTCAAGAATGAAGCCTCAGACCCTCACAGTGAATGTTACAGTTCTTAAAGATGGTGTGTCCAGAGTTTGTTCCTTTAGATGTTCAGATGTGTCCAGAGTTTCTTCCTTCTGGTGGGTTCGTGGTCTTGCTTGACTTCAGGAGTGAAGCCGAAGACCTTTGCAGTGAGTGTTACAGCTCTTAAAGGTGGCACGTCCAGAGTTATTTTTTCCTCCCAGTGGGTTCATGGTCTCGCTGACTTCAGGAGTGAAGCCACAGACCTTCGCAGTGAGTGTTATAGCTCATAAAGGTAGTGCCCACCCAAAGAGTGAGCAGCAGCAAGATTTATTTTGAAGAGCAAAAGAACAAAGCTTCCACAGCATGGAAGGGGACCTGAGTAGGTTGTCCCTGCTGGCTTGGGTGGCTACCTTTTATTCCCTTATTTGGCCCACCCATGTCCTGCTGATTGGTCCATTTTATAGAGCACTGATTGGTCCATTTTACAGAGTGCTGATTGGTGCGTTTTTACAGAGTGTTGATTGGTGTTTTTACAAACCTTTAGCTAGACACAGAGCGCTGATTGGTGTGTTTACTATCCTTTAGCTAGACAGAAAAGTTCTCCAAGTCCCCACCTGACCCAGAAGCCCAGCTGGCTTCACCTCTCAATCCCTCCTCTAAACAGGACACCCCAACTGCTGTTGGGAATTGGGCAATGTCTGCTCTAGCTACTTCCTGCTGGATAGGGGTGAAGAAGGGGCCCTGCAGTTGTAGTGTCCTCCAGAGGGGAACTCTCTAGGCCAGTGAAAGGGCCAGTGGGTCAGTCCAGGGTCCTCAGTAGAAGTTGTTAGTTGAACTCATTTGGGGTTCCATTTGTAAGACCATCTGTAGCTTGATGGCCTCGATCCTAGAGGAAACAAACTTGACAAGGAGGTTAAAAATACAGGGCCCGAAGGTGGGTAATAGCAAGATGGCTGCCATGGCACATAGAAAGGGGAGAAGCCATGTTGTCCAACTCCACAAGTTGGTATAAGAGTTTGAAAGGCATTGTCTGATTTCAGAAGCCTTTTCCTGTAAGTGCCGGGTGGCCTCTCATACTATCCCTGACTAGTTATTTTAAAAACAACACTCTTCCCCTAAGAAGGTGCAGAATCCTCCTTTCTCAGCAGTGAGGAGGTCTAGGCCTCGGTGGTTTTGGAGAGTCACTGCTGCCAAATAATCTATTTGGGATTGTAGAGTAAGGATAGATTTTGTTATTTCTTGCAAACTGTCTGAGAAATCCTCTGAGAGTGTGTGGTAGTAGGATAATGAAGCAGATAAACTGGCTATTCTGGTTCCTGTAGCAGTAGCCATTCCTAACCCTATAAGTAGGGGTACTAGTTGGATGGCTCTGCACTGATGGACTTGAGCTTTGAGGGATACTGATAGGGTCTGATTTCCTGGGGCAATGTTAATGTTGGGACTTAGAAAGACTAAGGTGCAGGTGTTTGTCCAGTTAGTGGGAGGCAGATGTAGGTCGACATTCTACATAAGAATATACCTTGGCTGGGTAGACAGAACTGGTTGTGTATGTTAAAAAGGTGTGTGAGTTTGTTGTTTTCATTTTCCCATACTCCTAGAGTATTTGCCAAGGTAAATCTGTTTAGTGGCTGGAAAGGGGTGTTGGGAGCAAACTGAGTGGCTCCCTGTGTTCTAGTTTCCCACTGGAGAAAAAATCATCTTGTATCTACTAGGAACCATTCAAGAGAGTGATTGAAAGAGGGGATGAGAAGGCATTCACTAGTGGTGGGGGCGCTGCTGGAGAGAGTCCAGGGGTTTATGGTCATGCAGGGAGTATGATTGCCATTACAAAACCTGGACTGTTTGTTAAGTAGGGAGGAGGTGATGATTTTTAGGGGCCCTGAGAAGTGGACAAGCCATCGGAATGGAGCTGTTTGGGTGACTTGGAAGTTACTGTGATCAGTTCGGGCTTGACGTTGTAGGGTGTAATTACACAGGCGGGGAAATAGGTACCCCAGGGGCATGCCTGATAACAGGTGGCATTGGATGCATAAAGGGGCTTGGAAAGTTTAGATGGTATTCATAGTTACAGGGCCATGTATGGGCTTTTCATTGCTTGTGTAATAGGTGAGGTTGGAAATGTAAGAATGCAAAAGTTGGATTGCATGTCCTGTTAGGGTATTCTTGGTCCTATCAGAGATGGGGAAGTTGGGTAATGATTGCATATTTAGAAATCAGAAAGGATCTTTTCCTTCATAATGAGGGTGGTAGGTTAAGTCGGTAAAGACCCAATTGTTTTTGCAGGAATGGGAGTGGCAACATAAGCAGAGGTTGATAGAGAGATACAAAGCCAACAGTCATTTGCCAGGGAAGGATTGGACTGGTTTAACAGAGAGTGGGTTACGTTGAGAGTCTTGTAGAGGTAATTAGGAGCTAGTGGAAGGGGAGGCATGATTGTATGAGGCATCTAAGGAAGCAGGAAGGATAGCTAGGCAAAGAGTAAATAGGAAGGTAAAGAGGGTGCTCTGGAAGATGAGATCATTTTATCTAGTCTGAGTTAAAGGTAAGAGTAAGTTGCTGTCAGAAGGAAGGAAGACAGAAAGAAGGTTGATGTGATTAGGATTTTCATGCCAGCAGGAGCTACAGTATATAGCCGTATCACAAAGAGTATGGTTAGTATGCTGCTTAATAATATGGTGAAATAGTAAAAGGATTCCATTAAAGGGGCAAGGAGAGGTGTTAAAGATAAAGATTATGTAGGTTTTCACTTATCTTTTTTAAGGAGGAAGGGGTTTTTCTTCAGGATCAGTGGTAGGAGCCTTTTTAGTCTGGGATGTTTCCTTTTGAAATAGGAGATGCAGGTCCTTCAATGGTTCACAGGTGTTTCAAGGCTGGTCTGGATGATCTTGGGACTCCTGACAGCCCCGCAGTTTCCTCAGGGGGTGTCCAAAATTTAACTTGAGTGTGGTGAATCCAAGATTCCACTCCTGCCACCTTAACTGCAGGGGGGGTAGAGAGGATTACTGACTATGGTCCTTCCCACAAAGAGTCCATAGATGCAGAGGTAGAGGGGAGAGATTTGACCAACACTAGATCTCCTGGTTGAAACAACTCTGTTCCCTTTTCTCTTGACATCCTTCAGGTAGGTTTTTAAGGTTTAGTTGATATTTTGCCAAAGAAGTTATATCTTTGACCAGGTTGGCTGTTTCCTGATCAAGTAGGAGGCCATTTGTGAGAAAAGGTCACCCATACCTCATTTCATATGGACTGGGCCCCATTTTGTGAGGAGAATTTTGGACTCTCAACAAGGCCATGGGCAAAAGAGTAGACCATGAGAGATGAGTTTCTTGTGTTAGTTTCCTTAAGTGCCTCTTGAGGGTTTCATTTGCCTTTTCAACCTTCCCTAAGGATTGTGGCCTTCAGGAGCAGTGAAGGTGATATTGTATCCTTAGCACCCTCAAAATTCCTTGAGTTATCATGGCTTTAAAAGCTGGACGATTGTTGCTCTGTAAGCTTTGGGGAAGCCCAAATCTAGGAATTGTTTTATGTGTTAGGACTTTAGTCACTTCCTGAGCCTTCTTTGTCTTGCAGGGGAAAGCTTCTATCCAATTGGTAAAGGTGTCAACACAGACAAGCAAGAATTGAAATCCCTTTGACTTAGGCACATGGGTGAAGTCTAGCTGCCAGTACTCTCCAGGATAGTGACCTATTTTTTGTTCCCCCAAAGGGGCCTTATGAAGGACCAAGGGATTATTCCTTTGGCACACCTCACAGGCTTTGACTACCTGTCAAATGGTCTGGAGGAGATTTGGCCCTGTAAATAGGGATTTGGCCATTTAATGAGTGTTTTCAATACCCATACAAAAAGTTTGGTGGGGGGATTTAAGTATTTTCCACTGGCTGGCTTTGGGTATAAGTACCTTTCCTTCTTCTGTCGTTAACCACCCTGAAAGGAGATAACTATGCCCCTGTGAAAGTCCCCATTCTGTTTCAGTTGGGGAATACTGGGGCTTAATCTCTTGGAGGGGGTTGTTTGATACCCAGGGTCCTTCCATATGTATTTTTAATGGGAGGTTCCACCTGGCAGCAATTTAGGCCTCAGCATCTGCCTGACAGTTTCCTTCTGCCTTTTCTTCTTCACCTTTCTGATGGCTTTGGCAGTGTAAGACTGCCACCTCCTTGCGTTTTGCACTGTGTGCAATAACTCCATAATTTCCTTGTGGTATTTAATGGGGGTTCCTCCAGAGGTTAGAACTCCCTTTCTTTCCATATTGCAGCATGGGCATGTAGGATTAGGTAAGCATACTTGCTATCTGTATACACATTTATTATTTTTCCCTTTCCCAGTTCTAAGGCTTGGGTAAGTGCCACTAGTTCTGCTACTGGGCGCTGGTCCCTAGGGAAGAGGCTTACTTTTAAGTATGGTTACGTCACTAACTATGGCATAATCTGCCCTTAGCTTCCCATTTTCCACAAATGAACTTCCATCGGTATATAGGTTAAGGTCAGGATTAGCTAAGGGGACTTCTAAGAGATCATCTCAGGCCGCATAAGTCTGGACTATAATTTTTTGGCAGTCATGCTCAATTGGTTCCTTATCCTCTGGGAGAAAAGTGGCAGGGTTGAGGGCCACACACATATGTATTTGAGGCACTGGTCCCTGAAGGAGTAGCACCTGGTATCTAAGTAGGCCTAGTATCTAAGTATGTCTGATAGCCATAAACTTCCTTTTGCACCTAGTATGCCATTTATATCATGTGTAGTCTAGACAGTGAGATCTTTTCCTTGTATTAGTTTGATAGCCTCTGACACTAAGACAGCCACCACCACAACTACCCTTAAACAGTGAGGCCAGCCTTTTGCTACTACATCGATTTCCTTACTTAGGTATGCCACTGGTTGTGGGGTTGTCCCACGAGTCTGAGTAAGGACTCCAAGAGCTATCCCTGCTCTCTCTGTGACGTATAAAGAGAAGTTTTGTCCTGTGGGAAGGCTTAAAGCTGGAGCTTGTACTAGGGCCTGCTTTAAGGTTTTGAAGGCTGTTTCTGCCCATGGTTCCCATTCTACTGGATGAGTATTTGCCCTCTGGGTCTCTTTGATTAGAGTATAAAGGGGCCTGGCTATCTCGCTGTATCCAGGGATCCATAGTTGGCAAAAGCTGGTGATTCCAAGGAATGACCACAACTGTTTTAATGTCTTGGGGCAAGGATAAGCCAGTATAGGCTGTATTTATTCCTTGCTGAGGGCCCTGGTCCCTCTGGCTAAGATTAGGCCTAGATATTTGACCTCTATAGGCAAAGCTGGGCCTTCAACCTAGATGCCTTGTACCCTTGATTAGCTAGAAAGTTCAAGAGATCGAGTTGCCTGCTGGTATGAGACTTCCGAACTGGTAGCCAAAAGTAAATCATCCACATACTGAAGGACCAGAGTGCCTGGACTTGAGAAGTGGCCTAGATCTTGGACCAGTGTCTGACCAAACAGATGAGGGCTATCCCTAAACCCTTGGGGCAAGACTGTCCATGTACTTTGGGATGTGTGGTCTGTGGGATCCTCAAAGGCAAAGAGAAACTGGGAGTCAGAGTGCAGGGGAATATAGAAGAAGGCATCCTTGAGGTCCAGAACAGTGAACCATTCTGCTTCCTCTGGTATTTGAGAGAACAGGGTATAGGGGTTTGGTACAACTGGATATAGAGGAACTACTACCTCATTGATGAGTCTAAGATCTTGTACTACTCTCCACTGACCCTTTGGTTTTTGTACTCTTAGAATTGGGGTGTTCCAGGGACTGTTGCATTTCCTTACTAAGCCTTGAGCTTTTAAATGTTTAACAATATCCTGTAATCCTTTATGAGCTTCAGGCCTTAAGGGATATTGCCTTTGATAAGGAAAAGTGGTGGGATCTTTTAGCCTGATTTGGACTGGGTGGGCAATTTTGCCCTTCCAAATTGTCCTTCCAATGCCCAGACTTCAGGGTTGATTCTCTCCTCAAGTAGGGGACAACAAATGGGTAACTTGTTCCCCATATTCATGTAGATAATAGCTCCAGCTTTGGCTAATATATCCCTCCCTAATAAGGTTGTGGGATTTTCAGGATAACAAGAAAGGCATGTGAAAAGAGCAAAGTCTCAGTTACAACTGAGGAGGTGGGAGAAATACCTGGTTACAGACTTTCCCAGGATTCCTTGAATGGTAATGGACCTTGAGGACAGTTGTCCGGGACAGGAGATTAACACTGAGAAAGCTGCGCCAGTGTCCAGGAGGAAGTAAATTTCCTGGCCCTCTATGGTTAAATTTACCTGGGGCTCAGTGAGGGTGATGACATGAGCTGGCACTTGCCCTGGGCACCCTCAGTCCTGTTGTTCTGATCATCTGTTTGGGGGCTTCTGGCCCAGAGAACCTTTGCCTTCTGGGGCACTGTACCTTTCAGTGATTGCCTCAGCACAGTGGACATGGATGAGGGGGCGGCTTGCTTCTCATTGGACAATCTTTTTTAAAGTGTCCTTGTAAACCACACTGATAACAAGTCCTACTGGGTGATTGACCTGCTCCATTTTCTGTCCTTTATGAACCACCAAGGTTTGTTTGTCTGAGGGCCATGACTAAGGCGGAGGCCTTTCTCTGATCTTGCTTTTCCATTTGGGCCTGTTCCTCTTGGTCCCTATTATAGAACACTGAGGTTGCCAGGTTTATTAATGGCTCCAGATTTTTTTAAGGGCCCAGGGCTCATTTTTGGAGCTTTCTCCTGATATCTGTGGCTGATTGAGTAATAAACTTATCAATTGACCCTTTAGTGAGTTGGGTGACAGGGGAGTATAGTTTCTTTAGGCCTCCCTTAGCTGCTTGAGGAAGGCAGAAGGATTTTCTTCCTTTCCCTGAGTTATGGTAGACATCATTGAATAATTCGTGGGCTTTTTCCTAATTCTCCTTAGTCCTTCTAGAATGCAGGTCAACAGATGTTTGTGACTCCAGTCCCCATGATCTGAGTCGAGGTCCCAGTGGGGATCCATACAGTGGATGGCTTGCTGACCATTAGGGAATTTGTCCCTTTTTTCAGCTGTGATTCTATCACTTACTTGACTAAGATACCAGGTATCTCCAAACTCTTGGGCTGCAGCTAAAGCCACATTCTTTTCATTAAAGACCAGGTTTTGATCTAACAATAGCATGACATCTCTCCAGGTGAGATTGAAGGTTTGCCCTAGACCCTGTAGGACGTCTATGTACCTATCAGGATTATCTGAAAACTTCCTCAGGTCTGCCTTGATCTCCTTTAAATCAGAGAGGGAGAAAGGGACATGTACCCGGGTTGGGCCAAATTCCCCTCCCCCTACAGCTTGATGGGGACATAACCAGTAGCCCGGGGATTTTTGTGGTCCTTTGGAGATTTCTTACTTATTTCCTTCTGGGCAGGGGAGATTAGAGGATTATCATTAATAGGAAGTGGAGCTATAGGGAGGCTAGGATATGGGGGTAAACTGAGGGGTCCTCCTGTGGGATGTAAACTGCAAGCTTTGCATAGTTGTGTATTCTCCTTCAATGAAAAGAAAGCTTGGACATAAAGTATTTCACTCCATTTGCCTTCCCTCTTACAGAAAAGGTCAAGCTGCAGGATAGCATTGTAATTTTATACTTCCCCCAGGTGGCCATTTTTCCCAATCAGAGAGAGAAAATTGGGGCCAGGCCATAGTGCAGAAAAAAATGAGCCGCCTCTTTTTCAGGGTTTTTGGGTCAAATTGGTCCCAATGGCTTAGGATGCATTTCAAGGGTGAGCCTGTTGATGCCTGAGTGTTTCCCATCTGAAAGACAAAACCGCCTGCGGTTTTGGTTTGTTTATTTCTCCCTCTGCCCAAGAGCCTGCAACAGTCCCTGGACCCTGCTGATTGGAATAGTTGCACTCACTGACGCAGCAGCAGAAACACCTCTTGCCCAAGAACCCTCAGTGGTCCCTGGACCCTGCTGATCGGAATAGTTGTACTCACCGACGCAGCAGCAGAAACACTAATTTTCCTCCTAGATCACAAGGAGGAACGAGGAATGTCGGATTTAGTGGCCCTTACTGATGCATTCTCAAAAACCTGCACCCTCGGCTGTCCTCCTAGACCACAAAGAGGACCGAGAAAAATCAGATTTAGTGGCCCTTACTGACACATTCTTGAAAATCTGTTAGAGTCCTAAGCATTCTACTGTTAGTATTGGTACTTTACCCCTGTCCTATGAAGATGTTATGCCCCAAAAATGAAGTGGAGAGCCATACCCTGAGAGAGGGAAGGGAACTCCAGGGTTAGAAGAGTAACACCTTTTGTCCTCACTTGAATAGGAAGGATATCATTTCTAAGGCTCCCCATATCCTCTCTTCAGGAATAGCTTTTGGTAGGCCTGCTAGTCTGAGGGGGGATCCTAAAATTCCAGATAGTCCCCCACCCCGACGGGGCTTTGGGCAAAAATTATGTTTCTGATTGGTGAGCCTGGGTGCCTAAAGAAAGTATCAGAGTCCTGAAGTTTACACTAGGAATCATTCTTAAAGGAGAAACTAGAAAAACACCAGAGACAGGTAGTGGTTTTTAGAAGTAGGACTAGCCTTGGAAAGGAGAGGTGAGGGGGTTTGTCTGACAGGCATTAGGACCCAGGAGGCAAGGGTCAGGATAGATAGGATAGATGAGCGAGTCTTGCTTGGGCTACCTGACTTTGAGAGTTCTGCTCATGGCCGTAGGGTCAACCAACTTGTTGTCGGGACCCTGGAGCTGAATGGCTTTCCTCTCTATCAACCCTTGGCTCAGCCCAGAAGTACAGGAAAAGCCAAAGCTGGTTCCCGGCAAATCAACGCTCCCAACTCCGAAGTTGGGAGTTGTTAGAGAGCCCATTCACAGAAAGCTTGACACCCGTGTCTTTAGACCAGCGGCTGCGCTAGTTACTTTTAACTGGCCGACAGGTGCCTTCTATTTAGCCCCCAAATTCTAAGGAAAAATAGGACAGAATAGCAAGCGAAAGGGATCTGATGGTACTCACTGCTTGGCGATAGGCAATAGTCCCTTCGTGGTCACCAAAAAGTGTCTGGAATTGGTTCCTTCTGGTGGGTTCTTGGTCTTGCTGACTTCAAGAATGAAGCCTCGGACCCTCGCAGTGAGACAGTTCTTAAAGATGGTGTGTCCAGAGTTTTTTCCTTCAGATGTTCAGATATGTCTGGAGTTTCTTCCTTCTGGTGGGTTCATGGTGTTGCTTGACTTCAGGAGTGAAGCTGCAGACCTTCTCAGTGAGTGTTACAGCTCTTAAAAGTGGTGCATCCAGAGTTGTTTGTTCCTCCCAGTGGGTTTATGGTCTCACTGACTTCAGGAGTGATGCTGCAGACCTTTGCAGTGAGTGTATAGCTCATAAAGGTAGTGTGGACCCAGAGTGAGCAGCAGCAAGATTTATTGTGAAGAGCAAAAGAACAAAGCTTCCACAGCATGGAAGGGGACCCAAGCAGGTTGCCGCTGCTGGCTTGGGTGGCCAGCTTTTATTCCCTTATTTGGCCCCACCCGCATCCTGCTGATTGATCCGTTTTACAGAGCACTGATTGGTCCATTTTACAGAGTGCTGATTGGTCCATTTTTACAGAGTGCTGATTGGTGCATTTACAAACCTTTAGCTAGACACAGAGCACTGAGTAGTGTGTTTTTACAGAGTGCTGATTGGTGCATTTACAAACCTTTAGCTAGACACAGAACTCTGGTGTGTTTTTACAGAGTGCTGATTGGTGCATTTACAAACGTTTAGCTAGACACAGAGTGTTGATTGGTGTGTTTACAGTCCTTTAGCGAGACAGAAAACTTCTCCAAGTCCCTACCTGACCCAAAAACCCAGCCAGCTTCACTTCTCAGTATCTTATATAAGAAATTCTTTCCTACCTCAAGATAATAAACATTTGACCCTTACAGACATTTTTTCCCCATGTAGATCAGTCTATTTCACCCAGATCTATTTATTGAATAGTTAATCCTTCCACATTAGATTTTTATATAACTTCAGTCATTTATTCAGTATATGTGAGTCTATTTCTGTAGTTTCTATTTTTTTCAATTGGCTCATTTTTGTATCCCTGACCAAAGCAATATTGTCTTTGCAACTATAATTTTTTCAGTAAAGTCTTAGTAGTTGTCTGTTCTTGCACTGCTATAAAGAAATACCTGAGATTGGGTAATTTAGAAGGAAAAGAGGTTTAATTGGCTCATAGTTCTGCAGGCTATACAGAAAGCATGATGCTGGCATCTGCTCAGTTTCTGGGGAGGCCTAAGGAAACGTTCAATCATGGTAGAAGGTGAAGGGAAAAGATGAGGGAGTTGCCACATACTTTTAAACAACCAAATGAGAACTCATTGTTGTGATGACGGCACCAAAGGGGATTGTGTTAACTCATGAAAAACTGCTCTTATGATCTAGTCATCTCCTACTGGATCCCAATCCAACATTGAGGATTAAAATAGAACATGACATTTGGGTGGGGACACAGATATAAACCATATTAGTCTTGATTTCTTGAAGTGGAACCCCTTCTCTTCTTCAAAAATTGTTTTATTTATTCTCAGCACCTTCAAATCTTTCAAATGAATTTTAAAGTCTCCTCTCCCCCTCCAAATTGTTATATTTTGATTGAAATTGTATTTAATTTATATTTAATTTATAGACCAATCGACATCTTTATGATACTATTTCAATCTATGAACACGCCATATTTCTCCATTATTTTGGTGTTGTATTTGTTTGGTCCATTGCTAGGTACCTCATAGTTTTTGTTTCTATGGTGAATTAAATATTTTCTTTTTTCTAATATTACTGTAATTTCTATTTTTTAACTAGCATGTAAGCTTGGAGTAGACAGGCATTTTTGTCTCTTTTGTTCACTGCTGTATCCCTAGTACCTAGAATAGGATCTGTCACATAGTGGGCTCTCAAAATGTGTTGAATAAACTAATATTACATTTTCTGATGCATTATTTCTGCTTTACAGTAAAATCATTATTTCTGCTTTTCTAATGATTGTTGTACCAAACTGAACTTGCATTACAGCTATATCACTTTATCTGCTAATTCTCTTGAATTTTATGTGCATGTAGGAAATGAAAACAACTGAGAATAAACAGCCTTAATGCTGTTTTTATAATTCTTGAAATTCGTTTCCATTTTTTATATTATTGCATTGGCTAGCAACTCCATGCATGGGTGCTAGTATGTATTCCCACTCTAAAGGGAATTCTTCCAAAAGCCTGTTAGGTATACTATTAACAGTAAGTTTTTGATTAATTCTGCTTTTCATGTTGAACAAATAGCTTTCTATCATTATTTTTTAAAATTTCTATCAAACAACGATTTACTTACTTAAAATTATTTTAAAAAATCAGTTGAAATGATCATGTCTTTTTTATTTCAGTTAGTATTTCAAATTATATAATTGAATTTCTTATTTTGAACATTGCATTGTGGGTAACTTGGTAGATAAATTACCAATGATATAAAAATGAAATTAAATGATTTATAGGTATTTGTGCCTATATCAATGGGCTAAATGAATGTGAACCCCTAAAGTTATTTCACTTTTTATGGTCTTGCCTACAGTTTTTTTCTTTCCCTATCTTGTGTTGTCTGTTGCCTTGTGCTTCTTGGAATTAGTTGTTCAAATAAATCAGCTGCATCTAAGTCCTTGACTCAGACTTTGCTTTTGGAGTAACTTATGCTAACAAATGTTCTGTGTGTGTGCAGTTTTATTATTTAGAAAAGTTATTTATTTTATTTATTTATATTTATTAAAATTTAGTTATTTAAAAGTTACCCATAGCTATAATATATAGCTGTATATCTTTATAATGAAACTTAAAATGTTCATATGTAACATTATAAATTCACTTTCAGAATGAGACAATTATATATTGTATTTTAAACAGTTCCTTAATGCTATGAAAGTTTTTGTTTAAACAAAAAATTTAATTTCTAACTTTAAAGCTCTAACCTCATTGAATTGAAATGACTAAATAAAATGAGTATAGTGAGGGATAATCTATTATAGCACATTAACTCTGTCCTCTTGTGTATCATAAACATTTCAATTGTTTTTATAGCAAATCTAGTATAAAATTCCTTTTCTTTGTTATTTTTATCCTACTTATGGCCACTCATAGGAACAAAATTTTAAAATTAGCCATTTTCATCTTTTTTGTTTCTTCTAATCTATTTTTTCTTTTGCTCTATGATACCTCTACTATCTGCTTTTATGTACTTTACTTTGATCCTACTGCTTCCAGCTGAAGTTAGCTACTGGGAGTCCAGTCCCTACTTTTTGCTCTGCCAGAGCTTCACTGGGCATGGCACATTTCTCCAGGCCACAGATTCTGTCATGAAGTCTTCTCTGACAGATATACTTTGCTCAGGGTCCCAGGAACTAACTCTATATGTTTATCTTTCAGGCCTAGGATTAGGAAAGGCTTTCTACTCTTATTACTCTTAGGATGCTTTTCCATCTTTTATTAATTTAAACCCTTTCCATACTATTTTAAATTGTCTCTTCATTAAACTTCGTTCATGGAGTTCTTCTTAGTGTGCTCTCTGTTTCCTGAATGATCTTGACAAATAAAAGAATAGTAAGTATTAAATTCACAGTGTGTTTATCATGGGGCAAATGTGAAATATGTGGTTGGTTCTGGATCCACAGGGATTCAATTGTATCTTTAATGTTGTGGTTCTCAAAAAAAAAAAGATTCATGGCAAACATAGCATTACATTAAGATTACTCTTGTTTGTATTTTACTGTATTTTTAAAATATTTAATCATTTTTTTAAAAAATAGAATTCTCCAGAGTAGAACACAAAAATGACAAATAATCATCTTAAGAGTAGAAGCAATTGCACACACTGCATCTGAGCAGTGTTCCATCCAGCCTGGAAATGACATCCCATCTATAGCAGGATTCTGTTTGGAAAGGACAGGAGAAGCTCTCTGAACTGATCTTAATTTAATGGACTAATCTGATTAATCAGGATTCTACATTCCTTCTGAGAACTTGATGTCCATGTTGATAAAGGCCTTGATAAAGGCCCACACCTATTAGGCTTTTCTACAGCGTGCCTGCTTAACTTCTCCCTTTGGCTGAGTTGTGTGTTTACCAAGAGAGTCTATAGTATCTGTTCCTAAACATCTTTATGCTTGCCACTATAATTATATGCTGTGTAAAACAACTAAATAAGTGTAAAAATCTGTTTCTATGAAAATTAGTTTGAAAACTGTAACAATATACCATTTCACACCCACCAGATTGACACAAACAAAAATGTTTGGCAACCTTAAGTCTTGACAATAATATGGAGCAAGAGAACCACTCCTGCATTGCAGGTAGGGTATGAACTGGTGAAAGCATTTTGAAAAACAATTTGACACTGTATGGTAAAGTTGATGATGTTCATACATACCTTCATAGCCAGCAGTTCTAGTCCTAGGCTTCAAACTTCCTGGTAATGTTCTTTTTTTGTGCTTAATGGCTTATATTAGGCATTTAAAAAATTATTCATCTTTAGATTGAGTATATCTCTCACATAATCTGATGTGTAAAATATTACTGATTAAGCAAAATAAAAATTATACGTTAAAGCATTGGAAAAATGATTAAGGCAAGTCAGTAAGAACTATAATTAAGGTAGGTGTGTATGAAAAACATTAATGATTAAAAAGAACACTGTAAAAGTCTAGGAGTCATTTCTTAGACTGTTTTTTAGTTTATTATGTTTTAGCTCCCTTTTAAAGAAAGGCTAAGTAAAATTCAAATCTCAAGAGTTGTACTCAAAGGAAAGGTCCAAACCCTGTATCAAATGACCACTTAAGTAAAAATATAAGCTTTCGGTGAAAAGTTAAACCTTAAAGTATGTCTGCATCAGTTAGGATGCTTTCATAGTCAAGGAGTAGAGTCTTCTAATAAAAATTGCTCAAGTAGTAAATGTATTTAATTATTTCACATAAGAATTTCATGCTTAGACAATTTCAGGTTTGATGAATTAACATGTAAAGGATGATCGGGTCTCTTGGACTGCTTTTCTGAGATTTTCTGGGTAGCAGTGAGGCTGTCATGGAACCAAATTTACATCCTTAGGTGGCATCATCCCAGGCAGATGGAAGGCGGCACAGCTTCTCTTCACATCTTGTTCTCCAGTCATCATGGAGAAGGGCCTTATATAACTCCTTAGCAGATTTCCTCTTGTCTCAGGGTACAGTATTACATCACATGCCCATCCTTAAATGATGGCAATATTCAACCAGTTTGCTAAAGTGATGCAGACTGATCCGGGTTTATATCTTGAGGCTGAGGAGGAGCCTACCTGCAGGGAAAACATTGCCACCCAAACAAAATTGTCATGGGCCAGCTAAGAAAGAAGTGACATGGCTTTTATGTCAGGATCAACATTGTCTGCCACAGGATTTAACTATTTTTTAAAATGATTCCTGTTTTTTTATTTTAACCAACTTTTCTGATTAAACTGTTACCCTAATTGTGTCAGATATAAGAGCTATATCTGTACTTGATGATATCATATAACAATTAGGATTTTTATTGCAAATTTTGCTAAAATTTCTTAATCCAACTTGTTAGAATTTTTAAGTATATTTACCTCTGTCAGTCTTGAGCTATTTGTTTTTGTTGGAATTGTCTCTTAAAATAATGGGTGTTAAATGTTTGTCACTTCTTTACTTTTGAGAGTTACTTGCTGTTATCCTATTTAAATATAGTTTAGATAATAATTACACTGTACTATTATTGTCTCTTATGAAAGTTAAGTTGAAGATTTTATAGGAGTACATAATGGGGATTTACCAACTTAGTTGGGGTAGAAAATGATTTTTTATTTTCTTTTTTTGAGACAGAGTCTCCCTCTGTCATCCAGGCTGGAGTGCAATAGCACGGTCTTGGCTCACTGCAACCTCCACCTCCCAGATTCAAGCAGTTCTCCTGCCTCAGCCTTCCGAGTAGCTGGGATTATAGGTATGCACCACTATGCCCAGCTGATTTTTGTGTTTTTAGTAGAGACGGGGTTTCACCATGTTGGCCAGGCTGGTCTCGAACTCCTGACGTCAAGTGATCCGCCCACCTTGGCCTCCTAAAGTGCTAGGATTACAGGAGTGAGCCACCGCTCCTGGAAGAAAATGATATTTAAGATCAGAGATGTATTACTTTGAATGCCACCACCATTATTCTCCTACAGTGAAATATTTTTCTTACATACATAATTTACGAGGTCAAATAATACTACAAGGGTGTAATGAAAAACAGTGTTCCCCTACCTCACTGTCCCCATTCTGGTCTTCTGATCCTAAGCCCCCTGTTTCACAACTCTGGGGGCACCACTCCCAGAGAACTCAATCTGAATGATGCCCCTGGAGTTGTGGAACACAGGTCCTGCTTGGTCCTTAGGAATCTTTTGCGGTTTCTTCTGGCCTTCACGTCCTACATCTAAAACATGTGAGTATACGTCTGTTTCTTGATTTTTCAGTCTTAGATATCATCCAGTCCTCTTATGGAAGATGAAGAGTTAATTGTGTAAAATGCCTCCCAGTTTAATTATATCACACATTTAAGTTTATTTAATATTCAGGGATCATATAGCTATGATTAACACATCTTTGTTTACTTAATATTCAGAGATTATTTTACTTTTATTAGCAATTATTGTTCAGAGCTGAGTCACATAGAAGCTGATTACATTCCTCTTCTTATACAAATTTTAATGTATCCTGGATGTAACAGTAGCCTTATTAGTTTGGAGGGAGGAAAGTTTCTAGGTGTCTATCTCTTTCTTCCAAATTCTCTGGAAAAAAAAAAACTGAGGTTTCCTCTCAATAGATCGAGACACCTGGAAATTTGATAGCATGCTTTTTCTTTTGTCCCCAGCCAATGTCATTTCCTCCTTTTTAGGTTGTTGGTTTTCCCCCGGCTTACTGCGTAGTTTTCCAGGAAATTTCTTTCAGCATCTTTCCGGGAATTCCCATTTCCTCCTCTGGATTATAAATTTCCTGTTTTCAGAATCCTCTGTCTTCCTTTCTCATGGTGAACTTCCTTGTTTCCATGAAAGCTCTGTAAAGGAAACAGTGTCTCACGCTGGAGGAACTGGGGAAGATTTCATAGAGGAAATGAAAATTGAGTTAGGATTAGAGAATGTGTAGGAATTTTCTAGAAAAGAGTAATCCATGCAGAAAAAACAGCGTGTATAACCACTCCTAAGCATTAAACTCATAAGTAAGAAATCCATAGGTTATTAGGTATGGAGGTTTGGGAAAGTCGAAGTTGATGCTATAAAGTGTAGTCAAATTTTGAAGAGCAATATATGACATGTTGAAGATTTTGAAACTTGGGTGTGCGCAGCGGCTCATGGGCCCGAGTGAGGTGGGAGGCTGAGGTGGGAGGATTGCTTGAGTGCAGGAGTTGGACACCAGCTTAGGCAACATAGTGAGACCTCTTCTCTACAAAAAATAAACAAAATTAGATTGGCATGATGGCATGTGCCTGTAGCCCCAGCTACCCAGGAGGCTGAGGTTGAGCCTGGGAGGTTGAGGCTGGAATGAAATGAGATTGTGCCACTGTGCTCCAGCCTGGGCAACGGAGCCAGACCTTGTCTCAAAGGAAAAAAAAAAAAAAGATTTTGAAACTTTTTTTTAAAGACCATAGTGAGCTGAAAGAAGTCTTTAATAAGATGAGATATTATTATATAATAAGTACTTTTTAATAAATGTAATTCTGGGAGCACTTTAGAGAGTGGACCAAATTGAAAGCAAGTGGGGACAGGGACAGCAGTTTGGAGACTTTTGTATTAGTCTTGTTGAAAGATGATGTAGCAATTTTAGTAACATGGAGGCAAGAAGCTCAGCCAGATTCGAGAGAAATTTTAGAGACAGCATTGAAAGAGCATGCTGATTCACAGAGGGTTGAGAAGAAAGGAGTCTCTGAGAAAGACTAAAATTTATAGTTTAGGAGAATGATATTGGATATGCTGTTAACTCTGGTAGAGATTATCTGAGATAAAATAGATTAAAGTTGGGGAAGGAAGATAACAAGTTTAGCTATGAATATGGTAAGATTTGGAGACTGTGATAGGACCCTGAGATAGGAATACCTGGTACCCAAATAAAATAGGAAAATATTGTCAATACTGTTAATTGTGGCTATATAGCATTATGAGATTATTCCAGTCAGGGAAGGTTATCAGCATTACTTGGAAACTAGTTTCAAAATATCCCTCCTTTTTTTTTCTTCTGGAGAATTTGATGTGTTTTCTATAGGTTAAATTTAAGTATAAAGAATTCTAATTTTTATGATTTAATTTTAACTCTGTTCTTAGTAACAGAGAAAAATTTTGTATTTGTTGTTTTACAATGACCATAAAATTGTTACATGATCTTTGTATATTTATCTTTCTCTTGCAAAGGTAAAATGTGGACACAGCAGCAGTGATTACAAAAAAGAGATATGCTTTTCAAATTCAAAATTGCTATTTTTGAGACCAAAATTATCACCCTTTGATTTGAATGATAGATAATCTATGTGGAATAGATTTGACCTAAGGCAATTAAAGATACTTTTGAAAAAAGAAATAAACTTGATTCTTTTCATTTACCTACACCAAAATAAAATCACCATTTACATTTTAAATTGCATTCAATTACTTGGTAATGTATTCTTGCAGTTATGTATACTTACATTGTCATCTTCTGAGATTACTAAACTTTGATGCCACCTTGATAGAAGCAAATGTTAACCTATTATGTATGTAGAAAATGGCAACCTATATTTCAAGTTAATTTTCCAAATGTATAAATGACAGAGTTTGAAGTAAAATGTTAAATTTTAACACCTACTTTTTGCCTGAAAAACACCTTTCTAAGCAAATAGCATTCCTCCCAGACACCTAAAATCTGTCTGTATTTTCCATGGAAAACACACAGGTAGTGAATGAAAGCAATCTTTCTCATTAGTCTTATTTTATTTTATTTATTTTATTTTATTATTTTCAGAGTGGTATCTTATTTGAGAAGCAGTTTTCAAGACTAATTATTAAACCACGTCACCTTTCCTGTAATAATTTAATGTATATGTATATATCATCAGATAAGGACAAGTTTCCACAATACAAAAAAAGTGATATTTAATGACTTGATTTGGTGAGAGAGGGATATGAGACAAAGTGTTATCACAGAGAATTTTGTAAAGCTGTTTTGATGCTTCTGCTTATATCGCAAAACATAACTGAGTTAAATACTATCAGACTCTCTAAGATTAAACAGTATTTTGAAGAGTGTATGTTAGGATCCTTTCCTTGACTGGTTTTATACCTCTTATGTTTATGCAGAGTTATTCCATTCAAAAAATAATACATTTGTTGATCATTTGCAAAATGCCATTACATTATTTTTCTGGTTCATTCATTAATTTAACAAATATTTACTGAGCACTTACTCTCTACCAGGCAGTGCTGTAGGTAAATAATTGTTTTGTTAGGATAACATGAAAGTACCTGTTGTGTTGATAACTTAGGATAATCAAGTTACTGATTTGGGGATGTCTGTAAAACTTTACTACTCTGAGGTTAAGGCCATGACAATTTCTGAATGCATAATAATTATTTTGATTTTTAGTTTCTGGGTTGAATAATATGGAAGCCTATCTGGAGCATATCAAACCAAATATATATATATATGTATATGTATATATATATTTATATATGTATATGTATATATATTTATATATGTATATGTATATATATTTATATATGTATATGTATATATATTTATAGATATATGTATATGTATATATGTTTATATGTATATGTATATGTATATATATTTATATATATATTGCATATATATGCACTTAATATCTGGTTTCTGGCTTTGGTGAAAGCCTATAATTATTAAATAGTAAAAATTGATTAGTTTTAGCTTAGTCTTTACCTGATGATATATACATATTTTGTTCCATTATTCCTACCTGTCCCCATCTTCTCCTTCCCTCTTAACAAGAGAACACAATAAAAATAATGTTTCAATAAAGGAGCAAACTATTATTTATTCTTTCAACATACTTGTGGTGTCCTTATCAAGAGTATTTGCTTGGCAAATATTCCTTTGCTAGAAATTCATTATAATAATATCAATCATAATAACAGTGCTCATTTATTAAATACTTAATATATGCTGACATTATATAGAAACTTTGCATATATTATTTAAAGGAAATAAGCAAATCAACTAAAGCCTAAGGTGGCTTCATTCTTTTCAGGTATGCTCATTTATGGATCCTTATTTTCTCTTAGCAATCCAGTTATTGGTTATTGTTTCAGATTATATTTCAGGGCCTTCTTAGATTTTTTCCCTTTGCTCTATGTTAAGTGGGAAATTAAAAAGCAAACAGATACATAAAATAAAATCCTTTCATATTGCCCTTTATTATCTCTTAGATGACAATTTCATGCAAATCAAGAGAGGATCTTCATGCATGCAAATTAATTTAGTGTTTTCCACTTTGACAATGTGACAGTAGGCCAGATGGTGATGATTGCTGTCCTCACCTGGCAGCACAGTGATTGCACTGCTGTGTCTCTCCCCCTTCTCACCTTGCCTTTTGAGATATCTGGTTGGTTTTGGGAGCACTGTTACTAAATTCAACATTGCATCTAGGCTCGAGAGTTCTTTGTTCACATCTTGTTTGAGAAAGATGTTTGAATAGCTTCTGTCTGTCCTGTTTGCATGGAACGAGAAACAGGACTAATTGTTTTATGGAAACCTCAATCTGCGGTTTGAATGAATTTTATGATAAATGAGTGTGACAAGACTAGTATTGATATTGCCTTCTAGTTTTGGGGCCTAATAAAAATTTTAATCCTTCTCAGAAAATATGGAATTGTCATGTCAATAAATCTTGTCTGATACCTAAACAAGAAGTCAATATTTGTTAAATAGACATGAGAATAGGACTTGGTCTTCTATAAGTTTACTATAAAAACTAATATGCTGATAGTGCTCAGCCAGTGTAAATGTTATTATTAAATATTCTTAAATAGACATAATAGATTATCCAAGAACAGTATTAATGATTAAGTACAAATTGAATCCATTTTGGATTATCATGGAATTCTATATCCTTTAAGAAAGTTTATCTTCTTTCTTCACTTTTTTTAATTTTTTTTGTTTTTTTATTTTTATTTTTTTTTTATTAATATACTTTAGGTTTTAGGGTACATGTGCACAATGTGCAGGTTTGTTATATGTGTATCCATGTGCCATGTTTTGCTGCACCCATTAACTCGTCATTTAGCATTAGGTATATCCCCTAATGCTGTCCTTCCCCCCTCCCCCCACCCCACAACAGTCCCCGGAGTGTGATGTTACCCTTCCTGTGTCCATGAGTTCTCATTGTTCAATTCCCACCTATGAGTGAGAACATGCAGCATTTGGTTTTTTGTCCTTGCGATAGTTTACTGAGAATGATGTTTTCCACTTTCATCCATGTCCCTACAAAGGACATAAACTCATTATTTTTTATGGCTGCATAGTATTCCTTGGTATATATGTGCCACATTTTCTTAATCCAGTCTATTGTTGTTGGACATTTGGGTTGGTTCCAAGTCTTTGCTATTGTGAATAGTGCCGCAATAAACATATGTGTGCATGTGTCTTTATAGCAGCATGATTTATAGTCCTTTGGGTATATACCCAGTAATGGGATGGCTGGGTCAAATGGTATTTCTAGTTCTAGATCCCTGAGGAATCGCCACACTGACTTCCACAATGGTTGAACTAGTTTACAGTCCCACCAACAGTGTAAAAGTGTTCCTATTTCTCCACATCCTCTCCAGCACCTGTTGTTTCCTGACTTTTTAATGATGGCCATTCTAACTGGTGTGAGATGGTATCTCACTGTGGTTTTGATTTGCATTTCTCTGATGGCCAGTGATGCTGAGCATTTTTTCATGTGTTTTTTGGCTGCACAAATGTCTTCTTTTGAGAAGTGTCTGTTCATGTCCTTTGCGCACTTTTTGATGGGGTTGTTTGTTTTTTTCTTGTAAATTTGTTGGAGTTCATTGTAGATTCTGGATATTAGCCCTTTGTCAGATGAGTAGGTTGCAAAAATTTTCTCCCATTCTGTAGGTTGCCTGTTCACTCTGATGGTAGTTTCTTTTGCTGTGCAGAAGCTCTTTAGTTTAATTAGATCCCATTTGTAAATTTTGGCTTTTGTTGCCATTGCTTTTGGTGTTTTAGACATGAAGTCCTTGCCCACGCCTATGTCCTGAATGGTATTGCCTAGGTTTTCTTGTAGGATTTTAATGGTTTTAGGTCTAACATGTAAGTCTTTAATCCATCTTGAATTAATTTTTGTATAAGGTGTAAGGAAGGAATCCAGTTTCAGCTTTCTACATATGTTGGCTAGCCAGTTTTCCCAGCACCATTTATTAAATAGGGAATCCTTTCCCCATTTCTTGTTTTTGTCAGGTTTGTCAAAGATCAGATAGTTGTAGATATGCAGCATCATTTCTGAGGGCTCCGTTCTGTTCCATTGATCTGTGTCTCTGTTGTGGTACAAGTACCATGCTGTTTTAGTTACTGTAGCCTTGTAGTATAGTTTGAAGTCAGGTAGCGTGATGCCTCCAGCTTTGTTCTTTTGGCTTAGGATTGACTTGGCGATATCTTCTTAGTCTTGAGTTTTAATTTGATCATACTGTGGTCCGAGGAACTGTTATGATTTTAATTCTTTTGCATTTGCTGAGGAGTGTTTTACTTCTGATTATGTGATTGATTTTAGAGCAGTACCATGTGCTGATGAGAAGAATGTATATTCTGTTGTTTTGGGGTAGAGAGTTCATAGATATCTATCATATCCATTTGACCCAGAACTGAATTCAGGTTCTGAATATCTTTGTTACTTTTCTGTCTTGATAATCTGTCTAATATTGTCATTGGAGTGTTAACGTCTCCCACTATTATTGTATGGGAGTCTAAGTCTCTTTGAAGTTGTCTAAGAAATTACTTTATGAATCTGGGTGCTCATGGTTAGGTCTTCTTGTTGAATTGAACCCTTTGCCATTATGTAATGAATGCCCTTCTTTGTCTTTTTTGATCTTCGTGGTTTAACATCTATTTTGTCAGAAACTAGGATTGCAACCCCTGCATTTTTCTGTTTTCAATTTTCTTGGTAGATTTTCCTCCATCACTTTATTTTGAGACTATGTGTGTCACTGCATGTGAGATGAGTCTCTTGAAGACAGCATAACAATGGGTCTTGGTTCTTTAACTAGCTTGCCACTCCATGTCTTTTAATTGGGCCATTTAGCCTATTTACATTTAAGGTTAGTATTGATATGTGTAGATTTGATCCTGTCATGTTAGCTTGCTATTTTGCAGACTTGTTTATGTGGTTGCTTTATAGTGTCACTGGTCTGTGTACTTCAGCATGTTTTTGTAGTGGCTGGTAATGATCTTTCCTTTCCATATTTAGTTCTTCCTTTAGGAACTCTTGTAAGGCAGGTCTGGTGGTAACGATTTCCCTCAGCATTTGCTTGTCTGAAAAAGCTCTCATTTCTTTTTTGTTTATGAAGCTCTGTTTGGCCAGATATGAAATTCTGGATTGGAATTTCTTTTCTTTAAGAATTTTGAATATTAGCCCCCAGTCTCTTCTGGCTTGTAGGGTTTCCACTGAGAGGACTGCTGGCAGTCCAATGGGCTTCCCTTTGTAGGTGTCCTGGCCTCTCACCCTGGCTGCCCTTAACTTATTTTTCCATTTTGACACTGGAGATTCTATGATGATGTGTCTTGGAAATGATCCTTGTGGAGTAGTGTAACTGGGGTTCTGGGCATTTCCTGAATTTGAATGTTGGCCTGCCTAGCTAAGTTGGGGAATTTCTCATGCGTGATATCCTGAAATATATTTTCCAACTTTCCATTCTCCCTATCTCTTTCGGGTACACTAATCAGTCATGGATTCACTCTCTACATAATCCCATATTTCTCAGAGGTTTTGACCATTTCTTTTCATTCATTTTTCTCTATTCTTGTCTGCCTGTCTTCTTCAGAAAGACAGTCTTCAAGCTCTAAGATTCTTTTCTCCATTTGGTCTGTTCTGCTATTAATACTTGTGATTGCATTATGAAATTCTTTTATTTTTTTTTTAGCTCTATCAGCTCAGTTACATTCTTCTCTATACTGTATTTTGTTTGTCAGCTTATATAATGTCTTATGATTTTTAGCTTCATTGCATTGGGTTACAAGGTGCTTCTTAAGGTCAGTGAAGTTTGTTTTTATCCATTTTCTGAGTTCTACTTCTGTCATTTCAGCCATCTCAGCCTCAGCCCAGTTTTGAATCCTTGCTGGAGAGGTGACACAGTAATTTGGAGGAAAGAGGCCACTCTGGCTTTTTGAATTTTCATTGTTTTTGAGCTGATTTTTTCTCATCTTTTTGGGCTTATCTACCTTCAATCTTTGAGGTTGCTGACCTTTGGATTTTTGTTTTCTATTTCTTTTAATAGTCTGGCTACTTTTCCATAGGGCTGCTGTCATTTGCTGGTGGTCTGCTCCAGTCCCCAGTTGCCTTGGATTTTTTCAGCACCCCATCACCAGTGAAGCCTGCAAAACAGCAAAAAAGGCAGCCTTCTCCTTCCTCTGGGACCTCCAGCCCAGAGAGATATGGGGGTGTTGCTGGCTGAAAGCACCTGTAGGAAGTGGCTGGAGACCCCTGTTAGGAAGTCATGTCTAGTCAGGAGGAACAGGATTGGGGACCCATTCAAAGAATCAGTCTGGCCACATTTTGTTAGAGCAGCTGTGCTGTGCTGGGGGATCTGCTCTGACCCTGGTTGGTTTGGACTCTCCTAAGCCCACAGACTGAAATGGCTCAGTCACACAAACAGCAAAGGTGTCAGCCCACCCCTCTTCCTGAGAACTCCATCCCTGGGAGAATTCAAATATCTGTCATACAGAGAACACCAGCAGGGGTGGCTGGAGGACCTGTTTGAGAGGTTCTGCCCAGTGAGGAGACACATAATTGGAAAGCTACCTAAAGAAGCAGTCTGGCCATGCCTTTCATAGAGCAGCTCTGCTGTGCTGGGGGACCACTTCTGCCCCAGTCAGCTTGAGATTTCCAAAGCCCACAGGCTCGAATGTCTAAGTCACCCAGCCAGCAAAGATAGTGGCTTGCCCCTCCCTCTGGGAACTTCCTCTCAGGGTGTATTCAAATCTCTATCGGCTTGAGAACACTGGTGAGGGTGGCTTGAGGCCCTGGTTGGGAAGTCCCACCCAGCGAGGAGGTACAGATTGGAGACCCACGTGAAGAAGCAGTCTGGCCATGTTTTGGTAGAGTAGCTGTGCTGTGCTGGGGGATCCCTTCTGCCCTTGGCCAGTTTGGACTCTCCAAAGCCCTAAGACTGGAACAGCTGAGTCTCCCAAACAGAAAAGATGGCAGCCCATTCCTCCCCACAGGAACTCTGTCCCAGGTAGGTGAAATGCTATTTCTAGTGGCTGGCTGGAATTCCAGGCCAGTGGGTCTTATCCTGTGTGGTGCTGTGGAAGTGGGGCCCAAAGACAGTCACTGCTCGGCTCCCTGGATTCAGTCCCCTTCAAAGGGGTATGTACAGAGGTCCAACCTCCTGCCTTGCTGGAGTTGCTGTCACTTTCACTGGGAAGTCTGGAGTCAGTGTATGTAAAATAAAAACTCCACACCTTTACTTCACCCTCCATCCCCCCAACTTTTAAACTTTATGTTGATTTTATCTGCATCTTATTATACTTTCTATGTTCTGAAAAGTTGATGTGGTTATTATTTTTGATTGATTCATCTTTTAGTCTTTAAGAGTAGTTTACACATCACAGTTGCAGTGTTACCCTATGCTGCGTTTTTCTGTGTACTTACTATTACCAGCGAGTTTTGTACATTCAGATGATTACTTATTACTAATTAACATTCTTATTTTTCTCTGATTGCATTATTCCTTTTACCATTTCTTGTGGGACAGATCTGGTGTTGATGAAATCCTTCAGCTTTTGTTTGTCTACTTCATGTTTGAAGGATGTTTTTACCAGATATTTATTCTAGGGTAAAGTTTTGTTCCCCCCGCCCCCACCCCTTAGCACTTTAAATATGTCTTACCACTCTCTCCTGGCTTTCCATTGAAAAGTCTGGTGCCAGACATATTGGAGCTCCATTGTATGTTCTTTCCTTTCTCTTGCTGCTTTTAGACTCCTTTCTTTGATCTTTGGGAGTTTGATTATTAAATGCCTTGAGGTCATCTTTTTGGATTAAGTCTGCTTGTGTTCATATAACCTTCTTGTATTCAAATACTGCCATCTTTCAGTAGGATTGGGACGTTTTCTGTTTTTATTCCTTTGAATAAACTTTCTACTTCTTTTTCTCTACTTCTTTAAGGTCAGAACTCAAATTTGCCCTTTTGAGGCTATTTTTATAGAGGCTATTTTCTATATGTTTTAGGCATGCTTCTTTTTTTTATTCTTTTTTCTTTTGTCTCTTCTGTGTATTTTCAAATAGCTTGCCTTGAAGCTCACTAATTCTTTCTTCTGCTTGATCAATTCCACTAATAAAAGACTCTGGTGCATTCTTCAGTATGACAATTGCATTTTTCTGCTTCAGAGTTTCTGCTTGATCCTTTTTAATTATTTTCATCTGTGTTAAATGTATCTGATAGAATTCTGAATTCCTTCTCTGTTTTATCTTGAATTCCTTTGAGGTTCCCTCAAGACAGCCATTTTGAATTCTCTGTCTGAAAGGTCACACATCTCTTTTTCCAGGATTGGTTCCTGGTGCCTTATTTAGTTCATTTGGTCAGGTCATGTTTTCCTGGACGGTGTTAATGCTAGCAGATTTTCTTCAGTGTCTTAACATTGAAGAGTTTGGTATTTATTGTAGTCTTCACTATCTGGGCTTGTCTATACCCGTCCTTCTTGGGAATGCTTTCTAGATATTTTCAAGGACTTGGGTTTTGTGATCTTACCTGCATTTGCTTCAGGGAGTACCCCAAGCCCAATAACGCTGTGGTTATTGTAGACTCACTGATGTACCACCTTGATGGTCTTGGGCAAGATCTGGGAGAATTTTTTCATTACCCCTTGGAGACTTGTTCTCTTCCTTTACTATCTAGTAAACGAACAGAGTCTCTCTCTGTTCTGAGCCACCTACAGCTAGGGGTGGAGTGACACAAGTACCCCTGTGGCCACCACCACTATGACTGCACCGGATCAGACCTGAAGCCATTACAGCCCTGGATTTCATCTAAGGCCTGCTGTAACCACTCCCTGATTACTGCCTATGTTTGCTCAAGGCCCTGGGGCTCTACAATCAGCAGGTGGCAAAGACAGCCAGGCCTGTGTCCTTCCCTTCAGAGTGGCAAGTTCTCTCAGGCCCCGAGTGAATCCACAGTTTCTGTCTGGGAGTCAGGGACTAGAGTCACAAACCTTAGAAGTCTATGGGGTGTACTCTTGTACTGCGGCTGAGCTGACACACAAACCACAAGATACAGTCCTTTCCACTCTTTCCTCCCCTTTCCAAAGTCAGAGAAACTTCACCTCATAGTCACGGCCACCACAGGCCATGAGGAGTTCTGCCTGACTGCTGCTGATATTCGCTTAAGGCCCAATAATTCTTAAATAAGCATGTGATGAATGCTGCCTGACCTGGGACTCACCCTTTAGGGCAGTGTGCTCCCCTCTGGGCCAGGGCAGGTCCTGAGATACTTGATAAGAGTCAAGACCTGGAATCAGGGACTTCAAGAGCCCACTTGATATTCTCTATTCTCCTGTGGCCATGCTGGTACATAAAAGTGCAAGGCAAATTCCCCTGTACTTTTTCTTCTGCTTTTCTCAAGCAGAAGGAGTTTCACCCTATAGCCACCACAGCCAGTAACATGCTGGATCTCACCTGAAGCCAGTGAATCTCAGAAGCTCACCCAAGGCCTTCAATATACTTCCTGGGTATTGCTGCTGGTCGTTCAGGGCCCAAGTGCTTTTCAGTTAGCAGGTGATAAATGGTGCCAAGAATAGTTTATTCTTTTCGAGGTAATAGATTCCATTCTGGGCCAGGTTGTGTCTAGAAATGTTGTCTGGGAGCTAGGGCCTAGAATTGGGGCCTCATGACTGAGCAGTGCCCTCTTCTGCTGTGGGTGAGCTGGTACTCAAGATGCAAGACAAGGTCTTCCCCTCTCTTTCCTGTTCTTTCTTCAAGCATAAGGAAGGGGTCTCTTTTGGAGTCAGGAGCTGTGCAGCTTGTGGCTAGGGGAAGGGTGATGCCAGCGTTTCCTTAGCTGCCCCAGCTGTCTCAGTAGGTTGTGTGCTCCACTGTCTCTTAGCCTGGTTCAGCACTAGGACTTGCCTAAGGGTTGCAGTCCTTATGTCCTAGATTGCCTTTCATGTTTACTTACAGACTCAGAGCACTTTGGCCCTTAGTGGTGAAGTTTGTGGGAATTCAAGTTTGGACCTTTGGGATTGGTAATTCCCCTTTGGCTAGGGCTTTTTTACATGCTCCTCTGTGGTTGGGCATCAGCTGAATTTGGTCTGGTTTTGCTTTTTGCTCCACCAGGACAGCACTGAGTTCAGTGGCTCACAATTACTGTGTTCTCCCTCCCCCAGCACCCAGAGATGCCCTTCTCAACATGCTGCCAATGCTGGGGCGATAGGGGTTGGGTGGCACTGGTGATTCACGACTTTTTTTCTATCTCTTCAGTACCTCTTTCAGTGATGTGTAGTTAAAACCAGGTACTATGAGGGCTCACCTGGTTTTTAGTTCTTATGAAGGTGTTTTTTTATTTTTTTCTGTGTAGATAGATGTTAAGTTGATGTACTTGCAGGGGATATGATCAGTGGAGTCATCTATCCTGCCATCTTGCTCTGCCTCCCAGATAATTACATCACAAAGCATTTACTAATAATTAGGTGGGTAGCAAGATATTGGACAGATCTACCCAATGAAAGATTGTTTTTTATTAGAGAAGTGATATATGCTTATTTAAATGGTTTAAATAGTGCACAAGTGTACAGATTTGAATCTGTTGTCTACCACTATTAACTGCTTGGATGGTATCCTGCTAGGCTTCATTTATACAGACTTTGAAGATAGTTCAAGTTTGGTTTCAGACCACCACAATTAAATGAATGTTGCAATAAAGCAAGTCACAGAAATTATTTTGTTTCCTAGTGCATTTAAAAGTTATGTTTACACTATACCGTAGTATATTAACTGTGAAATAGCATTATGTCTAAGAAAAAGATATACATACCTTAAAGCATACCATATTGCTAAAAAAAAAACTAACAATCATCTGAACATTCAGTAAATCATGGTATTTTTGCTGATAAATGGTCTTGCCTCAATGTTGATGGCTGCTGGCTGATAAGGGTGGTAGTTGTTGAAGGTTGGGGTGCCTGTGGCAATTTTTTAAGACAACAATAAAGTTTGCTGCATCACTTGACTCTTCCTTTCATGAGAGATTTCTCTGTAGCTTACAATGTTTGATAGCATTTTACCCACAGTGGAACTTCTTTCAAGATTGGAGTCAATCCTCTCAAACCCTGCCACTCTTTTATCAACTAAGTTTACGTAGTATTCTAAATCCTATGTTTACAGAATCTTCACCAGAAGAAGTTTCCATCTCAATAACTACTTTCCTTGCTCATCTGTAAGAAACAACTCTTCGTAGGTTAGTGTTATTATAAGCTTGCAGCAATTCAGTCATATCTTCGGGCCCATTTTTAATTCTAGTTCTCATTCTGTCTCCACCACATCTGCAATCACTCTTTCCACTGAAACCTTAAACTCCTCAAAGTCATCCATGAACATTAGAATCAACTTCTTCTGAACTTCTATTAATGTTGATATTTGACCTCCTCTCAGGAATCACAAATATTATTATTATTTTCTAGAATGGTGAATCCTTTCCAGAAGGTTTTCAAGTTACATTGCCAAGATCTAACAGAGGACTCACTATATATGGCACCCATAGCCTTGCAAGATGTATTTCTTAAATAATAAGATGTGAAAGTCAAAATTACTTCTTGTTCCATTGGCTACAAAATGGAAGTTGCGTTAGTGGACATAAACACATTAATCTCGCAACCTACAGAATGGGAGAAAATCTTGCAATCTATCCATCTGACAAAGGGCTAATATCCAGAATCTACAAAGAACTATTTCTAAACAAATTTACAAGAAAAAAACAACCCCATCAAAAAGTGGGCAAAGGATATGAACAGACACTTATCAAAAGAAGACATTTATGCAGCCAACAAGCTTATGAAAAAATGTTCATCATCACTGATCATTAGAGAAATGCAAATCCAAACAAAATGAGATACCATCTCATGCCAGTTAGAATGGTGATTATTAAAAAGTCAGGAAACAACAGATGCTGGAGAGGATGTGGAGAAATAGGAATGCTTTTACACTGTTGGTGGGAGTGTAAATTAGTTCAATCATTGTGGAAGACAGTGTGGCAACTCCTCAAGGATCTAGAACTAGAAATACCATTTGATCCAGCAATCTCATTACTGGTATACACCCAAAGGATTATAAATCATTCTACTATAAAAACACATGCACACGTATGTTTGTTGCAGCACTGTTCACAGTAGCAAAGTCTTGGAACCAACCCAAATGCCCATCAATGATAGACTGGATAAAGCAAATGTGGTACATATACATCTTGGAATACTATGCAGTCATAAAAAAGGATGAGTTCATGTCCTTTGCAGGCACATGGATGAAACTGGAAACCATCATTCTCAGCAAAGTAACACAAGAAGAGAAAACCAAACACCGCATATTCTCACTCATAGGTGGGAGTTGAACAATGAGATCACTTGGACACAAAGAAGGGGACATCACACACCAGGGCCTGGTGGGGGTGGAGGGCTGGGGGAGGGATAGCATTAGGAGAAATACCTAATATAAATGATGAGTTGATAGGTGCAGCAAACAAACATGGCACATGCACACCTATGTAACAAACCTGCACATTGTGCACATGTACCATGGAACTTAAAGTATAATAATAAAAAATAAATTAAAAAATATATGTAACATTAATCTCCTTCTACATCTCTACCAGAACTCTTGTGTGACCATGCATGCTTTGTCGATAAACAGTAACATTTTGAAGAGTTTTTTTCTTTTTTTGGTCTGAGCAATAGGTCTCAAAAGTGGGCTTAAAATATTCAGTAAACAATTATGTAAATAGATGTGCTGTCTCTCAGGCTTTCTTGTTTCATTTATAGAGCAGGCGGAGTAGATTTAGCATAATTCTTCAGGGCCCTAGGATTTTTGAAATGGTAAATGATCATGGGATTCAATCTCAGGTCACCAGCTGCATTAGCCTTTAACAAGAAAGTCAGCCTGTTCTTTGAATCTTTGGAGCCAGGCTGACTTCTCCAGCTATAAAACTTCTAGATGGCATCTTTTTCCAATATAAGGCTGTTTCATCTATATTAAACCTCTGTTGTTTAGTGTAGTCACCTTTATCAATTATCTTAGCTAGATCTCCTGGATAGCTTGCTGCAGCTTCTACATGAGCACTTGCTGCTTCACCTTGCACTTTTTTGTTGTTGTTGTTTTGAGACGGAGTCTTGCTCTGTCTCCAGACTGGAGTGCAGTGGCGCCATCTCGGCTCACTGCAATCTCTGCCTCCTGGGTTCAAGTGATTCTCCTCCCTCAGCCTTCTGAGTAGCTGGGATTACAGGCACACGCCATCACGTCCAGCTAATTTTTGTATTTTTAGTAGAGACAGGGTTTCACCATGTTGGCCAGGATGGTATCGATCTCTTGACCTCATGATCCATCTGCCTTGGCTTCCCAAAATGCTGGGATTACAGGCATTAGCCACCACGTCTGGCCTGCACTTTTGTATTATGGAGACAGTTTCTTCCCTTAAACCTCATGAATAAACCTCTGCTAGCTTCAAACTCTTCTTCGGCAGCTTTCTCACCTCTCTCAGCCTTCTTAGAACTGAAGAGAGTTAGGGCCTCGCTCTGGATTAGGCTTTGGCTTAAGGGAATGTTATAGCTGCTTTTATCTTCTATACAGGCTATTCAAACTTTTAAAAATATCAGTAATAAGGCTGATTTGTTTTCTGATCACTCATGTGTTCACTGGAGTAGCACTTTTAATTTTCTTCAAGAGCTTTTCCTTTTCATTCAAAACTCGGCTATTTTGCAAAAGAGGCCTAGCTTTTGGCTTGTCCCAGTAAGCATAATCATTCCTAGCTTTTAATTTAAAGTGACAGCTATCTTTCCTGTTAAAAACTGTCAATAAACGAGGTATTAAAGGAACATGCCTCAAAATGGTAGTCACAGCCAACATTATATTGAATGGACAAAAGCTGGAAATATTCCTCTTGAAAAGTGGCACAAGACAGGTATGCCCTCTCTAACCACTTCTATTCAACATACTACTGAAGTCTTAGCCAGAGACATCAGTCAAGTAAAGGAAATAAAGGGTATCTAAATAGGAAGAGAGGAAGCCAAACTATCTCTGTTTGCAGATGACAAGATGCTATATCTAGAAAACTCCATAGTCTCAACCCAAAAGCCCCTTCAGCTAATAAACAACTGCAGCAGTTCCAGGATACAAAATCAATGTACAAAAATTACTAGCATCACTTACGTTGTTTATTGTTGCACTCCCAACATGTGTCTGGTAAATGGTAGGCAATTACTAGATATTTAAATGTTATTTAATTGAAAGGTATAGAAAAGCTGCAAATTTTTCATATGTCATTCCTAAATATTTAGTGTGCACTGAAACAAGGATTCTAGAGGCAAGTGAGGTCTAAGTTTTTCTTAGGAAGGCATATAGTGCATTTAAAAATTAATAAATACTTGAGAATTTAATCAACAATAATACCGTGCTCTTAATATGCATTATTGCTTAGTAATACTTCCTCTTTAGTGGTTTTGCTTCCAATATGAACTTTCAAACTGGCTAGGATTCACACTGAAGCCAGAAATCTCTCCATATCTTCTGTTCACCTGCACTTTGGGGCTGCTTATCTTGTCCAAGGAGAACAATGTTCATTAAGTTACATATGAATGGACCAGGTAGGGCTTGTGCGCTTTGATTGTTACAATGATTATATTTCTTACATCACCATTCAATGCTGATGGCTATGGTTATCTCAGCCATGACAGCAGGAGCCATACTTCCTTTTTGCACCACTTGTTTAGATGCTTCTGCCAAAAATTGGTAGGGGAAAATGTAGCTCATGCTCTGTCACTTTATTTCTAAAAGAGAGCAACAAACAAATGAATAACGAACAGCTCTCTTATCCTCCAGAGGTATGGAGAAGTTAGAATTCCCTGTGTTTGTTCTCTTTTTACTTCTTCCCATCCAGGCGCTCATAATAGTGTTAAAAATTCTTTTTCATTTCTTTAACTTATTCTAAAGCTGTCAGTCATGTTTACTGCTATAGCAATGAATTTAAACTTCTAAAGCATATGTTAGGTGTATAGAGCATTGCAACAGATTTTTAAAACAAATGTAGGTTATTTGTTGCTTTACATCTCTGAATGGCTATGAAGATTGTGTCTGAAGGCCATTTGAGAAACTTGCTTCAAAATATATTGATCATTTTAATATAATTTAAAGACATTTTATAAAATTTTGGAATTGGAGTATTCAAATGCAATAATACATTCTCTTACCGCCACCGACATTATTGAACAATACAAAGTACACTAGTTCTGCCGGTTCTTTGATGTTATAAGAACTTTACACTTCTAGATTTTGAGTTATTATTTGTACCTTGATAGTATCCAGTAAAGAAAATGAAAAGTAGTTTCATGTACAGATATAAAATAATGGAGCAGTCAAGCATAAAATTTTACTGGATGCTAAAATCATTTGTTTTTTGCTCCTGTAAATCATAGGTTAATTTTATTGTTCAAACCATTTATGTCTCCTAAAATATGTTTAAAACCTTTACACAAACTAGAGTCTCTTCACCAGTTAAGAAGCAGATTGTATATTTATAGCCTTTAGGGTCTCAGGAAATGATTCAAACTGTTCTTAGAAGTGATGCAGTGAGCAAGAAAATTCCACTAACAATTTTGGCATTAGATTTCTGACAGATTTTGGTTTACAGAATAGAATCACAGATGTGATTAAACAATTCTGAACATTTTCACAACACATTTGGATGGCTTTCAGATCCAGTTATCATGTTCCCAAACATCTTAAGATCAAAGGAGAAAACAAAGCTATCTGACATTCTTTAGAGTTTGGGATAGCCACTCATTTTTTCATTAACAAACATTTCTTGAGCAACTATGATGTGCCAAGCACCATTCCAGAGGCATGGGATACATCTGCAAATAAAATTGATGAAAGACTCTGCTTTCATAAAGTATTAACTTTACTTGCTTTTATTTACATAAAATAAGTAAATTGTATAGTATGTTAGAAGTTAATAAGCGCTATGGGAGGAAAGGGAAAGTGGAGCAGGATAAAGGAGAGTGACAATTGCTGAAGAGGGCATTGCAATTGGAGAGTGCGATCAGGCTTATTAAAGTGACATTTGAGTCAAGACTTGAAGGGAGTGAAAGAGGTAGTCATGCAGGTATTAGGCAAGAGCATTCTAATACTAGGACAATTCATGCAAAGGCATGGAAGTGGGAAATTTCCTGGGATGTTCAAGGAAGAGCAAAAAGGCCTATGTGGCTAGAGTGAAGAGAGTGAGAGGAAAGTAGCTAAAACTGTGTTCAGAATGGGAAAAGGGGTCAGATCAACAGACTGCTGTAAGGACTTCAGATTTTTTACTATGAATGGGGAGCCAGCAGGGTTTTGAGTGTCCCTGGGGCTGGTATTCTGAGACTAGGTGGTAGAGGGTAGAATGGCAGCAATTAAGAGCAAATGAAGACAGGGAAAGAGCTGTTGGTGGCTTGGTCCAGGGTGGTAGCAGTGAGAAGTGTGGGAAACAGTTGAATTCTGGATATATTTTGAAAGGAACAGCAGCCAAATTTTTTTTGATAGGTGACAAAAGGGGCAGAGATAAAGAGAAGCATGATTGTATTTTGCCTGAGCATCCACAGATTGGAGATGTCATTAAATAAGATTGTGGAGTGGGTGAGAGCAACAGCCAGGGGCAACACAACCATAAACCATAAAACATGTTTCTAGTGTGGGACCTATTTCATATTATTGTCATTTTCCAGTGTGTTATTACTTATTATTTCAATATTTAAATAAGAACCATCTGGAAATTTCCACTGTGGCCTAATTCAAGCTACTAACATGATGTTCCTGAAAGTGGAATTGGGAAGATATGAGTACAATAGGCTCTTGAAAGACAGGGCAAGCTGCCTCAAGCACACTGTGACTGAGCTCTGTGGCTTAGAACTCATCTTTCTAATATCAACTGGACAGTGTTGGGACCTCCTGAGCATTAGGGCAGGCTAGTTTGTTATATACGCACTAGACTTTATATGTCTATATATGTGCTCGACCTCAGACTATAATTCAGCTGTTACATTTTGTAGGGCTGAGAATTTATTTAAAATAAGCATTCTTTTGGTTGAAATTTGGCTATAGGCTATTCTAGGAATCAAAGCCTTTTTTAAAATTTTATTTTCTTGTTTGGATGTTTGGAATAACTTCACAATTTACATATATTCCTTTAAGTTGAATACTTAAACTGCTGACAACTATTGATAACTTTGTTTTTTGGTTCTAAGACATTTTGGTCTAACCCAATGGCACTTGAAAATCTATATATTCTCTTTAATTGTAATTCATTGAAATATTAATTTAGCAAACTCATTTTAGAGTCCAATGAACAGTGTCTTGTAAAATGAAGTCTGTTTGATTGCATGACTTCATGAAAAATGCTGATATGTTTAACTTGGCTAATATAGAAAGTGTTCTATTGTTTGTAGTAGTGGTGGTGTTTTTCACCAAGTGTGCTGTTTAAAGCCCATCTTGAATATTAAGCATTTGGTCCATGTATTGCTGCAAAATACCCTGGTTCTATAATCCTTTAAAGATGAATTGGGTGAAACAAATCTGACCAGTCCTGGGGGTATTAATTATATTTCGAAATGAACTCAAGCCCAGATACACATTTCTAAATTGCGATTTTCTTGGAAACTGATTATTCAGGACCGGTAATAATATGAAATGTTGTAGTTTAGTAGATGTGTTATATTATGAAAACTGACAAAAGTAAGATTTTTTTGTGTGTGTGTGTGTTTCATGAGACATAACGCCTTACCATCATCAAACTTTAAAACCTTATTCATACGTAATATAAACTTATTTGTGCTAATTTCTTATTTTTAAAATTTGAGATAAAATTGACACTTATGTATTATCTAATATAGCAGCTCTTGCCATATATGGTTTTTGAGCATTTGAAGTGTGGCTGGTCTGATTGAGGAACTAAATTTTAAATTGTATTTAATTTTAAATAATATAAATTTAAAATCGTATGGCCACATGTGGCTAGTGGCTACAATATGGAACAATGCAGCCTCAGATAGTACCTCTCAACTGGGGATCTAGAAGGGAGTTAAATCCTCATGCCCAATTAATCAGTTTACCTCTTGTGCATCAAGAATGATACTATGTAACATTATTAGAATAATTAAGAAAATAGCATCTCAAATTATTTTCTGTGAGGTCTAATTCTCTCATTGCATCTAATTGAGAATGGCTGTCTTAGAAAGTTCCTTCATTTCCTTTTCCATTCATACCACCCCCAAAGATCCCCCAGGCCTGGTGGCACATGCTTATAATCCCAGCTACTTGGGAGGCTGAGGCGGGAGGATTGCTTGAACTCAGGAGTTTGAGACCAGCCTGGGCAACATAGTGAGCCCTCAGTCTCAAAAAAAAGAGAAAAAGAAATGGCAAAGACGATAACTACCATGATGGAAAAATGGAAAATTACAGGGGAATCTTGGAGTTTATAACAGGAAACTTACATAGACTAGGGCTTGGGAAAAGCATTACTGAGGTAGTGCCTCACCAGTGGCCTGAGCACCCAGCAGCCACTGCCACTGCCACTGCCACTGCCACTGCCACTGTCACTGCCCAGCTGGTACCTGGGGCGTTGGTGGTGAGGCCAGAGATTGCATTAGCAGAGATGACAGGCCCAGCCTCACAGGGATGCTTGAGCCAGCCTGTGTCCCGGCCCTGCACTGCTCCAAGCTGTTCATGAAGCATGTGACCATCAGCACGGACACTTAGAGAACAAAAGGACAAGATAATAAAGTACACAATGATTCTTTGCATCACAAGGATGTGGGTCATGACAATGACTTTCAGTTCTACCTTTCTGGAGAGTCAAATTAGAGTAACAATTACCCTTCAGTGAGTGACCTCTACCTGTCCAGCTATTACCCACCATCCACTGGAGTTCCTTAATCCCTCAATGAGTCTCTGTGGTCCACTGCAAGGGACCCTTTGATTCTACACCTCATCACCTATGAACAGCTCAGTAACAGAGATCATAATTTTATGCACAATTCTATTTTGGGATAGCCTTGGGGTCTGGAGAACAAAATCTATCAGCACAGGTTTAATTTTTACCCCCAAACCTTATATTATTGGCATGGAGGACAAGTGGGTCTCAAGGGTAGCAGATTCAGAGCTCTACATATGGGAGCAGCTACACCTACCCCCAAGCTCCCTGGGCCACACAGTGGTTGATGGGCAGATGGGCTTTCACAGTGACACCCTTAGCAAGGCCCCTGGAGTGAACAGCCTGAAGCAGGGCATGGTCAGCCTGAAGATTGGGGATGTCAGCTCCTCTGCAGTCAAGACAGTGTGCTCTGTCATCAGCAGCGTGGCACTGATTGGCATCCTTTCTGGCAATGATGGGACATATGTGAACATGGCAGTTTCAAAGCTGACCTCATGGGCTGCCATTGCCAGCAAGCCTGCAAAACCACAGCCTAAAATGGAAACAAGGAGTGGGCCTGTCATAGGGGGTGCACTGCCCCCTCCATCTATAAAGCATAACATGGATATTGACACCCAGGATGACAAGGGGCCTGTGCTGAAGACCCCGGCCCCCCAGGAGACATGATCCTCACAGGCTGTCCTACAACCCCAGAAGGTGCTTCAGCTTCTCGCAATGAAGCTTCCTGCTTTGGCTCAACCACAGTACCAGAGCCCTCAGCAGCCACTCCAGACCTGCTGGATCATTCCTCACGTGAAAATATGGCATTTGGGCAGAGCAGAGGGGCCGACAGTGATAGTAACTCTCCTGGAAGTACCAAGACTAGTTCTTCCCCAAGTGTAAAAAAAGTGAAAGCTGCCCACAGTTATAATCCTAAAGAATTTGACTGGAATCTTAAAAGTGGACATGTGTGTGCATTATAAAGAGCTATTCTGAGGATGACATTCACCACTCCATTAAGTACTCCATTTTGTGTAGTACAGAACATGGCACTACTTACTTGAATAGCGCATTCAGCTCCATAAGCAGCAAGGGGCCTGTCTACCTGCTCTTCAGCATCAGTGGGAGTGAGTATTTCTGTGGGGTGGCGGAGATGAAGTGCTCTGTGGACAGCAGCACCAGTGCTGGAGTCTGGTCTCAAGACAAATGGAAGGGGAAGTTTGATGTCAAGTGGATTTTTGTCAGTGATGTAGCCAATAACCAGCTCAGGCACATCAGACTAGAGAATCATGACAACAAGCCAGTCATAAACCATGAAACACAGGAGGTGCCTTTAGAAAAAGAAAAACAAGTGCTGAAAATTATTGCTTCCTGCAAGCACACAACCTCTATCTTTGATGACTTTTCTCACTATGCGAAATGCCAGGACGAGGAGGAGGTGATGTGCAAGGAATGACACAATCAAAATAAACAATAAGAACAAACCAGTTTCTTGTATGTTCTAACATTTGATTTTGAAAAAGCATTTATAAAGCATGTGCTTGGTCAGCTCCAGTGTGTTGTCCTTTGCAAGGACTGAGTGTTGCATTTTTGTCTTTTTGTAGTTTTTTTTTTTTTTTTTTTCGCAGATGGATCCACATTCACTTGTACTTTTTAAAATGATACTGTAGAGGCCGGGCGCGGTGGCTCACGCTTGTAATCCCAGCACTTTGGGAGGCCGAGGCGGGCGGATCATGAGGTCAGGAGATTGAGACCATGGTGAAACCCTGTCTCTACTAAAAATACAAAAAAATTAGCCGGGCGTGGTGGCGGTCGCCTGTAGTCCCAGCTACTCGGAGAGGCTGAGGCAGGAAAATGGCGTGAACCCGGGAGGCAGAGCTTGCAGTGAGCCGAGATCGCGCCACTGCACTCCAGCCTGGGCGACAGAGCGAGACTCTGTCTCAAAAAAAAAAAAAAAAAAAAAAAGGTACTGTAGAACTCACTCTCATGCCTGTAATCCCACCACATTGCGAGGTGGGTGGATCATGAGGTCAGGAGTTCAAGACCAGCCTAGCCAAGATGGTGAAACCCCATCTCTACTAAAAATACAAAAATTAGCCAGGCATGGTGGTGAGTGCCTGTAATCCCAGCTACTTGGGAGGCTGAGGCAGGAGAATTGCTTGAGCCCAGGAGACGGAGGTTGCAGTGAGCCGTGCTCTACAGGGAGCCTGGGTGACAGAGTGAGATTCCGTCTCAAAAAAAAAAAAGTTTTTTTGGGTCACCTTATCAATGAGACCAATGTGGAATATAAGTATCCTTAAAAACAAAGTTTTTTTGGGTCACCTTATCAATGAGACCAATGTGGAATATAAGTATCCTTAAAAACAAAGCAAAACAAACCTAGTACATTCCAATTAATTTTTTCCATTTTGTCAGAAATTATAGTCTTTTTCTTAAATTCACAGTCATTTAATATCTCCATTTGTGATTTCATATTTCTCACCCTTTTATTGCTTTATAGCAAACATAAGAAACCATGAGTTGTTTTCTCATTTAAGAGTATCTGTTAAAATCCCTTGAAAATATCTACCAAGTGGCTTCTCTGTTCCTCACTGCCCTGTTGTCTGATCTGGCTGGATAGTAATGGGATGCAGTGTGCAGAGGAATTGGAAGATGTTTTAGGTCTGGTTCAATGTTTAGTCATTCTTAGTTGTTTGCAGATCGTTTTTAATTTCCCCCTTTTTCTTCACTTGAGAATCCTCATGGTGTCTTAAAGTTTTATACCAATAATGCTGAGCTTTGAGTATAGAATCTCATAGTACAGACGGAGTGAAGGATGATGTCACCAATTGTAAATTTCACCATGTCTAATTTTTTTTTTCTGTTGAATGGGTAAAAACAAAAAATAAACCCATTTAAAAAATGAATTAGGCAAGGCATGGTGGCTCTGCCTGTAATCCCAGCACTTTGGGAGGCTGAGGCGGGCGGATCACCTGAGGTTGGGAGTTCGAGACCAGACTCACCAACATGGAGAAACCCTGTCTCTACTAAAAATACAAAATTAGCCAGGCGTGGTGGCACATACCTGTAATCCCAGCTACTCAGGAAGCTGAAGCAGGAGAATCGCTTGAACCCGGGAGGCGGAAATTGCAGGGAAGCAGAGATTGCAGTGAGCTGAGATCATGCCATTGCACTCCAGCCTGGGCAATAAGAGCAAAAACTCCGTCTCAAAAAAAAAATAAAAGATTTATTAAAAATTAGCTTTCATGTTTTGTGAAATGAGGGACTCATGAAATAATTGGACTCACCACCACCTGGAATTTCAGTTGAAGATGAACATAGTGACTCCACCAAAGGATTCTACTAGCACTCCAGGAATGGTTCCTTAACCGAAATGGAAATTCACAAATGACAGATAAAGAATTCAAAGCAGGAATTGCAAGGAAGCTCAATGAGATCCAAGATAAGGTTGAAAATTAACACAAACTTTTAAGCAATCTAGGAAATGAATGAAGAGATAAACATCTTAAAAATCAATCAGAGTTTCTGGAATTAAAAATCTTACTTAAGGAATTTCAAAATAATGACACTCATAGGCTCAAAGTAAAGGGTCAGAGAAAGATCTGCCATGCAAATGGAAAAGAAAGAAGAGAAGGAATTGCTATTCTTTTATCAGAACAAAACAGACTTTAAACCAACAACAATAAAAAAGAACAAAGAAGGGCAATACATAATGATCAAGTGTTCAATTCAAGAAGACTTAACTATCCTAAATATTTAAGCTCCCAAGATTGGAGTATCCAGATTCATAAGACAAGTACTTCTAGACTTGTTATAAGATTTAGACAGTCACACAATAATAGTAGGGACCTTCAACACCACAATGACTGCATCAGACAGATCATCAAGTCAGAAAACTAACAAAAAAATTCTGGACTTAAACTTGACACTTGACAAATTGGACCTAATAGACATCTACAGAATACTCCACCTATCAACCACAGAATATACATTTTTTTATCTGCACATGAAACAGTCCAAGATTGACCACCTACTCCTCCATAAAGCAAGTCTCAATACATTCAAAAAAATAAAAAACCTACCAACCATACTCTCAGACCACAGTGAAATAAAAATAAATACCAAGAAAATCTCCCCAAACCATACAATTTCATGGACATTAAACAATGTGCTCCTGAATGACTTTGGGGTATATGATGAAATCAAGGCAGAAATAAAAAAAAATTCAACTAAATAAAAACAGAGACACAACTTACCCTAATCTATGGGACTTAGCAAAAGCAGTGTTAAGAGGAAAGTTTATAGTGCTAAATGCCCACTTCAAAAAGTTAGGAAGATCTCAAATTAATGATCGAACAATGCACCTCAAGGAACTAGAAAAACAAGGATGAACTAACCCTAAAGCTAGCAAAATAAAAGAAATAACTAAAATTAGAGTGGAACTGAATGAAATTGACACCTAAAAATTGTAAAGAATTTATGAAACCAAAAGTTGGTGTTTGAAAGAATATACAAGATTGATAGACCACTAGCCAGATTTACAAAGAGAAAAGATCCAAATAAGCTCTATGCCTTATTCTTAAAAAAAAAAAAAAAAAAAAAAAAAAGAAATGACAAAAGTGACATTACAACTGATCCCACAGAAATAAAAAAAAAAATGCTCAGGGACTATTATGAATACCTCTATGCACACAAACTAGGAAATCTTGAGGAAATGGATAAACTCCTGGAAAAACACAATCTCCCAAGATTGAGTCATGAAGAAACTGAAACCTCGAACAGACCAATATTGGGTTCTGAAATTGAATCAGTAATAAAAAAACCTAACAACCAAAAAAGCCCTGGGCTAGAAGGATTTGTAGCCGAATCCTACCAGATGTACAAAGAAGACCTGGTACTTATTCTACTGAAACTATTTCAAAAATTTGAGGAGGAGGGTCTCCCCCTTAACTCATTATATGAAGCTAGCAACACCCTGACAAAGACACAGCCACTAAAGAAAACTAGTGGCCAATATCCCTGATGAACATAGATGCAAAAAACCTCAACAAAATACTAACAAACTGAATTCAGCGGCACATCAATAAGTTAATTGACCATAATCAAGTAGGCTTCATTCCCAGGATGCAAGGTTGTTTCAACATATGCAAATCAATAAATGTGATTCATCACACAAACAGAATTATATTACAAAAACTATATGATCATCTCAATAGATGCAAAAAGAGCTTTAGATAAAATCCAGCATTCTTTCATGGTAAAAACTCTCGAGAAACTAGGCAACATACCTCAAAATGATGAAAGCCATTTATGACAAACCCACAGCCAACAACATACTGAACAGGCAAAAACTGGAAGCATTCTCCTTGATAACTGGAATAAGACAAAAATGCCTACTCTTCCCCCTCCTATTCAACATAGTATTGGAAATACTAGTCAGAGCAATCAGGCCAGAGAAAGGCATCCAAATAGGAAAATAAGTCAAACTATCTCTTCTTGCTGATGATATAATTCTATTCCTTGAATACCCTGAAGACTCCATCAAAAGGCTCCAGGAATCAATAAACAACTTCATCAAATCTTTAGGATACAAAATCAATGTAAAAAAAAACCAGCCATATTTCTATATACCAATACTGTTCAAGCTGAGAGCTAAATCAAGAATACAGGGAGTGGGGTAGAGGGAAGGAGAGCATTAGGAAAAATAGCTAATGCATGCTGGGCTTAATACCTAGGTGGTGGGTTGATAGGTGCAGGAAACCACCATGGTACATGTTTACCTATGTAACAAACCTGCACATCCTGCACATGTACCCCAGAACTTAAAAATAAAATTAAAAAAATTCTGCATGTCACTAATCATTAGAGAAATGCAAATCAAAAACAGTGATGTAATTCCAGCACTTTAGGAGGCCTAGGCAGGTGGAACACTAGAGGTCGAGACCAGCTTGACCAACATGGTGAAACCCCATCTCTACTAAAAATACAAAAATTAGCAGGGCCTGGTGGCATGCGCCTGTGATCTCAGCTACTATAGAGCTTGAGGCAGGAGAATAGCTTGAGCTCGGGACAGGGTGGTGGAGATTGCAGTGAGCTGAGATCAGCCTGGGCCATGGAATGAGACTCCATCTCAAAAAACAACAGCTACGGCCAGGCGTGGTGGCTTACGCCTGTAATCCCAGCACTCTGGGAGGCTGCTCATGAGGTCAGGAGATCGAGACCATCCTGACTAACATGGTGAAACCCCATCTCTACTAAAAATACAAAAAATTAGCTGGGCGTGGTGGCGGGCGCCTGTAGACCCAGCTACTCTGGAGGCTGAGGCAGGAGAATGGTGTGAACCCAGGAGGTGGAGTTTGCAGTGAGCCGAGATCACACCACTGTACTCCAGCCTGGGTGACAGAGTGAGACTCCATCTCAAAAAAAGAAAAAAAAAAAAAAACAGCAACAACAACAAAACACCACAATGAGATAGCATCTCACACCAGTCAGCTATTACTAAAAAGTCAAAAAACAACAGATATTGGTGAGGCTGCAGAGAAAAGGGAACACTTGTACACTGTCGGTGGAAATATAAATTATTTCAGCCACTGTAGAAAGCAGACTGGAGGTTTCTCAAGGAACTTAAAAAATAGAACTACCATTTGACCCAGCAATCCATTACTGGGTATATACCCAAAAGAAAGAAAATTGTTCTACGGAAAACATATGCACTTACATGTTTAGTGCAGTACTATTCACAGTAACAAAGACATGGAATCAACCTAGGTGCCCATCAACAGTGGACTGGATAAAGAAAATGTGGTATGTATACACCATGGAATACTGTGAAGCCATACAAAAGAATGAAGTCATGTCCTTCCAGCAATATAGATCCAGCTGGAGGTCATTATCCTAAGCAAATTAATGTAGGAACAGAAAACCAAATACTGCGTGTTCTCATTTATAAGTGAAAGCTAACCACTGGGTACTTATGGACATAAGGATGGCAACAATAGACACTAGGGACTACTAGAGTGGACAGAGAGGGAGGGGAGCAGGTGTGGAAAAACTGTTGGTTCTATGCCCAGTACCTGGGTGATGGGATCAGTTATACCCAAGTCTCAGCATCATGAAATATACCCAGGTAACAAACCTATACATATACTCCAAAATTTAAAAGTTGAAAAATTAAAAAAAATTAAAATTGCAAATTGATAACATTACATAAAAATTAAGCATTCTGTTCAATAAAGAACTCATTGAATAAAATTAACTGATAATAGGTGGAAAAACATTTTCAAAATCTAACAGCAACTAGTGCTTAATATATAAACTACACAAGTATCTCCTAAAAATCAACTAGAAAAAGGCACCCCAGGGAACATGCAAAAATAAATGAACATGAAATTACAGAAGAGTAAACTTAGAAAACTAAGAGGCATGTGATAAGATGATCAGAATGGTGAGTAATCTAAGAAATTCAAGTTCAAGCATCATTGAGCTGTAATTGTAAATGATTAGACTGGCAGGCATTTGAAAGCTGGTAATAGCAACTGAAATATGAAGGCATAAGAACTCTATTGCACTTCTAGTGGTGGTGGTAATGGATCTGACATGACTTATTCAGATTAAGTATAAGTGTATCCTACAACCCTACCTTTCTACTTCTGAGTACATATCTCAGGGAACTTGAGGAGACACGTGAGGATTTAGGATTTTATTTGCAGAAATGTATGTCAAGGCAAGAGTTGAAGGCAGCCTGGGTGTCTGCCACCTGGACAGAGATAGATGAGCTGGGCTTATAGGTAGGTAATCCTAGATTCCCATCACTGGGGCAGTGGGAAAATAAGCCTGGAAATCCATCACTGGGACAGTGGGAAAGGAAAACTGGAAATCCATTACTGGGACACTGGATAGTTAAAATGTGGAACATGTAGATGTTTGAATACCAGCCATCCTAAAAGAGTACTGTGAAATTTAAAATTGTTTGTACTTTTCTGATTTTATATGTGAGGTCACTTGGAGTGCTGACTTAAAATGTTCATTGGCCACTTGACAAAATGAGAGTGACCTTTATTAAACTTTTTAAGTCTGAAGGCTAGAGGATAAGGGCTTAGTTAAGGACTACTGGAATCCATTCCTCATTTTTAAATACTTTCTAAATTAAAAAAAAATACATGCAGAACATTTAATAAATTCTAACAGTGTTAAAAGGATTAAAATTAAAAATTCATTCTCCTGCTTCATGTCTTTTTATTTTCAAACTATAGCTTCCTTTGGCAGCCACTTTCACTCTTATAATACTTTATATTTTTAAGTTATATACTTCCACTGCTCTCTCTCAATTCATTAGTCTAAGGCATTTATTTGAGCTTGAATATCATAGATCAGGATTCATGCTATCTTGCAACTCCCCTATGATGATTAATGTTATGTGTCAAATTGACTGGACCAAGAGGTATCCAGGTTGAATATTTTGAGTGTATCTCTGGGGGTTTCTGGATGAGATTAGTATTTGAATCAGTAGACTGAGTAAAGTAGATACTCTTCTGCAATGTGAGTGGGCATCATTTAATCTGTTCAGGATTGAGGGCCTGAATAGAACAAAAGGTAGAGGAAGGAGGAATTTGCCTTTTTTTTTTTTTCCTGCCTCACTGTATGAGCTGGAACTTCTTTCTCATTGCATCTTCTCCTGTCTCGGCCTGGAATATACCTACTTACGTGCAGATGGTAGATCATGGGACTTCTTATCCTCTAAAATCATCTGAGCTAATTTTTCACAACTTCTCTCTCCACATCAATCTGTTATCTATCTATCTGTCTGTTTGTCTGTCTGTCTATCATCTATTATATCTATCTCCTATTGGTTTTGTTTCTCTGGAGAACTCTTAATACATCCCCACATTTCCAATATATACTATTTTTTGGTTATATTATAGTTTTTGTTAAGTTAATATTTAGAGTTTCTATTTTTATGATGTTTTAAATATCTGCTGAGTCAAACAGTATACTATAATAATGAAATAGACTACATTGGCTAATTGTAGAAGACTTGGCTACACTGTGCCAAGAAGTTCAATGTTACCCGTATAGTAAAAAGTCCAGAAATAGGCAGCTCAGTGATGATGAATAGGCTTCACTATGCCATTTGGGACACAAGTTTCATTCTGACTTTCCAGTTCTTCTCATGTGGCTATTTGTATCATGCAGGTCACTTCTAGGTTGCAAGATTAATGCTTTATTTTCAGCATTCATCTATATTTCAGACAGGAAGAAAGAATGAAAACGGGCAGAAAGCTTGAGCCCTCTGAGTCTTTTTTCTTTTAAAATATTTTCCTAGAAGCACTACCTAATAATGACTTCCATTTACATCTTACTAGCTAGAGCAATGTCACATGGTCTCCCTTGTAGCTGAATATTGGCCTTCCTCAACTGGTCTTTTAATTTTCTTTTCTCTCCTATTCTCTCTTTTCTTTTCATCAAATTTTTTTAGGAAAATTTCTAATTTCCAAATTTATTTTGTGAATATGCTATTAATTTTTTCTAATTCTGTTACGTGTTTTAATTTAAAAGAATTTTTTTTGTTATTTTCATAGCAATCTATATCTTGTTTCTTGATATAATTTGTTCTCTTATCTCTCTTAGAATATTGAAGATGATTACTTTGAAACTTGCTGTTATATTCTATGCTGGTTGTGTTTCCTTTGTATTCTCTTGCTTTAGTTGTTCTTTTGAGTTTTCTCAAACAGCTTAAGATCTTTAGGCATGAGATATTAGATAAGACCCATAGTCTTCTTGGGCCGTCATAACAAAACACAGTAGACAGGGAGACTTGAAGAACAGAATTTATTTTCTCATAGGCTCATAGTTCCTGAGTCAAGTTCAAGATCAAAGTGTTGGCAGGGTTGGTTTCTTCTGAAGGCCTCACCTCTTGGCTTGTAAATCACTGTCTTCTTCCTGTGTCTTTACATAACCTTCCGTCTGTATGTTTCTGTGTCCTAATGTCCTCTTCTAAGCACACTTGTCATACTGTATTAAGGCCCACCTAGGACTTCATTTTGACTTAATTACCTATCTCTGTAAAGATTCTATTTCCAAATACAGTTACATTCTGTGGTACTGGGTTGGGGGCTGGGCACTTAAGACTTTAACATGTGGTTTTGGGGGGACAAAGTTCAGTCCGTAAACAATCTTCATGGATATGTGGGGCAAATTGTTTTTTAGTTATTCTCTTCTGAGTGCTTTGAAGTCTAACAAGCCAATATTTTGCTAAATGCACTGGTCTTTATTTTCCTTCTTTCTATATTATATTTTGGGTTCAAATATATCTCCTGGTTTTAATGAATATGGAATTTCTATTTCTTTGTCTACTTGTAAGTTCTGGGAAGTATCTTGGAGGACAAAATGAAGAGAAAGGGTAGAATGCTTTCTGTTCTTCATCTTAAAAATCAGAAATCTCTACTAATGCTTCTTATCATAGGTTGGCCTCCCAAATAAGGACTCCGAGATGGATATTAGTGTGCAGGAAGTTTGTTAGGAAGCACTGTTGAGATCAACTCCTGTGGAGGTAAGGGAAGTAAATGAAACAGAGTTTGGCAGAAGTAGAAGTTGAGATGTGGTGGAGTCTCAACAAAGGCTTCAGCTGAACCGGGAGCTCTGAAGCTGGAATGGCCATCAGAATTGTCCTGCATCCTGTGAGTGCCTTTGTACTTCTACATCAGTGAATCGTTAAACATGGGCTGGCCCATGATGAGAGAATGACCTTGATTCAGGTAGCTCTTTTTAGGCATAGGATATTTTTGGAGAGGGTTGACATCTAAGGGCTGTAAGTTGGCAGAATTTCCAGAAGGTGGAATGTAGGTCCTTCATTCCTGAGGGTGATCTGGGTAGCTCATTACAGCATCATCCACCCGTCTGCACATATACCTTATGATATATTCAAATTGGTTGACTGTGAATCTTCATCTCTCCTTTCCTCATCTTGTTTATCTTCTTACATCATTAATCTCTACTTCTAATTTTGACCTGTCAGAATTCTATTGTTTTTCAAGAACCAGTTAAAGTGTCACAAAAGTCTTCATCAATCATCCTAGTGAAAAATAAAAGATATCTTTATTCTCTGAAACCCTTTTGACCTTGGATTTTATCTCTAGCATGGCACATAGCATATTCTGCCTTAATCATGGTTCATTATATAATTAGAACTCCTATGGGATTGTTAATTTCGTATGTATGAGAAACTACGATATTGTTGAAATGTCTACATACTAGAAACTCAATAAATTTTCTTTGAATTTAGTATTCATTGAAATACATCCACTGCAGATCTAGACAACCAGAGATGGCCAAATGCCTTGTCTTGTAAAATGTCAGAGTAATGCACAAACAACTGACAGTAACAGCTAAGTCCCTTATCTCTTCTTAACCTAAAGCTGTATTTTCAGTGTTTTAAAATAGCTTGTGCTCGATGCAGTATTTGAACGGAAAGGATAATAAACATAAATCAAGGTACAGTTTTTGGAAGAATAGCCTAACTTTTGCCTTGTCAAAGGCTTTTGGTATGAATGGAACTGGATCTTAATCTTTTTAAGGATACTTTCTGCATGTCTATACAGCTAGTGATTTATTTTTTGGTTTTTAAGGGTCATATTTTCATAAATTATAGATTTTCTCAATATTGTACACTACGGATCTTAAATACTTGAATTATTATTAACAGGAAACTAATTAAGAAAAGAAAAGTCTATCAGAGACATGAGGGTAATTCAAAATATTTGGTCATCTTTACACATGATTGAGGTACATTAGTTTACTAAGTTACTATGCTATGAATAAAAAATAATAAATATATGATATTTTTTAGTAGTCTAGCGTCTGCTCTTTTCTGATTGACCCTATTTCATGTAAGCCCAATAATTTTCTCTAAGAAATCATTATGTTTAGTTCTTTTGTAATTGGCATGTGATATCATCATAAAATTCTCTCATTTTTCTGATTTCACTGCTTTATTTCATTATTTATTTGCATAGAATCTTAAAATTTTTAGCTACATATGACCCAGTGTACACATGTGTAGTACATAGTTCTGAAATAAAAGTTTCATGAAACAATACTTAGTGTGTAGGTACACTCTGATGTTTTCTTTTCTTTTTCTTCGAATGCAGTAAGATACTGGTTGTGATCCATTAAACCCATTTCACAAACCCTAATGTACCAAAATCTGCAGTTTAAAGATCCTGCTTTAGAGGGCTAAACCAGTCTTAGTCACAATTATCACTCTTCCTTAATCATGTGACACCCAGAACTGATTTCTCATCTAATCTTTTTCTTTGTTTTCCACCTTAACTCTGACTATCTCCAGGCCCTCATCACTTTATACCGTGATTTACATGATAGCTTGCTAGGTGGTCTCGTTACCTATATTCTCCTCCCTCCAACTTACTGCCTTCTAATTTGCTTTCAGCATACTAATTCTTTACTCCTCTTACCTAAAGTAGCTAGCATATTGCTTTGAGGATCAGTTTTCAATGAATGCTTTTTGAATGATTGAATCCTTAAATTTGCCAGGGATTTTATCAGTAAGATAGCTACAAAAGAAGGTACTCAGAGTTTCCCAAGTTTGGTCCCAGTCTACTTCACCAGGCTTCTCACCTGCTAAATGAGATAATGCCTGATGAATATTATGTGTTTGGTATGCAATAGCTATGATATCTGGCATCACCATCAATATTATTATCTTTACAAACTCTCCATTTGAACTGTGTCCTCTGCCCATGTAAGTGTGCCTTTCTTTCTGTTTGTCTAAGTTTGTATCTCTGCATCAAGTTTATTTCTTTTGTAAAGCCTCTTAGGTCATGCCATTTCTCAAGTACCACTTCCACATTTGAACTTTTATATTGCTGATTATTGAATCTCTCATGCCTGCTATGAATGCCAGCTAATTGTATTATAAAGTGCTTCCTGGAGAATATTCTGTGGAGTATTTTTCTTTGGATATAGGGGATTAAATGCTGCATTACAAAAAATGAACAAAGAAAGGAAGAAAAAAGAATAAAAGATAGGAAAAGTAATGAAAGGGAAAAGAGTAAAATAATAGTCTATGTAAAAATAAATTTGAAAACTTGTGAGTTAAGTTAAAGCTACATTTTTAAATATTTGACTGCAAGATTTCTCAGAGTCTTAATGAACACTATAAATCTCCAAAGGGTAAAAATTATACATAGTAATCCCCAAGAATCAATCTATAAGACTATAGATCCCTCTGTGGTCACAACAATCTTCCAGGAGTAGAATGCTGCAGAACGTACTTCAAGTAAGTGCTAGCACAGGGTGTAATTATTTCACACATACTTTTTAGTTTTCCTTCACAACATCTGTGTTTATCAAATACTGTTATATTCCCAGTTTAACAGATGAAGCAATTGAGACTTAAAGAGGCTTACCATTTGCCTAAGATCACAAAGCCTTTAGAGGCAGCACTAACATTTGAATTTCCAGCTCCTGAGTCCAGGCTTAGCCTCACCTGTTGGGAAGATGACCTCTTGATAACCTCTCTGATCTGTAAAAATGGGGCTGCTGGGCAGATTCAATGAGATGTGGGATGTAAACTACATGGCTTTCAAAAAAGGTTAGCTCCCTTTATTGTTTACTTTATTCTCGCCACTTAACATGGTATTTTATTATTTTGAAAAAGACGTGTCTTGATTCTTTATGTAAATATCCTTGATTGAAGAGAAGTTTATATGCCTCTTTTCAAGTCTTTATAAAGCCAAGTCTAGTGCTACTTAGATAAATGCAAAATTCAGAGGTTCATAATTTCTTGTAATAAGAAAAGAGTATCTGAAGATTATCTTTTGATTTGAAGATGTCACTTTTGATGTGGATTATTATCTGGGTATTATATATATGTTTTAAAACAGCAGTTATGTATACTTTTATATGGTATATTTTCATTGATTATCATTTGAGAGGGTAATGGACAGTTTAGAGTAACATTTTGCAAATTCTGAGATTAACTAGATTTTGCAAAACTTTCCCTGTAATTTAAAAATATTAACAAAAATATTATTTACTATAATTCAAAGTAAAAAAATAAAAAGGCACATTTGACTGGCCTTTGACTTTGGGGGTGGGGAGTCATCATTGTCCCATAAAAATACCCTGTTATGATTTATTACTGTAAACAGACTTCCAGCTCTATATTACATGCTGAGTTTCTAACTTGTTTTATTCAATTTCAAACTTTCAGCATAGCATCTCGGCCCTTTAGCATATGGTTCAGCCTAACTTTTAAATTATATTTTCACATTTTTCCTTACTTACTCCTTAATTTCTGACTCGTTAGTCTCCAGACATGTCCTCTGCATTCTTTCCAGCTTACTCATGTTGACCTTTCTGTCTGTTGAAATCATAGGCACCATCTCATGCCTTTTTCAAAATTTCATCCTCTCGATGAAGATCTTAATCCTTTCACCCCAACTTGAATTCTGATAACGGTTGAATTGATCTAACAGTTTTTATATCAATATACCAATATTATTCTATTTCATGTAACATATTATTCTGTTAGATGTATTCTGTTTTTTCCTCCCATTTCCCCATCCTCCACCTCCCCTCCCACCCTATGCTCCCAGACTCTTGAAAGAGGATTTGACAATATTAAATGAGTGATATTGATCTTTGTATTAAAATGAAAATAACAATAATAAAAACAATAACTAAGTCTTGTTGAGTGTTCACTTGTTGAAGATGGTGTAGTACTGTTGCATTATAATATATCATGAGTTTATACCACTTCACAATGACATAGCTAATATTTTTACTTCATTTTATAGATGGGAAAACTCAGGCTTAGAGAAGTCACCAAGGTCAGTTAGCGAGTGACAGGGCCATGACTTGACCCCTGGCACTAGGATTCTAGAGCTCATATTTTGGACCACTACATAGGATTGTAATCTCCAAAGGTGCATCATGTATAGTAGAGTTCAATAATAGATAAAAATTGAATTTGCATTTTCAAAGAAACATGCTTTTATATATTAAATTCTGGCACATTATAGTTGGTCTATGTTACATTTATGCTTCCTTCACAAACATGCATTGCTTCCTTCAAAAACATGCTCATAGCAGTACCTTACATTTTATAAAATATTATTTTTATGAGAGTTAACATAAGCACTCTATGGAGTATAAAAGATTAGGTTGACTATGATTTGAAAAACAAGGGATTTAAATCATCAACTACCTATCATACCAGTTGAGGAAACATGATTTTTCAAACTCAAGTTAATAACTTTTCCATTACGAAGCGTCATTTGGTGGAAATTTTAATGATACTTATTTCTACTGCTTATTACCAGCTATGTTTAGCGTATCTCTTGTCAAATAATTCAAGGTTATCTTTCTTCCTATTTACTGCAGGCCAGGGAGGGCAAATAGACATAGTCTCAAGGATCATCCATCTCTGTTCCATTAGTAGTAGCTGCCTGGATCCCTGAGTTGAGATTCTGAATCCTTGCCCGTGTCCTCAGGACAGAGTTCTATCATTACTTCGGAGTATCTGACATAACAATAGAGTTGGTGCCAATAACACAGTGTCTGCCACACATCTGTCATTTCTGCTATAGGCTGCTGTCTTTCAGGATTGTGTAGACATACGTTAATGTATAAGTGAATTTTAGTATTAAGACATAAATGACCAACCAAATGCCTAGATTACAAAGAGTGAATCATTCCAACCTGGAGATTTTGGAATAGATCCTTCTTTATATTACTTTATAATGTGTGAATGTGCAGATATTTTAGCATTATTTCTATTAGTATCTGTTATGATATTATGATTTACACATTCCTATCCTATGTTACATATCTCAACACTATTTTCTTATAGCTTTTGTTATTGAAGAGCTTTCAACAACTCTGGGTAATGCCAAGAATACATTGGCTAAAACATTAATTTTATTTCTGGACTATTGCCTAGGGTAGATGGAAAACATATACAATACGTGGTAAGTTTATTAGATTATTATCTAGCCGTTTCCTCTGTATTTCCTTTTGTACCTACTGAATAAGGGTAGTCAATACAAGTATTGCATTAGAATGATGACATTCCGTTCATCAATGCCTTACTTGCTGTTTTCTAGCTAGCTTCAAGGAATACTTATGCATCTTCATTAATCTTTACTACATTAAATCTAGTAGTAATTACACTTAAAGTCACTTCACACTTGCAGACTTTGCCTTTTGCTAAGGGTATTGCCTATGTTTGGGTCTTTTGTCTTCTTCCATAAGTTATATGATCATTTCAAACCAAGTAAAAAGATAGGTAATTACCATTATTTCTTAGTGGTATCATGTACATTGTTTATGCTCATTAAAGGCTAAATCATAATTGCTCTTCAAATTCTAAAGCTAATTTTGGTTTTGCTGGAAATATGACAAACCTAAATTTTGCCATATTTTTCTCATCTCTGCATGGAGATTTTTATCTATATCAACATATATTCTTAACTACTATAATCCCATTGATAGAGATGTGCATATGGATCTATAATACAAGATAAACACTTTTAGAAAGAGTTGTCTTAGTGTTTACTTGACATGAAGAAACTAAGCTGCAATATTATTTCTCATAATGTGGATTTATTTTTATTTATTTATTTATTTTTTGAGACAGAGTCTCACTCTGTTACCCAGGCTGGAGTGCAGTGGCGCGATCTCGGCTCACTGCAACCTACACCTCCCAGGTACATGAGGTTCTCTTGCCTCAGCCTCCTGAGTAGCTGGGATTACAGGAGCCCACCACCACGCTCGGCTAATTTTTTGTATTTTTAGTAGAGATGGGGTTTCACTGTGTTAGCCAGGGTGGTCTTGAACTCCTGAGTTTCGAAAGCAGAGATTTCCAAGATTTCAAAAGCAGAGAAATCTTGGCTGAGGTAAACTTGCTTGAATTGAAATGTTGGTATCTTTGTACATTTTAGGTGTAGCTGGATAACTCACATAATAATTGATTTCGATTTACTATTAAGACAGCAAAACAAAACTGTTTTATCTTGTCCAGCGATCTTTTTCTTTCCTCCTCTGGTAAGATCCCCTTCCCACCTGCTTTCCCCTATTCCTTGCCTTGCCTTAGGGGATTGGCCCTCTTCTACTCCAGTTCTGGTGTGTTTGTGATGACAGTATCCTCCTTCTTGATTAAAAAAATCAGCCCAATGAACATGTGATCCAGGCTGGACCAATCAGAGGCCTTATCTGAAATTTTATATATTGACTCAAAAATGGAGATATTTCTATGTGTTCTGTGGTCGTTTGATGGGTTGATATGTGTCTAAAGAGGAGAATTTTCTAACACTCTCAAAAAAGTGGTTCTGAGAGCTGGAGAGAAAGGGAAGCAGAAAGGTCTGACAATATAATTTGAGGTCTCATTTGCATCTGAATCCGGCTCTGCCTTACATTTCTCAGTTGCATGAACAAGTAAATTCCTTATTCCATTTTTGCTTATACTAGTTTAAAGTGTGCTTCTGTCATTTGTGAATGAAAGTTTCAACTATTTTAGGGAGCATAATAAATTTTCTCTTTTTTACTTCTTTGATATCAGTTGAAAAATGTCGCAAATGTCATTTTTACACACTAAAATAGGACAGGGAAGAATTAGTACTAATCAAGTATCTGAGTCTTGATCTGCCAGCTAACTTCAGAAATTGTTGTCAGTCTTCTAGATTCTCATTAACATTTAATAAAGACATTTGTCAAGATTAATCAGTGGACCTGGCAATTGTTAATTAAGCTCTCCTAAAATATCTCCTCTTTAGCACTTAAATGTTTACTTTGGAATATATATGATAGATCGTGTACAATTTGCTAATGACAAGAAGGATGCATTTGCCTTGAAGTTAATAATATTTTTAAGTTTTAGATTTGGAAATCAAGCATCTTTAATTTTTAAGAAGGAAAATCAATAGTTACTACACCTGAGGAGCCCTATGTGTATACGATCTGATTTGGAGGGTGCCATATTCTAGCCTTTGAGCGGATGGTGTGATGGGATGAGAATTTTGGGAACTCTGCGAGGGGATGAGTGTGTTTTGTATGTGGAAGGATGTGAGTCAATGGGGAGTCACAAGGCAAACTGTGGTAGGCAGATTCTAAATGGCTCTCAATAATCCCTGCCTCCTGGTATTCATGCTCAGTGTAATCGCCTCCTCTTGAATGTAAGCTAGGACCAGTGACTCTCTTATAAGGAATAGAATATGAAAAAGTGATGGGATATCACTTTCTAAACTAGGTTATGAAAGACTGTTTTCTCTCTTGCTCACTCTCTCAAAATTATTTTCAACTTTCCCTTATTGTACTAGTTTATTAAATATCAGTATCTTGCTGATATTTAGCCAAAGATGTAGTTTACCACTTACTTTGGGCTGCATTATTAAGCAGCTTGACTCTAGGAAGACTGTTCTCTCCTGTCCACTGTGCTGGCAACCACTATAGCCCTCATACTGCATGAGCCTTCGATTATATTTTTCACCCAGCCTAACTGAAAACACACAGGAAAGGGAATTCTCAACTACATAATTCAGCCCAGCCACATTGCCATATTACAAAGCTACCAAAATTACTCAGGGTTCAGTTTATTTAGGAATGACAGGATAAATGCAAGATTCTTTTCCTTAATTTACTAGTTTTCAAGAAGATGAATTGTTTCTTTATCATCCCCTGAAGTTGGCAAATTGTTTTTTTAAAATTAACTTTTAATGTTAGAATGGGTTTAGATTCAGAAAAGGCTTGTGAAGATATTACATAGATTCCCCATATACTGCACACGATTTCTCTTATTATCATTATTTTACATTAATATAGTATGTTATAATTAATGAATCATTATTGATACATTATTAGTAAATAAAATTCACACTTCATTCATATTTTCTTATGTCCTTTTTTTTTCTATTCATGGTATCATTACACTTAGTGGATACCACACTATATTTAGTTTCATGTTTGTTTAGGTTCCTCTTGGCTGTGACAGTTTCTAACACTTTCCTTGTTTTTGATGACCTTGGCAGTTTTGAAAGCACTGCTCAGGCATTTTCTGGAATGTCCCTAAATTGGAATTTGTAGAATGTTTTTCTTATGATTAGACTTGGGTTAAATGTTTTTGGAAGGAGAACCATAGAGGCAATGTTCCATTTTCATTCTATCATATTCAGGGTACATGCTTTCAATGTGACTTATCACTGTTGATGTGGACGTTCATCAGCTGGCTCAGGTATTGCTTGTCAAGTTTCTCCACTGTATAGCTACTCTTTCCCTGCTTCCCTTACATACTGTACTCTTTGAAAGGTCACTATGTACAGCCCACACTTGAGAGAGTGGGGAGCTATGCTTTACCTCCTTGGGGACAGAATAGCCACATGAATTATTTGGAATTCTTCTGCATGGGCAATTTGTACATTTTTCCCTCACTGCTTTTTTTTTTTTTTTTTTTTTTTTTGAAATGGAGTCTCGCCCTGTCGCCCAGGCTGGAGTGCAATGGTGTGATCTCTGCTCACTGCAACCTCCACCTCCCAGGTTCAAGCTATTCTCCTGCCTTAGTCTCCTGAGTAGCGGGATTACAGGCATGTGCCACCATGCCCAGCTAATTTTTTGTATCCTTAGTAGAGATGGGGTTTCACAATGTTGGCTAGGCTGGTCTCGAACCCCTGACCCCATGATCCGCCTGCCTCGGCCTCCCAAAGCGCTGGGATTACAGGCATGAGCCACCACACAACTACTTAATGTCTTGTATTCAACATTACAATGTCATATAGCATAATTTCACCTATTCAACTCCCCTCACCCACCCAACTGCTAGCAACCACTGATATGTTTATCATCCCTATCATTTTGTATTTTCCATGATGTCATATAAATGGAGCCACATACTACACGTCCTTTTCAAATTGGCTTCTTTCACATAGTAATATACACTTAAGATTTATTAATGCCATTTTGTGGCTTATTAGCTCATTTCTTTTTATCACTCAGTAACACTGCACTGTGTGTATTAATATATACTAGAGTGTATTTATGAATTCAGATATAGAAAAACATCTTGGTTGTTTCTAGTTTTTGATAGCTATGAATTAAACTGTTATAAACATTTATATGCATATTTTCCTGGGACATGTTTTCAAATTAGTTCGGTAAATATCTAGGAGTGCAGTTGCTGGATTATGTAGTAACGTTACATAATGTTTAGCTTTGTAAGAAACTGCCAAACTGAGGTAGGAGGTGGGCCTCAACTCTGGACCAGATTGAAGACTGGTTGAAACAGGAAGATACACTGAAAGCACTTTTCCATAAGACACACCTAACAGCACCATGACAGTTTACCATTGCTATGGCAGTACCCGAAACTTACTGCCCCTTCCTTCCTTTCCAAGGAAGTTACCACCCCTTTTCTAGAAATTTCTGAATAACTCTCCCCTTAATTGGCATGTAGTTAAAAGTGGGTATAAACATGACTGTAGAACTGCCCCTGAGTTGCTATTCTCAACACACTGCCTGTGGGGTAGTGCTGCTTTGCAGGAGAAGTCACAGAGCTGTAACTCTGCTGCCTCAATATAGCTGTTTTCTTCTACCACCAGCTTGGTCTTGAATTCTTCACTGAGCAAAGCCAAGACACTTCCAATGCTAAGCCCCAGTTTTAGGGCTTGCTCACCCTACATCAAGTGGTGGCCAAAGTGGGGCTGAAGAGAGAAGACGACAGTGAGAGAAGCAGTGGTTATAGTTGGCAAGGTGATGGCAAGAGACAGTGACCGGTGAGATGATGAGCAAAGAGAAGGAGAGAGATCGTAAAGTGGTCAGTGACTGAGGCTGCAAGAGTTGTAACACTGAGGCTGTAACACTGAAGAGGTGCTCACACTGCAAGAGCTATAGCATTAAGCAAAGGCTCTTTTCAGAGCCCTCATTTTTCCAGACAGGCGGTGGAGGTGAGTGAACAGGCAAGCGATCATAATACTGCTGCCTTATACAATAGCTGCCACTCTCACCAGCAGGCTAGTGGGTTACTGGTCCCTGTGCTGGCCACTCCCACTGCAACAGCTGAGCCCACCCAACCTGGGGAACCTGAAGAAAGCTCACCTGGGTCCCACGTGGAAGATTCATCAGCTCCATTTCGGCTCCTATGGATTGATGAGTGTCCCCACTTCCCCACTTCCCATAATATTGGGTGAGCTAGGGAATAAAAGCCTCTGGCTAAGTAGTCAATTTAAAGTCCCCTGTCATTTGAATGCCCTGAAACACACCCTTGTTACCTCTTCCCCTGGTCCCTTTTCTTCTGACTCTATTTTATTGCACCACCAGTCATTTTATTTTCAGTCCTAAAATTAATGTTTTGTTTGCAGGACTCTGAAATGCCAGAGTCACATTGTTCTGTGGCCCCAACCATGCCTTTGGGGTTCTGTTGGCTGCCCACTGGGTGCTCTGGGGTTTTCAGCCATTGGTTGGCCCCCAGATACTCTGGGTTTTCTGGCATTAGTTGTAGAGACCCTCACTGGCTGATATTCAGGTACTGCGGGTTTTAGACATTTGGTATTTTTAGTTGCTCCCTGGATTCTCCAGGGTTTTTGACATTGGCATTTCTTCTAGGAATGTGGGTTGGAGGCCCACCCTGGGAGAGTCTTGGGGGAAACTCGGTCTTGCCTTCTCTTGTTTTCAGCTCTAAAGTTATTATTTTTCACAACAGCATTTTATTTCTTATCACTTTATTTACACTTTTCCTTCTATACTTAGTTAAAAAAATACTTCTTTTGTCATATTTTGTTCACTGGCAAACACTTATAATCCACTCTCATAACTTGCTAACTATACTTCTACCTTCTTTGCAGGAAGTGAGAAACTAAAAGGGAAAAGTAACAAGGGCCTAGTTACTTTCCCTCTTACTAGATTTAGAAAGTCTTCTGTGTCCTATAGAAATCCTTGCTAGACATGGGGACAATGATGAGCAGCCCAGAGGACTCTCCACTAGGGTGCCTTTTAGGCTACTAGAGCAAATTCAAATTTGGCTTAAAGAAAAAGAAACTCATTTTCTATTGTAACACTTTTTGGGTCCGTTACACAGTAGAAAACCAACACATCTGGCCTAGGCATGGTTCTTTATGTGATAATGTTATTTTACAATTAGATTCATTCTGTAAATAAGAAGGACAATGGGAGGAGGTACCTTATGTACAGGCTTTTATGACCCTTTACTGGTTTATGTTACTTCCACCACCAGGAAGCTACCCCTAAGCTATCCCTAAGAGATCTCCTCCTAGCTTCTCTCCCTAGAAGCCCTAATGCTCCCTGGATCTTCCTCAGTCCCTCAATTCTGGTCAGGGGGAATCCCACTAGTTCTCTAATGAAGGATTCCACCCCAGGGCCATCAGGTACCCCTTCCCCTTATCCACTAGCCCTATCTTATAGCTCCTTCTGCCTGAGAAGAAAGTAAGCTCAAACAGTACCACCAGGAGTGGAGTCCCACATCAGTCTCTAAAATCGAACCTGTGTCGATTGCAGGAGGTAGCTGATGGAAATAAAGTAACACTTAGAATATATGTCCAATTTTCTAAGTATGATTTGGCTTTTTCCAGTCAAAATATGGGTGATTTTCAGAGGATCCAAAAAAGTTCATAGAGATGTTTGTTAAGGTGACCATGTGCTTTAATTTGTCAAGACTTGCAAGTATTGTCACGTGCTTACTGTGTTGTAGGAAAAAAAGTTAAGCCAGTTAATTATGACAAGGTTAAAGAAATAAGTCGGGGATGCCGGGCGCGGTGGCTCACGCTTGTAATCCCAGCACTTTGGGAGGCCGAGGCGGGCGGATCACGAGGTCAGGAGATCGAGACCATGGTGAAACCCTGTCTCTACTAAATGTACAAAAAAAATAAGCCGGGCGTGGTGGCGGGCGCCTGTAGTCCCAGCTACTCGGAGAGGCTGAGGCAGGAGAATGGCGTGAACCCGGGAGGCAGAGCTTGCAGTGAGCCGAGACTGCGCCACTGCACTCCAGCCTGGGCGACAGAGCAAGACTCCGTCTCAAAAAAAAAAAAAAAAAAAAAAAGAAATAAGTCGGGGAAAAGACAAAAATCCTGCTCTGTTTCAGGGTCATTTGATTGAGGCACTCAGAAATATACGAATACAGACCCAGACTACCCCTAAGAGAAAGCTCTCCTTGATATGTATTTTATTATTCATTCTACCCTTGATATTAGAAGGAAGCTTTAGAAAGCAGCAATGGGACCCCAAACCTCTATGAGCCAACTCTTAATCATCACCTCTAAAGTTTACAATAGGGATAGGGCAAAAGAGTTTAAAAAAAAAAGGAAATAGCCAAAAAATGCAATTATTAACAGTTTCATTAAGCTCCCTACCCTCTCAGGGTTGCCCATCCTAAGAAAGTGTCACAGGATTGGCATCTGAAATGCCCAAAGAAGAGTTCCTGACTCGCTGGCCCCCAGGCTAGAGTCAGTGTGTGTAGTATAAGCAAAAGGGCCATTGACAATGAGAATGTCTTAACCATCCCCCGTGAGAGAGAAAAAAAGCTCCCCATAAATACTAGAGCCAACCTTCTTCCACTAGCCCCCAAAAGCTACCTTGTTCAAGTAAGTTTGCTAGGGGTCTTGGACACTTGACTTGATGAACAGCTTTCTGCAGTGGCAGACAAGTGGCCACTCAAACATTTTGCTTCAGTGTTTCCACTGCCCGGTGAGCCCTCCAGTGGTTTAGGGACTCCAGGATCTCCCTTTGAGTAATATACTTTGCCCCCTCCCTTCCTTACTTAATGTTATGGGATCCTCTTCCCTGACTCTTCCTGTTTTCCATACCTACTGGCGCAAACAAAATTTGTCCTGGTAGACAGGTCTCAATTTTATAAATAACTTGGATCCAGTTGTATTGTGTAGGTCCCTTTGTTTGATATGTTTTTTTATGTGTATATACAGGTATTGTGATGGGTGTTATGTCTAGGATGCTATCAAATTGGTTTATAAACCAAATTTGACAAATTGGTTTATAAACTCACTCCTAAATTAAACAAATAAGGCTAGTTTAAATGTTTTAGTTTGAAAATAATGTTGTGTCTTCTAAAATGTAACTTTACAATAAATTGATGTGCATAGGCTTTAGAATGGTTAAAATGGCTTTAAATAGTGAGGTTTGTGTAGTTAAAAATCTTAAATTGTGAAATGGTTTTCATCTATAAAATGTCAATGTCTGGTGGGCAATTCAGGATTTCTTGCTTTCTAGGTTTATAGAAGATATACCAAAAATTGTACTGTTTATTGGGAAAAGAAATATATAACTATATATATATATACATTTATATGTCAGTTTGGAAATTATTAAAAGGGAGTTTCAAAATATGAGGGAACCAATTAGTAGAAAAGACATGTAAAGAATGTTATGGATAGAAAGTGCATGTTTTTTTTTTGCCTAGGAAGAATATAAAAAAAGGGTAATTTTATATGAGAAAGGATTTTGAATAGTAAATCCTGGTCCTAGGGTAATATGATTGGTTATTTAAGAAAACGGTAGAAAAGGTAGGACAAGTCAGAAAGTCCAAGCATAATGTATATGATCTGCATAAGTGAGGATAAGGCTTGTGAAGGGGAATTTATAAAAGTAATTTTGTTTAGGATTAAGCTTGCTATGATTAAAGAAAAATTATTTGTGGTGGACTTTCTAGAAAATGGTCTCCATATTAGAACCAGGCTTTCTTAAGGTATTGATTTCCTAAATTAGAGGAAATTTTGCTGTTAGTACTATAACCAATTTCTTTTAAAACTTCTCAGATTAATGTCTAACATATTCAACTATTGTTTTACTTCCAAGTTTATCTCCCTTTAAGAAGTCCTGGAATAATGGCTCTCTCCTTTTTCATCATCGCCAGTGAGTTTTTCTCTTCTGATTCTGACTAAAATTGTGGCTTGATGCTAAAGTGTTTTGTCTCAGAGGTCTTTGGGAGCAATGTTTTTCCCCAATATAGCTTGATTCTATAATCTTGGTTTTTACTGATATATAATCTTATTTTTGTCTTTTAGTTTTTGACTCTTAAAAATATTTTAAGGGCTAGTGAGTACCTCCTCACCTCCATTGGCCTAGAATGTTTAATTGGCTAAAAGTCTTTTGACTCTAAGTACCTTGGCCAAAGGGAATCTATAAGACACACCTATCAGCACCATGACAGTTTACCATTGCCATGGCAACACCCAGACCTTAACACCCTTTTCCATGGCAACACCTGGAAGTTACTGCCCCTTTTCTAGAAATTTCTGAATGACCTGGCCCTTAATTTACACTTATTTATAAGTGGGTATAAATGCCCCTGAACTGCTAATCTCAACATACTCTCTATGGGGTAGCTCTTCTCTGCAAGAGCAGTCACAGAGCAGTAATACTGCTGCCTCAGTAAAAAGCTGTTTTCTTTTACTACCAACTCACCCTCGAATTCTTTCCTGAGTGAAGCCAGAAATCTTCCTGGGCTAAATCCCAATTTTGGGCATCTTCTGCCCTGCATCAAAACTATCTTCTGAAGTATACCACTTTGCATCCCCACCAGCAATGAATGGAAGCTCCTGTTGCTCTGCATCCTTGACAGCAATTGGTATTGTCAATTTTTGGATTTAACTTCTAAAAATTATGTAGTGGTATTTCATTTGTATGAAAAATAATTTTCTCTCCACACTTTATAGTTCTTAACTGGACCTCACTGTAGCAAAACAGAGATTAACAGGGGAAAAACAGAATTTTATCAACATATATACTGCCTGTATATACATGAGAGAAAACCCAGAGAAATGAGTTTATCTCCAGAGTAAACTCAAAAGTGCATTTAAACTTTAGGCTTTAATATCACTTCCTGTGAAACAGAAAAGTTTGTGAGCAAAGGCTCAGTTAAGAGGAGATTGTTAAGAGGAGATTTCCAGGAAAAGCACCATAAAACAAAGGTAAGATTTATTGTACAGATGTAAGCATATGCCATCTCTATTGGTTAGGTCTCTGGTGATTTAGTTATCATTCTCTTCCTGCTGCAGAGACGAAGACACCCTTATAAATGGAGATTTTCTTTCTAGAGATAAGTTTCTCTACAAAAGAGCAATTTTTCATAGCTACTCCCATGTCTGCAGTTTCTCAACATAACCAGTCCAAAATAATCAGTATGCCAAAGGGACATATTCTGGTTACCTACAGTCATATTTTGGAGTAATATATCCTGAGCTCTATCACATGTTGTTTTAATTTGCAATTCCCTAAAGACAAATAATGTTGAGAATCTCCTCATATGCTTGTTTGCCATGTACATATTGTAGGGGCAAAGAGAGTTTTCATTTCTCTCTGAAGATTAGAATTTGATGAAATAAATGGACAAGGATAGATTAACATGAGGAAGGGCACACAAATTTATTAATATGCACCAGACCACCAAAATATGAGACACAAAGAAGGATCAAATGACTGAAGCTTAAATAGCACCCTCTTCATAGAGGAGAGTGACATGGGGGAATGTAGGCAATTTTGAGGGGTATTAAATGATTTTTGGGAGAGTTTAATAGACTCAAAGAGCAGACAATAGTTTATAAATGATTCTCTTTAGAAATTGATTGGTACTGGAGAACAGACAGTAGCTTGTGACAAAGTCTGCCTAGGTATAGTGACATTCCTCAGTCATCCTTTCTGCAATATGAGTTTCATCTTCCCTGGTTAGTAAGAGTTTAGGGAGGGGATCAAAGGCAATTATCTTCCTTCTGGAGGAGCCTCAGCTAAGTGAACTTGGCAGACAGTTCTATTGCTTGCTTGGGGGTAAATATCAAGAGAAGGTCAAAAAGTCCTTGGCTCTGAGGATGCTTTTAAGGCCTTTTAATTCTCTTTAATTCAAAGTGCTCAGCATTTCAAAATGCCGTACTTTGGAGTATCTTTCATGAACTCCAACAATATCCTCTTTGGTAAAGTGTCTAGTCAGATTCTTCCCCTATTTTTTAATTTTTTTGTTTGTTATTAAGTTTTAGAGTTGTTTGTGTATTTTGGATAGAAATCCTTTAATAGATATGTGTTTTAAAAATATTTTCTACCAGTCTGTGTTTTTTCTTTTCATTCTTATAATAGTTTTTATCATAGAGTAGATGTTTTAAATTTTGACAAAGACCAACTTAATTTTTTTAATGGATCATGCTTTTGGTATGGTATAGAAAGTCTCTTCATCAAACCCAAGGTCACCTAGATTTCTATATATCCTGTGTATTCTTCTTGACATTTTATAGTTTGCATTTTACATTTAGATCCACTATTCATTTGGAGTTAATTTTTGTGAAAGGTCTAAAGTCTGTGTCTAGATTCTTTCTCCTTTTTGTTTGCATATAAATGTCTCATTGTTTTCAGCACCATTTGTTGAATAGACTCTCCTTTCTTCATTGAATTACCCTTGTTCTTTTGTCAAAGATCAGTTGGTTGTACCTGCATAGGTCTATTCTTGGGCTTTCTATTCTATTCCATTCAATGTACTCTCTTTCCAGTGCCATGCTGTCTTTCTTACTGTGGCTTTATAGTAGGTCTTGAAATGGGTAGTATGAGTCTTCCAACTTGGTTTTTCTTCAGCATTGCATTGTATTCTGGGTCTTTTCCCTCTTCATTTAAAGTTTAGAGTAAGTGTATCTACAACTACAGAAGAGCTTATAGAGATTATACTTGGGATTGCATTTAATCTATAGATCAAATTGGGAAGAACTAACATTTTAACAACATCGAGTCTTTCAATCCATGAGCATGGAATATCTGTCCATTAGAGCTTCCTCTGATTTCTTTCATCAGATTTTCTTTCCTGCACATATATTCTGTACATTTCCATTAGGTATACCTGATTATTTTACCTGTTATTTGGTGCTATTACAAATGGTATTTTTTAAAAATTAAAATTCCCATTGTTCATTGCTGGTATATAGAATAGCAATTGACTTTTGTACATTAACCTTCAATTCTGATACTTTGCTATACTCATTTATTAGATCCAGGAATTTTTTGGTTGATTCTTTGGAATTTTCTTCATAATCATTTCATATAGGAATTAAGATAGTTTTATTTCTTCCTTTCCAATCTGTTTTTCTTTTACTTCCCTTTCTTGTTTCACTTCCTTTTCTTATTGTACTAACTAGTACTTATAGTATAGTGTTAGATCAGAATGATGAAGGCAGACATCCTTGCTTTATTTTTGACAATACGGGTAAAGGATCCATTTTATCATTATTAAGTATGATGCCAGTTATAGTGAAACTGCCTTTACAAAATTCTGACATTAAGTGAATCTGACATAGTAGACTCCATCTTGCTTCTGACCTCCAAGCTGTCCTTGGCCATTCCTAGGTGTAGGCAAAGCTAGCTTTGGGAGGAATTTAGTTTATAGTTTGACTTTAAAACAAAGATGATAATAACTCTTCCCCAAATTAAACAACTTTATAAAACTAATGAATAGCCACAGGTTAGGATTATGAGAAGGTCTTGAACTCTGCGTAGTTTCTATAACCCATTATTACTCAGGAGTCATGTGGCCAGAGCTCATAACATTCGTGACTTCCCCAAATGCTCCTATAGATAACATCACTATTATAGAACCTGATTGGGTTTATCGAGATGTTTTTCAGACTGACTCCACCCAGACTTGTGGCTCATGACTCAGCTGATCCTGTGGCCTCATACAGAGGAGACTCAGTGCATGAGGACCATTTTCCACACCCCTATGATTTCATCTGAAATCAATCTGCAGCACCCATTTCCTACCCACCAAATTGTCCCTAAAAACCCCTAACTTCTGAGCCTTTAGGGAGACTGATTTGAGTGATAACTCTAGTTCTCCTAGGTGAGTCAGCCTCATGTCTATTAAACCCTTTATTCCAATGCTGTAGTCTCAGTAAATTGATTTTGTTTGTGCAGCAGCCAGGAAGAACCTGTTGGATAATTACAATAGGCTTTTTGTTGATGTTCTTTATTAAGCTTAGGAAGTTTTTTATATTCTTAATTTGCTGAGAGTTTTATTTTTAAATTTATTGTGAATGAGTGTTGAATTTTATCAAATGCTTTTTTGCATTAATTGATACGATAACACAAGTTTTCTTCTTTAGCATATTGATATGGTCGATTACATTGATTAATCTTTGTTATGTTAAACCAGTTCTACCTGAAGTGTGTAAATTCTTTTTTATATTGTTGGATTCAATATGCTAATATTTTGTTGAGGATTTTTGCATCTATGTTTATGAGAGATATTGGTGTGTAGTTCTTATTTCCTATGTTATCTCATTTTGGTATGCGGTAACGCTGGTCTTAAAAAATAAATTAGAACGTGTTCTCTTTGTTTCTATTTTTGGAAGGGATTGTGAAACATTGCCTTCCTTGAATGTTTGGTAGAAGTCATTTGTGAAATCATTTGGGCCTCATGGCTTCAATTTTTAAAATAAATATAGGTCTACTAAGATTTTCTCTTCTCCTGGTATAAGTTTTGGTATTTTGTATCTTTCAAGGAGTTTGTTCATTTTATTTATGTTACTATTAAGAGTACCATAGTTTGGTGCTTTGGCATGCTGAGCACCTTGAATGAAAAGAAATTGGAAGACATTTGAAACTGCCTCACAATCAATGTCTCTCTGACCTTCCCTTGTTTCTTTCCCAGTGCAGACAGGGCGTCTGTCTGAAATTCCCTTTATTTGACTAAGGAAAGTTCTTTCAAAACAAACACAATGGCAATCAATCCCCTGTGTGAAATCTCATTAACCAGGGAAGATGAATCACAAAGATGAAACTAAAGGTTATTGTCATGTCCACCTAGGCAGATGTTTTATCTATTCTTCTGAAGGCTGTTACCTGAGAGACTTTATCTGCATAGTTTGGCAATCTTTGTTGGTAGTGCAGTTCTACCCCTCACCTTCTGGTAACTGTCACCACCTCCCACACAGTCTGGAGGCACTTTGTCCCAGGTTGTTGTCTGTGCTACAGGCCCGTTTATCTACCCCAAAAATCATTTACTCTTCCTTTAAAATTGCCTGCATTCCACACTTTCTTCCCCACTAAGAAGAGGATTTTTAAGCTTCAACCATCCAGCTCTTTCTTGAGTTTCATCTTTTGTGTGATTCCTGTGTACTTGCACATTAATAAATTTATTTGCCATTTCCTCTGTTAATTTGCCTTTTGTTAGCATACCTTAGCAGACTCAGTTATTAAAACTTCAGAAAGAAAATTTAAACTTCCCCACATTACCAAATTTGTAGACATAAAATTGTATGTATTATTTCTTTATTATCATTTTAATGTCTATGGCATGAGTAGGAATGACCTGTCTTTCCTTACTGATATTTGTAATTTGTGCCTTTTTTCCCCCAAGTTACTCTGGCTAAAGGTTTATATCAACTTTATTAATCTTTTCAAAAATTAGCTTTTGTTTTTGTTAATTTTTTCTTGTTTCCTTCTTTTTCATTTAATAGATTTCTGTTCTAATTTTTATTATTTCTTTTCTTCTGCTTGCTTCAGACTTAAATTGCTCTTCTTTCTTTAGTTTTCTGAGGTGGAGGCTTAGGTTACTGGTCATAGATATTTCTTCTTTTCTATTATATGCTGCATTCAATAATATAAATTTCTCTATAAGCACTGCTTTTACTTCTTCCCACACATTTTTATAGATTGTATTTTAATTTTCATTTTTTTCCAAATATTTAAAAATTTCTCTAAGACTTCATCTTTGACACATGTTTTGTCTAGAAGTGTTTCATTTAATTTGTAATATTCAGGAACTTTCTGGCTATCTTCTTGTTATATTTCCAGTTCAATTCCACTGTGGTCTGATAATATAGTTGGTGTAATTTGTATTCTTTGAAATTTGTTAAGGTGTGTTTTATGACTTAAAATATAGCCTATCTTGGTAAATGTTCCACTCTTAATTTCTTTGTCAAGGCAGTCATTACACGTTGTTTTAATTATTTTATTAATAGTCTATATTTTCAGCTAGATTCTAAGCTTTATGCAAGGAAGGAGTTATTCCCATTTTCTGTCCTATTCATCATTCTGTCACCGTTGCTTGGCACAGTTTCTGGCATATAGTGTTTGTCCAGTGAAGGTTAACAATACTTCATATCTGTACTCTCTTGCTTAGTCTTTCTTGTTCTTGGGTACATTTATTTATAAGACTAATTGAGATTTTGGTACTTTGTGGATCTCCTTTAAGGAGTTCAAAAGTATGGCCTTAGTGCTTTCTTAGCACTCTAGTCTAAAACTCAGATTGTGCCCTTAGAAGAGCTTTTCAGACTATTGACACTTAAGTTTCAGATATATTGACAAGAAAGTACTACCAGAGTCAGTTGATAACAGTGGCATATGGTCATTCAGTATTATGGCTTGCATATGGTATGTCTGTTTCCATCGAAGCTCATGTTGAATATTGGGAAGTAAGCCTTAGTGAAAGGTATTTGGGTTATGGGGTCAAATCTCTCATGAATGGCTTGGTGCTACTCTCACAGTAATGAATGAGTTTTTACTTTCTTGACTGTATTAGTTTTCACGGGAATGGATAAATTCCCAAAACCGCATTGTTATTAAGCCAGGATACCTCTGAAATTTGCTCCTCTTCACGTGACTGCTTCCTCTTTGATCTCTGCCATGTTGTGATGCGTGTGTGTTTCAAGTTTGTTTATGGTGTCTCTGATGGTGCCCTAGAAGTGGAAGAGGGAAACTGGGGATTCACTGTTAGAAAAGCATCCTTTCTTTCTGAGGCTGTAGGAGGAAATGTGAATGATGAAGCAAAATAATTCAATGGAGGACCTGCAGCTGAAGGAAAGGAGACAATGCTTTCTGGAGGAGATAGATAACTGCTATCATTTGAAGTTGCTGATAATGGAAAACTAATTTGGAACTGAGAATTAATGGAACTGAGTTCAATTCCTGCTGCTTCCACTTGTGTCAGCATCAGTAGCCACCACAGCCTCCCAATCCCGAGAAGAACAGAGCTTCTAAAAACATTTCCAAGTCATCAGGATTTCATATACTCTTGCTTTCATAAAGGCAATTAAGTAAGGTTATAATGAACATTATGATATGAACCTGTTTTACCATATTACTTGATACCCCATTTTTTTTCTTCTGATGAAAACAAAGGTCTTCTGATGAAAACAAAGGTTTCTCTTGTTTGATATCTTGGAAAGGATTTCTTAACTTTTGTGGTCTCTGACCTATGCTGATATGCTTCGCAGAAAACCATTAGGGCTTAGATTATTTTTTATGTTGTTATTAAGTAATAGCTGAGATGAAAAGCGTTGATACGAAAGTGTTTTTGGAGAAAATTTCTCTTATATGAGGAATATAGTCTAATATTATTAACTAAGGAATATAATCTATCCAAATTTTATATTTTAGGAGTAAACATTTCAGAATACATGTATTCAGAATGTCTTACATTTTCATTTATTTTGCCTCTTAAAACTAAAATTTGGAAAGAATATATCCTTATTGCATTTGGCATATAGCATGGACTCTATTACCTACAATTCAAAAGTGCTTTGTATTAAATGAAAACCCCACAGGAATAGTAATTCTGGTGTCCTGGGCAATCGTAGCACTTGATAAAAGTTTTGTATTCATGGTTCTTGACCTCACTACTTAGTTTTGTGACTCTGAGTGTGTTGCCTCAGGATTTTTTATGTTGTCAGTTTCCTCATCTTAAAAAATGACATTATTATCTGCTCTGCCTTATACAGTAATCTTCAATATGAAAAGGTATGATATATGTAAAAGCTTCTATGGGAAGTTATTATCTTTCAGAAAAAATAAAAAGGGAAACATTCTTAATGATAGTCTATACAGGCCATGATTTGAATCACAGAACTTCCTGGTCCATGAAGTGTAAGATGGCATTTTAATATAAATTCTAGGCATTTTACAGCAAAGGATCCTGATATGATTTCCACATTTTTTTATAGTATTCTATTGAAATTGATTTTTGAAGGAAGTTCTATAAATTTTTTTTTTCTGTGGTAGTATAAATTTTTATTAGATCTCATAAAATTCTTCACTCTTTAGGCTTCAAAAACATTTTAGATAGAAAATATGGAACATAGCATGTTGACTTGAAAAAAAGAAACAGGCATTTTTCATTTTCATTGTGTCAAGTGGGTGACCTTTTGAATCTGAACTAAAACAAATTGGCAATGACAGCTTCAAATTTTCACTGATTTCTCTTGAAAAACATTATTGCACTTTGTATCTTAGCAGAGGTACCTTTTAAAAAAAAAAAAAACGAATTCATGAAAAATCACTTCATCTCATAGTGCACCTGCTGAGAAGGTTTTGCATTGCCTATTAAAGTGTACGCAAAAGCTGTGCAGTTAAACCTTCAATATCAAATTTATTTTGCTTTGCTAATGTCTTATAATGCATCATAGGAAGGCCAATGACAAACATGTATTCGTATTCATAGAACATTAACAAAATAATTAGTACTTGAAAAGGTCATAGAAAAGATCAGAGAAGACTTGCTGTGGCATTTAGCCAGACAGAAAGGGTGCGAGACACATCCTTTTCTTCTGATTGATGCTTTGTGTTCTCTTAGTATTACTTAGGATTAGTTCATACCTTCTACACCGAAGTTTTATAGCACTTGCACTGATGATAGCCTACAGCAACAATCCCAGAAGGTAGTATGCAGCATTTTCTATTCATGAGATATCTGGCTCTAATGGATATCTCATTAGTTGATCAAAAGGGTAGAAGTAGAATCTCATGGTCAGGAGTTTAAAAAGTGAGCATTTAATGTTGAGGACTTCAGCACTCTTAAAAAGCTTTTTAATTTAAAGATCAAAACACTTTAAATGCAGGTGAAGTTTACTACAAAACATATTTCCACAAAAATAATTTTTGTTTATAATATAGTTCTGTTTTACAGTAGGTATAACATAGACTCAAACTTTACATATTTCTTTTACCAATGGAAACTATGTAACAAGTTAACTTCTCTGATGGCAGTCTACATCACAATTGTATTTGTATATATGGGTTTCTGTTTTATTCGCCTTATAGACTCTTTTATTCATTCTTCATTTAGTCATCTTAAATTATTTCTTCATCTATTCAGCAAATAAATTTTAATTATTGTGCTAGGTTCCAGTGATGTGGAGATAAAAGTAGGTCCCTGCTTTTTAGAAGCTCAAGATTAATGGAAGAGATAGACATGTAAATTTACAGTTATATTACAGTTGAGTAAGTGCCATGATTGATTAGTGCCCAAGGTGCTTTGGGAACTTAGAAGTGAAGCATCTAACACCTTCAAATGTTGGAGGAATGCCAGTAAAGACTCTCCAGAGAAAGTTTCACTTGAGGGTATCTTGAAATTTGAGAATGAGTTAGCTATGTGATAAGGAGGAATGTATTCTAAGGAGAGCTAACAAAGGAGGCAAGAGACAGCATACCACGTTCAGGAAATTGTACTCATGGGACAAGGAGGTGATAATGGAGGAAATGATCAGGGGCCAGATTGTGTCATATCTGGTACTCTTGGACTTATCCTTAAGGTAATGGTCAGCCATTGGATGACTTTAAAATGGCAGATAATGATCAGAATTATAGTCTTAAAAGTTCATTCTAGAACAAGTGTGGGATTAGGTTGAAGGAGAAACTGGATATAAGGATATTGAAATGTCACAAGATCATTTGGGTGTCGCTTTGCCAGCCAGAAACCTCTGTGGCCAGCAGCATCTCTGTTGGAGTTTTGCTCACACCCACTGGACTCATTTCGCCCACTTGGCCTGGCAGGCTGTACTTGGCTTGGGCTTGGCCGAGATAACACACTTGCCAAAGAGGAGCCAGGTGTGGAGCAGTGAGGGGTGTGTGAGTGAGAAAGCCCAGGGTCTGGCCACTGTGCAAAGTCAGGCATGCCATTTGCTGCAGTGGGACAGACAGCTCCAGGTGCTCCCACAGGCACCAGCTCTGTGGGAGGCTGCAGCTGGACCAGACGTACCACAAATGGCTTCTGCTACGGGCACAGTGTTTGGACAAGGGGAAAGTGGTGGTGCCTGAAAGCTCAGAGATGCCAGGAACTGCAGAGCCCCCAAACGGGTGTTACAGCATGTCACAGCCCTGGCTCAGGGAACCCTAGGTCTGGGCTCCCAGAAGGGCCGCAGCTCTTCTCTCCTTCTTGTTGCCTGCAGCGTGGCGACTTGGGGGATGTGTTTCGCTGGCACGTGTTTTAGCCCATTCGGTCCCGCTGCCCTGCTTCAGTCCATGGGTCCTGGGTTGGCCCAGCCCCGGAGCTGCTTCCAGTTGTGTGGGGCTGCTGCTGGGCTCTGGCAGAGGGTAGGAAGGCTACAGTGTTACAGCAGCTCTGGCTTGGGGAATCCTAAGGTCTGGGCTCCTAGAAGGATCACCACTCTTCACTCCCACTGTCCAGGAGCGTGTCACTGCCCACAGCTTGGTGATCCAGCCACAAACATGTTACAGACCTTTTAGCTCCCACCGTTGCGCAGGTCCTGAGTTCTTGTTTTCCTGCATCTAGGAAAAATGAAGTTATGTGGACAACTGGAGAGTGAGCAAGGCAGAGAGGAGCTTTATTGAGCAACAGAATAGCTCTCAGTGAAATGGCTAGCTCCTATTCACAAGCAGGTCATCCTGGGAGTGTCTAAGTCTGGCTGAGTCCTGGATTTCTATGGGCTCAGAGTGGAAGAAGTGCATGCTTATTAGTCTATGGGCAGGAGGAAGTGTGTGCTGATTGGTCCATGGGTGCTCATTGGCAGGCCTGGAAAAAACACCACTTGATTGGCCAAAAGGCATCAAGGAAGTTCTCACTCCCGGTTGTGGGCTGCACCCTAATGGGCAGCCTAGCACCTATGCTTCAGGTGATCCCTGGCTTGAAAGTGGGTTTTCACCAAGTACCCTCCCCTTTCCACATGGGAACCTGTCTGCATTCCCCTGCCATTAACATGCCATTCACAGCACCCACACTGTCCCTTCTGAGGGGTGCCCACAGGCCCACACCAAGTCACCCTCAGCCACCCTGGCCTCCCTCTCACACTTGTAGGTGTTCACAGTCCCCAGGGGGCTGAAGTGGCAGGGTGTTGGTGTGTCAGTGAGAGGTGACAGCATGCTGGCAGCCCTCGCTCGCTCTCGGCGTCTCCTTGGCCTCTGCGCCCATTCTGGCCAGCTTGAGGTGTGGAAGGAGAGGCATGGGCGGGAAGCGGGGCTGCACGGGCTTGCGGGCCAGCACGAATTCTGGGTGGGGTTGGCCGCGGGGCAGGGTTCGGGGACCTGCAGCCCGCCATGCCTGAACCTTCCCCCCGACCCTGCCCCCGGCTCCCCTCTCCTCTGTGGGCTTCTACGCCACCCGAGCCTCCCCGCCACCCCCTGCTCCACAGCCCCAGGTCCCATCGACTGCCCAAGGGCTGAGGAGTGCCAGCGCACTGCGTGGGACTGACAGGCAGCTCCACCTGCAGCCCAGTGTGGGACCCACTGCAGCTGGGCTCCTGAGTCTTGTGGGGACTTGAAGAACTTTTATGTCTAGCTGGAGGATTGTATATGCACCAATCAGCACCCTGTGTCTAGCTCCAGGTTTGTAAATGCACCAATCAGCACTCTGTATCTAGCTAATCTGGTGGGGACTTGGAGAACCTTTATGTCTAGCTAAGGGATTGTAAATACACCAATCAGCACTCTGTGTCTAGCTCAAGGTTTGTAAACACATGAATCAGCACCCTGTGTCTAGCTCAAGGTTTGTAAATGCACCAATCAGTGCTCTGTGTCTAGCTAATCTAGTGGGGACTTGGAGAACTTTTGTGTCTAAGCTCAGGGATTGTAAACGCACCAATCAGCACCCTGACCAATCAGCTCTCTGTAAAATGGACTAATCAGCAGGATCTGGGTGGGACCAGATAAGGGAATAAAAGCAGGCTGCCCAAGCCGGCAGTGGCAACATGCTGGGGTTCCCTTCCATACTGTGGAGGCTTAGTTCTTTCGCTCACTCACCACTGAAGGTCTGCAGTTTCACTCCTGAAGCCAGTAAGGCCACGAACCCACCAGAAGGAAGAAACTCCGAACATCCAAACATCAGAAGGAACAAACTCCCGACATGCCGCCTGTAAGAACTGTAACACTCACAGCGAGGGTCCGTGGCTTCATTCTTGAAGTCAGTGAGACCAAGAACCCACCAGTTCCGGACACATCAGCACCACCCCAAGCGCACACACATCTGGCGGGGTCGCGACAGCACTCAGGCTCAGCCACAACTTTGTTCCACACTGAAGTGGGTGCTGGGAAGAGGGAAAGGCCAGGGAGTGGAGCAGACACTTCTGAGCGTGGGGGGTAGGGGGCTTCTCGGACCACCAAGAGCACAGAGATGCCGAGGTCCAGAGCCACCGGTGGGGGGCTGCAGTTGCACCCGGGAGCTTCTGCTGCCACCCCACTAACTTGGTAAGACACGGGGCTCCTGCTGGGGTCACCTGTTCCCGCCCTGACTGGCTCCACGGAGCCTGTAGCCCCAGCTGTGCCTCCCCCGCTGCAGCTGGTGTCCTCACAGCGGCCTCTCCAGACAGGCTGCCGCCATCATCCATAATACTAATCAAAGTAGGGTATGATAGTTACCTAAATTATATCAACATTATTTAGGGTAATGAGGAAGTAGCAGCTTCAAAATTTGTTTGAAAACAGAATTAACAGAGCATGGTAGCCAGTAAGTTTTGTGAAATAAATAAGTGCTGGCAATGTAGACAATATTCAAGATCACATCTACAGAAGGAGGAATAGACAATTGCTGGGCGATGCTAAATTTTGGTCAAGCAGTTGTGTGATACTATAAAGTAGAACCCATCAGCAAATTACAAAACAAAAAAAAACCCACTATACTTTGAGACCTGGGTTTGATTCCTAGTTCATGAAAAAGCTGAATGCATAAACTTGTAGGCCATTTAAATACTCTGAGCCTCAATTTACCTTCAGCTGCAAAAAAATGGGATGTTATGCTTATGATCTCTAGAAATATTTCAACACTGGAATTTTGATTACAAAAAATTTCCATATTAGCATTCTGAAATACTTCTTTGCATTTGTTAAAGGATGCAAAATTACAGCTAGATAGAAGGAATAAGTTCTAGTGTTCTATACTACTGTAAGATGACTGTAGGAGACAATACTGTTAATATATAGCTTCAAATAGCTAGAAGGAAGATATTGAATACTCCCAATACAAATAAATGATAAATGTTTGAAGTGATGGATATGCTAATTAGCCTAATCTGATTCCTATATATTATTGTATCAAAACATCACTATTCATCCAAGAATATGTGCAATTATTACTTGTCAATTAAAAATACAATAAAAAACCATTTAGATACAATAGTAAAGAAGACAAACGCTTCAGCAATATTCTCTAGAGACAGAAATTAAACCTTTTACACTGAATGTGATGAGGCACTTAAACACACACATTTGGACTTTATTTAATGTAGCATTAAATACCAACCAATATGTTTGAAGCAATTTACTACTAAGAAAATAAAGTCTGGAGAGAGTTCTAAAAACAAAAACGAGTGTCTTTTCTCCTAAATAACCATGCAGAAAACGATGACCCATGATAAATTTTTGGGATCAAGGAGAAAGAGCAAAGGAGTAGGTGGCACTCTGTATGGTGGATTTTCTTTTACTGGATTAAAGCAAGTAACCAAACTACCAATACACTGTAGAAAAGGATGATGTTTTCATCTTTATTCCTTAAGTATGCAATGTTTTAATAATGATTACTTTTGTCAAATTTTATTAATAAATTTAGATATGTTATTTAACTAGATACATTTCTTGCTGTAACATTAAAAAATTAATATATCTTAGTTACATACCTATATTAAATTCTTAGAGAAATCAGCTTACACTATTAGCATAAGAATCATAAAGTGCTACTATTTAAATATGAGGATATTTTATTGTTCTTTAATAAAACTTGAAAGTTTTTGGAATGTGGGGATTCCCTTTGGAAATTTTGGTATGATACATATATTACTGAAGTTGAGCTGAATTTGGGGAGTGTAAAGTTTGATTCTTTTTTTTTCAATGCAGAGCTGCTAAGATTTTTATCACCCCTTATTTAAAGCCCTTTATTAACTCTTCATTTAATGAGGTTCTAATCCTGTACTATGCCATATGGAAGAGCCCTCACATTTACTACTCCTTCCTATTTCAGTAGCTTTATTTGCCTTTCCACTGTCTCTGTATTAGTCACATTTAGCTCTTTCTATTCCTCCATTCTGAATGACTAGGTATTTTAATTGTCAGTAACTTTCTCAGTTAAGAGAGAGAATCAAGTCAGTTTTATTAAAGTTATATGTTTTAAAAACAGGTACGATTACTGACCTATTACATAATTGTATCCACAATGGCAGGTTTTTCTTTTATTTCTGAGCTTCACAATAAATGGATCATAAACATATATTATCAAATTACTTTTTTGATTGATCTTATCTTCTAGTTCATTGTAACTGGAAGTTGTAATTTAATATCAAGATTTGAATATACAGTAAACATTCAAATGAGGCATATCAATAAGACAATTGTGTTGCTGTAGAAATTTAATAATGGCCTATGTCTTGATGTCTTTTTATTCCTGTTGGTACCCTGCCTGCCCGTGTCATTACTGACTCTCACCTCAACCACCACAATAGCTTCCCCACTGACTTCACCACCTCTTTCGTTCAAAATCTGTCATTACCAACTGCCAGAGTGATCTGGGAGCACAGACAAGACCCAGCATGTAGTACCCCTGTGCAAAAGCAGTCCTTCTCCTGGTGCTTATAAAATCAAGTCCATACTCCTTAGGTTGGTATATTAAGAAAACCAGGTCTGGACTAGGATTCAAACCAACTCACCTTGATAGAGTCTTCTCTGTTATAGATTGTAAAATCAGTCAAATGAGAATCCCTGAATTACTTAAGTATTTGCGGCACTTCACTGATGGCATTCTTTTTATTTTAGCTTGGTATTTTCTTTCCATCCACTCTGTCACAACTCAAATCCCAGCTCAGTGCCACAGTGCTTGAAAAATATTTTTTGGATGACTAACTGGTTCCTTTATTAAGCTTTTCTTACTCCTTTAGCAAAATGTAACCTCCTTCTTGTCAGTATTTGCAAGTTGCTTGAATATCATGATAGCCCATTCGTTCTATCTTATAACACAGTTAATTATACACATATAACTCCTCTTCTAGGCTTTGAGCTCCCTGGAGCTGACCTCTGTCTTGATGGCTTTAGGGTTCATGGTGGTATTAAAAGATGATATGTACACACAGCTCCTGGGGTGCAGGCGGCACTTTTAGAGCTACCTTTCATAAGATAAGATTTTAAGTTCAGGAAACTGTAGTTTGTTTCCCCATGGTCATTGTTGGATCATTCAATGCATATTACCTGAACCTATCAGAGAAGGTTTTATAAGTTGCAGGGCTAACTTATCTGTTACGGGGATATCCTTCTGTCCTATGTATAGGGCATCACCTTCAAGATGTGGAGGAAATTGGAAAACAAAATTTAACCTGAAGGATGCTCTATGAAATAGGAGCAAAGAGTTTGCAGTGGTTTTGGGAGATATTTCACTCAGTCTAAGGAAAAACTTGAAGTGATTTATCATCATATCAAATATCTGGCATTTGAACAGTTTTTCTGCTGGAAGCAAAGTCTGTATCTTTTGGAAATACAGAACATGCAACTCTTCCCTTTTGCCTGTGTCTCTCCCTAGATTTGGAGCTCATCTGTTTTAACAAGACAATAATTATCTCAGACATATTATAGTAAAATTGTTAGCTGCTTAATTCTCCATTTTAATTTGCCTATTGACTTAAATTGGAGTTGAAAGGCATATTTATATTTGTTATCATGACTGAATCCTGGAGACACTGTGGGCTTTTCACTGGAAATCTGGGGTTATTGTGGGCTTATCTGTAAACATGTTTACATGGAATCTTTAAAGATTGCTACTTCTGGAGATGACTATGTTCATCTATTTCATATTGGGTCTTTTTTTTTTTAAATTTCTGAGGGTAACCCTTAACTCTTTGGTATACCCTATGGGAGGCTTTTAGACCACTCTTTATTTTTTTTAATTTTTTTTTTTTTTTGAGACAGAGTCTTGCTCTGTTGCCCAGGCTGGAGTGCAGTGGCGTGATCTCGGCTCACTGCAAGCTCCACCTCCCGGGTTCACGCCATTCTCCTGCCTCAGCCTCTCCGAGTAGCTGGGACTACAGGCGCCCGCCACCACGCCCGGCTAATTTTTTGTATTTTTTTTTAGTAGAGACGGGGTTTCACCGTGGTCTCGATCTCCTGACCTCGTGATCCGCCTGCCTCGGCCTCCCAAAGTGCTGGGATTACAAGCGTGAGCCACCGCGCCCGGCCGCTTAGACTACTCTTATCTTTTCACACCCCCATGGCCCATGGCCCATGAGTTTTGCGCTACGCACCATAGATACCTGAGAGTCTGATAAATAAAATGTACTATTTAGTTTATATTATGAAACAATGAAATAATCACATATATAAATAATAAATGTAAAAACAAAATATGCACTGGTATTTAAGTCAATGTAATGTGATTTTTTTTTAAAAGGCAAAAGACTTCTAGGGTAGACCCAGGAATAGCTTTTAGCACATTCCTTTCTACCAATACATGCTGCTGAGTCCTTTCGTAATTTAGTACAAAACACCCGACTGTTGGAAAGGTTTCCTTAATCTTTCCTTACTGAATCAACACAAATTTGTTTACCCTTATTTGTAACACCCTCATTGTATGTGTACTTGATTCAGATTATTTTGAGCTTTCTAAGACTCAAATGATTTGTGAAGTTGTGATGGAAGACAGACATCTTCTCTTTGAATTTTGAAAGAACGGGAGTACTGATTGCCTAAACTTGTTAAAAAATAATACATTTTTTTTTTTTTACTTATACTTTGTTTTTACTTATGGTTTGATCAGGAATATCAGCAGTAATTCATACATTGAGAAAACGGTTTAAGTGTTAAATAACACATTCACATTGTAAGGCACAGCCTATTGAAATAAAAAAATTTAAACAAGCAAACAAAACTTACCTTCCCATCTGCTAGAGCATCAAGTAATATTCACATAAAATGAAACAAAAACCTCCTGTCTTGCTTGACACATGTCACAAATATATTCTGATGCGTATGTAATGGACAGCATTTCTGAGGCTTAGGTTCAAGATAGAGAGTACTCTTATTTTCCCCTTAATGAGAAACCACAGAATGCAGTTCTGAAGCCCTCAGAATTGTCGTGACAGGGTGTAGAACAACAGATGGTCCCTCAGGCAAACTAATCCTATGTTATTTAATACCAAAAGCAAAACTGTCAACTGTTTCAGGGAAAACATAGAGCCCGGAACCAAAGAATTGATGAGTAAACATGAAAGAAATTGATTTTGAAAAATTTGGTTTGAAATGTATTTTAATTTTTCAGTCTAAACACATATTGTTGCTGATTTGGAATCCTAAACCACTGTTTGGATTTTAAAAATAAGTGCTTTGGAAATTGCTATGAAGAAAATTCTTTCAAGAAGGCTTTCACTGACAACTGTTAAATGACTCCAGATAAAATGAATTATAATAAATTAGTTTGAAGTTATTGTTTGAGTGTTGGTGTGTGTGAGCAGCAGGTTAAAAGAAGCAACTCCTTCAGAAATTTAATAAATTTGAAACCTATGGCATTTTCTTAGAATTTTACATATAGTAGGTTCATCTTGGACCCTCTTTAAGAAAGTTTAATTGCTTATTTAGGAGGAGAATCTCATTAGATTCATAATGTTATGGTGAAATTCCACTCTGAAATACCTTTGTTCTTTACAAACAGAAGTTCTGCTTTTTATTAAGATTTCTTTTAAAAAATTATAAGAAGTACTCACAAGATTTAAAATAAAAGTAATTCATGTTCCTTGTAGAAAATACAAATAGTATAAATATTTGCAATGTAAGAAATAAACTTCTTCTAATACTACTCCCTAGAAATCACCACTATTACCAATTAGGGAAGTAGCTATTATTCTTCCTTTTTTATCTTTATATGTGATATATGTGTTTACATACTCATAATTTTTTACTAAAATATAATATTTTTGGAAATATTCTTTTGAAATTTGGCATATCAAAAAATTTAAATTAGTTAAACTAAAAGCTAGATTTTAATCTATGATCAAAAACAAATAAAACTGTTTTATTTTCTAAGTGGTTGTTTAAAGGAAGACAAAGAAAAAGCTATTTTGGTGGTATTTCATATTACAATAAGAAAGTCTTTTATAGAGGTGGGTGAAATAAATGAGAAGAAATATTATAGTAAATATTTTTAAATAAATTTACTCAACTAAAATTAAATGCCTATTATCTGTGAAGTGCTGTGCTAGTTTTTGTGTCTTCACACACAAAAAGATAGGATCTGGGTCTTGAGTATTTGGCAAGACAGATAAAAAAAGTAAAAACAATTACAGAATAGTATTAAGTAGAGAGACATGGAAACACAGAAAGCATGCAACCCTCTTGGATAAGTAAGAAAGGGCTCCTAGGGTTTAAGTTCCTTCAGCTTCGGGTATTTTTTTAAAGTGATTAAAGTGGTAACTGGTAAGGACTTTGCATTACAGAAATTAGATGCATTCATAAATGTCTAAAATAATCTCAGGGAAGTGAGAGAGGTATCTGACCCAGGGACATTTAAAAGTTTGTTATTCCTGGTTGACGACCCACATGACTCTGGAGACCCTGTCTTAGTAATGAAACAAATCAGCAGGGTTATGTAGTTTGTCCTGCAGAATCCAGGAGACCTACTGGCTAAAGGAACAGGAGCATAAAGCTCTGAATTTATTCAGGGTTAAGGTGGAATGAAAGCTAGCAATGAGAAATGATGGATCATGAACTACAGGCTGCTCAGGAAATGAGAAAAAGCAGATTGATAGTGTGAAAAAAAAGAGATTAAGGGACTGGAAGATTTTAATGATGTGGAATGACACATAATGAAAGTAGGTAGTGAAATAATGGAATGTTTGGGGCAGAAAAAGTTAATTAAATATGATCCCAGAGGCGGAACTGTTCTGGGTTGTGACAATATGGGTGTGGATGGCTGAAATGGAATAAGGTCAAAGTTCTATAAATTGGCACGAGTTTTAGTTTCTAATATGACAAAATTCTATAAAGTTAAAAGAGGATTTATTTCTAATACTTTGTGTCATACATTAAGTCTTTTCAGATTAGATTGGGTACTTCCTTTAAAGGAAAGGAGGATAAATTCACCAGCTGGCAATTCCTTAAACACAGGTGGTATTTACGATTGTATCTTGTATTATCAATGCTCAGCCTAAAGGCTGCCAATAGAAGAAACCTAGTAAATATTTATTGACTAAATGAACGAGTTAATAAATTAATAAACAATAAATTACAAAATCAAAGCTGGGACTAAAACCAATTAATGTTAATTCACGACCTTTTAAGAATTCTCCTTCTTAAAAGATTGAATTATACTGTGAAACGTTTCTTTTGGATTTGTTATCACAGTTGGGAATATAGTGAATTCAGAAGTCATTTGGAATTGTGAAGTACTGTTTTTCATTTAAGCTGAGATTTTGTAAAATATTAGATTCACTGAAGCTGATAATCATTTTGTGTTAATCTGATATAAAAGTGAAATTACCTGTAATCCTATGTGTATGTGATTGAGTTATATAAAGCAGTCTTCTAAAATACACAGATGTGCCATATAAGTGTCGCATCCCACTCCAAAGCAATAAACACTCTCATAAATGTTTGACATCACTGTCTTGAATCCAAACAGAAGGATTTAGGAGTGTAGAGTAATTAAAACAGTATTTATAAAAGTTTGCAAATGTTGCACCGAATTGCTTATTTTACTTGAGACAGAATTTACAAATGTAGAATACAAATGAGATAGAAGGAATTTTATGGATGTTTTAGAATGTGCCACAGCTTATGCGGCTGTAAAAAATGGCAATGTCTTTAAAATACAATTTAGTGACACATTTATCATTAACTCTTTTCTTTTTCCTCCGTCTCTCCCTCTCTCCTCTTGCATCCCTCCCCGCTTCCCTCCCTCCCTCCCTCCGTCCCTCTCTTCCTCCCTTCCTTCCTTCCTTGTTTCTCTCTCTTTCTTCTTCTTCTTATCAAGATAAATTATTAAACATGTCAGAACTCTGATAAATCCCATGCTTGGAATACATCATAAATAATTTTGTTTTTTCTTTTATTGAAAGATAACACAAATTGACCTTTTCTAGGTATTTCTAAACACCTAGAACTTTTGCTTTAATATTCTCTGTCAGTGATCTTTCCTTGTTCAGCAGGTCAGGTTTGGTTTGGTTTGTTTCTTTTCTTTAAGAGCAAAAAAAAAAAACTAAGATTTTTTATTAAATTTATTGAGGAAAAAATGACTCAATATGAATTTTATACACACACACACACACACCCTTATGAGTAAATGCTGAACTAAGATAATTGCTGATTATATCTCTTCTTTAAAAAATTAAAAAAACTTTTTTTTTTGTTTTTTTGTTTTTGAGACAGAGTCTCACTCTGTTGCCCAGGCTGGAGTGCAGTGGCACCATTTTGGTTCACTGCAACCTCTGCCTCCTGGGTTCAAGTGATTCTCCTGCCTCCAGGAGAATCTCCTGTCTCCAGAATAGCTGGGATTACAGGTGCCCGCCACCATGCCTGGCTAATTTTTTTGTATTTTTAGTAGGGCCGGGGTTCACCATGTTGGTCAGGCTGAAAAAGACTTATTTAAGTTAACCTTTTGCCCAGGAATCATCAGTAACCAAAATATTCACTTCTTTACATTATTTTAAATCAAAATGGAATCAACACTATTTTCTACTGAGCTTTTTAGCAAAAGAGTTAATTTTTTTTATATCATTGGATGATTTCCCACTTAACACATATTAGGGTCTTGATAATATGTATAGAACAATTTGTTTGTTGGGACAAATCATATCCAAATACTTTGAAGAATTTGTTCTGTATTTTGAGGGATTGAACAGCTGGGCTGGCCCAGTGATTACTTACGAGGGTATGATATGGAGGTGCTAGCTGTGCTTGTACTGTAGATCTTAAAATCCTTGTTTTAATGTTTTATACTACACATGCTTCCAAAAAGGTTGAAAGCAAATTATAAAATTTGGAGAAATAAAAAATATCACTTAAATATATAGTGACTGGGATTTTTATGACAAGTAAAAAACAATCTATTTCAAATTTTTTGACAGTTTTCACAGATAGACTCCACATATATTAATAGCTATTTATTTATGTTTAATGTTTTCTTTCATAACAGTAAGCACAATTTGAGGTACTACTTTTAAAGATCCATTAATATTTCTAATCTTAATAGTAACATATATTACGCATTTATAACATGTTTCTAGTATTTTATAATAAAATTTAGTGTATTTCCCTACTAGTTTGGCACTATGATTTTTTAATCTTTGATTTTTGAGAACAATAAGCAAAGCATTTTTTTACAAATTATTATAGCTTATAATTTCAAGTAACTAAAGATTAAAAAATATGGATTCAATATGAAGTTTTTAAAAAATTAGGCACAGAAATGACAAAACATGTCCAGTTTAATTAACATTTTCACTCTAAAGTTAAATAGCCAGGTGAGTTCTTCTAAAATCTTTTTATTACGCATTTGAATGTTTTTAGAGTACCTGGGTTCAAATGCTTTTCTTGAGTCTTCTTAACTCTATGGTCTAAATACTTTGACTTAAATTCTATGAATCAAATTCTCCTAACATCACTTTCTTCCATAAAATGATGGTAATAATAGCTACTTCTAAGTGCTATGAGGATTAAATAAAGTAGAACTTCCACAGTGGTTGATGAATCCTTGCTCTTTCATCAGAGTTAATGCAGCTAGAGATTAAGGAACAAATTGGTAGTTAATGGAGGAACCATAAATTGTTGGTCCCTGCTTTTTGCTTATCTTGCCATAGAAACAATACGATTCTAGATTTGGGCTTCTGAGCACCTGATAATGGCCTCAATACAGTGTTCCCCATAACTTTCAACTATTTGCATTTCTATGTTGATGAGTTTTTCTCTAAAAGGGGAAGGTCGCTCTCTGTATAAAGCTAGGGAGAAGTACAGGGGATTGAATACCCTCTGGGAGCAGCCTTTGGCCATTGATGATGGGGTTAGCATACCTCAGCCACCTTGTCCTTTGGGAAGGGTGTGTGTCCTAAACTCTAGTTGTTCTCAGTATTATTTGGCTTGATGATGTAACCTTATTGGCTGGCTTCCTTTCCTTGTCTCACTTCCCTGCTGTATAGCAGTGATTCCTGCACTTCTTAAATGAATTATTTGCACACAAATCCTTGCCTCTGGGTATGCTTCTGGGGAATTCCAAACCAAGAGAAAATTAATATAAATTCAACAGTCACTTCTGTCATTCAGCTAAGATTAATATGAATTATGCTATTGATACATGCTGTAAGAAATGGATAATAAATTTTATACATGCTGTAAGAAAGTTAGGCATAAAATTCAATCAGGACGCAGATAAGGGAAGAATTAATTATTAAGTTTGTCTAGGGCTCAAATCGGCCTGCTGGGAGGTGGGGATATTTGAGCTGGCTTTGGAGGATGAGAAAGAGTTCACATGCATCAGAAGTGGAAAAAGGTATTCAATTCAGTTGAAATTGCATGAGCAAAGAATAGGAAGTGAAAAGCATAAAATATTCTGAGAATGATGAGTAGCCTAGTGTGGCCAAAGAAAAAGGCAGGATGGTTCAGGGAGAAATGGCTGCTCATTGGCTGGGGCCACATTGAAAAAGGCTGTCTATGCTGAATTTATGCTAGTTTATTCTTTGGCAGTGGGCAAGCATGAAAACTTTTTAAAGATAATAGTGACTTGATTACAAATGTCCTTTTAAAAGAGCAGGGAATGAATTTAGCTAGGACATGACAAGTGCCAGAAAACCATTTAAGAGTCTATTGCTATAGTCTAGAAACATAATGAAGGCTTTAGCTAGTATAATGGCAATTTGAATGGAAAAGAGTTTACTGATGCTTCAGCTAAAAAATTGAGAAGATTGGAGACAAATAGTAGGGGAAGAGTCTAGGACTCCAAAGTTCTAAGACCCTAACATTTCTAGGTTAAACAAATATTTGAATTGTAATGCTTTTATTACCATGTTAGGAAATTCAGGAGAAAGTGAATATGTAATTACAAACTGATAATGAATGTAATTTTGGACATAACATTTACACATAGAGTGAATTTAAGGTGGTAGAGCAGGCAGGAAAATTCAATATCAACAACTGATTGGAATAAAGAAAGCCCCTGTCCTGGGACCTGTGCTTATGAGGGCTGCCTTTGGGTTGTCCTCCAGCTGTGTGTCCTCCAAGGGGCAAGAGGTTGTGTCCATCTAGGGCCTACACTCTGGCCCTTGTGTATTTAGGACCCCATAATTCTCTGCTGAGATGACTCCAAGCACATTTTCAGGGTCTGTATAGGCCTTTATCTAAGGTCTTTCCTCCCAAGGGTAGACCATGTTAGCCTGTTACACATACCTGTGCCCTAAGAGGAGCCAATGTATAGCCATCTGCTGTAGGAATTACAGGGCTGAACTTGGACATGCAGGCTGAAGCGCCCATGCAGGACACTTTGGTGTGTGTTGGAGTTGATGTTGGGAGGAGAAAGAGGGTAGGCCATAGGATGAAGGTTAGGAACAAGCTCTTCCTGTAGTATCAAGTTCCTGTAGTTTCTGCGGTATCTACAGAACTTTGAGAAATCCAAAAACTCTAAATTCAAACTTGGCCGGTCTGATTATTATGAACCATCTATTTCAAATTAGAAAGACAGCATATATTTTATTTAGTAGTTTGTTAGCTTGATTTAATTACATTTAAATATTTAGACAAATGGTAAATGGATTTCTTTGTACTCTTAGTTCAGATCCCACAAATATTAGGAGCAGATCTAGTGAAATAAATAGATTTGTGTGATGATGTATAAACCTAGGTGAGATAGCAGTTGAGATGGAAAGGAAGAGAAACTAAAAGATATTTCTTAAAGTGCACTTGGAGTTAAAGATGAAATTGAGCTTCAAAAGTATCTTTTGTTCATGGCCAGCAGCAAAAAACAATTATAGAGTTTAAAAACAATATATTAAATTTGGTTGACATTTCTGTCTTTAAGTCACATATTGGATGTTTTCTATTTCAGTTTTCTTTGAATTAATCAATATGAAACTCTTCTAAGCACTATGGTTAATGTGATAAAGATACTCTATTACTCACTTTGGGCTTATTTCTCTGGATAACAGTTAAAAGCCTCTATTATAGAACTGATGAAAGAAATGTTTTATTGAGCTAGATTTATAAATTTTATCTAACAATATAGTTTAAAAATATCACCTTTTTATCATTAGAGGATAATATAGAAAAACTGGAAAATGGGACATTTTCATGTCTGGCTAAGTGAAGATACTACTTTCCTCCTCAGAAAAAGTTATGTGTGTCACTTCTGGTGCACATTTAACTTATAGAAGAAAAAGCCCAGCAACGTTATAAAAGTGTCTTTACAAAGAATGAAATTTCTTTCTTCAAAGACTGAAAGTCTTTTATCAGCGTTAGGATCTAAATTGCTCGGAATTTTTTGTGTAAGTTTTATGGAATTCATTTTCATCATATTGTATATCTAGTTTTTATAGATTTACACTTTTATACATGTGAGTTAATTTTCTTGGATTTGGCTTCATAAAAAGTAACACTGGAACCTCAAAATAATCTCTCATTCTGAGTAAATTAAAGCAGGCTGCTCCACTGACTTTATGTCCAGCTGGCTAACGGCTTAAACAGGAAAGGGACTCAAGGAGATTCAGTGGTAGGTATAAGATAAACATGCTCTTGTTTATGTTTTGCTGATATTCTGGTTGTTTAGAAGTCGGGAAATTTTTTTCCTTGCTTTGGGCTGTTCTTTTAAAAAACCAAACAATCACCCAGTATGCCTTGTGGCTTTGATCTTTGTTTTCATATTTTGTACAAGGCTCAAAACCTTACAGCTTGTTGTGTTTCATACTTTGTCAGATCATCCTTTTTCTACACATATTACTCACAGATGGCTGAAAGTAAAAAAATAAAGGAAAGGTAGAGTGTCTTAAAAATTGCCATCTCTCACAAATCCCAGGAGACTGTTGTATAAATATTGGCATACTTTTGCAGGTGCTAAAAGAGAATTCTGTGGCCTTTCACCTGGCGTAATTAACTTCCTTTGCTTTCCCACTGTTTACCATATCTTTTCGTAACCTTTGTTTCTCACAAGAGTGCCCTTGGGACCAAATTGAATAAGATGTACAGACACCTGCATGCTACAAGGCAAACACCAAACTTCATTCAAGCCCCAGGACAAAGATCCTACAAGCCTTCGCTGCAGATTCCCCAAACGCCCTTCATGCTGAGGCGATAAATCATATGAGGATATGTAATCGGTCTCCTGAGGAATACTGCAGTAATTTGCTAATTTTGACACTCACAGAAACATTAGTACCTTGGGTGACTTAAAAGTGCAAGAATATATTTTTTAATTTGGTTATGAAACACGATGTATATATGTTTCTTTTTAAATTTAAATTTAATTTTATTTCATTTTTAGAAACAGCATGTTGCTCTGTTGCTCGGGCTGGAGTACAGTGGTGTGATCATAGCTCAGTGCAGACTTAAACTCCTGGGCTCAAGTGATCCTCCTACCTCAGCCTCTCAAGTAGCTGGGATTACAGGTGTGCACCACCATAGCTGGCTAGTTTTCCTTTTTTCCTGTTTTGTAGAGATGAGGTTTCACTATGTTGCCCAGGCTGTTCTCAAACTCTTGGCCTCAAGCGATCCTCCTGCTTCAGCCTCCTAAAGCATTGAGATTATAGGTGTGAACCACTGCACCCAGCCTTTGTATGTGTTCCTGTTTGTCTTCCTGGCTCATATTTTAGTAGTCTATGGGAGGTAGTAGCTCCTCAGTGGAAAGTGGGTTGAACTGAATTATTAATATTACAAATTTTTTGAAGTTTTATATTGGGAAGACAATATTTACATTTAAAGTATGCAGATCCAACAATACTGGTTATTTCTTGAGCACATGCATGCTCAGTACAACAGCACAATATATCTAGATTTGACTTATTTAATTTTCAGTTTAATTTTGATTCAATATCTTCTCACTATAAAGTATTATAAATTGTCTTCCAGTGTATATTCTTGGGACCAATGACAAGAATAAAGTTTGTGAACCCACACTTCGAATTAAAGGTGTATTCAAAAATACTTTTCTATTCTGAATGAGATCATGTAAATGTATGAATTTCTGACTAACAATTTCCTTCTATATCCTCTATTGAGATAACCTAATGGGAAGTCTGCTGGCAAAGGAGTCTGGGAATGTTGACTGCAATGTCATACCCAAAGTGTCTTAGAGTAGAGTAAGAGAGGGCAAGACTCTTTTATCTTCTCTTCAAAAAGGGGAGCTACAGATTCCTAATGGTCACATTTTCCATCTCTGGATAACAGTTATGCAGTCTATCTCAAAAGAGAAGGAATCATGAATAGAAGAAGATGTGTCTTTGCTCTAAATATCTCAGTGTCTGTACTACAATTCTTTTGCTCAAGCTTGCCAGAATCTCTATAGAGCATCTTTATTTACCGTAAGTACCATTAAATCTGTGGGTTCATATGGCCCAAGTGGCAGATCAGCTTACAGAGGCAGCCCAGCCCTACTGCAGAGCCTTCCTTTTCCCTAAGCCCCACTGAAATAGAGCCATCTTATGTGTTACTTAGTATATGGATTGGAATAGCACATTCCAATACATTATATGTTATTTCTAAAATCAAATGAAAACTTTAGATCCCAATGACTCTTTTGTGGCAACAATTAGTGCAAGGTGCAACAATTGGTCTGTTACTTTTGAAATATTTTTTGGACATGCCCTAGACCACTGGACCCTCAGAAACTTCATAGTAACAAGATTGAATTTTCATGGGTTTATTTGCTATCTTACGGCATTCACGCGTCTTACAATAATACCAGTCACTTTTTGTTTGTCTGGTTCAACCAGCACGATGTCATCAATGAAATGGGCCAGATATTCTGTGAGATGCCAAGAATTGGGACTAAATTGGGTTAGAGAGCAGAAGAGTTGACATAACTCACTGAGGTGACAGTGCAGGTGTAGTTTTCCCCATTCTGGGTGAGAATGAACTGTGTCTAATTATGCTTTCAAATTGTTATAGAGAAAAAAAGCATTTGTCAAATCAATAGCTCTGTATAAGGTGACAGGGGTTGCCTTGGTTTGCTCCAATAAGATACTCCAAGAGGAGAAACAGCAGCAACTGTACTCATTACCTGGTTAAGTTTTACTTTCCAAGGTCATCTACCATCTGCACAGGCCAAATAGGTAAGTTAAATGAGAATGTAGTAAAACCCACCAAATTGCATTTTCAAGGCTTTGGTAGTGGCATTCATGTGTTTAGCTTCCTTGGAGATAGAGCATTGTGTTTGGTTTTCTACCCAAATGGGGAGAGGATGTTCCAGGAGCTTCCACTTGGCTCTTTCTACCATAACATATCTCATTCTAGTATCTGCAAATGTAGTGATTTAAGCCCATTGATGAGCATATTTATTTCAATTATATATCCAGAAACTGAGGACATAACTAATGAATCTATCTGAGGAGATATATAAGCAATGCTCCATCTATTACAATTATCATAAGTTCCTGCGTTGGTGAATACATTGGCATTTGGGGTGTTTCAGGTTATCCCTCAGAAACAGAATAGAGCTCCCACTCAAAATTTGTTGTTTTATATTGAGACTGATGGCACCACAGACACATCAAGAGGGTGTGGAAAGGTTTATTACTCACATAATGAAGTTTTCTGGGGAAAACAATGTAGGCCTCCCAACCTGGGCTGAAAATGGCTTGAGAGAACAAGAAAAAGAGACTGGCTCCCACCCCCAACACAGTTAGCATTTATTTGTGGGGAGAAAACTTAAAATCTACTCTCTTAGCAATTTTCTAGTATATAACATATCTTTATTAACTATAGCCACCATGTTGTACAATAGATCTCTTGAACTTGTTCCTCCTATCTGACTGAAATTTACATCTTTTGACCAACATCTTCCTATCCCCCAACACCAGCAGCCCCTGGCAACTGCCATTCTACTCTCTGCTTCTATGAGTTAAACGTTTTTAGGTTCCACATGTAAGTGAGATTGTGTAGTATTTTTCTTTCTGTACTTCGCTTATTTCACTTAGCATAATGTCCTCCATGTTGTCACCAATGACAGAATTTCCTTATTATTTAAAGCTGAATAGTATTCCATTGTGTGATATATCTATATATATTTCACATTTCTTTTTTTTATTGTTTTAATTTTTTTATTATACTTTAAGTTCTAGGGTACATGTGCACAACGTGCAGGTTTGTTACATAGGTATATATGTGCCATGTTGATTTGCCACACGCATCAACTCGTCATTTACATTAGGTATTTCTCCTAATGCTATCCCGTCCCCAGCCCCCCATCCCCCGACAGGCCCTGGTGTGTGATGTTCCTGCCCTGTGTCCATGTGTTCTCATTATTCACGTCCCACCTATGAGTGAGAGCACGTGGTGTTTGGTTTTATGTCCTTGTGATAGTTTGCTTAGAATGATGGTTTCCAGCTTCATCCATGTCCCTGCAGAAGACATGAACTCATCCTTTTTTATGGCTGCATAGTATTTCATGGTGTATATGTGCCACATTTTCTTAATCCAGTCTATCATTGATGGACATTTTGGTTGGTTCCAAATCTTTGCTATTGTGAATAGTGCTGCAATAAACATATGTGTGCATGTGTCTTTATGGAAGCGTGATTTATAATCCTTTGGGTATATACTCAGTAATGGGATGGCTGGGTCAAATGGTATTTCTAGTTCTAGATCCTTGAGGAATTGCCACACTGTCTTCCACAATGGCTGATATATCTCACATTTTCTTTACCCATTCTCTTGTGGACACTTAGATTGCTTCCATATCTTGGCTATTGTAATATTGCTGCTATGAACATGGGAGTGCAGATCTATCTTCAACATACTAATTTCATTTCCTACAGCTATATTCCTAGCAGTGGGATTGCTGAATCATAGGGTAGTTCTATTTTTATTTTTTTGAGGAACCTCCTTACTCTTTTCCATAATGGCTGTACTAGCTTGGAGTTTCTGTGGTTGTCAGAGGATGGGGTCAGAGTGAGGGCTCCTGCATGTAGTTTGAACTTTCTGCTGGTAAAGAAGGGAATGAATGCCTTGTATCAGTTTGCACAGATGCAAGGAAGAAGAGGAAAATAGAGAGATGAGGCTTAAAAGCTGTCAGCAAAGCAAACATTAACAAGTGAAGTCAGATTATTACATTGGGTCTTTGGGAATTAGAATCAGTCAACTTTGAAAGGTCTGGGTATTACTTATCCCCTAGTGCACACTTCTTTTGGAAGAAGATTTGAAAAAAATTCAGCTTTTTTTTTTTGGCTATGTTGCAAGTTCCATTCTCTAGAGGACTATGTCTTCTCTTTGGCCAAGGAACTCTGGGTCTCGCTTAGGTCTGAGAACTGGGTAAGTCAGTTTTCTCACCTTTATTTAGCTTTCCACCCATCCATTCTTAAGCTATTTTGTGTTATGTACACTAAAATATTATATAAATAATATTTTAGCAGGGAACCTATTTTATTTCTAAGGACATCATGACCAGTTAGCCATAGCAAAGATCTTTGCAGACTAGGTCATTCTAATTACTACTTTTTCCTGCTGTTCATTGTAGTGATTTTACTCACTTTTTCTCTGGTGGGTCAGTGCTGCTAAGTAGCCTTTTCATCTGGGGTCTCATCATCACAGCTTTTGTCAGGAGCCAGTCTTAACAGTGATGTCTCCCACTATCATCCCCAGACTGTGGAGGGCAACCTCCACCACAGAACTTTTAAAGGATGCTGCTGCTCACTTTTCTGATGTACTTCTTGACATCGCAGTGAAGGAAAGCCTTCTAAGGTTTAAGGAACGGGGATGGATGTGTAGTCTGGATGTGTAGTCTGAATGTGATAAATCCATTTCTTAAGTTTTTGGATTCTTCCAATAATGCTAGAGAGTTCTGGCTTCTTGGCTTAATTAACTGGAGGTCATGATAATTTTTTAGTTAACTAACCAAAAAAATGATTAGAGCCACTTCTCAGCTGCTTGAACTAAAAAATGAAGTTCAGAATTTCCAGAAAGTGTACTCATATCAATAAATTCAATGCAATCTATTAAAAATCAACATATTAAATTACAATTTAAAAACAATACAATCCATACACTTTAAGTATATGGATCAAGGACTTTTGAAATTTATACAGTAATTTTTCTTGTGTTCACTTATAGTTAATCTCCCTAACTCCCTACCTCCAGGCAACTACTGATCTAACTTTCATCATGATAGGTTAGTTTTGCCTGTTCTAGAATTTTATTTAAATGAAATCATACAGTATGATTATTATTATTTGCTAAGTAAAAGAAACCTTTTACTTAGCTTTACAATAATGTTGTCTTTTTCAATAGTTGGTTCCTTTTTATTATTGAGTAGTGTTCCATTGCACGAATATACCGCAGCTTGTATATCCATTCACTAGTTGATAGACATTTGGGTTTTTCCCAGCTTTTGTATATTCTGAATAATGCTGCTGTGAACATTCATTTTCAGTTTTCATGGACATATGTTTTCATTTCTCTGGACCAAATACTAGAATAGAATTGCTGGGTTATATGGTCAGTACATATCTGAATGTTTAAGAAACTCAAACTTAATCTAATATTATCTTCTATTCTCCTTGGTCTAAGACATTTAGAATTCATTTTCAAACATATTCCTCTGGTTTCTGCAGAAATATATTAGCAAAATCTTGCAATTTTGGGGTAATATATGTGATCTCCTGGGTCACAACTTCCCTGAAGTTTGCTGGGATCTGTCTCTAACTATAGGTGTAGAAGTACTAAGAGGTGTTGGGGTGAATAATTGACAACTTCCTAAGGTGAGTTGAATGAATATTACCTTAGGCCAAAGAGAACAGCAAAAATGGAGTGAAAACTAAGGGCAGAAAGCATAGATTGCAGAATGCTACTATAGATGGGTGCACCCCACCACCTCTACTCTCAAAGATGACCTGGTCTCCTACTTCCATGAGGAATGATCTCATATGAAAAATCTCCTCCTCGGTTTTCATCTTAATTTCTTTGTGGAATCTAAGCATCCTTGATGCCTTTTCTCCTAAACTTTTCTCCATTTCTGCCTTTCATGGATTAATCTGTCCTGCCCCTTTGACTAGCTTTTCTTGTCATTTTACCCTTAGATACTGAATTTATCCTAGAGTTTCACACTGAACTTCTTTAGTTTGTATGCATCTACACCCAGACTTAATAAGCATTTAAACATGAAACGGTTTGTAAAAATATAATTCTTCCTGTTTCAGCTTTTTACTGAGGCTCCAGATTTCAAGAGCAAAACAAAAGCTGCCAAATTAGAAGTGCTAGACAATCTATTCTGGGTATGCTAAAAAATTATGAAGTTTTTTTTTTTTTTCTCTCCCACTTTTAGTGATTACCTTTTCCCAGCCTTCAAGAGAATGGAGTTTGAGGTGTTGGAGCAGAATTTCCTTGGAGACAGTAGAGGGAGTGCTCCCAAATTTCCCACCCCATTGTGGTGCTAGAGGTTCAAACTTTCTCCTTTTCTTTGGCCTCAGACCAAATGGGGTGGTTTGCCGTGTGACCAATATAATGGAATGTTAAGAATACAGAGTTTTCTTAAAATGATGTAGTATTCAAAGTAGAAAGGTATTATAAATGCAGAAGGTTGCTATGTCTGGTAGCGAGTGAAATGTTTTTGTTGTGTCATAGGTGCCCTTTTTGTTTATAGGTCACTACAAAAGCTAAAATAGCTTGCCCTTTTTTAAAAAAAAATGTAAGAGCACAACCTTTTCCTTGGTGGTATGTGAAATGATTGGTAAAGTTCATTAGATTGGCATACAAGTTGACGGACACACTGTGCCATTTTCAGTAAGTCATTTACAAATGTTTTGCTCTGTGGTTTTTATTTAGTATACAGAATAATATGAAAGTGAAATGAGTGGTTTTTCTGTTTTCCTCTTTACCGCTTCTTTGGAGAAGATCTGTAGCTTCATTTCACTACTGTAAGTGGGGCTATTAACATTTACTACCGTGAAATGCTTTCTAAAACAATTAAGGTTTTTAAAAAACATATAGCTGTGTCAACACAGAGCATTAGACATCTATGGCAAGCCTTGAATTCTCATTTTCTCTTTGAATCTACGAAAATCTTTTGAGCTGCCGAATATGGAGAGGGACACATAGGTTTTTTTTCATTTTTGTGATAAATCTTGGAATTGATTTTAATTTTTTGTAGCACACAATATATTTATATTGATGTGGAATCACATTCACTTGAAATCATACAGTGATTTGTGGAAGGTAACATTTGTTGTTTAAGGATTACATTCCATGATCAGAGAAACTTTGGAGTGAAAGATTTGTCCTGAACATTATTCAGTTAAAAAAATTGATTGTCAACATTTCATAAACTATTCTAAGTCTTCCTCTTTTCTTAAAGATGACCCACCAACGTTGAGTCAGCTTTACTATGTGTTGAGTTGGTAGAAGCTGCCCCTTTTAGTCAAAGCTTGTTTTCTCTGAGTTGCCATAGTCTTCACATGGATTCACCCCTCCACCTTTTTACTGTCAGCCTGGAACCCATAGGCATTTGAGATTTTGGCTCCTGGAGTGCCTAGTTCTGAACAAGACATATCTGTGTCGTGAACACAAGACATAGTACTAGTAGGCATTTTCAAGTTCTGTTTTTTAGAGCCATTATTTTCCCTTATATTTGTTTGCTGCTACTGAAGAATTCTTTCAAACTTTAATTGAAAATTCAGTGTAATTTTTCTTATATTGTAATTTGCTGGTGGTTTTAAAATGTTCAGTTATGAAAAATAATATAAGAAATTCAAGTGATGATTAATTTTACTGTTTAAGTACTTTAAGTATAAAGAATGAGAAAGACATTTCTAATGTATTTTTTAATTAGTGCAAAATGAATGCAAATAAAAATGGCAAGAATTGTAGAGTGTACATATTCATGATACATACTATTTGCAATGATGCCTGTACCAGGGTTGCTATTTAGAATTCTAGACATTTGAGAGATAAATAATTGGAAAGAACCTGATTCTTATCCAAAATATTTATATATATAATTTAAACATTATGAATGTATATTGAATTTGTAATGTTATAACTGGATTGAAATATGTTATATGTATAGTATTTATTTCAAGTATTCAAATCTAAAATCAATAGATTGATTTCTGTAATCTTCCTGAAAATGTGGATGGTCTCTATTTGTACTCAGGCCTAAGTAAATTTGCCCCTGATTAAAAAAGATCATTTTGTTCTTTTAATATTTATGATCTTTAAATTATTCTGTTCCTTTCTGAAAGCAAAGATAATTTGTTTAAGCGTGTATCTATGCCAGATTTTAAACAGCTGTGCTATATCATAAAATTATTTTTAAACATGTGTAATTTCTTTCAGAGGAAATTATATCTCTGTAAATCATACAAATTACTTCATTGAATATTGTTGTCAAATATAGAGCATTAAATCATGTTTGATTTCTTTCTCTCAGAGTTTAATACAAGGACATATCTTTTAGTCAGGGTGAATGGAGAGGAGAGGGTAAAATAACACGAAGGCCCTGCAAACCCTTACTTGCAAACCCAAAGGGGAAAACCCATTGGATCGACTATTACTTGGTCAGATCTTCTCTTACGGATAATTCCTACTCCTCCCTTACTCCCTTCTAGAATAAAGGCAACATGACAGGAAAGTGTAGCCAATATAAAACAAAGTGCTCAAATACCCAATGCTGCTCTTTTGAAAAGACTGCAAAGTGAGCAACTAACTGTATGATGTGCTAAATGTTGCCAAATGAAAAACTAGGGAAATGTAATTTTTGTTTTTGGCACTCTCTTTTTCTTTGTCTTTCTTTATTCTAGTCCCAGTTCTGTCTGACTCTTAGGTATTTTTCTCCTTGCTTTTACAGGCCTATATCTTGGGCTCTGGATCAGCTTCACACTGACTATTCACTGACTATGAAATGACTTTTGGTGCCATGATTGACTATCATAGAAAGTCATTGGGAGGTGTAGATTCAAAGAAACCTCAGTGAATTCCTTGACTACTTACACCAGAATGTCAGTATTGTAAGGAAAATCATAATAACCCAGTACAAACACTAGAAACATTGAAAGTATTTGATCCCTCATGCCACAATTCTTCATTTGCACTCCAAGCATTTATTACCCCACTGATTTAATTTTATTTAAATTAATACATGTGCTTCCCTATTTTGCAATATTTTGTCCCAAGTTTTCTTGGGACAGGAACTATGTCTTCAGAGGCAACATAATATAGCAATTAGGAGCTAGTAATTAAGAGCATATTCTAGAGACAGACTGCTTATATCTGAATCCTTGTCTACCATTAACTAGCTGAGTGATTTTGGGCAAGTGACTTCACCACTCTGTGTTTCAATCTCAAAGAGTGGTTGTGAAAACTAGATAGATAAATATGTGCAAGATGTTCATATGCGCTCCTGGCTAATAGTAAACGTGTGTGCCTCTTTGCAATTCTACCATTGATCTTTGTGGCCTCTGCACCTAGTGTGGTACCTAACATTGAGTAGGTTACAAAAAAAAGTTATTGAAATAAATTGAGGAATTGAACGCAGATCTGTGTAAAAAGCAAGAATTTTACCATTAAGAGACTCTAAAGGTTAGACCATTTAATTTTCTTCCTTTCCTTTCCTGGCTCTCCTTCTTGCTCTTGCTTTATAGAGAGACACTTTTGCAAATCCCAGGTTCTGGTGCTTCATAAACTTTCATTGTATAGCCTCTCCCCAGAAAATGTTATCTTTCTATAATATTAACTCTTATCCTCTAAGCATGTAACGCTGAAGTTGGAGCCAATTGTATTGGGTTGAATTATCTGTCCTTCACATCAGTTTCAAAAGCTAAAATAAAGGTGGGGGAAGAGTAGTAGCTGATTTCTAATTCTAAAAATTCTGTGATTTTAAAATATCTTTTCATATCCAGACCCATATTCCCAACAGCCAGTTAAGACTTTTATACTGTATATGTAAACTGAATTTATCATTTTCCCACTCAAATGACCATCTTTGTTGTTTCCTTCTGTTGTTCTCCTATAATCCTCACTTGGAAACTTGCAATGGCCTACTAACTGATTTATTTGCCACGTGTTTCTCTCTTCTGCAGTTTGTCTTGCACATCAGACATTGCCAGAGATGCACTGCCAGAGTTAGTGTAAAACACATATCTGATTGTGTTCTTTCTTTCTTTTTTTTTCTTTTCTTTTCCTTTTTTTTTTTTTTTTTTTTTTTTTTTTTTTTTTTGAGATAGAGGGTTACTTTATTGCCCAGGCTAGAGTGTGGTGGTGTGATTATAGCTCACTGCAGCCTCAACCTCCTGGGCTCAAGAGATCTTCCCATCTCAGTCTCCAGACTAGCTAAGACCACAGGCGCATGCCACCATGCCAAGCTACTTTCATTTATTATTTTGTAGAGACAGAGTCTTGCTATGTTGCCTAGGCTGGTCTTGAACTCCTGGCCCTAAGGGATCTCCCTGACGTCAGTCTCCTAAATTGCTGGGATTACAGGTGCGAGAGCCATCAGTGTGTTGAGTTTTTTAAATCACTTGCCATTGCTGAGAAATACAAGCTTTTCAACTTGAAATCTCAACCCCCTTCATCTCATTCTGTCCTAATATATTGTACTATTATTCATTCATTTACTTATTAAATCAGAAAATATATACTAAGTACCTAGAAGAATGTATCGTGAATTATTGTAGGCATATAAATGAATGAGAGACGTAATTTATTAGACATAAGTTCTAACCCTTGAAGAACATACGATCCAGTGACACAGCCTGTAATCCAATAGGTAGAAGATTGTGATGGGTGCTGTGCAAGAAGAAGGAAGAAGGAAGCCGAGTGTGCAGCAAAGACACCTGCAGGGACACATAGAACCAGGCATTTGCTAAAGGACACCTGGATTGTACAACCAGCGGCTAACTTGCATGAAAAAAACATTCTAGGTAAGTTCCATAAAGGATTCAGAAAGGGGTGCCAAGAAATGTTAAGTACCTAGACAGGGGCATAGATCTGTTCGGGGACTGAGTTTTGCCTGCCCAGGTATAAAAAGAGTGGACATCTAGGTGGACTAAAATCAGAGCTTTGAAGGGCAGATGGAATAGAAAACTGAGTATTAGGTTCTTTGAAGACAGAGATTGAAGTGATGTCATGATGTCTGGGCTGGCATGGAAGGAAGTGAAACCGTAGAAACTGGCATGATGAGCTGGAGAGAAGGATGTGGTCAAGGGATCTGGAATGTCCTTATCTTACTCTGTACTTGTCCTTGGGTCTCTCCATTTCTCATGCTGTAGCCAGATATTTCCCAAATATAATGTCTGCCTTCTCCACAGTTTTGGTCAAAATGCTTCCTTTTCCTGGAATATTCTTTCCTCCTGGCATCTCTGTTAAAGCCAAGTCATATCCCTGCTAAAAAATGTCTACCTCTTCTAAGAAACTTCTGGCTTTGGAGTTATGTACTTTATACCTTTCCTCATAAATGTCTTATATTTTATTTTTATTCATCTCTGTCTTTGGTAGGTTTATTTATTCAAGTAGTTGCTTTCCCCTTTAGATCATAGTTTCCTGGTGGGTAGAAACTTGGCTCATTTGTCTTTATTGGTGCCATAGTTTTTAACAGTGCTTGGTACAAGTGATATTCAATGAGTAGCTACTGTATGCCAGACCCTGTACCACACAGTGTGTAAAGAAAATAATTAATTAATAATTAATATGGGGTTGTCTATTTATATTTTTAAGCCTCCCAAATCATTTTTCCCCTGACAGAGCAGACTGTGGATATCTCTTAAGTAGTCTTGCCACTGCACTGATGAAATTCCACCACTGCCTTACCTCTAATGAAAAAAGCCTCATATATAGATAAATAGTCCCAGTACAAGTAATACCTATTCAGTTCCTTCTCACAGATTAACGATTAATTTAAATTCAACCATAGATTGAATTTGGACTTTCTTTCGCCTAGAAAATAGTTACCTCGCCCAGCAAGTGCTTTAGCTGTTATTTATGCTAAAGCAGAAGAAATGACAATGTATATTGTGTGAAAATTATTTATGAGCTATGAATACAAATTGACTTTATTTTTAGACATAAAGAAAAACACTCTGGAGTAAAAATGATGAAATAGAATTTTTATACTGTTATAATTTATAAGACTGTTGATTTGGTGACTAAAAAGATACAAAATAATTTTCTTTAAAATAATTTTAATTTTCATACTAAGCCTAACACTCCAGACTATAAATTACCATATTAATTGTAGAATCTCCTACTTTCATTTGCACATTGTTTACATGCAAACCAGTTAACTATGGGATAACAAGAGCGTACCTTGAATAAAGTTCAATTTTAAGGAAGGTATTTTGCAGAAGAGAATTTTTTTCTTTTATTTGCACACACTTTTGTAAGAAGTGAAGATATTGAAACATTTTAATATATTTTTCAATAAATAAGAGTTCTCCATTACCATTTTATCTCAGGATAAAGTAATTTCAAATTATGGTAAATTATTTTTATGGTTAATATTAAGTTTATGGACTAGTGGTTTATAAGGAGATTTAAAATTTTTCACTATTGCTATTCTAATACTTCAGTTATTCAGCGTGTGGGGTGTTTTATTAACTGATCTTTTTGGTTTCTTGACTTTTTAAATTCAGCAGTGAAATGCCGCAAATATTAGAATTTTTTTTGACCTTTGTCTCAACTAGTTATTTTCAGAAAGAGATGTTATCAATTGTAAATCTACCATTAGCACTAACCAACCAATAGTGGGGTCAGTCTACTCTGAGTAAGACTTCATAGACAGACGAGTTGAAAGCTATCATTGATGTTATCCAAACAGAAAAAAAAATCAGTAATTTCATTCCTCAAATACATAAACCTTAAAATATTAGTATCTTATGAAAAAGTGTTTAAAAATTGAAGAGCTAAAATATACTTATTAAACAAAAATTCCTAATACAATTTGCTGCTGTTGTCACAAAAAAGTATAAAACTGTATGAGATGATAGGTACATTAATGTGCTTCATATTTTACTATCTACATGTCTCCTATAAAACCATGTTGTAAACCTCAAATATACACAATAAAATTTACCTAACATTTTTTTTTTTTTTTTTTTTTTTTTTTTGAGACGGAGTCTTGCTCTTTCACCCAGGCTGGAGTGCAGTGGGGCAATCTCGGCTCACTGCAAGCTCCGCGTCCCGGGTTCACGCCATTCTCCTGCCTCAGCCTCTCCGAGTAGCTGGGACTACAGGCGCCCGCCACCACGCCCGGCTAATTTTTTGTATTTTTTAGTAGAGACGGGGTTTCACCGTGGTCTCGATCTCCTGACCTTGTGATCCGCCCGCCTCGGCCTCCCAAATTTACCTAACATTTTAAAATCAAACATAATTCTTAAAATCAACAAAACAGAAATTACTTAATATTGGAGAGGTCTCTATATTGCTTAATACACTCCGAAAAAAAAAGCCGACAGGCCACAAATTAAATAAAACATGGTTATCTTAATCAGAACAATCCTATAAAATAATTTTAGTAGACTTGTCTTTCAGAAAGTTACTACCTTTGCCTTATCTTTAACACAAGCAACCTCTGTCAAAAGTGGCACATAAAAGGCTTCAGAAAAGCAACTTTAGAGGGTAGAACTATTCTCTCAGTATCTAGATTGAACTTCTTGGTTGAACAGCAATGATTGCCTTGGGACAGCATTTCGTTAGCATGTCCTGAAACTTGTAACCTAATATAAAAGTCAAACATGGCACTACTGGGTCATGTACCCATTGTTAATTGAGGTTGATATTGGTGAAGGATGTTTCCATATATCAAAGAAAAGTTTGTTTAATGATATGATTTTCCAGATTGTCAGATTGTCATAGTAAGAATCTAATGAATTTAGAAATTTGGCTCTTTTGAACTCCAAGATCCCATCCATTATATCTATTCTATTATTTGTTTCTGATCAATTGCTTCAACTCTGTAAGATTAGAGAGTTCTCTTCCCCTCCCTGTTCCCTTATAAATAAATAAATTTTGAAAGGGACATAATTCATTTCTACCTAATCTTGCTAAAAATGAAATATGAAGACTTTATATATGTATGAAGTTTTATCTATTTTACATGTAGGATTGGTTTTTATTTTTGAAGAAATATTTGGAAAGGACACTGAGGTACATAAATGAAACACACAAGCTTCAGGAATGGAAGGTCAAGGCAGTTCCTGGATGTTTAGCAAAGGAAGTATATGGACTTTCCTTTAGCCCTTCCGTTTTACACAACTGTGCCTCTCAACTGTGCTCCTCAGTTTCTGTGTCCCGCAGTTCAGGTTCTCTAGGGAAAATATGATTGCCTCGCTTGGATCAGTAATCTACCTACTACTGTCCAATTAGCTCTGATAGAGAGAACAGGCTAGAAAAATGGCTGAAGGAAGAGGAGGGGCTGTTCTCAAACAAGGATATGAGCTGGAGGCAATAAAAGGTGCCTACTACCAGTCACTTGAGCAATTTTAACACTTTTTTCCTTATTCCTCATGTTTGGTTGATGTATGAGCTTGAAATAGAACTTTTAACTACTTTACTAGCAGTCAGGCCGGGCGCGGTGGCTCACGCTTGTAATCCCAGCACTTTGGGAGGCCAAGGCGGGCGGATCACGAGGTCAGGAGATCAAGACCACGGTGAAACCCCGTCTCTACTAAAAATACAAAAAAAGTAGCCGGGCGTGGTGGTGGGCACCTGTAGTCCCAGCTACTCGGAGAGGCTGAGGCAGGAGAATGGCGTGAACCCGGGAGGCGGAGCTTGCAGTGAGCCGAGACTGCGCCACTGCACTCCAGCCTGGGCGACAGAGCGAGACTCCGAATCAAAAAAAAAAAAAAAAACTACTTTACTAGCAGTCATTAGCTATTACTACTATTTATTCCAAAAAATACTATTTACATTTATTGTGTAGAAGGAAAATACACAAATTATTCAAAAGAATGCATATATCAATACTTACATTGGCTCTTAGAAAATATAAATGCTTTAGTTTTTATTTTTTATAAAGGCAATTAAAATAACATTCTTAAATCTCAGATTAAATGTATTATATTATTAGTACTGATTTTATTTTTATTTCACATATAACGATTTTTTGGCATCTAAGATAAGAGATTTGAGGCTGAATTGATGTTAACTTTTAAGCCTGAAGATGTAACCTGGTATTTAAGTTATAATTTACCTACTTCTGAAACTTATCTTTTACTCTTCTGCCTCAAACTGAATTAAACACTGCCTTAACTTGAGTTCTAGCATTCTAGAATGAGGTAGTGTCTAATTCAGTTCGAGGCAGAGGAGTAAAAGTGAGTTTAGAACTCAAGTAAGGCCTTGGCCAAGGCACTTACCATCTGTGGGTCTCAGTCTTTTCATCAGAATCATAAGAGTTAATATCTGCCCTTCCTCGCTCACAAGACTATTATGACAATAATAAGAGATCCTGTATGAGAAGGCAGTTTGTGAACCATGAAATGCTATGTGATTTGTATGTCTGTGTCCCTAAATTATAAACTCTTTGGGAGTAAGCACTATATTTTGTGCTTCCTTGTAATCCAATAATTATTATAGCCTGATCTATGGCAGGTGTTCAATCATTTTTGGTATTGATGATGAAGGATGAAAATAAAAATATGGAGGTTCTCCTAAGATTTTTCTCCTGCTGATAGTCATTTATTCATTCAATCACTTATTCATTCTATGGTGCCTCCAAGGCACCAGACCTTATGCTAAGCATTGCAGATATACTGACATTTAAGTCTCATTTAGTGTTCTCAAGGAGTTTACAGTCAAGGAAGGGAGATAGACTTATGAGCAGAAAACTATAAAGCAGTGTGGGAAAATAAGGACGGAGATAGTTATGGTGCTTTTAAAACGGATACCTGACCCAGCTTTGGTTATGCTGTTCATGTGAATTGTAAATTTCTCAAAGATAATAAAATAGTTTGCAATTAAAAATTTGAATGGAAATTAACTCTCTAATTAGGGCCAACATTAAATATGTAATTTTTGGCTTCTTGAATATTTTAAGAACATGAATTTGGTACGCAGCAGATTTATGACTTGACAATAAGAATTTCTTATGGCATTTTAAATTTGAATTTATAACATTTATTCCCAGTTGGCATTACATATTTATTTGCATGTGGTTTTGCTTAATGTTGGTCTCTCCAACTGTGCTACAAGCTCCATGAGGTCAAGACCAAGTTAATTGTGTCTTCCATGGTATGTCCCAGTCCTGCCACTTTAGGCATTTTAAATATTTGCTGAATATTGTTTGAATAAATAATTTGTGGAGAATTGGAAGAGATTTGTTGGATAAATATTTTTATATGGCATGTGGTTGAACCCGCATATGCTTTTCTATTTTAACAATATTGTCATTGGGACTGTAGAATTTGACTCATAAACATCACTTTGCTTTTCTTGGAATTCTAATTCATATTTACAGTTTCAAATGTCACCTCTCTTTTAAGTTCTACATCAACATATTTGCCTAATCCTTGGATGTCCTGCCATTTGAACTTGGAATGTCTAAAATCTAATTTGTCATTTTTTTAAACTGAGTCTAATAATAATGTCACTTGTTTCCTATGTTCTAGGTCAGAAAATTGTACACAACTTAAATTTTTCTTTTTGCTTCCTATGTCTGTCCATAACTATATCTAATTAGCCATAAAGTTGTGTTTTCCTGTTCCTTTTTGTATTTTTTGCATATTCATTTCTTTTTCATCTCTGTCCTGGAAGCCCTGACTACCTGACAACCACTGCATCCTGGTTCCCTTGGCTTTCCTTTCTCTCCTTTGCAGAGTTTCAGACATTGTTTTTTTTTTTTTTTTCCAAATTAAACTCACTGAAGTACCACAGTCAATCTGATTTCTTGTTCCTCCTCTTACCTTTTAGTGAACAATTACAGGCCTTACTCAATGAACTTTTAAATTCAACTCATTCCCAAAGCAAATAAAAAAAACACAGTTGGGACTGAACCGCCTTTCTAGCATCATCTTTCAAATGCTTCTTGAAATTTTTTTAAACTTGATTTTTTTCTTGAAATTATTTTCCTGTGCTCAAATATTTCATTGCACTTTGCTGCCTACAGAATGAAATTAGGATTTAGCCTGATATTCAAATCTGCCTGCTGGTTCAATCATTAAAAATAGACCGTAGTACATAGTAGACATTCAGTGAATATTTTTAAATTTTGTTTGGCATGTGGAAGCTAATGTATGTCAGCTTGGGATATTGTTATAGCACACATTTCCATTTTCAGTTGGTTAGGAAAGAGATTTCTAATTTGTGTGTTCAAGAATTCTTTATGTATAGACTGAGAGGTATTTGTCCCCTTAGCCCTGGGGCAGCCTCCGGTGGTTGGAGTTGTGGAGTCAATTATCTTATCTGTTTATCTCTCTGTGCTATTCAAATAACATCCTTTTGTGTGTGTGCCATGCTGTGACAAAGATTGAGAAGCACTGGGCAACAAATGCACTGATGGGCTGAGTTATAAATGATTTAACTGTTAATTGATACTTCCTACTGATTTGATTATTGAGATAAAACAGAATAGAATTGGTTTAATAATGGTTGTCACCTTGCTAGCAAATATGCCAATTCTGGTCCTTTTCCACTGCCCTCCACTGCATAATTTTGGCTGCTTGTCCTCTTGGGAACTGTTGCTGTCACTAGATTAGCATTTTCTAATTTTCCCTGCAAAACATTTTGCATGACTTGATGATCAGTGAGAGGATCTTGTGAAAATATATTTGTGGTTTTTATAAGTGAAATAGTATCAGAAGCTATTTTATATATTTTTATAAAACTATATCTTATATTATTTGCGAATTTTAGCAGTTCCATATGTACACTCCTGAAATTATTCTGAGACCAGTTAAAAGAGGAAAGTATACCCAGTGCATGTCAAAATAATCTATTGGTCTATTTTTACAGTATCATTTTTCAACATCTTCTGATTTAAATCCATTACTCTATAAATTACTGTTTCAACCCCAACACTATTTCGAACAGAGATTGACAAAAAAAATTGTCAGAATTCATATTTCTGGTAAAGCCCTGGAAACTACTACTGTTCACTAATTTAAACAGACTGTGATATAAAAGCGAAAAGTTTCTTTGATTTTTATGGATTCAGTGTTCTCTGACCTGATTGCTACAGTTTTAAAATGCATAGGTTGAAATGTATTCATCTTAGAAATGTGCATACACATTTGTTACAAAAAAAATTGAGAAGTATTTTAATCTTGTTCCTAGTTATACGTATCTTCACGTGTATCAGGCAAGAATATAGTTTCTGTACAGTTTGAAGAAGAGTCCACAAATATTCCTTAGTAATGTTTCCAATTTCGGCCAAATAAATTTCAGTATAAAACAAAAAATCACCTTAAAATAAAGCAGAGTTTGGCAAAACCATGTATTTTATAGGTCAGAGTTGTGAAGCTCTGACATATACAAAACCCTTTGGAACACTTCCTGTCTTCTTTGTTCACATATGTATTTCTTATTCTTTGTCTATTTTAGAAACTGTGGTGAGTGGTCTTTGTAAAGACCATAATCCAAATGGATGCACATTAGTTCTATGAGCACAACACTCTGCATAAATTCTTCATGAAAATGAGCTGTAGGTATTATGCAAACCATTTATAGAATAGAATTCTGTTCTTCATTAAAATGTGGTTAATAAGCCAGATGGATCCCTGTTAGGGGGGGATGAGTATTTGCATCTGAAGCTCTCCAAGTCCCAGGATTTAGTCCTGAGTGAGTCTACACCTTACAAAAGTGCATATTTACTGAAGAGACCTTGGTTTTATAAAATAGATTCGTTCTTCTTCCTTAGAAAATGCTTAATGTCATAAAATTTCTGTATCATTCACGGAAGTGTATTTGCTTTATATATTTTTGTTTAAATTAGTTTATCAAATAAAGCACAATATTTAAAATTTATCCAGTCATTGCATGAAGGTTGATCCATTTATCCATCTCTATGGTATAGGGCTCACACCCTTCTGACATTGTTTTCAGCTAGTAATTTCTGAAGCACTTCAGGTAATTGCTGCCCTCACATTGCCCACAATCAAGTCATGGAAGTGAAATTACATTTGATGAAATGATGGCAACAAAATTCAGCTACAGAAAACCTTTTGGGAAAGAGTATTTTGGGACACTGCCATTTTCAGTTTGACAAGAGGTAACAAACTATTTAACTTCTAGCCACTTGGGTAAATAGAATATGCTGACATATGCATTACAATCTCTTCAATGATTTAAAATCTTCATTATGTGCATTTGTTCTTTCGGTAATACTGTTGAAATGTTCTCTTCTGTTTGCTCATATTTTAAATAATTCCAAACCATTTTGAATTTTGAGTTCATGCAAGTGGTGTGTGTGTGTGTGTGTGTGTGAGAGAGAGAGAGAGAGAGAGAGAGGGGAGGGGGGTGGTGAGGGTGGAGAGACAGAGAGATCCCAGCTCCTAGTCAGGGGTTGGGGTTGGCAACTGAAACAACAGAATTTTATTTTTTCATAGTTCTAGAGGCTAGAAATTCCAAGATCAACATTTTGCCAGGGCTCAGTTTCTGGTGAGGGCCTTTACCTGGCTTGCAGATGACTGCCTTCTCGCTGTGTCTCATGGTGGAAAACAAGTGAGTGAGTTCTGGAGTCTCTTATTATAAAGACACTGATCCTATTGGATCAGGACCCCACCCTCATAACCTCATTTAGCCTTAATTATTTTCTCACTCCAAATAGTCATTTTGGGGGTTGGAGTTTAACAGATCAATTTTCAGGGGACACAATTCAGTCTATAGGACCATTCTTGCATTTTGCTTCCCATTAAACTTCTTTGGGCTTAGAAATATCATTTATTCATATTCATTCATTCATTATTTTATCCATGTGCTTATTAAACAAATATTTAAATCTCTCATGTGCTAGGTAGGATGCTTATTAGAATTATATACAAAGCAGAAAGAATGAGCTTCAGACAAGATTCTAGAGATATTTCTTATGAAAAATATGCACGAGTTTTAGTGTATGGGATTTGTGATTTCTCTTGGCCATTCATGTCTTTGATCCCTACCTAGCTTTGAGGTGTGTTTTATTTTGGTGAGGTATTACAGATATGTGATGAACTATTAAGAGTTAAATATTAAAGGTGTTAGTAGAAAGGAGAGCAGTCAGTGTGGATGACAATAATTGGAGAAAATTTTATTGAAGAAGCATGAGTTGACTGGCTTAACATGAGCTAATAACATTACAATTATATAAAAATATTTACAATGAAAAATTGCCATGTAGGGCATTTTCTCACTTGTGGCACTGGTAAGATTTCAGACAAGAGGGTAAATACTTGTGATCAAATAAATGGCTATAAAAATTATTTGTCCTAATTAAATAAAATTTAATGACTATATGTGATGATATAAATGATGAAACCATTTTCTATCATACTCTACTTACAGTGATTCATTATGCAGGCTTCATAATACTAGTTACATGAGATTGGATTTACCCTTTGTGGACTGTGGTAGTCTATGTTAGGGAGCACATATAGTTGTTAGTTCTGCAGATTGCTGGTAAGGACTAGGATAAAATGTTTTCAAACTTTGTGGATCACAACTATATTTACACACACGCATACAGAAATGCACATTCACATATTCCACAGAAGTATATAAAATAAAGAAACAGAAGTTTCACAAACATCCTATATGGAATGCGGTCTGATATTTTCTGCTCCATTCAATTTTTGTTTTGAATAGGTAGTTATGATCCATTAAATTGATCTTATGACTCATTAATATGTTGTGAACTTCAGCTTGAAAAAGCTAATCTAAGAGTTAGGGGAGGAATAAAGGGAAGAAGTATGTTAGTACTAAATTCAGTCATTTGCAGTGAACATTTATCATGCTGGACAGCCATTCCCATTTAGAATTGTGCCCTGATTTTAGTTTACAGATTGCCCTTCTTCCACTGTGAGTATTCGTGGTGAGCATTTATTTCCAGTTGCCAGCCTCTCACCCTGGTAGCCAAGCAGCAATTGCATGATCAAAGTTTGGCCTATAGGATGCTGTCTCTTTAGGGACTTTAAGTCTTGAGAGAGTGATTGAGGAAATGGTCAGAGACTATTGATATCACTAGCAATGTCAGCATCATAGTGGCCAGACTTTCCCAGTATCCTCTGTTTTCCTGGTTCTTGTGGCTCGCTGTATTCTGGTCAGCCATGTCTGGGCTTCCATTCTCATTTTATTGATCTTTGAGTGGCCCACTTACAACAATGCATGTAATAACATCTTTTTTTGTTTTAGTTTAATAATATGTATTTTGCTTAGTTTAACTAGAATTAAGTTCTGTTGCTGGCAAGTAAAGAAACTGAATTGATTCAACAGTTAAAAAAGATCTATTGTTTAAGTTGATGTAATCTAACTTCTAGCCTGTCCTCCTATTGCACATGTTATTCCAGGGAAGACTGAGTAAAGGAGAGGTTGAAAACAAAATAATTTGATATAAAAGTACCACTTAACAGATGGCACCAATATATAGCACCATTTCAGAATGCATGAAATTTTAGCAGTAGTCTAAATATCTAGCAAAATGGCTAGATAACCAGTTGAAATTAAAGGACTAAGGGCCAAGAGATACTTATTTCACTATATAAACATCTCTTCCTTCCATAAATGGTTGTTTTAGTTAACTCAACTGTTTTTATTTTGTCTTGCTGAGTACAGTTGGGCCAGGTTTTTATGTGTAGGTAAATTTTGTACTTGGCAGAAATGCACAGAGATTGTCAGTTTGATTGTAACTAACAATAAAATGAATTGATGCTTTTGAGTAAATGGTATCCAAGAATTTTAGAAAGTTGTCTGGGCATGGTGGCTCACACCTGTAATCAAATCACTTTGAGAGGCCATGGCAGGAGGATTACTTGAACCCAGGAGTTCAAGACCAGCCTGGGGAACATATCAAGATGCCATCTCTAAAAAAGAAAAAGAAAAAAAAAAGCTAGAGTACTTACTCCTACTACCATTGTTATTGCTGCTGTAATTCTTGTGAATATATTTTAATCTCTAGTTTCATATGGTGGGGATATTTTCAATGAACTATTTTAAAAACTGTTGGATACGAAATTCTTGGTTGAAATTTTTTTTCTCTACTTATATTGAATATAGGCCCCCAATCTCTTCTGGGTTGTAGAGTTTCTGCTGAGAGGTCTGCTGTTAACCTGATTCCCTTTGTAGGTGGCCTGGCCTTTCTTTCTAGCTGCCTTTAACATTCTTTCTTTCATTTCAATCTTGGAAAATCTGATGATTATGTGTGTTGAAGATGATCTTGTATAGAAATCTTGGCAGAAGATTCTCTGTATTTCCTGAATTTGACTCTTGGTCTCTCTAGAAGGTTGGGGAAGTTTTCATGGATGATATCCTGAAATACGTTTTCCAAGTTGTTTGCTTTGCTTTCTTCCCCTCCCTTTGCCAGTGATTCGTAGATTTGTCCTTTTTACATAATCCTGTAGTTTTCAGATGTTTTGTTCATTCCTTTTTTTTTTCTTTATTTTTATCTAACTATCATTTCAAAATACCAGTCTTCAAGTTCTGAGATTCTTTCATCAACTTTGTTTATTCTGCAGTTAATAATTGTGATTGCATTGTGAAATTCTTATATTGTGTTTTTCAGCTCTATTAGACCTATTAGGTTCTTTTTTATGCTGGCTATTTCATCTGTCAGCTCCTGTATTGTTTTATTGTGATTTTTAGTTTCCTTGGATTGGGTTTTGCTCTTCTCTTGAATCTTGATGATCTTTGTTTCTATCCATATTCTGAATTCTATTTCTGTGATTTCACCCAGCTCAGCCTGGTTAAGAACTCTTGTTGGAGAACTGGTGCAATTGTTTAGAGGACATAGGCTGCTCTGGTCACTTGAGTTACTAGAGTGGTTCTTTCATTGGTTCTTTCTCATCTTGCATGTGGGTGTTATTTTAACTTCAGTGTAGATTGAGTACAGTCAGTAGACTTCTTTTCTAGATGTTTCACAGGGCCAAGGCTTTGTGCAGGGTCTTTATTTGAAGCTGACTTGTCTCTCATTTCAGAGGGGGATAGGCTAGCAGGTACTTTTGGTGATGAAGCTTTGGGGTGTGATCCAGTAGGTGGCCTTTAGGCTTATTGCTCGGTTGTTTGGCTCCCCTATGTTTCCTCATAGTTGCAGTCATATTCCCTCTTAATGCTCTGAAAGTGTGAGTTCCTCTCCCCCTTAAATGTTGGCTGTAGATCATGACTTGATACTCCTAGGTTGCCCACTGAAGCTCTGGGATGATTTCAGAGTTTATGTTCCTTCCCTGTCTGGGAGGCAACAGAGGAAGAGACCTTAGTAGTGGTTATGGTCAAGGATATTTTGCTTGTCTCCCGAGGGCTCCAGCCCAGAGAGATACAGGTCAGCAGTCGCTCAGTGCAGTAAGCCCAGGATGGAGGGCCTGTGCTATGGGCCCAAGCCAGGGGTTCCCTGTCCAGTGAGAAACAGGGGGAATGGGTGAGACCTGTGGGAGATGGACTGGCCTCCTCTCCTTGGATCGACTGCAGCTTGTTGGAAGTGTGAATAAAGCACTTAGAGTCTTTGCTCCTTCATTAGTCTGAGGGTAGCAGGGGCAGTCCCATTGCACAGGCAGTGCCAGAGAGACTTTCATTTGCCCCTGAAGGCTCTGTTCAGGGAGTTTCTGAGTTGGTACTGGCTCAATATCCCCAGCAAGGGGTGGCCAGAGACCAAGGCCTGGAGGACCTTCTTAGTGAAGAGATTTGGGAATGGGCAACCACGTAACAGTCTGGCCATTCTTCCATAGGTCTGCTGTGGAAGCCCTCTGGAAAAGGGTTGGGGGTCTATTCCAGTCCCTAGTCACCTTGGATTTTCTAGTACCTGGAGGTATCAACAGTAAAGTCTGTGAAACAGCAAAGATGGCAACCTGCCCCTACCTCTGGGAGTTCTATCCCAGAAAGGTACAGATCTGCTGCCATTCTGAATGCCTGTAGGAGGCAGTTGAAGACCCTCATTGGGAGGTCTCACCCAGTGAGGAGAAAAGGGATCGGGGACTTGCTTACAAAAGCAGTCTGGCCATATTTTCATAGAGCAGCTGTGCTGTGCTGGGGGTCTGTTCTAATCCCTGGCTGCCTCAGACTCTCCAAAGCTGGGACCAGCTAAGTTGCCCAAATAGCAAAGATGGCAGCCAACCCTTCCCTCTCAGAGCTCTGTCCCAGGTTTGAAACCTCTGTAGGCCAGAAAACACTGCCTAAAGGTAGCTAAAGGTCCTGGTCAGGAGGTCCTGCCCGGTGAGGAAGACTGGGATGGGGACCTGGTAAAAACAGCAGTCACGTTACCCAACTTCCAACTATACTACAGGGCTACAGTAACCAAAACAGCATGGTACTGGCACAGAAATAGTGATAAAGACCAATGGAAAAGAATAGAGAGCACAGAAATAAAGCTGCACACCTATGACCATCTGATCTTCTACAAAGCTGATGAAAACAAGCAATGGGGAAAAGACTCTCTATTCAATAAATGGTGCTGGGATAACTGGCTACCCATATGCAGAAGACTGAAGCTGGACCCTTTTCTTACACCATATACAAAATTCAACTCAAGATAGATTAAAGACTTAAATGTAAAACCCAAACCTATAAAAACCCTGGAAGACAAGCTGGGCGATACCATCCTGGACACAGGAAACAGCAAAGGCTTTATGACAAAGATACTAGGCAAAGATTTCATGACAGACACCAAAAGCAATTTCAATGAAAGCAAAAATTGATTAATGGCATCTAATTAAACTGAAGAGCTTCTGCATAGCAAAATAAACTATCAACATAGTAAACAGATGACCTACAGAATGGGAGAAAATATTTGCAAACTATGCGTCTGATAAAGGCCTAATATCCAACATCTATAAGGAACTTAAACAAATTTCCAAGGAAAAAGCAACCCCATTAAAAAGTGGGGAAAGGACATGAACAGACACTTCTTAAAAAAAAACATACATGTGGCCAACAAGCATGTGAAAAAAGGTCAATATCACTGATCATTAGAGAAATGCAAATAAAAACAATGAGATAACATCTCACAGCAGCCAGAATGGCTATTACTAAAAAGTCAAAATATAACAGGTGCTGGTGAGGTTGCAGAGAAAAGGGAACACTTATACAGTGTAGGTAGAAGTGTAAATTAGTTTAATCATTGTGGAAAGCAGTATGGCGATTCCTCAAAGGCTAAAAACAGAATACCACTCGACCTAGCAATCCCATTACCAAGTATATACCCAGAGGAATATAAATCATTCTGCAATAAAGACACATGCACACAAATGTTCGTTGCAGCACTATTCATAATAGCAAAGACATGGAATTAACCTAAATGTCCATCAATGGCAAACTGGATAAAGAAAATGTGGTACATATACACCATGGAATACTATGCAGCCATAATAAAGAACGAGATCATGTCCTTTACAGGGACATGGATGGAGCTGGAGACTATTATCCTTAGCAAACTAACACAGGAACAGAAAACCAAATACCACATATTCTCACTTATAAGTGGGAGCTAAATTATGAGACCTTATGAACACAAAAAAGGAAACAACAGACAGTAGGTACTACTTGAGGGTGGAGGGTGGGAGGAGGAAGAGGAGCAGAAAAAATAATTATTGAGTACTAGGCTTAATACCTGGGTGATGAAATAATCTGTACAACAAATTCCCATGACACAAGTTTACCTATGTAACAAACATTCATATGTATCCAAACCTAAAATAAAAATTTAAAAGCCTGCAACATGTTCTTTATAAATAATTTAGAAAGACAATAAGTATAAATAGAGAAGTTAAAAAATAACTTGAAATCTCTACCACCTAGAAATCATCATCATCAAAATGTGAACATTTTTTCGTACATCATTCTATGCAAATACTGAGAAGACAGCTAAAGGTGATCTTTTGTAAACAGCACATCACAAAGCTTTCTAAATAAAAGTATTTTTACCCATTAGAGCAATTTGACATAAATATGAGGTGTCCAAGATCTTTTAAAGAAAGTGACAATGCTCGATATTTTTGAGTATGCAATCGTCCAGGGTGATTTGGCATAATATACTTAAAGCCATAAAACATTTATACCTTTTAGGTGAAATCAAAATAGCAAAATTATTTGGCCACATAAAATAACTATAGATGCACCTAGATCATTATTATCAGGATATTGGCTGGGCGTGGTGGCTCACGCTTGTAATCCCAGCACTTTGGGAGGCCGAGGTGGGTGGATCACCAGGTCAGGAGTTCTAGACCAGCCTGGCCAACACAGTGAAACCCCATCTCTACTAAAAATACAAAAATTAGCTGGGTGTGGTGGCGGGCGTCTGTAATCCTAGCTACTCAGGAGGCTGTTGCAGGAGAATCTCTTGAACCTGGGAGGCAGAAGTTGCAGTGAGCTGAGATTGCACCACTGTACTCCAGCCTGGGTGACAGAGCTAGATCCCGTCTCCCGCCCTCCCCCTAAAAATTATTATCAGGATATTTACTGCTGTGTTATTTATAATGGTAAAAAAAATTAGGAAAATTATATTACATATGCTCAACCTGGAATATAGTAAAATAAATCATCTTGTTAGTTATACTGTGTAGTACTATGCAGCCTTGCCAATATTAGTATGAATAATTAATGGCACAAAAAGTTTCTCATACACTCTCAAGTTAAAAACACAGGTTACAAACACATATATGCATATATTCCTGTATAAATACATGAGTACATATATATTTACACACATATATGCACTGAAATGGTATAAACTAAAATGTATATTGTAATTTTTTCTCTTAAATTGTAAATTCTATTTTATAAGTGTTTACAGTATTTTACTTTCAAATTCAGAAAAAAATGTTATTTTTATTTTTTTCTATGTCCAGCTATGTGCAGGATTAGGTTTGTAAACATGATAGATATTAATTTTATGTCATATATGCCAGTTGATAGATCAATTGTCAAGCAGGCATTTTTTTGTTTAAATTAGAAAAGGAATAAATTTATTTGATAGGATATTCACAAAATTGTACATGTAAGCACCCTCTTCATGTGATAAAGAATATATCTGACCCATACTGCAGCAGGAAACAGGGGTTAGGGTCCTTAGAGCTAGTGCCAAGTGTCCACTGAAAAAATCCCCATTCACCAGAGAGGGAGTGTTCTCTTGAACTCCATCATCTCTGCTTTAGCTCCCAGCCAGGTCTTTAAACCTTAGAATCCTTCGTGCCAGCAGTAGTTGCTGCTCTTTACCCTCGCCTCTGCTGAATCTTTCAAGACCCATGTCCACTGCCCCATCCTCACTCACCCAGGCCGCCTCTGGGGTCCTAAGCACATCTCTCTGGGGTGCTGCTGCCCTGCCACCCTCAGGGGCATGGTTAAGGTTGGCAGGGAGAACATAAGATTATGTTACCAAAAGCAAAAGCAGGGTACATTAGTAAATGACAATGCTTAGACCTAAGCCTCATAGCCTCACAGAACACATGCTTCCTCCCTCAAATGATGCATAATCCCCCAGAGATCAAAGGAAACCCCTTCAGCATTTTAACAGATATGGATGATTCCGCATGCCAGGAACAAGGGATACAAGTGGGTGGTGTTTACTTCCATTATATACCCTGCACAGAGTAGGAAGTTAGTGGATGAAAGCCAGAACCAGATCTCTATCCTGACTCCATCAGATCTCTCCTGGCTCTTCCTGCCTTTGAATGGTTCCATCATTCTGCTTCTGTCCATTCTGGGCATTTGTTCTTTTTCCAAAAGAGATGATAAAAAAAAAATGGATGGCAGAGAGAGAGTGTGTGTGTATAAAGAGAAAAGGGGAAACAACCCAGTAAAAAAAAAAAAATACAAAATTCCAGAAATTAGCTTTACAGATTACAATATTGTATAACAATAGAAAATAGTCGAAAATTCTACCTGCTAGCACAGATAATACGATACACAACTTCAGAGAAGTGAGTCAGCAGGAGATTGTGGCAGAGGCCACAGCTTTAGACTAAGTCTTTCTTTTCTTTTTTTTTTTAATTATACTTTAAGTTCTAGGGTACATGTGCACAACGTGCAGGTTTGTTACGTATGTATACATGTGCCATGTTGGTGTGCTGCACCCATTAACTTGTCATTTACATTAGGTATTTCTCCTAATGCTATCCCTCCCCTAGCCCTCCACCCACTGACAGGGCCCAGTGTGTGATGTTCCCTGCCCTGTGTCCAAGTGTTCTCATTGTTTGATTCCCACCTATGAGTGCGAACATGCGGTGTTTGGTTTTCTGTCCTTGTGATAGTTTGCTCAGAATGATGGTTTCCAGCTTCATCCATGTCCCTACAAAGGACATGAACTCATCATTTTTTATGGCTGCATAGTATTCCATGGTGTATATGTGCCACATTTTCTTAATCCATTCTATTATTGATGGACATTTGGGTTGGTTCCAAATCTTTGCTATTGTGAATAGTGCCGCAATAAACATACGTGTGCATGTGCCTTTATAGTAGCATGATTTATAATCCTTTGGGTATATACCCAGTAATGGGATGGCTGGGTCAAATGGTATTTCTAGTTCTAGATCCTTGAGGAATCACCACACTGTCTTCCACAATGGTTGAACTAGTTTACAGTCCCACCAACAGTGTAAAATTGTTCCTATTTCTCCACATCCTCTCCAGCACCTGTTGTTTCCTGACTTTTTAATGATCACCATTGTGGCAAAGGACATGAACAGACACTTTTCAAAAGAAGACATTTATGCAGCCAACAGACACATGAAAAAATGCTCATCATCACTGGTCATCAGGGAAATGCGAATCAAAACTACAATGAGATACCATTTCACACCACTTAGACTAAGTCTTTCAATAGACTGCTGAATGAACTGGATCTGCTGCTTGAGCTGTGAGCTTCTTTGACAGTGTCAGGACGGATGATGACAGGTCTGGAGACCCCACAGGCCCACCCGAGGGCCTGTTTGGAGCAAACAAACATGTAGGACACATTCTTGTCTTCACACAGCAGCAGCAGGTGCAGAATGATCTCCAGCAGCCCGGCATCTGTAGCCCCCACAATGAACCCAGAAATGCCCCTACTGAGGGTTTTGGTGTCCTCTTTGGCTTCTTTCTAAAGCTGCCTGTAGTTACATGGCTGCTGCACAAGGTCTATTAGTTTCTTGGTGAGTTGGACATCTGCGAGAGGGTAGGCCTTTGGATTTACATCAGCATCAGCCATGGAGGAGGTTTGGTGAGTTCGCCACGCCTCAACGAGCACAGCCAACATCCACAAATAGGAATTTTTAATCAAAGCACATCTAGACTTTTGAATGTCTTATATTCTTTCTCAGATGATGTAAGACAAATCAAAATATATCCACTAGTTTTTAATTTTTTGAAGCATAGAAGCATAGGGCTAGAGTAGCTACAGTTTAAAAATAATACTCTATGGAAGAAAATAAAGATCGTATTCAACCTTTTTACCCTGAAATAAGCAACCATTATCATTTTGTTGTTCATAGTCTTTCAGGCATCTTTTTTTTTTTCTTTTTTTTTGAGATGGAGTCTCGCACTGTTGCCCAGGGTGGAGTGCAGTGGTGCGATCTTGGCTAACTGCAACCTCCACCCCCCAGGTTCAAGTGATTCTCTTGCCTCAGCCTCCTAAGTAGCTGAGATTACAGGCATCTGACACTATGCCTGGCTGATTTTTATATTTTTAGTAGAGACAGGGTTTCACCATATTGGCCAGGCTGGTGTCAAACTCCTGACCTCGGATCCACCTGCCTTAGCCTCCCAAAGTGCTGGGATTACAGGCATGAGTCACCGCACCCAGCCTTAGGCATCTTTTTATGCATATGTATATACATATATCCTTCTGTCATTGTTCACAGATGGGATCATATCATACATTCAGTTTTTTATCAATAGACTCTTCCCCCACAAACTTTTATAACATCAGCACCCCATGTCTCATATTTGTCATGTTAACACCTATAGATATGTCCTTCCATTTTCCTCATGCTCATGTATTGATATTCTACTGAACAATTTATACACACAGCAATAGCATCATAGAGAATTAACTATTGTGACTTTTGTGCATCTTGCAAACAACTCCTCCTTCCCTCTTATTTTTCACAGTTGTCTTAACAATTATTGGGCATTTACCCATGTGAATTATAAGATTTATCTAAATTGGAGAAAATTACTCATAAGAATCTTCTTATAATCACATTGAATTTATATATTAAGGTGCACTACCTTGAACCCAGGAGTTTGAGACCAGCCTGGGCAACAAAGTAAAACCCCATCTCTGCAAGAATACAAAAATTACCCTGGCATTGTGGTGCGTGCCTGTGTCCCAGCTACTCAGGAGGGTGAGGTAGGAGGATTGCCTGAGCCTGAGAGGTGGAGGTTGCAGTGAATGGAGATCATACCACTGCACTTCGGCCTGGGCAACAGAGACCCTGTCTCAAAAAGAAAAAAAAAAAAAAAAACTACACTACCTTCTAATTTCTTCACCACTTTGGAGCCATCAGACATTTCTTCAGTATTATTTTTTATTAGGTTGGTGCGAAAGTAATTGCGGCTTTTGCCATTGCTTTCAATGGCAAAAACTGCGATTTCGCACCAACCTGATAGAATATCCTCGAAAAGTTCTGTGAGAACAAACCTGAGAAGAGAGTTCTCGTTATAGTCAATTCACAGTCCTATCCTCTTAATTGGTAATCTATTTACTTGTAATATAAGTAGGCGGCAAAATAATTTCTAGGGTCCCTTTTAGTTTTAAGGTTCTAGATTTTATATAGGATAAAGGTTAATTAACATCTGATGCAGATATATATGTAACTATTAAAAAAACTCTATTTGCTGTGGGTCCTTAGAAAATTGGAACTATAGCTACTTCATGCCCTGTGATAAAAATGACATAGTAATGTGTTGGTAGGATGACCAACCATCATGGTTTGCCCTGGAATAAGGGGATTCCTGGGACAGGGGACTTTCAGTGCGAAAACAAGATGGTCCCAGGCAACCAAGGTCAGTCACTCCATTTGGTCTGTTGGTTTCTTTGAAAATGTCCATATTCTTATGTATAAATTCATTAAAATTTCTGCTTTGCTCTTTAAATTTTACTTCAAAGATTATTCCTTACCTTATAAATCTTGCAAAGATTTTGACCTAGATAAGTAAATTTTGATGCTAAAGATAAATGAACAGTGTTTTATATTTGATTTATATAATTTAAAATATTATATAGTCTAGAAATAATAGACTTATGGGAAAAATACTCATATATTACATCTATAAGAATTTCAAAAATGTGTAAACAATGAGAACATTAGTCTTAAAAATAATGTAATAAAAATAATGGTGAAAATGAACATGAGAAGATGCAAATATTTTATTATTTTTAAGGATATTCCTATATATTCTGCAGAATTTATGTTCCCATAGGGGTCTTTTATTAGTCTGCTTGGGCTGCCATAACAAAGTACCATATACTGAGTGGCTTAAAAACAGAAATTTATTTTCTCACAGTTATGGAGGCTGGAAGTGTGACATCAGGGTGCCAGCATGGCTGGTTTCTGGTGAGAGTTATTTTCTTGGTTTGTAGATGGCTGCCTTCTTGCTGTCTTCACATGGTAGAGACAGGGAGAGGGACAGACAGAGTGCTTTGGTGTCTCTTCTTTTTTTTTTTTTTTTTTTTTTTTTTTTGAGACGGAGTCTTGCTCTGTCGCCCAGGCTGGAGTGCAGTGGCGCGATCTCGGCTCACTGCAAGCTCCGCCTCCCGGGTTCACGCCATTCTCCTGCCTCAGCCTCCCGAGTAGCTGGGACTACAGGTGCCCACCACCACGCCCGGCTAATTTTTTTTTGTATTTTTAGTAGAGACGGGGTTTCACCGTGGTCTCGATCTCCTCACCTCGTGATCCGCCCGCCTTGGCCTCCCAAAGTGCTGGGATTACAAGCGTGAGCCACCGCTCCTGGCCTTGGTGTCTCTTCTTATAAGTACATGCACTAAGACTGTCTTGAAGGCCCTACCTAAATTTAATTGCCTCCCAAGGGCCGCAACTCTAAGACCATTATACTGGGGGCAAGGGCTTCAATATATGAGTTTGGGGGGCATACAATTCAGTTCATAGAAGCACACAGATGATGAGAAATCAGTGATTTCTTGAAGTTAATTCAGCTTAGTTAATAAAATGCTCAAGGATCCCAAGTCTGATTAATCACTAAAAAAAGTATTTCCTTTCATGAAGTATATTTCAATATGATATTCTATAAGCATTTTGGTGAATCAAAGTTTTGACAGAATAACACACATAAAAGTAACTGTATATAAAAACTACACAACTATCAGGCAATAAAAAGCTTTTTACTCATCAGAATGCAAGTTGTATTGTATTTTTGTTTACTTATGAAAATCTTTAATGGACCACAGTATTGTATCTTAAGCAAATGAATCCATTTTCCCTTTATAAAGTCATTTATTTAATGTAAATTTTTATTGTGTCTTGCTCTCCTTAAACCACCCAGTGCATTGTTGTGTTCCTTGTGATGTGGGGAGGTTGCTAAGCAGTGTCACAGATTATGGCACCCAGTCACTGAGCTGTGACAAGCCTAACTCCATAATGCATATCCGTTCTTCTCAGAGACAAGTTTAAGGCAGATAATACACTTAAAGCATGCAGGAGGTTGTATGCCTTTGGGTGAAGATATAGACTAAAACATGATTATTTGGTGCATAATATGCATATGAATATTCGCAAACAAAAACAACAGAGTATCTTGCTGTTCTCAGATAAACTACTGTTGTTATCTAGATCCTTGCTTCCAGATTTGAATTTTTTTCTTTAATATGTTAATATCATTATTTTGGATTTGCTCTTCATAAGTTTGGCAGCCTGTACTGTGTATAGGTCTGTTTAATAGTTTATATAGATTCATTCAGGAGGCCTTTAAAATTGTTCCTATGGTGATGTGTCTGTTGTTTATATATTTGTTTTTGTTTTTTTTTGTGGGAATAGAGAGATTGAATAAAGGATGACCTGAAATTGTCAGGGCTTAGAATGTTTTTGTGATGTGAATTATTTCTTCATGGCTGTTTTCAACTATTTTAGCCATAAGTGGAGAGAGATTTGCATGGTGGAGATCCAAATGAAGATGGAGCCAATTGGGGGCGGAGGGAAAGAAAGAGAAAGCCATTTAAACCACGTGCGTAATTCTGTGAAATACGAGACTACATTACTATGCAGATTGCATCTGATACTCTCATAAATAACATGTTTATAGAAAAACAACGATTTGCTCTAAGTAAATGGTCTTGCGTGCAATACTTGTAGATGATTTGTGAGGCCTGCAGGGGTGATGCTGCTTGTCCCACTGAGTATATATTGCTTTAACGATGTATTCAGGAATATGTATAAATCACAAATGCAAAGTAAGCAAAGTATAACAACCAACATTTATTTTAATTCTGTGGTATTGAAATGTGTCCTCTTAATATTTTTTATGAGTGATGACTTGTAGAGGTACCACAGAAAATAAAATTAAGCATTAAATATTATATAATTACGAACCTTTAGTCTTGCCTGTACTTGTAAAGTAATAAAGTATATTTGTATTACATTTTTATTTTGTTTTATTTCTTCTATGATTGTTAGCTTTTCTCCTTAAATTTGTCCCAAATCGAGTTTCAGCTTTATTTTTCAGTGTCAGGAAAATTGATAATGTTTATTTCTTAACACCATGAAGTATGTGATTTCAATAGCTGTATTAGTATTACCAAACAAGGGTAACAAAAGTGGCTTTTGGCTTTCACCCCTTGTTCAATAAATCAAATATAAACTTAGTCTGCATATGGCTTTTCAGTGAAATCTGTCATTTTATTTGTCTTTCATCTTGAAGGTTTATTGCTTTACATGGCTTAAAGTGATTCAAGGTCTGAACTGTTTAATCTGGGATGTTTTTTAGAGTATTAATGGCTCAGCCAGAATCTGTGAGAAAGCAGATGCTAAAGCTCCTTGCATGTGTACAGTAGGTGCAGTGTATGCATTTGAATGATTCATTCCTTCTTTGGCACGCAAGCTTTGCTCTACTCACTTGTTTTTGAGAATGCATTGCATTTATAAATATTACCTAAATTACTGGCACTTTTCTGTAAATTATTCTGTCTCCTTCAAGCTCAGAATTTATTGGAGACAATGTGCTAGTTCTGTTTCCAGCTTTTCCTAAAGGAACTTCTAGGGAAAAGCCAAAGCAGTAAAGAATTTATTAAAATCCACTAATTATTCCAAGCTAATGATTATGCAACAGAAAATCATATTGTTTTAAAGTTTTTCTGTCATTTGCTTTTTTACTTTAGTGCCGCTAATTTAAAAGCTTCTATTATTTAAAATGCACAATTCTTTCAATAACTACTGATTAAATGCCTATTTTTGTTATCCTCACTGGGGTAGACTTGGCGTAGTTTACGAAAGCAGAAAGGAGGAGAATAATACAAATATAAGCAGGGGCTGGACCCCAAAGAAAGAAAGAAAATTCATAATTATTAAGTTCTTATTTTGTGCCAGACACTGTGTTAGAAATATTGATGTATGCCTTGCACTTAAAATCTGGTTGAACATGGATGGAACTGGAGGTCATTATGTTAAGTGAAATAAGCCAGGCACAGAAAGACTAATATCACATCTTCTCACTCATATGTGGAAGTTGAAAAAGTTGATCTCAACTAGGTAGAGAGTAGAATGATAGATACCAGAGGCTGGGAAAGGTGCATTGGTGAGCAGAGGAGGGGGGCCGGGAATAAAAAGAGGTTGATTAATGAGTACAAACATACAGTTAGATAGAAGGAATAAATTCTAGTGTTTGATAGCATAGTAGGCTGACTATAATTAACAACAGTATACTGTGTATTTCAAAATAACTAGAAGAGAATATTTGAAATGTTCTTTACCCAAAGAAATGATAAATGTTCGAGGTGATGGATACCCTAAATACCCTGATTTGATCATTACACCTTGTATGCATATATCCAGATAACACATGTAGTCTGTAAATAGGTACAAATATTATATATCAATAAAAAATTTATAAAAATAAATGAAAATCTGTTTGAAGATACATGCATACCACATAATTGCTGTATGTGAATGTGTCTACTTGAAGACTTTTAAAATTATGATGTACTATACATGTGCATGCTACTATACACTGTTACAATTATGAAATTTATGACTAAAATAGTTTTTTTTGTTGTTGTTGTTTTTGTTTTTGAGACGGAGTGTTGCTCTGTCACCCAGGCTGGAGTGCAGTGGCACCATCTCGGCTCACTGCAAGCTCCACCTCCCAGGTTCACACCATTCTCCTGCCACAGCCTCCCGAATAGCTGGGACTACAGGCGCCCGCCACCACGCCCGGCTAATTTTTTATACTGTTAGTAGAGATGGAGTTTCCCCGTGTTAGCCAGGATCGTCTCTATCTCCTGACCTTGTAATCCACCCGCCTTGGCCTCCCAGAGTGCTGGGATTACAGGAGTGAGCCACAGTGCCCAGCCGACTAAAATAGTTTTTACAGGCATGAAACATCACAGGATCTCAGGGGAAAGAGCAATTAGTATGGGGCTGGTCTGGAAGGGTAAGACTGAGAAGGCAACTAAGTGAGACTGACCCAGTGATAGTGTATTTATTACCACTTCTGTAACACAGAATTCCAAAACACCTTTGCACGTTTTAAATTTACAACTTATAACAACCCTTTTAAAAAGTAGTCGAACCACTTCTATCTTAAAGCATGCTAAATGAAATTTAGAAAGATGTAGTAAATACACCCCGAAATGACCTAGTGATGTACTCTGTCCTCTGCTTCCACCACACAAGCCCAGTTTATTTCACATTGCAGCCAGATCATGCTGCAATAACTAAAGTACTCTGATTAAAACACTCTTATGGCTTTCCATCATGCCTCAAATAAAAGTTAAACTCCTCATCACGAGCATAATACCTATAGGAGCTGACCTTTGTCTACCCTATGGCCCTATTTCATATTACTGTCTCCTCTCTGATGATACCATAGCCACTCAGAACCTCTTTCCTTTCCTCTAATGGATCCAGGGTTTTGCATAAGCTATTTAGTGTGGACATTGTTGACTGCCTATCTAGCTTCCATTCACTTCTAGCCTTTTATTTTATTTTATTTTATTTATTTTATTATTATTATACTTTAAGTTTTAGGGAACATGTGCACAACGTGCAGGTTAGTTACATATGTATACGTGTGCCATGTTGGTGTCGTGCACCCATTAACTCGTCATTTAGCATTAGGTATATCTCTTAATGCTATCCCTACCCCCTCCCCCTACCCCACGACAGTCCCCGGAGTGTGATGTTCCCCTTCCTGTGTCCATGTGTTCTCATTGTTCAATTCCCACCTATGAGTGAGAACATGCGGTGTTTGGTTTTTTGTCCTTGTGATAGTTTGCTGAGAATTATGATTTCCAGTTTCATCCATGTCCCTACAAAGGACATGAACTCATCCTTTTTTATGGCTGCATAGTATTCCATGGTATATATGTGCCACATTTTCTTAATCCAGTCTATCGTTGTTGGACATTTGGGTTGGTTCCAACTCTTTGCTATTGTGAATAGTGCCACAATAAACATACGTGTGCATGTGTCTTTATAGCAGCATGATTTATAGTCCTTTGGGTATATACCCAGTAATGGGATGGCTGGGTCAAATGGTATTTCTAGTTCTAGATCCCTGAGGAATCGCCACACTGACTTCCACAATGGTTGAACTAGTTTACAGTCCCACCAACAGTGTAAAAGTGTTCCTATTTCTCCACATCCTCTCCAGCACCTGTTGTTTCCTGACTTTTTAATGATGGCCATTCTAACTGGTGTGAGATGGTATGTCACTGTGGTTTTGATTTGCATTTCTCTGATGGCCAGTGATGATGAGCATTTTTTCATGTGTTTTTTGGCTGCATAAATGTCTTCTTTTGAGAAGAGTCTGTTCATGTCCTTTGCCCAGTTTTTGATGGGGTTGTTTGTTTTTTTCTTGTAAATTTGTTTGAGTTCATTGTAGATTCTGGATATTAGCCCTTTGTCAGATGAGTAGGTTGCAAAAATTTTCTCCCATTTTGTAGGTTGCCTGTTCAGTCTGATGGCAGTTTCTTTTGCTGTGCAGAAGCTCTTTAGTTTCATTAGATCCCATTTGTCAATTTTGGCTTTTGTTGCCAATACTTTTGGTGTTTTAGACATGAAGTCCTTGCCCATGCCTATGTCCTGAATGGTAATGCCTAAGTTTTCTTCTAGGGGTTTTTATGGTTTTAGGTCTAACATGTAAGTCTGTAATCCATCTTGAATTAATTTTTGTATAAGGTGTAAGGAAGGGATCCAGTTTCAGCTTTCTACATATGGCTAGCCAGTTTTCCCAGCACCATTTATTAAATAGGGAATCCTTTCCCCATTTCTTGTTTTTGTCAAGTTTGTCAAAGATCAGATAGTTGTAGATATGCAGCATTACCTCTGAGGGTTCTGTTCTGTTCCATTGATCTATGTCTCTGTTTTGGTACCAGTACCATGCTGTTTTGATTACTGTAGCCTTGTAGTATAGTTTGAAGTCAGGTAGCATGATGCCTCCAGCTTTGTTCTTTTGGCTTAGGATTGACTTGGCGATGCGGGCTCTTTTTTGGTTCCATATGAACTTTAAAGTAGTTTTTTCCAATTCTGCGAAGAAAGCCATTGGTAGCTTGATGGGGATGGCATTGAATCTATAAATTACCTTGGGCAGTATGGCCATTTTGACAATATTGATTCTTCCAACCCATGAGCATGGAATGTTCTTCCATTTGTTTGTATCCTCTTTTATTTCATTGAGCAGTGGTTTGTAGTTCTCCTTGAAGAGGTCCTTCACATCTCTTGTAAGTTGGATTCCTAGGTATTTTATTCTCTTTGAAGCAATTATGAATGGGAGTTCACTCATGATTTGTCTTTCTGTTAGTCTGTGATTGGTGTACAAGAATGCTTGTGATTTTTGTACATTGATTTTGTATCCTGATACTTTGCTCAAGTTGCTTATTAGCTTAAGGAGATTTTGGGCTGAGACGATGGGGTTTTCTAGATATACAATCATGTCATCTGCAAACAGGGACAATCTGACTTCCTCTTTTCCTAATTGAATACCCTTTATTTCCCTCTCCTGCCTAATTGCCCTGGCCAGAACTTCCAACACTATGTTGAATAGGAGTGGTGAGAGAGGACATCCCTGTCTTGTGCCAGTTTTCAAAGGGAATGCTTCCAGTTTTTGCCCATTCAGTATAATATTGGCTGTGGGTTTGTCATAGATAGCTTTTATTATTCTGAGATACATCCCATCCATACCTAATTTGTTGAGAGTTTTTAGTATGAAGGGTTGTTGAATTTTGTCAAAGGCCTTTTCTGCATCTATTGAGATAATCATGTGGTTTTTGTCTTTGGTTCTGTTTATATGCTGGATTAAATTTATTGATTTGTGTATGTTGAACCAGCTTTGCATCCCAGGTATGAAGCCCACTTGATCATGGTGGATAAGCTTTTTGATGTGCTGCTGGATTCAGTTTGCCAGTATTTTAGTGAGGATTTTTGCATCAATGTTCATCAAGGATATTGGTCTAAAATTCTCTTTTTTTGGTTGTGTATCTGCCCGGCTTTGGTATCAGGATGATGCTGGCCTCATAAAATGAGTTAGGGAGGATTCCCTCTTTTTTTATCGATTGGAATAGTTTCAGAAGGAATGATACCAGTTCCTCCTTGTACGTCTGGTAGAATTCGGCTGTGAATCCATCTGGTCCTGGACTCTTTTTGTTTGGTAAGCTATTGATTATTGCCACAATTTCAGAGCCTGTTATTGGTCTATTCAGAGATTCAACTTCTTCCTGGTTTGGTCTTGGGAGGGTGTATGTGTTGAGGAATTTATCCATTTCTTCTAGATTTTCTAGTTTATTTGCGTAGAGGTGTTTGTAGTATTTTCTGATGGTAGTTGTATTTCTGTGAGATCGATGGTGATATCCCCTTTATCATTTTTTATTGCGTCTATTTGATTCTTCTCTCTTTTCTTCATTAGTCTTGCTAGCAGTCTATCAATTTTGTTGATCTTTTCAAAAAACCAGCTTCTGGATTCATTAATTTTTGAAGGGTTTTTGTGTCTCTGTTTCCTTCAGTTCTGCTCTGATTTTAGTTATTTCTTGCTTTCTGCTAGCTTTTGAATGTGTTTGCTCTTGCTTTTCTAGTTCTTTTAATTGTGATGTTAGGGTGTCAATTTTGGATCTTTTCTGCTTTCTCTTGTGGGCATTTAGTGCTGTAAATTTCCCTCTACACACTGGTTTGAATGTGTCCCAGAGATTCTGGTATGTTGTGTCTTTGTTCTCATTGGTTTCAAAGAACATCTTTATTTCTGCCTTCATTTCATTATGTACCCAGTAGTCATTCAGGAGCAGGTTGTTCAGTTTCCATGTAGTTGAGCGGTTTTGAGTGAGTTTCTTCATCCTGAGTTCTAGTTTGATTGCACTGTGGTCTGAGAGACAGTTTGTTATAATTTCTGTTCTTTTAATTTGCTGAGGAGAGGTTTACTTCCAACTATGTGGTCAATTTTGGAATAGGTGTGGTGTGGTGCTGAAAAACATGTATATTCTGTTGATTTGGGGTGGAGAGTTCTTTCAGTGTCTATTAGGTCCACTTGGTGCAGGGCTGAGTTCAATTCCTGGGTATCTTTGTTAACTTTCTGTCTCATTGATCTGTCTGTTGTTGACAGTGGGGTGTTAAAATCTCCCATTATTATTGTGTGGGAGTCTAAGTCTCTTTGTAGGTCACTCAGGACTTGCTTTATGAATCTGGGTGCTCCTGTACTGGGTGCATATATATTTAGGATAGTTATCTCTTCTTGTTGAATTGATCCCTTTACCATTATGTGATGGCCTTTCTTTGTCTCTTTTGATCTTTGTTGGTTTAAAGTCTATTTTATCAGAGACTAGGATTGCAACCCCTGCCTTTTTTTGTTTTCCATTTGCTTGGTAGATCTTCCTCCATCCTTTTATTTTGAGCCTATGTGTGTCTCTGCATGTGAGATGGGTTTCCTGAGTACAGCACACTGATGGGTCTTGACTCTTTATCCAATTTGCCAGTCTGTGTTTTGATTGGAGCATTTAGTCCATTTACATTTAAAGTTAATATTGTTATGTATGAATTTGATCCTATCATTATGATGTTAGCTGGTTATTTTGCTCGTTAGTTGATGCAGTTTCTTCCTAGCCTCGATGATCTTTACAATTTGGCATGATTTTGCAGTGGCTGGTACCGGTTGTTGCTTTCCATGTTGAGTGCTTCCTTTAGGAGCTCTTTTAGGGCAGGCCTGGTGGTGACAAAATCTCTCAGCATTTGCTTTTCTGTATGGTATTTTATTTCTCCTTCACTTATGAAGCTTAGTTTGGCTGGATATGAAATTCTGGGTTGAAAATTCTTTTCTTTAAGAATGTTGTATATCGGCCCCCACTCTCTTCTGGCTTGTAGAGTTTCTGCCCAGAGATCCGCTGTTAGTCTGATGGGCTTCCCTTTGTGGGTAACCCAACCTTTCTCTCTGGCTGCTCTTAACATATTTTCCTTCATTTCAACTTTGGTGAATCTGACAATTATGTGTCTTGGAGTTGCTCTTCTCGAGGAGTATCTTTGTGGCTTGCTCTGTGTTTCCTGATTCTGAATGTTGGCCTGCCTTGCTAGATTGGGGAAGTTCTCCTGCATAATATACTGCAGAGTGTTTTCCAGCTTGGTTCCATTCTGCCCGTCACTTTCAGGTACACCAATCAGACGTAGATTTGGTCTTTTCACATAGTCCCATATTTCTTGGAGGCTTTGTTTGTTTCTTTTTATTCTTTTTTCTCTAAACTTCCCTTCTTACTTCATTTCATTCATTTCATCTTCCATCACTGATACCCTTTCTTCAAGTTGATCGCATTGGCCCCTGAGGCTTCTGCCTTTTTCACCTAGTTCTGGAGCCTTGGCTTTCAGCTCCATCAGCTCCTTTAGGCACTTCTCTGTATTGGTTATTCTAGTTATACATTTGTCTAAATTTTTTTCCAAGTTTTTAACTTCTTTGCCATTGGTTTGAATTTCCTCCTGTAGCTTGGAGTAGTTTGATCATCTGAAGCCTTCTTCTCTCAGCTCATCAAAGTCATTCTCCATCCAGCTTTGTTCCATTGCTGGTGAGGAACTGCGTTCCTTTGGAGGAGGAGAGGTACTCTGCTTTTTAGAATTTCGTTTTTCTGCTCTGTTTTTTCCCCACCTTTGTGGTTTTATCTACTTTTGGTCTTTGATGATGGTGATGTACAGATCGTTTTTTGGTGTGGATGTCCTTTCTGTTTGTTAGTTTTCCTTCTAACAGACGGGACCCTCAGCTGCAGGTCTGTTGGAGTTTGCTAGAGGCCCACTCCAGAACCTGTTTGCCTGGGTATCAGCAGCGGAGGCTGCAGAACAGCAGATTTTCATGAGCCGCGAATGCTGCTGCCTGATTCTTCCTCTGGAAGTTTTGTCTCAGAGGCATACCCGGCCGTGTGAGGTGTCAGTCTGCCCCTACTTGAGGGTGCCTCCCAGTTAGGCTGCTCGGGGGTCAGGGCTCAGGGACCCGCTTGAGGAGGGAGTCTGCCCGTTCTCAGATCTCCAGCTGCATGCTAGGAGAACCACTATTCTCTTCGAAGCTGTCAGACAGGGACATGTAAGTCTGCAGAGGTTACTGCTGTCTTTTTGTTTGTCTGTGCCCTGCCCCCAGAGGTGGAGCCTACAGAGGCAGGCAGGCCTCTTTGAGCTGTGGTGGGCTCCACCCAGTTTGAGCTTCCTGGCTGCTTTGTTTACCTAAGCAAGCCTGGGCAATGGCGGACGCCCCTCCCCCAGCTTCGCTGCTGCCTTGCAGTTTGATCTCAGACTGTTGTGCTAGCAATCAGCAAGACTCCGTGGGCGTAGGACCCTCCGAGCCACGTGTGGGATATTATCTCCTGGTGTGCCGTTTTATAAGCCTATCAGAAAAGCACAGTATTAGGGTGGGAGTGACCTGATTTTCCAGGTGCCGTCTGTCACCCCTTTCATTGACTAGGAAAGGGAACTCCCTGACCCCTTGTGCTTCCTGAGTGAGGCAATGCCTTGCCCTGCTTCGGCTCGCGCACGGTGCGCTGCACCCACTGTCCTGCGCCCACTGTCTGGCACTCCCTAGTGAGATGAACCCAGTACCTCAGATGGAAATGCAGAAATCACCCGTCTTCTGCGTCGCTCATGCTGGGAGCTGTAGACTGGAGCTGTTCCTATTTGGCTATCTTGGCTCAAAAAAATCCAGCCTTTTCTTGATACCATCCATTTTTTGTCCAAATGCTCATCTCTACTCAATGTAGCCACACATTTTGTGGGATTGACTCATGGTCCAGGGTTAATTCTGAGTAGTTGAAGCTAATCATGGTGTTCCCATTCCTTTGCTAGTGATTGAACCAGGGGCCCAGGCTCATGCTAGTTAATACAAGGACCTTCCTTGTTCACAGAGATTGAGTGAGGAATGGACAGATGATGATCTTCAGGCCAGCGACCCACAGGGAATGCTTGCTAGACATTTCTGGGAAGCATTTTCTTGCCCTTAAAATAGAGTACTATGAAAAAACTGTCTCTTTGTCTGTGTATTGTCACATGGAGCTGGGACTTTGGCAGCCTCTGCCACCAGCTCAGGATTAAAGCTGATGTATATATGAGGCCAGGTTGAGAAGGTCACAGAGCCTCTCAAAAGTATAGTTGAGACACCCCTTAACTATACTTTTCTTTGAATTTCCACTATGTTAGACAATAGCTTTTATCTTTCAATTGAACTATTTTTTTTTTCTGATACTTGCAACTATGATACCAGGCTCCTCCCCCCTGAAATTCTTCTTCCCCCATTTGTTAAATGTCAACTTCTTGCTTGGTATTATGATCTTGGTTCAATTCTTGCCATGTCAGAGATGGCTTCTCTGATATATAATCTAAACTCCCCTCTCTATCAGGCACTTTCTGTCCAATTACTATTTTTTCTTCGTAGCCACCTATTATTACCTCTTTATTCATTAGTGTATTTGTTTAATGCCTGTCTTTATCCATTAGAAGGTCAACTCCATGAGAGCAGAAAGTTTGTCATCTCAAGTACTGCCACATCTCCAACAATTTGAACAGTGTCTTCATCTATAATAGATGCTCAATATTTGTTGAATGGAAAAGTGGAAGAATCAGACCTCAAACTCCCTTACTTTGGCTCCAAATTCTATTCTTTATCCAGTGCACTGTGATGACTCACAAGGAAGAAAATAGTAATGCCAGTAGAAGGAAGAGCAAAAGCAAAGGATAAGTGAAGCACATCTAGAAAGGCTAAACAAATTTCTTCTTATTAAGAGCAAATTGATTCAAATTCTAAGCCAATGTCATAGTATTTCAGTATTTAAAACTCAGAATATGAGTTTTAAAAATTCAAATCAACACGTCTGTAATCCCAGCACTTTGGGAGGCTGAGACAGGCGGATCACGAGGTCAGGAGATCAAGACCATCCTGGCAAACACGGTGAAACCCCATCTCTACTAAAAATACAAAAAATTAGTCGGGCACAATGGTGGGCGCCTGTAGTCCCAGCTACTCAGGAGGCTGAGGCAGGAGAACAGCGTGAACCCAGCAGGCGGAGCTTGCAGTGAGTCGAGATCGCACCACTGCACTCCAGCCTGGGGGACAGAGTTGAGACTCGGTCTCAAAAAAAAAAAAAAAAAAATTCAAATCAAATGGATTTAAAATAAGAAGAGTAAAACTTTACTATGTGTACATTTAGGCATGTATGTATGAATATGTATACACAAATCAGAATTTACATATGTATATTTATAACATACATAGGTAAAAGAGAATTGGAGGTCATTACATAGAGCAGGCTTTCAATATGTGTTTGTTTCATGATTGCAAATAACTTATATCTTCACAAGATTTTATCTGTAAGAAGTGGCCTGTGGCTTGACTGAGTTAGAGAACCTCAGATTCTAAATACTCCAGATAGAGAGAGCCTGCCATGCTTTGAAGAACCTTGCCAATGGGAGGAAACCAGCAAATGAGAGTTCCATGCGAACTCCAATGAGGAGGTAAAGACAATGTCAAGGACAACCCCCTTCTCTAGGTTGGGTAAACCTCAGCACTACTTTACAATCACCATGAGACAGGAGTCTCTGGGCATGAGAGGAGTCAAGGAATTACAGGTACACATTGGAGATATTGCAGGTTTGGTTCTAGGCCATCTCAAGCAATTAGCGCAATAAAGGCAAGTCACACAGATGTTTTGGTGTTCCCAGTGTATATGAAAGTTATGTTTACATTATACTGTATTAAGTGTGCAATACCATTATGTCTAAAATATGTACATACCTTAATTAAAAAATACTGCTGAAAATGCTGACACAGAGACATGAAGTGAGCACACGCTGTTTGGAAAAATAGTGCTAGTAAACTTGGTTGCCACAGGGTTTCCACAAACCTTCAATTTGTAAAAAATGGAATATCTGCAAAGTGTGGTAAAGGAAAGCACAATAAAATGAAGGGTGCCCATATCGTATTGACGCCTTTGTTTCTATATTTTCAACACAGCTTTTCCAATATTCAACAAAGATGGGTTTGGGAGAGTCGATTTACTATTGTGGTTAAGGACATGTCTTGGTACCTGAATGCTTGGGATTGAATTTCTGCTTTGTCACCTACTGTCTACATTTGCTTAACCTCTCTGTATCTTATTATCTTCACCTGAAAATGTGGCTAATCAAAGCCACTTCATTGAATTATAAGAATTAAAGGAGTCGGCCGGGCGCGGTGGCTCACGCTTGTAATCCTAGCACTTTAGGAGGCCGAGGCAGGCGGATCACGAGGTCAGGAGATCGAGACCACGGTGAAACCCCATCTCTACTAAAAATACAAAAAATTAGCCGGGTGTGGTGGCGGGCACCTGTAGTCCCAGCTACTCGGAGAGGCTGAGGCAGGAGAATGGCGTGAACCCGGGAGGCGGAGCTTGCAGTGAGCCAAGATCGCGCCACTGCACTCCAGTCTGGGGGACAGAGCGAGACTCCGTCTCAAAAAAAAAAAAAAAAGAAAAGAAAAAAAAAAAGAATTAAAGGAGTCAATATACATAGAGGAGTAATCTTCATATTATCTATGGTGTTCTATTTTTCTTAAATTTCTAATCTATTACTGATATTTTTGCAAAATATAATGAAATAAATTGCTAGAAAAATGAAGCAAAGAAACAAGGGCATTAATACTACTTTCAATTTCAGAAAGTAGATTGAACAAAAGAGACTCCATTAATTTGTTATAAAAGAATTTTAGTGCTTATTTTCATATTCGGTACTTCATAGTGAAATGCTAACTTCCACTCTTTTGAGTAGCACTGTGTGCAAGACCTTAAAACAGTGCTTGGCATGTATTATGCCTATGCAGAGTATCACCAAATCTTTAGCTATTACAGCATGCCCCTGTATTGCAGGGCTCACTTTGTTGTAAGGAGCAGACCTAGGAAGGTTTGTCTGCTACATACAGTCAAGCTCTCGAGGCACAAGTGGGTGACCGTGAGAAAGAGGAAAGGTGTGCAGAAACCTCTCATTTCTTCCCTTGCAGCAGACATGTTTAGCTTCAGTGATTTCTTTTTCTTTTTTTTTTTAAGATGGAGTATTGCTTCCACCATGATACCCGGCTAATTTTTTGTATTTTTTTTTTTTTTAAAGTAGAGGTGGGGTTTCATCATGTTGGCCAGGCTGGTGTCAAACCCCTGGCCTCAAGTGATCTGCCCACCTCAGCCTCCCAAAGTGCTGAGATTACAGGCATGAGCTACTGCGCCTCGCCGTGATTTTTCTTTTTGTTAACTCAGTGGTTATGTAGGCTTTTTAAAATAGATATATTAAACAATCAATCAACATTTTGGGGACAGGGAGACACTTCCCAGGTATTGTGCAGGCATTACATATCTCCTCCCCTTATTGCGATGTGTGTAATTTATCTTCAGGGAAAGGTGAACCCACATCTTATACAAAATCAAAGACAACTGACTTCAACCCCTTTCTAACAGCGTGACTTTGACTACCTTTCTATATCTCAGTTATTTTATTTGTAATATGGGCACAATACTAATAATAATGCTTTCCCCAAAGGAAATCCAAGCACAGAGCACTTCTGTTTAATGAGACCCTCTTTCTGGACTATAAAGACAGTGTATTCAAGTCTCAAACAAGTCTCCATTGATACACTTCATAGAAACACTGAAATCCTTCTTCACAATCAGTAAAACAACATCATCCTTGATGGGGCAATCACCCTGAGTGATCTGGTGGTGTAAAGTCAGGTGACTCAGAGAATAGGATAAATCAGACATGAAGCGAGGAGTTTTCAATGCAAAGCTTAAACAGATACTATGAATGTCTGGTGAGGAACAGCTGTTGAAGGTGAAAAAAGACATGTCAGGATTTTATTTTGATGTGGACATCTCTCTTAAAACTGTCTGATAGAAAGCCAGTTCTCTGCTTTTATGGAACTAGCCATCATATATGTGTTGAATGCATACTATGAGTGTGGCACTAATTTAAAGATTATAAGAGAGAAATATGGTTTAACTTCAAGGAAGATGTAATAGGGAAAAAATGACATTAAATCTAATAAAACAACAATGGTATACCAGATTTTAGTAGCAGTTAAATTCGTACTATAACAGTATTTTTAAATATAGTATTTTAAAAGAGAGCATTTAAAAATGCCATAACTATATTAACTATATTTAAAAATAGTTAAAAACATATTTTAAAGATAGTATTTAAAGATATTTTAATTAATTTATGTATTTAAATATATTTAAGATATGGTATTTTAAAATATAGTATTTATAGTATTTTAAAATATACTGCTATTTATATTGACAACTGTAGTCAATATAACATGGTACATGAGGAATTGCCATTAAATGGCACAGTCATTTAGAAAACGTAAAGCTCACCTCAACTATGGTGGTGGGGACAGCTGTTACATTCTAGTTATTAAACAGCCTGTGTATTTTGCTTTATTTAGTCAGAATAAAATCTTACAAACACACACACATACACACACACACACACGTGTAGATATTTACTCCTACAATTTCGCTCATATATCTCAAACCAAAAAGAAACTATAAATACAGCATCTTTTTATGAAATATTTCTAGCAGGTATTTATGGTCTTAAAATTTTAATAAATCAAGAAGCATGATGAAGAATATATCTTAAATTACCAGTTTTTGTTTAACATTTTCAAGAATACATATATCTTAAAACATTTTAAAACTGAGAAAGTGAAAAATATTGCATGGGCAATAGAAATAAAGCTGTCTTTATTGCTCCCTCTTGTCTAATTAGGAGAATTAATAATTCTCAAGACTTCCATTATACATTTCTTGTATGTAGGTAACATAGAATGTTTCCCAATATGTTCTTATTTTATTATCAGTGCTTGCATTTGGATATTGTAGTATTAAAGATATCCCATATAAAGAAGAATCATGTCCCACACAATGCTAATGAATAGGTGCCTGGCAAAGGACCATATTCACATTTCTGAGAACTGTTGATAGAAAAAATAAAATTGTTGATTTCTGGTGTCTTTGTGAGCATAATTCTGGTGCATTAAAACCATGGTGTCTTTCTAAATCTAGAAACTATATAAAGAACATTACAGTAGAATTGTCAATTTTTAACTTTTTAAAAGTCTTTTATTGTAGAATTTGAAGCAAATTTACTTGACCTAGATATATAATATTTAAAAGGCAGTCTAATTCTCCTGGCAACATTGAACACAGTTTGACCTCAAAATTGACATTCAACAATTTGAGTGTGCAATTTAACTTTACATTGAAAGAGAGAGGTCTTTAAAAAGTTTAGTTAATGTTGAAAATTAGCACGTTTTCTGATTCGAAGCCCATCGGGATGTCAACACTTTCTAACTTCCAATTCTATTTAACCTAATGTATGAGGAACATGGCGTTAATTAAACCTTTGTTATTTATCCAATCTATGAACTTTTCAAGTTTGAGATTACCTAATTAGTCAGATTTCATGGTTGTTCTGTGACAAGCATTAAGATCATGTTGTTCAATTTAACTTATGACTTGTTACCACCATGCGATTAAAATGCTAGTAAGTCAGCTTATTTTACTCACTTTATCTTGAGGGAATAAAAGTGCTAAGGCATTTACATGAAATGTTGTCTTAAGAACCTAATTGAAGAATCTGTGGTGTTTTTAAGCCAGTAATTTGAAGGAGCACATTCTGTCTTTGAGAATGATTTCTTAGTAGGAACTAATTTCTACTGCAGCCAGTGAAGGACACTGGCCAAGTATTCAGGGAATAACAGATGAAATGAAACACATTTTTCATAAGGTATATTTATCCAGAAGACCAAACGTACCATGAGAAAATGTATTTTTTAGTTATTCACTTAAACTTGAGCTCACTGGAGTACCCCAAACCTCTCTGTGTCATTTTAGAAACATGCTAATTATAAAGAGATTAGAAGAGTCAACATAGATTTTTGTATATGAAGTAATAACCAAAAACAATGTAAATAGTCAAAAATATTCTTAAATGTTTCAAATTTTATTTTGGTAAAGTAGAAAATAGAGGCATTCATACCTTTACGAATTAGTTAGCAGGAAGAGAAATTTACTTAAGAGTTGTACCTGTGTGAGATGTTCACATAGTACCCAGCTCAGAATAAGGAGAGGAATATAAACATTTGAATCTGGTTGTCAGTTGTATCCATCTATTATACCTATAATTTATAGCTTCTAAATTATTTCTTTAACAAATCATCCATGGATTTTGGGTGTAATGCTGTTCAGTTCAGTCTGCTAACATCATCAGCACATATAAACTGAGTGAGTCTTTTGGCTGCTGAAATAAAGAAAAAACAAACAAAAACAAATCAAAGCAATAGTAACAAAACACATAACCACGGGGCCTGTATTCAGAGAACAGACAGTAGCACTTGTACACTTTTGATTATTTTAATTACAGGCATAGTCACTACAGTGGAGATGAATCAGCCTATTTCTTCATTTGTTTTGGCTATTAATTTGGATACTGATTAGTGATACTTAATTTATGCCTATAGTTGTAAAAACAACCTGAAAAATGTATAGTGGAAACAGACTAAAGCAGGGTCTCTTAACAGTGGCACTACTAACTTTGGGATAGATAATTTTTTGTTGTAGGGGACTCGTTTCCATCCCACCCAAATCTCATCTTGAATTGTAGCTGCCATAATTCCCATGTGTTGTGGGAGGGACCTGGTGGGAAATAATTGAATCATGGGGGCAGTTTCCCCATAGTGTTCTCATGGTAGTGAATAAGTCTCATGAGATCTGGTGATTTTTATAAGGGGTTTCCCCTTTTGCTTGGCTCTCATTCTCTCTCACCTGCCGCCATGTAAGACATGCCTTTTGCCTTCTGCCATGATTGTGAGGCCTCTCCAGTTGCATGGAACTGTGAGTCCATTAAACCTCTTTTCCTTTATAAAATACCCCGTCTCGGGTATGCCTTTATCAGCAGCTTGAAAATGAACTAATATACACCCTCTCTGTTGTGACAAGAAAAAATGTCTCTAGATATTGTCAAATGTTCCCTGGGGAGCAAACTTACTCCTGGTTGAGACTTACTACCTTAAGAATACCAAACATTGGGATGGATGCTATTTCATAAACTTTGTCTTTCTTTTTGTGCCTTACCCTCTCTTTTGTGTATATGTGTTTTAGTTTCTGCATTGATTTACTGGTCCTCTCCTTAAGGAAAGACTTAAAAAAAAATAATTAAATTTGTTTAGAATGAAAAAAAATTATTACAAGACAGAAATAATAATATCTATTGGCTAGCTGTGAGTGTCCACTTTTGGGCTGTCCTGTTAGAAAGTGGGAAATAGGACAGTTATTTGCGGAGACAAAGCTTTTTCCTGGCAGTAAATTCTAAAACAGATTTTTCATCTGGATATTTTTCCCCACTGAGGCATGGAAGAATGAACATTTTAAATATAAAATTATATAGTTTATTTATATTACATGTCTCTTTCCTTTAATAATGCTATCTTAAATCTGCGAGTACATGAATGACATCCAACTGAGGTCAGGTGTTTCTGTGAGGTGTTAACTATGATATGTCATTTTTTTTTGTTAGGATTTTGGTTAGCACTAAATAGCTGACTAATATCTAGTTAAAGATTATACTCTCTGAAAGAGACCTAGAGTGTAGATTCTTTATACTGCTCAGAAAGAAGCCCCAGATTTGGAAGTGATACAAACAAGATCAATACAAGTAAAATTATACCTAAGTACATAATAGTAAACTGTTGAAAACTAAATATGTAAAAAGAAGAATCTTTAAAACATCCAGAGGAAAAGACACATTAATCACATGCAGGATTATGATACAAGAATTACAGCTGACCTCATCAGGAACAATGGATGCCAGAACAAATGTAACATTAGCTTTAAAGTGCTACAGGGAAAATAAAAACTGTCAACTTAGAATTCTTTATCTACTAACCCCTCCCCCCAATTATAACAAAATGAAGACATTTACAGATAAGCAAAATCTGAGAGACCAGCAAACTTTTATTATAAGAAACTAAAGGAAGATTTTCAGGATGAGGGAAATGATACTAGATAGAAACTTTAAGGTACAGAAGAAACATGAGAAGAATCAGAAATGGTAAATATATGGGTATGTATGAAGGACTGTTTTACCTTTTAAAAAGTTCTTAAAATACCAAGTTATTTTTGAAATAGAAACAATGTGGTATTGTGGGATTTATAACAAAAGCACTAAAAAGGTGATTAAGGATAATCATACTATTGTAAGGCTCTTACATTTTACATGAAGTAATGTTTTAATTTGAATATAACTGTGTTAAATTTGAGACACATAATGTTATCTTGAAAGCAACCATCAGTAGATATTATGAAGAAGTATAGCTACATTAACCTAACACAATAACCCTAATTATGATTGATAACCCATACTCAGAGATTAGAATTTTAGAAATCCCATACAATTTTGGAACACATATTAACATTATTCATTAAAATATAACCGGAAGAAGATCAAACACCACGTTATTTTGGCAACCCTATGTAACTAAATATGTCAAATAATCTTGTTTACCTCTCTTTTGGATGCTCCATGGGCCCTCTGTAGCATACAAAAGTTAGGGGTTAGAAAAGACAATTTTGAAGATGAAATTTGATTTTTGGAAGCCTACCAAATATGTTAAAGGCCTAAAACACTTGATTTTATAAAACATCAGATCAATGCCTTAAGAAACCCTCTTTGTGCTTTTATTTCAATGTTCATCTTACAGAAAAACCAAAGAATACACTTTTGAATTTAATCAATATGTTCACATGCAGAATTTCTTTCAAGATCAATCTTTATAAACCTTCCACAATTTGTTTAAACCTTTAGCTTTATCTTATTTAAAACAACCCTTTAACCCTCTAAACTAGGCAAAAATTTTCATTCCCATACCTTCTTATACTCCTTTACTAAAGACACATTCTAGTTTCATTACACACCTTGCATGTAAATCTATATTCAGTAGTCTCAATTACATGTTATAATGGTAACTTAGGCCATAGTAATTTAGCCCATATGTCTACATTTTGAAAAGATTTTTATTTCTGAAATGTTAAAGTCATGTGAACTAAAAGACATTACAGATTTATTTTTCAGATTTTTCTTTCAAAATATTTAATCTAAGCACTTATTTTTTAAGCCAATCAGTACTCTTTTTTATATAAACATCACACATATAACACATATATAACTACACAGACAGACAGAAGGAGATCCAGTAGTTGTAAGATTTTTTCATGTGCCAATCTCTTAACTGGATTACTGGCCTCAGGTTGGAGGCCTTCAAGAATCAAGGCTAGGAAGCATGCAGTTTCTAAGGCCTAATAAACAGGCATAGCTGGAAGACAAAAAACAGATTTTAAGAGGGATCCCTCCACCTCTAATTCCTCAGTTTCCATGAGGAAAACAGAGGTTTTTCCCAAAACAGAATTAGTGGTGCCTCTTCCATTTTCCCAGGGAGTCCCACGCCATCAGAAGTCATCTTGGATCCCCTCATGGATGCATTTAGAGTGGCAAGACAAAAATGGAGAAAAATAATTCAGTCAACTGAGAAGAAAAAAACCTTTTTCCAGAAAAACAAGATCCATGAAGAGAAAAGACATAAAGGCCTTTAAAATATACCTACAGCTTGGATATCTATCTTTAATTAAGCTGACTTTTAACTATAATGCTCCTTTTTTTTAAGAAGTCCTTTTAAATCTCTTATTACCTGACCTTAGCCATACCAAATTGCCAATACTTCTGGCTTTTTAACTCATGAAGGGGCAGGGAATACAGTGATTTTTATATTCCTATAACTAGTTTCCACAGAGAGAGAGGTCAGAAGTCTGACTGGCAAGAACTTTTACCCTTTTGCGGGCCTGTCAGGCTCTGGGTTCCCCTTTCCTGAGCCATGGAGCCCTATTGACCCTGGAGTCCTATGAAGGGGGAACAGAAAATGAGACGTTTATCTTCTTCAAGATGTTGTCAGGAAGTTGAAGGTTTGGGGAAATTAAACTCTTCCCAGTTTGAAAGATGCATCCGAGGGGAGTGTCCTGTGGTACAAAGGTGTGATTAGAGAGGACAGAGAAGGAAAAATGAAAAAACTTTTTCTTTCTCCAGTGTCTGAGGGTCAAAGGAGTTCTGGTGATTTAGGATGTGCTTGAGAGGAGTTCAGGCTGCAGATGGTTGGTTACTCACCTGGAAAGGGGAAAACATTATCCCTTTGTTCCTCTCTCTCTTTAGCAAATACTCAGGGTACATGATGGAGAGAAAAAAAGGCATCCCTTTTTCTTCTTCCATCCTTACATCCCTGAGTCCCAGTGACCTTTGCAGGTGCCATCCCATGGGTGCAAGTGCGACCTTCGCCCATGTAGCAGGGAGGCCTAGTGAGTAGCAATATTCATAGTTACCTCTGTGTTGCCCTATCCTCCCACTGTTGGTAGCCTTGGGATTTCCTAGACCTTATCTATGTCATGGATGTGAGCATGAACTCCATCCATGGAGAGGGAGGGCCTAATCAGCAGGAATTAGTCATGCTTACCTGAGCTGTGCCCCTTGATTCCAGCTGTCATCTGCCTCAGGTCTAGTGTTCCGTTCCAGGGCTTCAAACCAAAGCTTGGGACAAAAAGGTGCCTCAGAAGGGTGTATGGATTCATTAAGTTAGTCCCAGCTGGCCCTCGGCAAATCACAGGTAGCAACTGGCAGGGGCAGCTCCTCTGTTGTTTCTCTGTCATAAGTAGGTGAGTCTGTGGGACCAGGCCTTCCTCAAACAAGGGAGAGAAAGTGAGTCCCTGGAATTGGGGACTTTGCCTAATAAGGTGCCTCCTGAAAGGAAAAAAGCTAACCCCTCACATAGAAAAGTTTCCTGTATTCATAGAATTATGTTGAGTCCTGACATGGAGGAGGAAAGAGACCTGAGATGCCTCTCACAGTTGTGCTAAGAGAGAAGGGGGCCTAGGTAGGAGAGGAGAAGTGAAAGCCTGCTGCAGTGTCCAGGAGGAGGTCCACCTTCTTCCCTTCGACTTCCAGAATCACCTGGGGCTCCTAAATGGTAATAGCGGTCTGAACCACAGAAGATAGGGAGAGGAGCCTCAGGACCCATCAGCCCTGTTGGACCATTTGAGAGACTGGTTCTGGACATGGTGACCTGTGTCTCTGGGGACAGTACACTCTCCAATGGTCCCAATTGCAAATTGGACAGGGTCAAGGTTGCTTCCTCCCACTGTCCAGACAGCCCTTCCTAAACTGCCCTGGCTTATCACATTTGTAGCAGTTAACAGGTGCATCTCAGGGACTCTGGGGTTTGTGAGCTTGCAACATAGCCATTAGAGCCTCTGCCTTTTTCTTTTATTTTCTTTCCATTTTTCTGGACTTCCTCCTGGACCCTATTGTAAAAAACTGAGGTGGCCACTTTCAGGAAGTTCTTTAAAGTACTATCTGGTCCTTTAGCCTGTTTCTGTAACTTGCTCCTGGTATCAGGGGGCTGTCTGTGTGATAAAGTTATCTTTTAGGATTAGCTGTCCCTTGACTGAATCAGGAGATAGAGAGGTATGCTTTATCAAGGCCCCTCTTAGCCTACCCAGGAAGATAGTGGGATTCTCATCTAATCCCTTGTCTACAATGGATAGCTTGGTATAATTGAGAGGCTTTGTCCTAGCCCTTCATAAGCCCTCCAATATGCACACCTGAAAGTGTTTCCTCTTCCATTCTCCCATTTCATCATTGGGGTCCCATTTATGGTCCTATAATGGTACTGCTATTCTTCCAATTGGGTAAAGCTCCTCCCCTTCAATGGCCCTATATAACATATAAAGCTCATCCTCAAAGTTCTCTGTCACTTGCAGGGTGGCCTGCTTTTCAGTGGTGGTCAGGGTTTGGTTCCACAGTGACATGCCATCCTTCCAGGAGAGTTCAAATACTTGGGCTAAGTTCTGGAAAGCCTCCATATACCTGTCAGGGCCATCTGAAAACTTGCCAAGATCCTGCTTCATTTACCTTAAGTCCTGTAGAGAAAAGGGGACCTGTCCCTTAATGGGGCCATATTCATCAGGTATCTGTTGTAGGGGCAGGAGTGAGACAGGCACCTGCTTAAAATGAGGATTTTTAGGCTGGAGAAAGCTTGAGAGAATCTGGATAGGGAGGAGCAGAGGGGCTTGATTACCCCACTGGAGGTGCCACTGGGGTTTGCTTCCCTATATTCCTGGAATTGTCCCTTACAGCCTCTCCTGAGATGACCACTAGGAGGACTGAATCAATTCTACAACATCAACAAAGGTCCGGGTTATCCTGCAAGGCAAAGAAGGCCTGCACATATAGGACCCTGGACCACTTGCCCTTCCATTTACAGAAAAGATCCAGCTGCAAGATGGTATTGAACTTAATGCTTCTCTCCTGGGGCTATGCTTCTTTTCTGTGCCTCAAGGTGCTTGGCGCTAAGTTGGCAACCAAGGATATGACAAGAACATTTTTGCCACAAATTTACATACAGATACCTTTATGGAGGTCTAGGCATTGTGTGAGACTGGAAGGAAGTCCTGGGGAAACTGAGGGTATCTGGCGAAGGCATACTTTGCTTCATCTGTACTTCTCCTAACCTTCCATTTTATACTTTTGATGACTAACCCAAATGCTCATTCTTCCCAGTAATATCTCTGTGGTTTGCAATAACATTCTTTTTTTTTGAGATGGAGTCTCACTTTGTTGCCCAGGCTGGAGTGCAGTGGTGCGATCTTGGCTCACTGCAAGCTCCTCCTCCCAGGTTCATGCCATTCTCCTGCCTCAGCCTTCTGAGTAGCTGGGACTACAGGTGCCTGCCATCACGCCTGGCTAATTTTTTGTATTTTTAGTAGAGACAGGGTTTCACCGTGTTAGCCAGGATGATCTTGATCTCCTGACCTCGTGATCCACCCATCTCGGCCTCCCAAAGTGCTGGGATTACAGGTGTGAGCCACCACTCCCAGCCTGCAACAACATTCTTAATATTGTATATAAAGAAGGTATAGGTACCATGAAAGCCATGAAAGAAAGAATGATAGGAAAGACTGGAGGTCCTAGAGCTGACAACCTAATGAGCAGCTGGGGACTGGAGTTAGTCCAGAAGACTTTGGATAATACTGAGGTGTAGCCTTCGCCAGATACCCTCAGTTTCCCCAGGACTTCCTTCCAGTCTCACACAATGCCTAGACCTCCATAAAGGAAAGTGGAATGGAACAAAGCCAACATTTCCAACACCTGAGGATGATGGGGGATTGACAGTGTCCTCTGCAGGAAGCCTATCCTTCTTATCTTTTATTTTTTTTGAGATGGAGTCTCGCTCTGTCACCCAGGCTGGAGTGCAGTGGCGCAGTCTCAGCTCACTGAGAGCTCCACCTCCTGGGTTTACACCATTCTTCTGCCTCCGCCTCCCGAGTAGCTGGGACTACAGGCAGCCACCACCACACCCAGCTAATTTTTTGTATTTTTAGTAGAGATGGGGTTTCACTGTGTTAGCCAGGATGGTCTTGATCTTCTGACCTCATGATCTGCCCACCTCGGCCTCCCAAAGTGCTGGGATTACAGGCGTGAGCCACCATGCCCGGCCTCCTCCTTATCTTAAGTCTGGCGGCCACACTACTTGCTTTTAACTGGCTGGCAGAGGCCCGGTATTTTTCTTTCATTTTAGCTATTGTGAAGGTTAAGAACTCTGAAAAAATGACCAAAAGGACAGATTCTCTTTTACTCACCCTTCTGCAGATTCTGGATGAGCCCCCAAGATGTTGTGGGATCTTTGGGTTTCCTTTTTCTGGCCAGAAACATCTGTGGCTGCTCTTATCTTTGCCTGAGTTTTGCTTGGACCCACTGGGTTCATTCCGCCCATTTGGCCTGGCAGGCTGCACTTGGTTCACACTACCAGCCTGGATGCCCTGCCTCAAGGGTGAGTCAGGCATGGAATGGTGAGGGGTGAGAGTAAGCATGGGGTCCGACCACTGTGCACAGTTAGATACACTGGTTGCTGCCATGGGGCGGGCAGCTGCAGGTGCTGGTATGGGCACTGGCTCCCTGTGAGGCTGTGGCTGGACCAGTTGCATTGCAAGCAGCTTCCCTGGCTGGCACTTGGGAATGCAGTGGCACCCAGAAGTCTGAAGATACCAGGAACCACAGGGCCCCAAAGAGAGAGTCACAGCCCTGGCTCAGGGAGCTCCTAGGTCTGGGCTCCCTGAAGGGCTGCAGCTCTTTTCTCCTTCTCTTTGCCCACCATGTGGCAAGCAGGGGGCAGGTTTCAGCCCTGTTTGTGTTACAGCTCTTTTAGCCTCACCATTCAGCAGGTACCGAGTTCTTGTCCTGTGACCAGGAAGAATGAGGTATACAGACAAGTGGAGGGTGAGGAAGATGAAGAGGAGCTTTATTGAGTGATAGAACTGCTCAGAGGAGATGTGCAGTGGGTAGCTCCTTTCCGCAGTCAGGGTGTCGCAACAGGTGTTGAGCTCCTAGTAGAGAGGAGGTGCTAGAATGAGAAGCTCCTCTCTGCAGACAGGTTGTTTTGTTGTCTCTGCAGCTCTCAGCAGAGGAGCCCCTACAGTGAGTGGGTGGCTCATCTCAGCAGGCAGGTCATCCTATTGTCTTCCTGTTGTCTCTCTGTCCTCTCTTCCAGCCTGGCTGAGTCCAGGGGGTGGTTATGGGCCTTACATGGGAGGAAGTGCATGCGGTTGGTTCAGGGGCGGCCAAGGATGGACCCAAGGAAAAGCACTGCAAGTTCCCCGTCTGGTCCACAGGACTGTCAGCTCAGCCCTCAGGCTTTAGGCCCTCCTCAGCCTGAAGGTGGGGCTTCACCAGGGACATGCTCCCTTCTGCCCAGAAGGAGAAGCCTGTCTCCTGCCACCATTCATGACACCCAGTCTGTTAATGCCAAGGGATGCCTGCAGGCCAGTGCCAGGCTGTCCTCAGCCTTCCCTTTGCGTCCTTTCCATGCTTGTTGGTGTCCAAAGTTGGGAGGGGGCTGAGGTGGCAGGGGACTCTCAGGTCATCACTGCCCCAAGCCTGGGCACACCTGGCCTGGCCAATGCCCAGTCTCAGCCCTGATCTCGCTCTGAGATTGGAGCCGGCTCTGACAGTGGGAAGAAGGCAGCTAGTGGGAGCAGGCACCTCTGAGCCTGCTGGGGACAGAGAGCCTTCCTGGGCCCCCAAGAGCATGAAGATTCCCAGGGCCTGAGCTGTGGGAGGCGGCTACAGCTGCACGTGGGGAGCTCCTGCCCCACCAACTTGGAAGGGACAGGGCTCCCACTTGTCCCCAGCTTCTGCCAGCTCCACAGAGCATGCAGCCCTGGCTGCACCTCCTCGCAGCCTGGGGCGGGGGCTCCAGGTCCTCACTGGGCCCCTCTCTGGCCACTCACTCTGGGCCCCTCCTGTTCTGCACTTAAGTGTTCAGCAGTTGCAGGGTGCCATAGTCCCCAGCAGGTGCACCCAAGGAGCAGTTGGCGATGTGAGTGCTGACCCCAGCTGGGAGTGTTGCCTGAGCTGCCATGGCTGTGCCCTGGCTCCAGGAGGAACCACGTAGCTCACAGGAGGACCACGTCATCCCTGGTGCTGGCAGTGGTGCTGATGGTGGTGATGGAGGCAGATCCCAGTGGTGGTGCAGGCAAGAGGGGCAGCGGTGGGGATGCCAACTCCTCAGGGTCTTTCTGGGGGCCGCCACGATGCCCAGCTGTGCTGCTCTTCTGCTGGTGGGTGGCTTGGTTCAGCCCCATCACAGTAGCCCCTAGAATGGCAGGCTCTGCGGGGCTCCCAAGGGCGGGCTCCGGGGACTGTCTGACTTCTCCCCATGCCCTTTCCGCACTGGTGGTGGGTGAGAGAAGTGACATGGGGTCAGGGTCTGGAGCGGAGGAGGCTCCAAGCCTGAAGGTGGGTCCTGCCTAGCCAGGTAATGGTGGGGGTGGCACAGTCAGCTGCCTCAGGGATGCAGAGTGCAGGCCACAGGGTTCCCACTGCTGCCACTGCTGCTCTTGCAGCCAGTCCTGCTGTCACCTCCTATGCCTCCCTACTGCAGTCAACATGATAGAAGTGGCCTCTGTGGACGGCCTGCCACTGCCATCAATATTAAATATGTGTACATAATAATGTACTTTCAAAAGTAATAGGCAAAAAGAATAACTAAAGGGAGAAATAGGAAAAATAGTTCAGAACATTAATATGCTTCTCTCAGTAATTAATAATATAAAGAATAGTTGGAAAATCAGTTAAAATATAGAAGATCCAAACAACACTTTAACCTAATTTTCATTTATATAACATTACACTTAACAACTGCAGAATATATATCCCTTTTACCTACTAACGGAGTGTTCATCAACACAGGCTATATATTAGGCCACAAAATAAATATCAGTACATTTCAAAAGATTGAAATCATGTGGATTATATTCTCTGAGCACAACACGATTCACTTAGAAATAAAAATAATGAATTAGAAAAGTCTCAATTATTTGTTAATTAAGCAATGCACTTCTAATAAACACGTGGGTCAAAGAAGAAATCACAGGGGAAATGTAGAATGTATCAAACTGAATGATGATGAAGAGAAAATATATCAAAATTTGTAGAATGCAGCTAAAACAGTGTTTTCAGGGAAATATATAGCTTTAAAAGCTTATATTCAAATAAGAGAGATTTAAAACCAATGGTCTGAATTTCTATCCTTATGATCTAGAAAACAAAAGCAAATTAAACCTGAAGTAGAACAAAGAAAATAAGAAAGAGAAGAGCCTAAATCAATAAAATAGAAAAAAAAAAAACCCCTTAAAACTAGTCAAGTCCATTCAGAATGTTCATAGCATACTCTGCATTCAGGCCTTAAAAACGAATTGACCTAAGTCCAATATATGGTTAAGTTTTATGTACCCAGAATTGTATAAATGACTTCTTCATGGAACTTATAAAAGATAACATCCTATTAAATAGTTATTATTTTAATTATAACTTATTTAGTCTCTATAATGTACAAATATATTCAAACTCATTTGTCCTCCATAGAGATGCTATGAAGTATATATTCTTTTCATTAAGGAGAGCCACATCTTAGAGAGCTTAAGTAATATACTTGACGTCACTCAGTAAGTGGTGGAAACAGTATTCAAAATAAGGCCTGATCTGACCTCAAAGCCTGCACTTTTTCCAGATAGCTGCCTTGATAGTTACATATGTTAAATTATTTATTGATCTGTTGGTCTTTTTTTATTAAAATTCTTTTTGTAGTGTTCTCTCATATGCTGATTCAAGCTTTCTTTGACATTTTATTTCTACTTTATAGTTCAGTTATTTTCCAAGTTTATTATTTTTGTGTAATATCTCTGAAGTTAAATATACTTAACATGGACTACTTAGGAAATATCTATAGAATTTTATTATTGAGCAGCTAATGTTTACTTTCAATCGCTGTACTTTCAAAGTGTCAGAACTTATAATGACTTTTCTGAGTTATGGCCAACAAGACGATATTTACTAAGATTTTTAAGTCCTTATGAAGAGCATTGTTTTAAAACAATATAAGAGTAGTGAAATAAAAAACGATTCAGTATTTTACTAAAAAATTTTTTGAGTATTTTTATTTTAGTGATGTTAATTATATGACTAAAATTGCTGATACCTAGCCTTACTTTCTTATTTTTCTACACTGAAAGAGGATGCAGTCTAGTCTTCCAGATTTTTATTGCAACTCACTTCCACTAACTTCCACTAAAATATGGTGTCAGCATTTATTAATGCTTCCAAAATATTTGAATTTTTTGGAATATATGTACATATATACATTCAAATATTTTGGATGCATTAATAAAATATCATTTTGTTAATTTTATTAATATTAGCAAATATTTGGAAGCATGAATAAATATATATATATATATATTTGCTGTGACAAATGTTTTGTTTTCATTATCTCCTTTAATCATTATCATAATTTGGTAAAATAAATGAAATAATCCCTATTTTATAATATGAGGAAACAGGACCAGTTTCCACAGACAGAAAGTCAAGGATCAGTATTCAGCTGAGATTCTGCTGGCTCAAATCTTGTCCTCTTGACTTCTGTGATCCACATTATTGAATTTTGATATACTATACATAAAGAATGATTGACAGTTAACTTTAAGCCATTTCGAGGCATCATTGTGTTTCTTGGAAATATTCTCAGAAATGAAAATAAGCTTGAAAAATACAGCAGTTAGTTTTTTTTCATTCTGATGATAAGTGTTTATGATGATACCTTATTACTGTTAATATGTATCAAAATGTTATTTGAGTGCAAAACACCAACAGTGTTTCCCAATAATTAAACAGCTATCCAATAATTGAATTAGTAGATAATTTGGCACTTACTGAGTTTACTGACTGAAGGACAAGGCAGCTCCATATAGAAATTAAATAGTTTGCTGAGGAGTTTCACAACGAAAAGGACTAGAAGCTTAAAATCTAGAAGTATAACATTGCTTTGGTTGCATTTTAAATTTTGCTAAAATATTCATGCCATTTTATTTTCATATTTGCAAACAACTGCACTTTCTGGGAATAAATAAAATGAGTAGGTTTTTTATTTTTAATAAAAGTAAGTAGCTGGTTACACATTAACGTGTGAATGCTTTTGTCAAATGGTTAATAATGGTGTGTTTATTAGGTAATTAAAATACTTTAGAATATTGCTCTTTCTTCATAATAAACTAATGTGTAGTTAATCATGAAGTTATAAATAATTGGATAGAATTTTTGAAATTCTTTTTAAATAATAAAACACAATACAGAAAACTATATAAAACTGATGTATAGCTTAGTGAAGTATGTATTTAAAAGCAAACATCTCAGTAATTACCATCTGCACATTAAGAAGTCAATTATTATTCGCACATCCCGTAAGCCCTCCATGTGTCTCATTCCATTTACATCTGCCTCCTTCCCACCCCAATTAACCATTATCTTGACTTTTATAGTAATTATTCCCTTGCATTTATTTATAGCTTAATCAGTATGGCTACATCCTAGAGGCTCTTCTACACTGCTGCTCACTTTTTAAAAAACTCAATATATTTTTAAAATATCTTTTAATCAAAAGATTATTTCTCCAATCACTTTCTTTTCTATTCAATTTCTTTTCTTTTTTTTTGAGTCAAAGTCTGTCTGGCTCTGTTACTCAGGCTGGAGTGCAGTGGTGTGATATTGGCTCACTGCAACTTCCGCCTCCCAGGTTCAAGTGATTCTCCTGCCTCACCCTCCCGAGTAGCTGGGATTATAGGCGTCCACCACAATGCCCAGCTAATTTTTGTATTTTTAATAGAGACGGGGTTTCATCATGTTGGCCAGGCTGGTCTCGAATTCCTGACCTCAGGTTATCCTCCTGCCTCGGCCTCCCAAAGTGCTGGGATTATAGGCATGAACCACCATGCCCGGCCTCAATTTATTTTAAAAAATCTGAGGCTATTTGAGCCGTAGAGTTCTACACGCCCTGTATTTTGCTGATTGTATACTTGTGGTATATATAGTTCAATTTGTTTCTCTGTCCATTTTGTTTCACTGTCCTGTGTACTTCCAAATGGTAGTTGGCTTCTCAGATTTGATCAGACTCAAATTGGATCCCTGTGACAAGATTACATATTCGTTCATTCATTCCAGGAGACACATAGTGTTTGGTTGTCTCTCTTTTGTGATTTAGTAGTTATTTGATGCTCAGTGCCTAGATCCAATAAATTATTGTTGCAAAATGGCGATAGTCCTATTTTACCATTCCTTTTAAATTTAATATTTGGAATGCCTGTATAAGAAGCTGTTTTGGTAGGGAGCGGGGGCTCACGCCTGTAATCCCGGCACTTTGGGAGGCTGAAGTGGATGGATCACGAGGTCAGTAGCTCGAGACCAGCCTGGCCAACATGGTGAAACCCCATCTCTACTAAAAATACAGAAATTAGCCGGGCGTGGTGGCGCATGCCTGTAATCCCAGCTACTCAGGAGGCTGAGGCAGGAGAATCACTTGAGCCCAGGGGGCAGAAGTTGCAGTGAGCCCAAGAGCCACACCACTGCACTCCAGCCTGGCAACAGAGCGAGACTCTGTCTCAAAAAAAAAAAAAAAAAAAAAGGAAGCTGTTTCTCTGCATCTACTAGTTGATTACTCAGTGGTACAGTTCATAAAGGAAAGTCAGAATAAATGTTTCCTTTCCCTTTATCTACCAATTTTTAAGGTACTGACTTTTAAGATAATGAATTAGTTATCTAATATCCTCTGAAATTGTTCAATTAATTTTTATAAAGTGTCATGATTAATTTAAACATATTTTATGAGTTTTAGTTCATTGTAATTCTTACCTTATTTATTTCACCTTAAGCTGAAACTTTGGACATGAGTAGTTTCTTCAAGTTGGCTGTTGAGTTCTTTGAACATGTTTTTAATAGTTCCCTTGCTATCCTGTGTGACAAGATGTTTTAGGCTTATCTTGCACATTTCCTGCCCTAGACCTAGAAAAATTATAGTTCAACATCATATTCTGGATACTAAGAATGTTCATTACTGCTGGATTGGTTATTGTTTCTAGGCCTTTACAGTGAACAGGGCTGCCTTTCTATCTGAAGATAATATAAATGAGAGTGTTAATATCAATACTTTCAGTTCCAATTTAGGACTTTAGGGTTTCTACTTAAATTCTTCTATATTACATCTGTAATTTATTTCTTACACGCTGAAAACAGTGGTTTCTCAGGACACAAAGAAAGGTGGAATTATAATATCCCTAAATTACCCATTTGCTTTATTCCAAATTATGCATAAAAAGTCTCAGGATAACAATATCAACACAAGTACTACCAATTTTATTTTTTCATTTGTTCTCCCCATATTCCCCCCTCCTTTAAAAAATAGTTGTGATATATCTACACTGTCAGATCATATAATGAAACTTATTACAGTTCCTTCATCTTAATCCCCATTTAGTATTAGTTTTACAACTAACCATGAGAATTTATCTTGAAAGCACTCTAGTCATTTTTTTTTTAAATTGAATGTGTTTGTAATAGATTCCTCTCAAAAAGTTTGTGGGAGCAATATTCCCTGAGTCTTTGCATGTTAATAGCATTTTGTCTCTGCTTTTTGTAATTGAAATTCTTTTTTAATATAAAATATTTGGCACGTATACTCTTTGTCTATCTTAAATATGTTACTGAATTTTCTTAAGGCGTAAAGCATTGAATTTGAAAAGTCTATTGATTATCTAATTTTCTTTCCTTTATAAGTCACTTTCTTTTTTGTCTAGATTCCCAACAGACATTTTCTTTTCTTTTTTTCTTTAGTTCAATAATTTTACTGGAATACATTTTGATGTTGATTGTTCTTGATTTGTCAGTTACATGGTCCACTTTTTCAATATGTAGTTTTAAATCACTTATATTTTTATTTCAGAAATGTTTTAGTTATATTTTTAGTACTTGTTCTGTTTCATTGCTTTAGTTTTTCTCTTCAGAGATTTTTGTTATTCATATGTTAAGTATTTTTGTCTTCAATATATGTCACTTTTACTTATCCTTTATCTTCTTAAATCTTTTATTTATTTTTTTCCTGCCTTTTTACCTTTTACTTATCTTAAGGTGTTTTGTGCTACATTTACTTATTTTTTTTCTTCCTTCCAGTTTAATCTTCATTCCTGAAACTATTGTTCTCTGATGTCCAATTTCGTCTTGAGATTTATCAGCTGGTGGTGTTTTCTAATTCTAATTTATGTTGCGTTTTCAAGTCTTGTATTCTTTACTTAGTATCTTTTAACTTGTTATGAAATAATAGGTTCGAGTTTTGATTTGTTTTCTGAACATTTCTTTCTGGCATACTTTTGTTGTTTCTAGTATGTTATTTTGCTCTTTACTATCTTTTTTCTTTAGTAAGTTTTTATGGGATTTGACCTTAATCCTTGTTTTGCTCATATTTACACAAAATTGATTTCCATGAATTTTTAGAAGAAGGAACTTTTAGTTCAGGATTGCTTTTATGATGTCACCAAACTCCCTCTCTTGTTTTCACACTTTTAAAATATGGTGGTTTGCTTTCTGTCTTGGCTCTCTTTCTCTTCTTTACTTTTATCTATATCTTCTTTTTCCTCTGTCCCTGTTGACTTTGTCCTGTCCATTGCTGAGTCCACTGCCAGCTGTTTCTCCTCAGTGTAGTGTCCTGTTTTGGAAAAGAGCCCTGGCTGGTCAGTGTGAGAGTTTGGAGGTGCTCAGGCTGCTCGAGACATTGTGGAGCTGACCTTTGGCTCTTACATGCCTCTCTTATTGGTCTGAACATAATCACTCAGCTGCTGTTATCTGTTGGCCACTGTGCCTTCCAGCAAACACCCATTGGACATGGATGTTCTCCTGTTCTCAGGTCATTCCCTGGCCCTTTTGTTTCACTCTGTTTTCTCCTCATAGTCACTGATATGTAGGTTGTGTGGCTGTTAGTGGTTTATTACTACTTACTTGTATTTTGGAGTTTGGGATACTTTGTTAGCAATTGCAAATTTGCTTATGTGTTTTGGGTTTTGCTATCTCAGTGATCTATCTAATTTGACTGCTTGATCTATCAACAAGATAGCAAAATGATATATTTCAGAAATTATTTCAGGGATTATTCAGAGAGATAAAAACTATGCTGCCACCACCACCAATAGCTTTAGGTTGAAATATTTTACTTTTCGTGAGGCTTGAAATTATTTGCTATTTTTCCAGTGCATGTGGTGAAAGCTTTCCTTTATACATTTTTCAGTTTTCAGGAGCTGCTGGGTACTGATTTCTGTGGGCTAGCCTACTCGGAGCTGTAGTGGAAAATTGGGAAGAGAGTTCATGGCATTTCCATGTGGGCATTTCTGCTTCTCTGGGTTGCTATCTGGAATTGGATGTGTGGATCATGCTTATGTGGATAGAAGGAAACACTCTAATTCTGAATAGTCTAAAAACTTTGAGGACCACACTAAGTCTTTGTGCTTTCTTCTTTTATATTGCCTACGATAGCATGTGCCATTCTTATTTTGTGGTTCAATCAGAAATGAAAATGCCTTCTGTATTTTTAATTTGTTCAGTTGTAAGTATACAGTGTCTATAATAACCTCTTGGGTTTGTAAAACACTTTAGGATTTGAAAACTACTTTTGCATCCATGCTTCCAGGGAACCTCATAAACTAGTTGTGAAATTGACTCCAGTGCTATTCATATTTCCATCATTTTATAGCTAAGAAACTAACGAACAGAGAGACTAAGTCTCTTGTCCAGTGTCACACATCTGAGAAGTAGGAGAAATACAACTAGAACTAGTGTTTTCTGATTCTCAAACCAGTAATTTATTCACATGGAATTTTTGGGTCTCTTATTATGACAGAAACATGCTTGCAATGTGACATGTGATTGCATTTATCATAAAAACCATTTTATCCAGGTATTCCATATGTTCAGTAAACACCAAAACCATGTAACAGCAAAGGAATTAAATGTGCCAAGTTAATTTCACATCTCATTACCTGACGTTTTTTCTACTTAAGAGCCACCCATTAAACATTTTTGAAACTCTTAGTATTCAGCTTAACTCTGGAAAGTTATTTATAGAGAAGTACTCTGCAAACAACCACAAAAATGCAATAATCTAAACCCTTTTATTTCCTTAATTCAGTGGCTAAGGCAGAAGCGCTTGCACTGAGCTTGCGTTTTTTCAGGCATACCTTAACTTACGCAGGGCTAATGGGTCCCCCTCGGGTTTCTGTTCTTGGTGTATTTGGCTAAGAGGAGGCTCTATCCTGGGTAAACGATGTTGATTGCTATGCTTGAAAACTTTATTTGATGTGTCTGTGATTTTATAATGAAGAGATCATTTTATAACTAGGCTTCTGCCTTTACAGGGATATTTCTTTGCTTCACAGTATAGTTTTATTGTCACATTCTACCAGTTCAGGGATTCAGAGTGTCAGAGCTTATCATACCTCTTAGAAATCGACTCAAACGTTCCCTCTCTGCTCACTGCATAGGTGAGGAGATAGAGCTCTAGAGGCTATGGCTTTCTCACATACCTTATTATTTTCTGTACTAAAGGCTTCTCACACTTCTCCTTTCCTTATGTACACCCAGCCTTAAGAGATACTAGGCCCTCAGTGTCCTAACCTCACTAATCTTCATATTTTTCCAGTTTCATTTTTACCACTATTGGCTCTCCAATGTCTAGAATTTATTCAGGCTAAAATAATTTCAAACCCAAGAAAATGCCATGTTCTCTCGCCTTAGGACCTTGGCATGTTCTGTTTCCTCAGTCTCAAAAAACATCCTTCATCACTTTTACCTGACTTCAATATGAACTTTCATTATGAGTTGACTGTACTTCCCCCTAGGAAGCTTTACTCAAACATCACAAGTTTATTTTAGGTGCCTCTTCCAATTGCTACCATTGATCCCAAATGTCTCACATCATACACATCATACCACCTATCATATGACATTGTAATGAATTCTGTTACTTGTGAGTATCCTCCAGTAGACTGAAAGCTCCAAGAAAACAAGAACCGTGTCTGTCTAATTAACTGTTAAGTAGTGGGTGTCTACCTAACACAATATGTGCAGTAAGGAGTAAATAATTACTAAATGAATGATTGACTTTGTTCATACTTTTATTGCCTTATACTTGTGTGTACACACACACACACACACACACACACTGCAAGTCTCTAACCTTAAGTATTTTTTCATGACTCCTTACTTTTATACATATTATCTTCCATTTCTGCATCAAATAAAATTTCTTCTTTTCATTTTTCAAGGTCCTGTACTAATTGAGGCCCTCCATACTCCACCATTCTGATTCCTTATAAACATTATTGCTTGTCATTTATTGGATTATTGTAACTGTGGAATTATTTCATTGTAGGAATATTAATGTTCAGATATAGAAGGAGTTTGGTAATCAAATTTGGCAGACCAATCTAGCTTATTCTGGAAATGCTATGTTTACCCTACATTTCCTCTCAAATTAATTTAATTCCCAGGTTTTTAGTTTTATTCATTAGCACAATGAAGACCTGATGGGGATTTCTTCTAATGTGATACCTTCCCCTGCCTTTTTAGGGCATACTATAAATTAGCAACTTGTAAATTTAACGTAGAACTCAAGGTTCTACAAATGTCTGTCCTCCATGCTTCTGATCTTGGAAGCTTGAAAGCACTTAGCCTAAGCCCTTGTGAAAGACAATAGATCAGTGGTATTATCTGAAATTTTGCTCATACTTCTTTGTTCAGATAACTTTGGTTATCAAGGAACAAAAGGAAAACTGTTTTGAAGACATTGAATTTTACTGCACATATTCCAATATGCTGCGCAGAAGTGTGGAGGGTTTAACAAAGGAAAAACAGAGATGGATGCTTTTCTGAGGAGAATTTACTATTGATTTTCTTGATCCTCTGTAGTATAACATTACAGTTCATGTTAGTCACCAGAATTCTATTTTGTTAGCTCTTTTACCTCTTTCTGAAAATACAGTTTAAGCTCAAATACTTTCATAAGGCATTCTTCTTTATATTAGCAGGATTGGATTTAACTAAAGGCTGTTTTAAGAAACAAACAATGTTTCCTTTTATATTAATTGTAGTTTTTGAAACAGACAATCAATTATGCTGTTTTAACATATTAATTACTCATAGAATATGCTTTGTGTTTTTATACAGAGCTTTGTTTAACATCCTGACTTATTTACACCAAAATATTGGGGTTTCTTTTAAAATATTTTATTGAATGTAATTAAATATGTATATGAGTAGAGCAGATTAAATCATTTTTAATGATTAATTTCTGGTTTTGTTGTTACTTTATAAATCTAACAAGGATCATTTAAAAGTTTGTGTAAATGTTATCTTTTTTATTTGTATTTTGTAATGTTTATAGAAATGTAAAACCAACTTCGTTTCTTTGTGACTTCTCAGTAAGAATCCAGTTTGTATTAGAGCAGTGATTATTCTGGCATTTTTCTCTGCAGTTTTTGCCAATTGTTGATTAATAATTAGTTTTGCTAGTTATGAAAGACTCTATATTATTTAAATGTGACCAGTAATTTTTTTCAGAATCAAGCTGAAGTATTGTTATTTTGAGTGTACAGAAACAGGTGCTATTAATTTGCAAGTATAATAATAGGTTTACTAATAGTATCCTCCTACATTCAAGTGTATTTAAAAATTTTAAACATGTAATGCTTTATACATTGTTTGTTATAGCATTTTCTGCATTGTTCTGTGTTAGTCTTCCATTCCACAGTAAGCTACTTGGGAGGAGAAACCCCATCTCATTCGTTTTTGTATCGCCAAAACTTACTGCATGTTCTTGTACACATTAAATATTCAATAAATCTTTGACAAATTAATAAGATATTAATTTTAGTGAATTATATTTGTTGTGGAGTATTTATATGGAAGAACAAAGCTAAGCGAATTGGTTTTCTAATTCCTCCTGGAAACTTTGTCTACTGTGCTATACTGGACACTCTATCTACTATTTACCTTACTGTCTGCCCTGGAAAGGTGAACTGAATGAACACATCAACAGGACTCCTAGCACTGGCTTTTGGTTGGGTTTGGCCCATGGAGAGTTATGGCAGGAGATCAGAGTGAGGGCAGAAAGTGAGGTTGGGATGTGTATTCCCTTGGCTTCTCCCTGGAGATTGCCTATTGCTTGCTGTGTCGTGTACCTGAAAGTTCCTCTTTCTTTCCAAACATGCCGTTCTACATGGCTCTCCAAACTGATCCTGGAAACCTCTCCCTCCTCTTGTTGTCCCTTTGGACCTTGGGGTGGTAACACCTTAGCTGCTGGTAACCCCGTGTACTTCCTCTATTCCCTTAGTGAATAGTCTTTTCATAAATAAACTCTTCTCGAAGTGTACTAATTTGACTGTGCCATCTGTTGTCATTACAACCTCAACTGATAAATGAATCTTATTGTAATTCTGTTTTAAAATCTTATTTTTCTTTTAAATGCTTTATTAGTAGAACTTAATTTCTACAAAAGCAATCACAATCTACAAATTTGATGTAACTGAAGTATTTTTGGTGGCATAAAACAAGCATATCAATCTTTTGAAGAAAATTATGTCTTTAATCCAGGTACTTAATTCCACCACAAAGTGGATAAAACCATTTAAAAATTAAAACATTCATTACTTGAATAAAAAAACTGAATATACCCTGTGTGCTAGGAGCTATAGATACAAGAATGAAGAAAATTAATAATCAAACTCAAAATACTCATATCTTAGTGTGAGAGACTAGTATATCAATGAATAAAAGCTATATAAAGATCTATATTATCTTCAAGATACATATTTAAAATATTATCATAATACAAATGATGTTTCCTAGGGAACTATTGTGGATCATTTCTCAGATTTAAAATTTTCATTAAAAAACTTACTATATGCTAGGTTAAATAAATGTGAATATATTCCTAATATATGCTAGGTAGTATTCTAAGTAGTCTACAAATACTTATTTAATTCTCCTTCTTAATGCCTTTTAATTTTTTCCATCTTTTGAAGTTAATCATACTAATTTCCCATTTTATGTATGAGGAAACGGAGGCACAAGGAAGCTAAGGAACTTGTCCAAACTAATACAGCTACTAATTAATATAGCTGAGATTCAAGTCCAGGCAATAATGTTCTAGAGGCCATGTTCTTGGTCACTGTGCTGTGCTAATGCTTTCATAGAGTCACACCTGTAGGACGCCACACTGCTTCCTACACTCCTTATTCATCCTTCCCCCTGCAAGAATAAATCTATAACTGATTGGTGAGTTTAATAGAAGAATCCAAGTTTGCATGGGTCTCTATTAGTTCGTTCTCACACTGCTATAAAGAAATACCTGAGACTGGGCAACTTAGAAAGGAAAGGAGTTTAATTTACTCACAGTTCTGCATGGCTGGAGAAGCCTCAGGAAACTTACAATCATGACAGAAGGGAAAGCAAACACATCCTTCTTCACAAGGCAGCAGGAGAGAGAAGTGCGAGGAGCGAAAGGGGAAAAGCTCCTCATAAAACCATCAGATCTCATCAAAATTCACTCACTATCACAAGGTCAGCAAGGGGGAAACTGCCCCTATGATTCAATTACCTCCACCTGGTCTCTCCCTTGACATGTGGGGATTATGGCGATTACAATGCAAGATGAGATTTTGGGTGAGAAACAGCCAAACCATATCAGTCACATCTCTCTTTCCTTTGATTATCTGCCTACCAAAAGGAAGGGTGAAATTTCTTTTCTCTCTCTGCTGTGAAAGATGGTTAGTAGTAAGTAGGGGAGGGTGTAGTCTGGGATTATCATCCTATACACTGGTAGTGTAACGAATTCAGGGGAAGTAAGCCTGCTGCTGTTGTTGACCTAAGCCATGTGTCTACAATCAATGTTATCAGGAATAAATATATTTCTCCATCTGCCTGGTTATTGTATCTATCTCTGAAAGGGTTTTCCAATTCAGACAGAGAAGAGACGGAGGCTGTATATTTACCTTCTGAAACCCCAACAGCCAACCAGTGAGGAAGAGAGGAAGAGCATTGCAGGCAGAATAGAATGCTCTTATTCCAGAATGGCTTAGCTTATTTGAATGTTATACCAAGTTGACATGTTCATTCCTTTGTAGCTCACTACTGGGTGAAGATCAGACTGAGATGAAACCTGAAGTTTTTAATCTCGCTCTTGTATTTTGTAACACGTATTTTATAAGTGTAACCTGTAGGGAGTCACTGGTAAGAGCCATTTTTAGAAGAGGATAAGATTTGAGAAAGAATGTAAGAAAAATAAATGGAGAATAGTGCGAAATACAGCAGAGGGATTGAATGAAAAAGTGGCTGTTCATTGGTATTGGCAGTAGGGAGGCCTTTGGTGATATTCTTGAGAACAGCTTCAGGAATAAAACCCTAATTTTATATTATACAATTATAATAGTCTGAATAGTAAATTATATAATGCAATAATAATCTAATAATTATAATCGTTTATAATAATTATAATACTTCGAACTATAAGTGAGAGGTGAGAGAAAAGGCGGATGGGGGGTAGACTTCTTTGAGGAAGCTGAGATGGGAGGGAGAGAAGAGGAAATTTTAAGTAGCTACAGGGGAACAAAAATAACTTGGTATTTGTTGTTTGTTTTGCCTTTTTTAAAAAATATTAAATAAATGTGAATATATTCCTAAGCAATAGAGAATGCCAGAAGCAATGTTGAAAAGATTAGAACAAGAGAAGAGAAGAACTAAACTCTGGATCAACAGAAGGAGGCTGAGTCTTGTGCTGGGACAGAACCCTCTCCCTGTGGTCTGGAGGAAAGAGATGCAGGTGGTATGGATGCACACCTGCATCCCTTACCCGGTAATCATTAACTTGTCAGACTCTTCTCCAGTGCAGCTCACAAGCTGAACACACTATACATACCTTCAAGTGTTGAGATGGAACTTGAATCCTTGCTTGAAGAATATGTAATAAGTATTATTCCTCACAATTTAAACCCATGTCATGTTGTAAATCTCCACTTGCTCTCCCTCCAGGATTTAAAAAGAAATGTTTTTATGTTTTCTGGATGTTTTTTCTTTTTTAGAAAAAGAATTCAATAGTTTTTGAGGGTACAGGTGATTTTCAGTTACATATATGAGTTCTATAGTGGTGAATTCTGAGATTTTAGTACAGCTGTCAGCCAAGCAGTGTACAATGTAGCCAATATGTAATCTTTTGTTTCTTTCTGAATATGATGGCTTTGGATAGTGGCTCTCAAAGTGATCACAGTGAGGAAGGCAAGTAGGGGGTGAGGTCTCATCAGTACATGTCCTTTGAAATTGCTTTCCATGACTTCCGTAGTGAAGAGCTATTGACTTGGAACCTTCCACAATTAAGAATTTCTTTTCCTCTCCATGATAGGCCTAATTTTGATCTATTCTCAATCCAAGACAATTTAGATACTATCCATGGTGACTATAGTCACCCTGTTGTACCATCAGATAGTAGGTCTTATTCATTCTTTCTATTTTTGTATCCATTAGCCATCTTCCCCACCCAACTCCCTACTACCCTTCTCAGCCTCTGGTAACCATTCTTCTACTCTTTGTGTCCATGAGTTCAATTGTTTTGATTTTATATCCTACAAGTAAGTGAAAACATGAAATGTTTATCTTTCTCTACCTGGCTTATTTCACTTAACATAATGATTTCCAGTTCCATGTGTGTTGTTGCAAATGACAGTATCTTGTTCTTTTTTATGGCTGAATAGTAGTCCATTGTGTATATGTACCCCATTTTTTCCCATTCATCTGTTGATTAACACTTAGGTTGCTTCCAAATCTTAGCTATTATAAACAGTGTTCCAACAAACATTGGAGTGCAGGCATCTCTTCAATATACTGATTTGCTTTCTTTTGTGTATATGCCAAGCAGTAGGATTGTTGGATCATATAGTAGCTCTATTTTTAGTTTTTTTGAGGAACCTCCAAACTGTTCTCTATAGTGGTTTTACTAATTTAGAATTACCATCAACAGTACACAATGATTCCCTTTTCTCCACATCCTCTCCAACATTTATTATTGCCTGTCTTTCAAATACAAGCCATTTTAACTGTGGTGAGATGATATCTTATTGTAGTTTTGATTTGCATTTCTCTGATGATCAATAATGTTGAACATCTTTTCATATGCCTGTTTGCCATTTGTGTATCTTCTTTTGAGAAATGTCTATTCAAATCTTTTGCCCATTTAAAAATTGGATCATTAAATGTTTTTCCTGTAGAGTTGTTTGAGCTTCTGATCTATTCTGGCTATTAATCCCTTCTCAGATGGGTAATTTGCAAATATTTTGTCCCATTCTTTGGGTTTTCTCTTCACTTTGTTGATTGTTTCCTTAGCTGTGCAGAAGTTTTTTAACTTGACATGATCTTATTTGTCTATGTTTGCTTTGGTTTCCTGTGCTTGTGGGGTATTAGGGCCACATTTTGGAAACTCTGGAAGAATTGGTGGGACTATAGTGACATCATGATGCTCACTGAATCTGGTTTCATGTAACATGAGATCACTATCTTCTTTCTCACAGTTGTAGCATAGGTAACAGGTATATTTTTATTTTGTCATAGAAACATAGAAAGCTAGTTGCTAGACTCTCCCTAAAATCTCCCAATCAAGAGATTCTTGGGCCGGGCGCGGTGGCTCATGCTTGTAATCCCAGCACTTTGGGAGGCCGAGGCGGGCGGATCACGAGGTCAGGAGATTGAGACCACGGTGAAAGCCTGTCTCTACTAAAAATACAAAAAATTAGCCAGGCGTGGTGGCGGGCACCTGTAGTCCCAGCTACTTGGAGAGGCTGAGGCAGGAGAATGGCGTGAATCCGGGAGGCGGAGCTTGCAGTGAGCCGAGATTGCGCCACTGCACTCCAGCCTGGGAGACAGAGCGAGACTCCATCTCAAGAAAAAAAAAAAAAAGAGATTCTTTAGGGACTTCATTTTCTTTTACTTCAGCATATTTTATCTTCTAGGAGAGGGACACCTGGTTGTATAGCCTAAGGACAAAGGAAAAGAGTTTCAGACTATTAATTACATCTGCTTCCCAGAAGGGTTACCCACTGATATTGAAGGGCCCTAAAGAGCTTTTTTTTAAATTATTTACTTAAATCACCTGGTACTTAGATGTGCTTATGGGTCTTTTCTGAACAGTCCTCAATGCTCCACTTTAGCAAGCCATCTCTGGGTCATAGCCTTTCAGCTTGCTTTTGTGTATGTTATACACATGCACATATAATAGAAACGTACTGTCTATGTGTGCTGGTATGACACCAGGAGGAAGGCCTCTGTGTCTTGCTGGTATTCTTTCCCAAACAGTTACCACATTGTCCTTTGTCTTTACTGTAATGCCTCATTTCTATTTAAGAAACAAATGAATATACTGTTGTCACAGGATGCTTGGGGTGTCGCTTCTCTAACCAGAAACCTCTGTGGTTGATGGTACCTTCTGCTTGAATATTGCTCGTGTCCACTGAGCTTGTTCTGCCCACTCAGCCTGGCAGGCTGTGCTCAGCTTGCACTACTGGCCTGGATCCCACACTTGCCATTGGTGAGCCAGGCATGAAGCAGTGAGGGGTGTGCGGGTGAGTGAGTGCGGGGTCCAGCCACTGTGCAGAGCCAGCCACGCCAGCTGCTGTGACAGGGCAGGCAGCTCGAGGTGCCGGGCACAGGTGTCAGCTCTGTGCGAGGCTGCAACTGGACCAAATGTACCACATGTGGCTTCCGCTGCAGGCACCTGTGTCTGGACAAGGGTGGCACCCAGAAGCTTGGAGACACCAGAAACTGCAGAGCTGCAGAGGGTGCCACAGCCCTGGCATGGGGAGCCCCTAGGTCTGGGGTCCCCATAGGGCTGCAGCTCTTCCCTCCTTCTTGTCGCCTACAGAATGGTGAGTGGGGGGGATGTGTTTCAGCCCTGTTTGTGTTACAGCTCTTTTAGTCCTGCCATTTGGTGGGTACTGAGTTCTTGTCCCACATCCAGGAAGAAGGAGGCATGTAGACAACTGGAGGGTGAACAAGGTGGTAGGAGCTTCACTGAGCTACAGAACAACTCTCAGGAGACTCATAGTGGGTAGCTCCTTTCCACAGGCAGCTTGTCCTGATGAGTGTCCAGCTCTTAGTGGAGGGGAGACCCTCAGTGGTTTCTGCAGGCAGGTCGTCTGGATGAGTCCAGGAGACCCAAAGTAGATTGTTACCTCCTGCAGCTGGTAGTCTGGGGTCTGTTGGAGTCTGGCTGAGTCCAGGGTTTTTATGGGCTCAGAGGGAAGACGTGCCTGCTGATTGGTCCATGCGTGGCCATGAGCGGGCCAGAAAAAGCACTATAAATTCTAACTCCTGGCAACTGACTCCAGGCTTGGAGGCTGAACCCCAGGCTTCAGACTGTCCCTGGCTTGAAGGTGGGGTTTTACTAGGGACCCACCCCTTTCTGTTCAGGAACCTATCATCTGCCTCCCACCATCAACATGTCTTCCAGGGCATGCAGGCTGTTAATGCCAAGGGGCACCTGCAGGCCTGTGCTGAGCCTCCCTCAACCCTGCTGGCTTCCCTCTCAGTTGTCAGCACCCAAAGTTAGAAGAGAGGGTGAGGCAGCAGGGGGCTGTTATATTATTGCCACTGAATCGCATGCATACCTGGCGGGTTACAGTAGTGCCTGGGCTCAGCCACATCTTTGCTTTGCACTGGAGTGGGCACTGGGAACAGGGAGTGGGAGCAGGCACTTCTGTGCCTATAGGGACAGGGTCTTCCCAGTCCCTGGAGAGTACAGGGATCCTGGGGTCCAGAGCTGTGGCTGGGCAGCTGTAGTTGCACCTGGGAGCGTGAGGCTACCACCCCACCAGCTTGGTAGGGGTCAGGGTTCCCACCTGTTCCTGGCCCCGGCTAGCTCCACGGAATGCGCAGCCCCAGCCACGTGTCCCCCGCTGCAGCTGACATCCCACAGTGGCCTCTCCAGATGTGCTGCTGCTGCCATCACTGTTGACTTTTAACACTAGGTTTGTTAATCTGAAAACGAGTAGGCCTTATTTAGAGGCTTTCTTGCCTCTGACTACCCTCATTCTCTCTAACCCCCATCCAAGCTGCCAGTAATCAAAAGGCAAATAGATGGCAAGTAGATAAATTGTAAGTGATTAATTTTGTATGACATCTTTATTTTAGTCATGTTATTACTTGATGGCTATTACATGTAGGCTTCACACTCTTAAAAATGTCAGCATCTTGGTTTCTTTTATAATATTTTATAAAACTATCAGACTACAAGAGGTCTCAAGATTTTTATTCTTGTTTCTACCACTCTTCAATGTATAATACTGTCACATTTGAGCCATTAAGAATTTCTTGAAAAAACTTTGGATATATGAGGGCCAGGTTTTAGTTAAACCTCAATTTACTTCTCTCAGTTTAAATAGAGAGAAAATAATGTCTCTAGAATTCAAAATTATGCTAGTAATATGTTATTTCCTTGGATTTTGCAAACGAGTGCTTATTTTGTCCCACGTATTTTACTCAGGATTGCAAAATGAAAATATTCAAATATCAAATAACATATTACTAGGAAGTTATTATTTTAGAAAGTAGTACCTAATTTTTTACATCGGATCTCTTTTTTATCTTTAAAAAAATTTTTTTAGCAAGAATAACAAACCAGGTAAATCCATGCTTTATTACTTATACACATAGACATACTCATTTATGCATGAGTCTAAATATGGAATTTATATGATTCTAGACATGGAATTATATCTAGATTTTCCTAGAGGAACTGTGAATGTCTCCCCCAAAGTTCACATGTTGGAAACTTAATCCTCAGTGTTACAGTGTTGAGAGGTGGGACTTTAAAAGGTAATTGGGTCATGAGGGCAGAGTGTACTAATACTGTCATTGCAGGAGAGGGTTAGTGATGACAGGTGTGGGTTCCTAAAAAAAGGGTGAGTCTAGACCCCCTCCCCGCTCTCTCTCATGAATTTTCTTTTGCCCTTCCACCTTCCACCTTCTAGCATGGGATAGTGTAGCAAGAAGGCCCTCTCAAGATATAGACCCTTTGACCTGGGTCTTCTCAGCCTCTAGAACTGTAAGAAACAAAATCTTGTTCTATATAAATTATCCAGTGTATGATATTCTGTTATTACAATACAAAATGACTAAGACAAAGCCTTACAAAAAAGTTAAATTTTTCTGGGTTTTGGTTGAATTTCTGCTGTCAGTCACAGATTTATTCTCCAGAGAATAAATATGTTTTCCCCTCAACCTGCAGGTGTCCTTTTTTCTTATGTAAACCTTAAAATGAAAGCTTCAGATGGTACTTTTAAGAACATTCTTAGTGTTTTAAAAAAATCAATGCTG